>NC_053389.1:207763343-208489715 GCF_905171765.1 Bufo bufo
AGCTTGAAATAAACTTAGCAGATCAATTAAAGCAATGAATGTGGGGATCTCTGGATCCATGTACAGTAGTGGGCTAGCTCTAGCTTTGTTAGCAACAGATTGACATGTGCTATATGATATCTGTCTTACTTTTTTTTTTACATTAATCATGGAATAAACCCCTTTAAGAAGAAATCTATTTTTCATGTATGTAAGCACCTGGTCCCATTCCACTATGACACCTATATGTCTAAATGTTTCAAAGGTGGCCAACAGTGGTCCAAACTATATGTGTGGAGTGGGTTCCTGTTAGTAAGGTCCCACAAGAATGTATGATTTTTATTAGTAATTATTAGTATTAGAAAGAAAACATTAGACTAACTCACCTCATGCTTTATTATTGTTAAATTATCATCCTGTCAAAATGAACATTGGTAGATTCACTGTATCAGTAAGATATGTATCATTTTTTCAGCAATGGAATATCTCAGGATGGAAGTACTTTTAGCAGGAAGTATGAAATTATTTGTTTGCCAGTCATACACCCAGTAATCCAAATCTTTACATAAAATGCCAAAACCACAAAAATTGCAACATCAACCAGCAGAAATTCAGTATAGCCACATAAGAGCCATGAGTATAAAATGCAACAACAAAGTTTATGAGTTATTCTTTCATCCTGTCTGAATTATAATAATTACTATTACATAATATCCATGGAAATTAACTACTAATTGTCATGGTTTCAGGCTGCAAGTCCAGGTGCAACCTAGAAATTAGCAGTAAATTACTTGTGCCACTAATGCCTATGTACTAGCATCTTTAGTCTTAATGCTTTTCAATAACCTTTCCAAATAGTATTCCAGCTTTAGGGTACTTTAACACTTGCGTTGTGAAGTTCCGGCAGGCAGTTCCGTCGCCGGAACTGCTTGCCGGATCTGGAAATCTGTGTGCAAACAGATAGCATTTTTAGACTGTCATCTGGAAAAACGGATCCGGTATTTTTATTTTTTTGCATTTTTAAAGGTCTGGGCATGTACAGACCGGAAAACAGGATCCGTGGTGCCAGATCCGGCATTAATACATTTTAATGGAAAATAATGCCGGATCCGGCATTCTGGCACGTGTTCCGGTATTTTGGACGGAGAAAATATTGCAGCATGCTGCGGTATTTTCTCCGGCCAAATACCGTAAGAGTGACTGAACTGAAGACATCCTGATGCATACTGATTGCTACAGATTGCCCATTCAGAATGCATAAGGGTAAACAAATCCGTTCTTTTTCTGGTATTGAGACCCTAGGACAGAACTCAATACCGGAAAAGAATAATGCTAGTGTGAAAGTACCCTTATACTCCATTTTAAATTTGTGTAGGACAGTCATTGCTGTACCTAAAGAAAATATTACATTCCCTTGCACACTGCTGCTCAGTTCAAGAGTGGAAGGTCTGATCCATGCTCCTTCCGAGCATTGTCCGGTAAACTTCTGGATGGGGGGGAAGAACATGTCACATTCTCTGGCTTCAGCTGCTACTGTACATGTCCCCAAATGGCACATAAGCAAGCAGTGACATGAATTACTTATTTGGGGGGGTACTATCTCCTGCTGTTTCAGGATGATTGCCCCTCATTAATGCAGAGCAGAGATCACTGGCTTCAGTCAGGTTTTGGGGGGGTACTATCTCTTCTTGGGGAGAGAGCACCTTAGTCTGCATGAGGAGACTTATAGGCCATATATGCTCCACTGGAATTCTGGGAAGAAAGAAAGCAAATAAGCTGTTAACAAGCTCTGCTTCTAATGCCACCAGATATAAGGCAGATATTCTATAAGTCAAAGTTCGACCCTTTAAATAGGCCTTGAGACATGACTCGTATATTAAATAAGCTAGCACCTCATCTGCAGACAGCTATTTCAGAGTAATTGCCCCTCATGCAGATGAGGTGCTGGCTTATTTAATATCAGAGTCATGTCTCAAGGCCTATTTAAAGGGTCCAACATTTACTTATAGGATAGCTGCCTTACATGTGTTAGTATTAGAGGAAGAGCTAGTTAAGGCCTCATTTGCATCCTTTTATACACCACTTAGGAACATGTCAATGAGGAGGCCAGTGAATGTTTGCAGCAGGGCATGTAATCCCATTCAGACATTTACAGGCCAGGGATTGGAAACAGTATGGACCTTGGGGATAATTTATTATCCAGAAATATGCCTATATTTGGTTATTTGCGCCGCAATCTGTGACTAAAAAAGTGGGCATGGAAGTGGACGGGCTGGCAGATCTGTCTCATTCACCATTACCTATTTCAGGCCTAGAAAATGGTCTAAATGTAGAGCAAGGAAGACTGGTGCTGGATGCGTCAAAGTTATGCAGAAGCCGGCGCCTCTTCAAAACTTTGGAGGATCCACCACCAGATATAGGGGTTATCAAGGCCAGCGTTTAAAATGTTGGTCTTTATACATGACCCCCATAGTTCTTAAAATATCTGTAATAGTGTTTACATCATTTTTAAAATGATATACTGTATCTAATCACACCAATAGAAAAAGCTAAATAAGAAACAGATATTATATAGTTAGTACACATATGGTCAATTGATTTGATTGGGTGACTCATAAATCAGTATAAGATGTGGTAAAGAGAATGCTGCTGAGAAGTGTGGATGAGCTATATGTAGAATGAAGAATTTATTGGAAATTATTATTTCTCTTTCTACACATTTCAGGGTTGGGCTCACCCCTTTAGGTTGCATTTATGTGATGAAAGGGTCAGCTGTACCCTGAAACCTGATGAGCATGTAACTTTCTACTTCCATCACTCAAGACTCCTTGGTCATCTCTATCTGTGCAGTTTTTAGAATAGGCTTGTATACAGTATAATCAATCAAGATTGCTGATTTGGGCGTGCATGCTCAATTCCATTCTTCAACTGCCACCAGCCCTCCATCTTGTTAAATGTTGTGACCCTAGGAAAGGTTATTCTCCCTGAACTGGCAGCTTGAACGAATCTAGAAGACCATTTGGAGCAATAAATGGGGCAGCTCTGCATGCATGTGAATTACAAGGCTGGTTCTAGCTTTGTTAGAAAGAAATTAATAGGATATCTGATTTTCACTTTTTACATTAACTATGGGATAAACCCCATAAGGAAAAATTATGGTGGCATGTAAGAAAATATGGACTTTCTTTACCACAGTTAGTTGGGCACAAGTCATTTGGTGAGCTGAGAATAAGGGACTTCCCCAGATTGGACACTTTCGGAGCAAGCCAGGAACTGAACATACAAAATTTGGAAAGGTTATGAGTCCAAGAGAAGAAGTATTCAGTCAGACATTTCAAAGGTCAAAGGCAGAGACTTTGGCAGGACACAAACTCATTATGAGGAACAAAGGACAAAAACCAAACACCATAATCCTTAGGCTAGTTTTACACTAGTGTCAATGAGATCCAGTGGGCTGTTCATAACCTGCTGAATCTCACTGACACTAGTGTGATACTAGCCTTATAATGCATGCTGACAAAACAAAAAGTTTACCTAGTCACTGTCCCAGTGACCAGAGAAGCCCTTTACTGATGGCTAGAACATGGAAAAGTAGAAACAAACCCTGTAGATCTAGATTGCATGCCAACTATGAACTAGTCAGTATCAAAAGTAGTAAACCAAGCATGTGTCTTCTAGTTAAAAAGATCTGCAACCAAGCTACAAGACTTTTGAAGAAATAACTTGGATAACACAATCAATGCCTTTAAAGAAAACATCAGAATTTTTTTTAGATGCTAGATCTACATTAGAGCTCATGCAAACAACCGTAGCTTTATTTGCGATCCGCAAATTGCAGATCCCCAAAACACAGATACTGACCTTGTGCATTCCGCAATTTGTGGAATAGAATGTCCGGCGCATAATAGAACAGTCCGTAATATGGACAAGAATAGGACATGTTCTATTTTTTTGCGATTGCAATAGAATTCACATATGGATGCAGACAGCACATTTTTTGCTGCCTCATCGAGGTGAATGGGTCAGCATCTGACATGCAAAAAATGTGGATCGGTTGTGGACCAAAAATACGTTTGTATGCATGAGCCCTATAAGAGAACCAGATTGTGGTTGAAATTTAAAGGGATGTGTAATCAGAAAAATTACCTTTTGGTTAAATCACTTTTTATGTTAAGCATATTTTTAAATAATTTTTGGTGGTTATTTAATTTTTTTAAAAGTAAATATCTATATTTAAACAAAAATAATAATAATACAGTCCTGCAGTGTTCTCACTAGCCACTAAGCTTGATAATTGGCACCACTTCGTAGTCTGTGCAGATTACTTTACTACAGTTATCTTTACAGGCAGGATTAGAATGACAGATATCACCTATATATAGATACCACCATTCACCATAGTTGATTGTCAAAGCTTAACGACTCCCTTGTGACCTCTGCACACAAAAAAAAAAATGATGCAATAGAAAAATGTCACATGGACGTCATCCATATTTTTTTCGGATCTGTGTTTTGCGTACTGCAAAATACATATGGTTATGTGCATGAGCCCTTAAAGGGGTTGTCCAAGATCTAGAAAATTTTAGGAATGGCCAGGCATGGGCAAAAACAAAAAAACCTGCTCATCTTATAGGAGAATCCTAGTTCCAACACTACACCTCTCGTCCACTTTGCTTCTGCTCCATAATTTATCTGATTCTCTATGATGTAGGTCTAGCATTGCAAAATGGTTTCTGATGTGTTCTTCTAAGACTTTGGGTGCTCAGTCATTAATGCTGAGTAGTGTGTGATATTTACCTTCCCCTGCATAATTTTCTGTGCATGCTCTGCTTTCTCTTTATACCAATACATAGACTATGTGGTTCTCAGTGTACAAACTGCTTTGTGTGCGTGTTTTTCCCTCTCTATAGCCTGGGTAGGCTGCCCTCCTTTGATGCTTTCACTCCTCTCCACACTCTGATCTGCTACAGTACGTACAGAGAAGAGGAACAGACAGAGCCATCTAAAACAGTAGCAGGGCTAAAACTAGTACCAACTCTACACATACTTTTAATTATTACAGTATTTGTATACAAAAAATAAAAGCATAAAACAGCCATGTATAAAATATCTGGGTTCACTCAATTATGTGTATACAGTGCAGCCTCTATTACCAGCACTCTTCTCTTAAAGGAAATGTGTCACCAAAAATGTTATCTGCCATCTTGTCTGAGCTGTTCTTAACAGCATTTAGAAGGCATTGAGAAAATTGATTTACGGCAGCCCCATGGTCCATAGACACAATGGTCAGGAGGGGACCTCATTGACCTCTATGGGAGAGATTTCTGGCCACGCTCTGTGACCTGTGCAAAGATCATCGTACAAGGAAAGAATAGAAAAGCTTTGGCAATCACCTATTGTGAATGGAGGATCCTTTCTTATCTGTACACAGAGGTGATAACATTACAGACAGGATTAGAATGAGTTAACTGCTGTAAAGTAATCTGTACAAACCAAAAGTGGTGCCAATTATTAGACCTAGTGACCAGTGCAAAAACTGCAGAATTTTATCTTTAAAGGGCTTCTGTCACCCCACAAAAGTCATTTTTTTTTTTTGGATAGTTACATTCCTTATAGCGCGATATAGGAGAATATAATCTTGTCACTTACTTTCATGCGGCCGTTTCTTTAGAAAACGAAGTTTTATAATATGTAAATCCGGTCTCTACCAGCAAGTAGGGCGTCTACTTGCTGGTGGCCGCAGCAGAAAACCGCCCCCCCCCCCCCCCTCTTGTTGATTGACAGGGCCAGCCGTGATCTCCTCCTCCGGCCGGCCCTGTCAGTATTTCAAAAATCGCGCGCCTCTGTTCATTCGGCGCAGGCGCTCTGAGATGAGGAGGCTCGTCTCCTCAGAACTCCCTCAGTGCGCCTGCGCCGATGACGTCTTCTCTTTCGGTGATGTCATCGGCGCAGGCGCACTGAGGGAGTTCTGAAGAGACGAGCCTCCTCATCTCAGAGCGCCTGCGCCGAATGAACAGAGGCACGCGATTTTTGAAATACTGACAGGGCCGGCCGGAGGAGGAGATCACGGCTGGCCCTGTCAATCAACAAGAGGGGGGGGGGGGGGGGGCGGTTTTCTGCTGCGGCTACCAGCAAGTAGACACCCTACTTGCTGGTAGAGACCGGATTTACATATTATAAAACTTTGTTTTCTAAAGAAACGGCCGCATGAAAGTAAGTGACAAGATTATATTCTCCTATATCGCGCTATAAGGAATGTAACTATCCAAAAAAAAAAAAAAGACTTTTGTGGGGTGACAGAAGCCCTTTAACCTCCTCGGGACACATGATGTACCGGTATGTCATGATGTCCCGGTACGTCATGTGTAGTTCCGATCACCGCCGTCGACTACAATCGGTATATGGGAGGAGTTGATCTCTCTGATCAAGTCCTCAAGCCATATAATGCCATGAGCAAAACCCGGTCATGGTACAAAACAGTTGCGGTCTACTTGGTACAGGTTGCCTTGTACAACTCTTTTGTGCTGTCCCGGAGCGCTGGCAACACAGGGAAATTCTTCCAGTTCTATGAGGCAGTCCTCAAAAGGCCCTGATCTTTTCTGACTGGGAAAGAGCAGGCCAGAGTACCTCGGGAACTGGAGGCGCCCGGATCGTCCCTGGCCAACACTTTCCAGCTGTGGTCCCCCCTACTGGAAAGAAGGGACAGACCCAAAAAAGGTGCAAAGTGTGTCACAAAAGGAAGATACGGAAGGACACCACCACTCAGTGTGACACGTTCCCCGATCATCCGGGCCTCTGCATTATTGGTTGCTTCAGGGAGTACCACACTTCCATGGAGTACTAAATTTATAATCCCCTTACCCAATTTTAATTCCATTTAGCCACTGACAATCGGAAAAAAAAACTATGGTTCTCAGACTTGAGACACTAAAACCCAAAAAAAAATTATATTAGGTATCGCCGCGTCCGTAATATTAGGTATCGCCGCGTTCGTAAGAATCTGCTCTATAAAAATACGACCTAATCCCTCAGATGAAAAAAAATAAAATATAAACTGTGCAAAAAAAGTTTTTTTTTGTCACCTTACATCACAAATAGTGTAATAGCAAGCGATCAAAAAGTCATATGCCCCCCAAAATAGTGCCATTAAAACCGTCCTCTCATCCCGCAAAAAATGAGCCCCTACCTAAGATATGGAGATACTAAAATGTTTTTTTTTTGTTTATAAAAAGGATAATATAGTGTAAAACCTAACAAAATTTTAAAAAAGTAGACATATTAGGTATCACTGTTTCCATGAGAATCTGCTCTGTAAAAATACCCCATGACCTAACCCCTCATAAGAACACGGTCCAAAAAAAAAAAGTGGCAAAACAGCAATTATTTGGCAAATTTTCCATTTTAAACCGTTTTTTCCAGTAACAAAGCAAGGGTTAACAGCCAAACAAAACGTAACATTTATTACCCTGATTCTGCAGTTTACAGAAACATCCCATATGTGGTCGTAAACTGCTGTATGACCAAACGGTAGGGAGCAGAAGGAAAGGAGCGCCGTATGGTTTCTAGAAGGCAGATTTTGATGGCCTTTTTTTTTGGCACCATGTCCCATTCGAAGAACTCCTGATGCACCCCTAGAGTAGAAACTCCATAAAAGTGACCCCATCTAAGAAACTAAACCCCTCAAGGTATTCAAAACTGATTTTACAAACTTTATTAACCCTTTAGGTGTTCCTCAACAGTTTATGGCAAATGGAGATGAAATTTCAGAATTTCTATTTTTAGTAACCTTGCCTCAGAAAAATGTAATATAGAGCAACCAAAAATCATATCTACCCTAAAAATAGTCCCAACAAAACTGCCACCTTATCCCGTAGTTTCCAAAATGGGGTCACTTTTATGGAGTTTCTACTCTTGGGATGCATCAGGGGGGCTTCAAATGGGACATGGTGTAAATAAACCAGTCCAGCAAAATCTGCCTTCCAAAAACCACACGGTACACCTTTTCCTCTACACCCTACCGTGGGCCCGTACAGTAGTTTACGGCCACATATCGAATGTTTCTGAAAACTACAGAATCGGGGCAATAAATATTGAGTTTTGTTTGGCTGTTAACCCTTGCTTTGTTATTGGAAAAAATGGATTAAAATGGAAAATTTGCCAAAAAATTGCAATTCTTAAATTTAATCTCCATTTGCCAATAACTCTTGTGGAACACCTAAAGGGTTAACAAAGTTTGTAAAATCTGTTTTGAATACCTTGAGGGGTGTAGTTTCTTTGATGGGGTCACTTTTATGGAGTTTCTACTCTAGGGGTGTATCAGGGAGGCTTTAAATGGGACATGGTGTAAATAAACCAGTCCAGCAAAATCTGCCTTCCAAAAACCACACGGCACACCTTTTCCTCTACACCCTACCGTGTGCCCGTACAGTAGTTTACGGCCACATATCGGGTGTTTCTGCAAACTACAGAATCGGGGCAATAAATATTGAGTTTTGTTTGGCTATTAACCCTTGCTTTGTTATTGGAAAAAATGGATTAAAATGGAAAATTTGCCCAAAAATTGCAATTCTTAAATTTCATCTCTATTTACCAATAACTCTTGTGGAACACCTAAAGGCCCCTTTCACACGGGCGAGTATTCCGCGCGGATGCGATGCGTGAGTTGAACGCATTGCACCCGCACTGAATACCGACCCATTCATTTCTATGGGGCTGTTCAGATGAGCGATAATTTTCACGCATCACTTATGCGTTGCGTGAAAATCGCAGCATGCTCTATATTCTGTGTTTTTCACGCAACGCAGGACCCATAGAAGTGAATGAGGTTGCGTGAAAATCGCAAGCATCCGCAAGCAAGTGTGGATGCGGTGCGATTTTCACGCACGGTTGCTAGGAGACGATCGGGATGGAGACCCGATCATTATTATTTTCCCTTACAACATGGTTATAAGGGAAAATAATAGCATTCTGAATACAGAATGCATAGTAAAACAGCGCTGGAGGGGTTAAAAAATAAATAAAAATTATTTAACTCACCTTAGTCCACTTGATCGCGGCTCGGCATCTCCTTCTGTCTCCTTTGTTGAATAGGACCTGTGGTGAGCATTCATTCCAGGACCTTTGATGACGTCACTCCGGTCATCACATGGTACGTCACATGATCTTTTACCATGGTGATGGATCATGTGATGACCGGAGTGACGTTTGCAAAAAATTGCCTGGTCCTTAAGGTAAAAATGAGCCCCCCCCTAAGGGGTTATATAAATTAATTAAATATATTTTAAACATAAAAAGTGATTCAAATAGGAGGTCATTTTCTGATGACACATTCCCTTTAAGCTGCTCACTTTACCAAGACCATTTAGTATGGCATATTAAAACAGTACGGAATTTGCTCCTGCACTTTTAAGAGCTGGGCTATCATTAGACTTTGCTGTTACTGATATCTGAGCGTGTGCAAGGAGAAAACTGAGCCTATTTTTTTGGCTTGCAGTGTCGGATGTTTTCCTCATAAGGACAGGGAAGCAATCCTGTGAAATCAAACAAGAACATCTGACAGGATTCCCCAGAAGAGACCAGGGAGTATGTAAAATGTACCCTTTAACAATCATTGATGCTTGCTGCTAATTCACACAATCCATATACTGATAATAGAACCCTTCACAGGAAATCAGTGTATCACTGATAAAATATATAAGAAAATAAGCAAAAAACTTTAAAGGGGTTTTCCAAGAAGTACTCTTTTTATTGGCTGTAGTAGTGCAGGTGACACTGTAAATACCCCAATCAGAAGAAAACAATCTGAGGACAGAAAGATGGACGAAGAGAGGCTAAGCATGCATAAGCTGAGTGGCGAGGAGTAGTGTTGAGCGCGAATATTCAAATAGCGAATATTAATTGCGAATATCGCAACTTCAGCTATATATATTCGTTATATCGAATATTCGTCATTTTTTACATCTGAACAAATGATTAGAGATGTCGCGAAAATAAAATTTTCCGTTTGCGAACAGCGAACGCGAATTTCCGCAAATGTTCGCGAATGGGCGAAACGCCATAGACTTCAATAGGCAGGCGAAATTTAAAACCCACAGGGACTCTTTCTGGCCACAATAGTGATGGAAAAGTTGTTTCAAGGGGACTAACACCTGGACTGTGGCATGCCAGAGGGGGATCCATGGCAAAACTCCCATGGAAAATTACGTAGTTGACGCAGAGTCGGGTTTTAATCCATAAAGGGCATAAATCACCTAACATTCCTAAATTGTTTGGAAAACCGTGCTTTAAAACATCCAGTGTGTGTATGCGATCAGGTATGATGTTGTATCGATCAGGTAGTGTAAGGGTTACACCCGCTTCACAGTGACAGACCAAACTCTGACAGACCAAACTCCCCGTTTAACGCACCGCAAACAGTCCATTTGCACAACCGCAAACTCCCCATTTGCACAAGGTTGGATACCAAGCTAGCCATGTCCCGTTCCTTGTCCTCACTGACGTCATTGAAGGTCTCTTCCTCCACCCAGCCACGTACAACACCAAGGGTCCCCGAAAGGTGACAACAAGCCCCCTGGGACGCCTGCTGTGGTTGGTCTTCCACCTCCTCAAAGCCACCTTCCTCCTCTGACTCCTCTTCTTCAGACTCCTCTTCCAGAGTTGCCGCAGGTCCAGCAATCGACGACGACGACAAGGCTGCTTCTGGTGGTGATGGTGACCACAACTCTTCCTCTTAATGCTCATCTACGGCCTGATCCAGCACTCTTCGCAGGGCACGCTCCAGGAAAAACGCATATGGGATGAGGTCGATGATGTTGCCTTGGGTTTGACTGACAAGGTTTGTCACCTCCGCAAAAGGACGCATAAGCCTACAGCCATTGTGCATGAGCGTTCAGTAACGCGGCCAAAAAATACCCAGCTCCTCAGAGGCTGTCCTCTTTTTTTTAAATTTAAAAAATTTGTTCTTACCAGTTTAATCTCTGTTTTGTCCCCTATCAGGGGCCAGTGTATGGAATAGATTTTAGGAACCGGGAGATGGAAAAAGATGGTTGGTCGGTCCTCTTACTTCCAATTTGGGGCACTGCGCGTGCGCCGTGCAATGTACTGTGCCACCCTATACGAGTGGTGTGTTAAGTAGTACTATTCCTATCAGTTTAATCCCTGTTACGACCCCTATCAGGGGACGTGTATCGAATAGATTTTAGGAACCGGGAGATGGAAAAAGATGATTGGTCGGTCCTCTTACTTCCAATTTGGGGCACTACGCGTGAGCCGTGCAAGTTGCTGTGCCACCCAATATGAGTGGTGGGAAGTGGGCACAGTACAGTCTGTGGGCCTGACACTCACTGGCAGGCAACTGCAATTATATTACAGAGGAAAAATTAAATGAATTTTTTATCTGAAAGGTACTGTGCCACCCGATATGAGTGGTAAGCACTGGCAGTGGGCACAGTACAGTCTGTGGGCCTGACACACACTGGCAGGCAACTGCAATTATATTAGAGGGTAAAAATTAAATGACTTTTTTATCTGCAAGGTACAGTCTGTGGGCCCGTGGCCTCACACACGGGCAGGCAACTGCAAAATATACAGTACAGACCAAAAGTTTGGACACACCTTCTCATTCAAAGAGTTTTCTTTATTCTCATGACTATGAAGGCATCAAAACTATAAATTAACACATGTGGAATTATATACATAACAAACAAGTGTGAAACAACTGAAAATATGTAATATTCTAGGTTCTTCAAAGTAGCCACCTTTTGCTTTGATTACTGCTTTGCACACTCTTGGCATTCTCTTGATGAGCTTCAAGAGGTAGTCCCCTGAAATGGCCTTCCAACAGTCTTGAAGGAGTTCCCAGAGATGCTTAGCACTTGTTGGCCCTTTTGCCTTTACTCTGCGGTCCAGCTCACCCCAAACCATTTCGATTGGGTTCAGGTCCGGTGACTGTGGAGGCCAGGTCATCTGGCGCAGCACCCCATCACTCTCCTTCATGGTCAAATAGCCCTTACTTTCAAAGTTTTCCCAATTTTTCGACTAACTGACTGACCTTCATTTCTTAAAGTAATGATGGCCACTCGTTTTTCTTTACTTAGCTGCTTTTTTCTTGCCATAATACAAATTCTAACAGTCTATTCAGTAGGACTATCAGCTGTGTATCCACCTGACTTCTCCTCAACGCAACTGATGGTCCCAACCCCATTTATAAGGCAAGAAATCCCACTTATTAAACCTGGCAGGGCTCACCTGTGAAGTGAAAACCATTTCAGGGGACTACCTCTTGAAGGTCATCAAGAGAATGCCAAGAGTGAGCAAAGCAGCATTCAAAGCAAAAGGTGGCTACTTTGAAGAACCTAGAATATGACATATTTTCAGTTGTTTCACACTTGTTTGTTATGTATATAATTCCACATGTGTTAATTCATAGTTTTGATGCCTTCAGTGTGAATCTACAATTTTTATAGTCATGAAAATAAAGAAAACTCTTTGAATGAGAAGGTGTGTCCAAACTTTTGGTCTGTACTGTATATATATATATAGAAAAAAAGAAATAAAAGCAGACTGATGTACCAGCCCTAAAAAGGTCTTTTTGGGGTACTGTCAGGACGCTGTCCTTACAGCAGATGAGTCTTTGAGGACTGGAGTGGACACAGAACACTGGCCTAGCTAACGATTTCCCTATTAAATCAGCAGCAGCTGCACTGTCCCTGCTCTCACTAACACTGCAGCTTCAGAATGAATCTAAGATGGATGCTGTCCTTGCTTTATGATAGGAGGTGGGAGGGTCTGGGAGGGAGGGTATTCTGATTGGCTGGAATGTGTCTGCTGACTGTGAGGTACAGGGTCAAAGTTTGCTCAATGATGACGTATAGGGGGCGGATCAAACATCGCATATGTTCGCCCACTAAGGCGTACGCAAACAAGTTATGTTCGCCGGGAACTGTTCGCCGGCGAATAGTTCGGGACATCTCTACAAATGATTCCTCCCTGCTTAGAATGCTTGCGGTCAATAAGTCAGGCATACTCCTCCCCACAAGCGTCCCCGTCACTATGGTAACGCCTGGTGGTTAGAATATACCATCGGATCTGAGTTAGATCGTGAAAACTCAAATCCGATGGTATATTCTAACACAGAGGCGTTCCCATGGTGATAAGGACGCTTGAAGTTAGAGTATACCAACAGGCGCATACATACTGGCCCCCTGCTGCCTGGCGGCACCTGACCTCTGACAGGGCACTGTGATCCACACAATTAACCCCTCAGGTGCCGCACGGATCACAGCACGGATCAGAGTATACCAACAGGCGCATACATACTGGCCCCCTGCTGCCCGGCGGCACCCGACCTCTGACAGGGTGCTGTGATCCGCACAATTAACCCCTCAGGTGCGGCACCTGAGGGGTTAATTGTGTGGATCACAGTGCCCTGTCAAAGGTCAGGTGCCGCCAGACAGCAGGGGGACAGTATGTATTCGCCTGTTGGTATACTCTAACTTCAAGCGTCCCCATCACCATGGGAACGCCTTTGTGTTAGAATATACCATTGGATTTGAGTTTTCACGATCTAACTCAGATCCGATGGTATATTCTAACCGCCAGGCATTCCCATGGTGACGGGGTTGCTTGTGGGGAGGAGTATGCCAAAGGGGTTTAACTGTACTGTTTGGAGGAGAAAAAAAAGACGAATATTCAAAAAAATTTCAAAACGAATATATTCGCTATAGTGCTATATATTCGTCAACATCTTCTCTTTCAAGTCATGATTCCTCCCTGCTTCTTCCTTGTGGGCCAATGACTCATTGACCCACAAGCATTTTAAGCAGGGAGGAATCATTTGTTCAGATGGAAAAAATGACGAATATTCTAAAAACAAATATATAGCAGTATATTCTGTAGTGCTATATACTCGTTTTTGACCAACACCTTTTTTCGCATTATGCAATTTTTTTCATTACAGATTTTTCGCAATAAAACGAATATTTCGAATACGAATATTCGTGAATATATAGCGAATATTCTACCATATATTCGCGAAATATCGCAAATTCGAATATTGCCCTTGCCGCTCATCACTAGCCAGGTGCAGGAAAGTATAACTTTTTCGATAGGCAATGCAGGCTAGGGAGTAGGACCATCACTAAATAGTTAATTATTACCAGATAACCAATTTAAAAACCTGTTTAGAAACCTCTGAGAATGGTCGAAAATATAGCTCCTTGTAACAGAAATTAAAACTAAAGAATGTAGAAAATACATATAAGCCATGCCGCAAAATGATGTGCTTAGAAGTTATGGGGCAGATTATTAGGCCTTATTCACACGGCACTGAAAAATGGCTGTTTGAAGAACAGTGGCAGTCTATAGGTGTATTCATATGTCTGTTTTTATTTAAAAGACCATGAATACCAGCCATCAAAAACAAGGAGGTCCTATTATGACCATTTTCATAGCCCAACAGCCCTCATACAATTCAAAGGGGCTGTGACTAAACAGCCATGAAGAATGGATTGTTTTGCTCTTTTAAGTGGCCATTTTTTTATCACTGTTGTGTGAATATAGCTTTATCTTAAAGCTAGACCTGGAAGGCAGAAGATATCCCAGATTAAACAAATTGCATCATGCCGTGTGATAGATTTAGCAAATTTGCTAGATATAGATACTTCTCTCTTCCTTATGCCATGTCTTAGTTGGCTTATTTCAATATTTTGCATAATTTTAAGATATCCCTCACATCAAGATTTTAAGATATGCCTCACATCAAACTACATCTCCTTTCCCCTAAGCCTTGCACCTTAGACATAGGAACGCATGTGCAGCAACTCCTGTCCCAGCCACCTCATATCTGCGCGGCAGTGGTGGCCCTAACCCCTGGAAATGAATAGTTTATTAGGCCATGGAAAAAGGAATGTAGCCAGCAAAGAAGGCAATATGGACAATCACAATACATTAGTAAGTGCCTTGTATGAACTTTATCTACATGATAAATGCCAATTACTGAAGTGTGACACCCCCTTTAAGGTTATAGAATTACAAGCTAGGTAGATTAATGTGTGTATATGGTTTTGTGGGAACATTTTCAGTCAAACGAGTGGTCCTAATCACTGTTTGACAGTTATCTCTGTAAGCACAGTCATACAAAATAAAAAGCTGTCAGTCACTGTGTAGGACCACCCATTGGACTACTAAGCATAAAAGATATGTAGGTTCCTTTGCCACAAAACTATATATCACCATCCTCAGCTGTTCTTTGTTTATAACCTGCTCATTGCAGATCAGACACTAGGTTCAATACAGGTTTGGACTAACCTACAGGGGAACAGGTAAATCCCCCGGTGGGCCCCTGAGCAAGTTGGGGTCCAGTAGTCTCCCACCCACTGCACACATGGCACAGTAGAGTGTCAGCAACACATATAGGTAGGCAGCACACAGGATCTGCGTGATAGTGCTGCTGTTACATGTAATTTGGTGATAGCATTATCCTAACGCAATATGTCCAGAGTGTATTCTTCCAACCAAGTAGAAGCATGTCTGTTGGTATACAGTACAGGAAAAACAAAAAACAGAAGAAGGGTTGCTCACTTAACAAATTTGGTGTTGAGCATCCAGATTAGTTCATATACCCCAAGAAACCAATATATAAATAATTGTAAAGAAACTAGCTCTCTATGTGCCAAACTATATTTAATAAACACACCAATGAAAAATAAAACATAATAAATAAAATATTATTTTATATCTGAAAATAATTATACCATTGGTTTAAAAACACTGAAATTGTCTATGGTACAAGAAAACGGTTATCACTTCAAAAAGCGACAAAATAGGGTTTTGTGACGTTTCTGCTTCGTTCCCTGCATATTGGAGTTCTGGGAAAACAGGAATAATCACATTACAAGTTTGCAATGTGTGTTTTACAGTAGAGAAAGTTATTTTCTAAAACGCAAATAGCACAGTAGGCAGAAATCTTACTGGCACCAATACTTCATTTTTCCCATAGCAAATTGTCAATAGCAGTATTTACCGTGTTTGTAGAAGCGGAAGGACACTTAATTGCTCCTCTGTTTTTAAATTGTAAAAAAACAGTCATGCAAGACAAATTCACACATGGGACTAATGATCTGTCGGTGTTCTAGCATCTTATTCGAGTAATCATTAATCTATCATCTATCCTTTGGATTGGTCATACATTTTGCGAATGGGAATACCCCCTGAAGACATAAAAAGAGTCTGGGGTTGAATGTGTTTATAAAAAAAGGTCTATGTAACTACTTTCACACTCGCATTTGGTGCAGATCCATCATGGATATGCACAGACGGATCTGTTCAAATAATAGAACTATCTGCATACATTCAGAACGGATCCGTTTGTATTATCTTTAACATAGCCAAGACGTCTTGAACACTATTCAAAGTCAATGGAGGACGGATCTGTTTTCTATTGTGCCAGATTGTGTAATAGAAAATGGATCCGTCCCCATTGACTTACATTGTGTGCCAGGATGGATCCGTTTGGCTCAGTTTAGTCAGACGGACACCAAAATGCTGCAAGCAGCGTTTTGGTGTTCACCTCCAAAGCGGAATGGAGACGGAACAGAGGCAAACTGAGGCAGACTGATGCATTCTGAGCGGATCCTTTTCCATTCAGGACCGCTTGTGAGAGCCCTGAATGGATCTCACAAACGGAAAGCCAAAAAGCCAGTGTGAAAGAGATCATTAGGAGGAAAGAAAATGAAGCTAATCCATCAGAAATAGCAGAAACTTTAGCATTGGTAAAACTTACAGTTTGTTACATTCTTAAAAATAAGGAAAACATTGGCGAGCTCAGCAACACCAAAATGCCTGGAAGAACATGGAAAAGAACTAAAGTTGATCACATAATTTTCTTTTAAAGAAAAACCCTTTCACAACATGTAGTCAAGTCAAGAACACACTCAAGAAGATAAGCATGCCTTCTTGAATATAAAACCAGAGTAAGACTCAAGACTAGAGATGAGCGAACTTCTGTTTTAAGTTCGGCGTCTAAAGTTCGGCTTCCGGTTAGCGGAGGATCCCGATATGGATTCCGAATTTCGTTGTGGTCCGTGGTAGCGGAATCAATAATGGCCATTATTGATTCCGCTACCACGGACCACAACGGAATTCGGAATCCATATCGGGATCCTCCGCTAACCGGAAGCCGAACTTTAGATGCCGAACTTAAAACAGAAGTTCGCTCATCTCTACTCAAGACCAGATTAGTCTTTTCAAGAAAACATCTAAAAAAGCCACCCACTTCTGTAACAAGAGTCAATGCACAGATGAAGCCAAGATTAACTGGTACCGGAATGATAGTGACCCCTTTAATCAATCCGGCTATATTGTTGAAAAAATAAAAGTTATAGTCCTTCGAATGCAATGATGAAAAAATAAAAAAAATTGCTTGGTCACTAAGACACAAAACACGCTGGTCATTAAGAGGTTAAGTATATGATTATTTTAACATATTTATGGGCTTTGGGAGCTTTTAAAGTGTCACACAAACCCCTGCAAAGGGATTTTCTGGTAATAATGATATTTTATGAAATGCCTGCAGCCGTTTTCTGCAAAAGAAAAATCATACCTGATCCATGCCCCTCCAGTTTTCTGCCGTCTCCATCTTCTAGTCCCTGCACTGTTTACATCTGGATGACCATGGACACATACACTGCTCCAGCCAATGACAGGCTTCTGCGGTGATGTGCTGCTTTAGGCCTGTCGGAGTGATATACAGCTAATTTATGAAAAGGCAGATGCCTCTTAGGCTACATGCACACGACCGTATGTGTTTTGTGGTCCGCAAATTGCGGATCCGCAAAAAAAAAACAGATGATGTTCCGTATGGCATCCGTTTTTTTTTTTTGCGGATCCGTTTTTTGGGCGGATCCATTGTAATAATGCCTATCCTTGTCCGCAAACTAGAAAAAAATTGGACATGCACAATTTTTTTGGCGGAGCAACGGAACAGACATACTGATGAGGACAGCACACGGTGTGCTGTCCACGTTTTTTGCAGACCCATTGAAATGAATGGGTCCGCATCCTATCCGCAAAAAAAACGGAACGGACACGGAAACAAAATACGGTCGTGTGCATGAAGCCTTAATAAAATAGTCGCATCTCTAGCAGTCCGTGTGCCAGACACTGAGACTTCAGCTATAATTTATATGAGTTTCTGGGTTAAGTTATAGTAAATCTGGAGGGTCATGTGAAGCCCTACCCTTGCCACTAAGTCACTTTTGAAAAGGGGTCAGAAGCTCAAAAAGTCACAAATTATGGCACATACACAGTGTGCGTGTAATTAGCATTTTTTTTTTTTTTACGTCACTATTGTGGTGTAAAGACATTGATAAATGTCCTCCAATAAGTCTACACTTTAATCACATATTGATGGATTTATTTCAAATCCATTATGGTGGTATACAGAGGTTAAATAATGAAAATGGTGTCACTGTCCAACTGTACTGTACATAGTGTTCAATACACAAGACGTTCATTTTTTATTTATTTTATGCCACCTGTTTCACCCATTTTAAAATGTTTGCACGGACCACAATGAATGAATAACACATCTTGTTTGTAGGAAAACTTACCCTTATGTGTGACACGCTGAAATATGTACGCATTTTCCCCGGTGGTAAAGAACTTGAAATATGTACAGTTAGAATCTAGAAGAGAAAAGATACTGAAATAAATAACATGGTAAAATCCGAGCAATGGAAAACGCGTACAGAGATGTAAAGCATAGTACCAAAATTGAGATTCTGTTTATCCATGTCTTAAGGGAATCTGTCACCAGTAAATTCACTGATAAACCATGCCTTGTAGGACTAGGTCTTTTTAATGTAATGATACCTTTTACTTAGCGATCCCTTGTTTCATTCTGAAGAAAAAGTACTCATGATCCCTATGTAAATGAACAGTCAAGTGCGAGCCCAGGCCACTAGAAGCGTCTTTACCCCTTCTGCTTCCTCTGCCAGCCCCCCTCTCCTTCACAGAGCATTGACTGTGCCCATTCTGCATCGGATGTAAACAATTTGGGGACCGGAACATGGACACAGTAGGCGCATCATAGAGGACCGGAGCAGCGGTAGGCAGGTAAGTATGAATTTTATGTTTAAGGAGGCAGTCTGCAGGCACTTGCTAAAAAAAATTGTATTACCGGAGAATCCCTTTAAGGCCTCTTTCACACTACAGTATGTCGATTTCAGTGTTTTGCATTCCGTTTTTCACGGATCCGTTGTTCCGTTTTTTTGTTTCCGTTGTGTTTCCGTTTCCGTTCCGTTTTTCCGTATGGCATATACAGTATACAGTAATTACATAGAAAAAATTGGGCTGGGCATAACATTTCCAATAGATGGTTCAGAAAAAACGTAACGGATACGGAAGACATACGGATGCATTTCCGTATGTCTTCCGTTTTTTTTGCGGACCCCTTGACTTGAATGGAGCCACGGAACGGGATTTGCGGCCAAATATAGGACATGTTCTGTATTTCAACGGAACGGAAAAACGGAAATACGGAAACGGAATGCATATGGAACACATTCCGTTTTTTTTGCGGAACCATTGAAATGAATGGTTCCGTATATGGACCGTATACGGAACGCAAAAAACGGCCCGAAAAACAAAAAAAAACAAAAACGGTAGT
Organism: Bufo bufo; assembly: GCF_905171765.1. Taxonomy (NCBI): domain Eukaryota; kingdom Metazoa; phylum Chordata; class Amphibia; order Anura; family Bufonidae; genus Bufo; species Bufo bufo. The sequence continues at coordinate 207,782,989 of NC_053389.1, forward strand.
GTGAAAGAGGCCTAAAGAAAACAAAGTTTAAAAGGTTGTCCAGGATTTTTTTAAATGTCCCATCCCCCACCAGGACATGTGATGAGAACGATATTTACCTGCTTCCCACTGCTTCTTGGCTTCCGTGGTGTTTCCACCAGGCTTCCTTTTTCTGCCTCTAAACTTCTTTCATGAATGTGGTCATGTGCACTGCTGCAGCCAATGACTGGCCTCAGAGGTGAAGTGTCTCCAATGGTAACATGCCTATTGGGCATATGTATCTGTAGGAGTCCTGACAGTGTTTACTCAATACTACATTTTATTCAGAAAGCCTGCTCCAGATCATATAAATCTGTATGTCACAGAGCTCATCTTCTCTCCCTCTATCACATTTCAGAGAGGTCAGCAAAAAGTCTGACATTTAAAATTCTAAAATATTTTGGTTTATGACATTTATGGTATGTGTTGTTTACCAGGTCAGCATTTTTTTAATGCGACCTTCTCTGGAGCTAGTACTGTATTTTTTCTGTCATTTTTCCCACAGAAAAAGGGCAGGCAAAGAGAAAACACAAAATACCACAAAAAAAAAAAAATGCCACCAAAACAAAAAACACTATAAAAAAAATATTACTTCAAAAAAAAGGTTGCAGTTTTTATGTTTTTTTTTCCCAATAGGTGCCATTTTTGGTGCATTTTTAAAGCCAAAGTTGGATCCAATTCTGGCCGTGGCTCAAAACCAAACATAAAAGGGCACAACAAACTGCATGTGTGATTTTATCCTAAATTGGGATCAAACTCTGAGTTTTTTTATACAGTTTTGACTGGATCTTGTTGAAACTGGTGGAATGTGGTATAGACTAGTATGTCCACAATTTCACGTTTTTTTTTCATGCAGTTTTTGAAGCAAAACCAGGTGTGGATAATAAAAGGAGAGAGAGTATTAGGCCCAGATCAGGACGGGTGCTCTGGCTGACACGCTGCGAGTCCGGAGGACTATATAAAAGTATAAATATACTGTTTGTTTCCACCTTTTGTCTGTTTTTTGGTCTTTATTTAATTTCCATAATTTTCCCTTTACCTCTATCTAAGGTGGGAAGACAGATCAAAATTTTTAGAAGACTGCAAAATCAAGAATTGGACTGTTATGACACTATAATGTATGCTAAAAGTGTGAAAACTGTAAAATGGGCTCCGCGCCATAAACTATGGGAACAACTTGTCAGTCACTGCTCATGATGGATTTCACACTCTCTGATCTTGTTATCACTGTCATTAAAGCAGACATTTTTCCTAGCTTCCATTTGTCATCAGGGTTATAGTGGTGCCAGTTGGATTAGCAGTGGAAACAGATTAAAGTGACATTGCACAATATATTGAGCCTATCCTTTGTATATACAGCTCATGCCATACTGACAGTGAACTGTCTTCAATGTAGTGGGGCAAATTTACTAATCCTGTCTAATATTCAGACAGTGTAAACTTAGTGGCCCATGCTGGATGATAAACTGGTGCATCTTTTTTCTTTATTATACCACTTATTTTGGTGTAGATTGCTGCTTACTAAGATACAATCAGGCTTTTTTAGGCTACATGCACATGACAGTGAAAAATGGGCATGTGACAGCCATTTAAGTATCGGCCATTACACAGCCAGCCATTCTTAGCACCAATGAAAGTCTATGGGGCTATTCACATGTCCAATTTTTGTCGTTTTCATAGCCAGAAGGACCCCATTAAAATCAATGGGACTATTTTTAATGGCCGCTTAGACAGGAGTGCACCCATCTGACGGCCATTAAAAACAGAGCACGTGCAGAAGCAGTCACTCCTCACTTCATTGAAAAGGTCCTACTAAAGGACCTGCGCTCAGCGTGATGACTTCAACATGCGCCCATGCTGGGAGCACACAATGATGTCAACAAGCTAAGTGCAGGTCCTTTGGCAGGTCCTTTTCGATGAAATGAGAAGTGACTGCCTCTGCACATGCAAGTGGATGAGGTTTTTTTGTTTAGTTTTTTGCTAAAAAGAAACATTACATCTGGGGGCCACAATGGGGGACATTATTACAGAAAGGGGACACTAAGGGGGACACTATTACAGATGGGGACCACTATTACAGATGGGGGCCATTATGAGGTACATTGTTAAAGATGGGGGCCACTATGGGGAACATTATTACAGATGGGGGCCACTAAGGGGGTATTATTACAGATGGGGGCCACTATGGAGGACATTATTACAGATGGGGGCCACTATGGGGGGCATTGTTACTTCTGGGGGCCTTTATGTATACTGAGGGCACTGCAGGGGTTGGGATCATCATATAAAAAAAGCCAATTAAATTCACCTAGTTTTCCTGGTCATTTTTAACAGCCATGAAAAACAGATGGAAAACAGCCATCAAAAACTGCGTAAAAGGCAGAAAATGGATGCACAAATGGTTGAAAAATGGCTATAAAAAACTGACAGTGTGTCTGTTTTTAACTGACTTTTTAAATTTTTGTGTGCATGTAACCTAAGATTAATAATCACTAGTGATGAGCGGCATAGGCAATATTAGTTTTCACATAATATTCGCAATAAATTAGTGAATTCTAGAATTCGTGATCTCCAGTCATTATTTTCACGATTGCGCAAATCAGCACTAATGATGCGCATATTTTACATGCAACTTCACATTTTATCAGGTCTGAGTAGATATTAGTGATTGGTTCACTAAGTATTGTTGTATATACGAAAGACAAAGACACTAATCCCTATCACAGCACAGTAATTCCTATCACACCACCTAACACCCTGCACTGGAACCTATCAGCTACACTATATCACTATCTAACCTACACTGACTATCTCCCACTAACTAGCTGTATTTTATACACTGCTCAAAAAAATAAAGGGAACACAAAAATAACACATCCTAGATCTTAGTTAATTAAATATTCTTCTGAAATACTTTGTTCTTTACATAGTTGAATGTGCTGACAACAAAATCACACAAAAATAAAAAAATGGAAATCAAATTTTTCAACCCATGGAGGTCTGGATTTGGAGTCACACTCAAAATTAAAGTGGAAAAACACACTACAGGCTGATCCAACTTTGATGTAATGTCCTTAAAACAAGTCAAAATGAGGCTCAGTAGTGTGTGTGGCCTCCACGTGCCTGTATGACCTCCCTACAACGCCTGTGCATGCTCCTGATGAGGTGGCGGACGGTCTCCTGAGGGATCTCCTCCCAGACCTGGACTAAAGCATCTGCCAACTCCTGGACAGTCTGTGGTGCAACGTGACGTTGGTGGATAGAGCGAGACATGATGTCCCAGATGTGCTCAATTGGTTTCAGGTCTGGGGAACTGGCGGGCCAGTCCATAGCATCAATGCCTTCGTCTTGCAGGAACTGCTGACACACTCCAGCTACACGAGGTCTAGCATTGTCTTGCATTAGGAGGAACCCAGGGCCAACCGCACCAGCATATGGTCTCACAAGGGGTCTGAGGATCTCATCTCGGTACCTAATGGCAGTCAGGCTACCTCTGGCAAGCACATGGAGGGCTGTGCGGCCCTCCAAAGAAATGCCACCCCACACCATTACTGACCCAATGCCAAACCGGTCATGCTGGAGGATGTTGCAGGCAGCAGAACGTTCTCCACGGCGTCTCCAGACTCTGTCACGTCTGTCACATGTGCTCAGTGTGAACCTGCTTTCATCTGTGAAGAGCACAGGGCGCCAGTGGCGAATTTGCCAATCTTGGTGTTCTCTGGCAAATGCCAAACGTCCTGCACGGTGTTGGGCTGTAAGCACAACCCCCACCTGTGGACGTCGGGCCCTCATATCACCCTCATGGAGTCTGTTTCTGACCGTTTGAGCAGACACATGCACATTTGTGGCCTGCTGGAGGTCATTTTGCAGGGCTCTGGCAGTGCTCCTCCTGTTCCTCCATGCACAAAGGCAGAGGTAGCGGTCCTTCTGCTGGGTTGTTGCCCTCCTACGGCCTCCTCCACGGCTCCTGATGTACTGGCCTGTCTCCTGGTAGCGCCTCCATGCTCTGGACACTACGCTGACAGACACAGCAAACCTTCTTGCCACAGCTCGCATTGATGTGCCATCCTGGATAAGCTGCACTACCTGAGCCACTTGTGTGGGTTGTAGACTCCGTCTCATGCTACCACTAGAGTGAAAGCACCGCCAGCATTCAAAAGTGACCAAAACATCAGCCAGGAAGCATAGGAACTGAGAAGTGTCTGTGGTCACCACCTGCAGAACCACTTCTTTATTGGAGTGTCTTGCTAATTGCCTATAATTTCCACCTGTTGTCTATCCCATTTGCACAACAGCATGTGAAATTGATTGTCACTAAGTGTTGCTTCCTAAGTGGACAGTTTGATTTCACAGAAGTGTGATTGACTTGGAGTTACATTGTGCTGTTTAAGTGTTCCCTTTATTTTTTTGAGCAGTGTATATAAGCTAACTAACTAATTAACTAACTAACTATCTAATGTAATTAGACAGTCCAGCAGAGAGCACAGCAATGACACTGCTCTCTCAGAACTCCATTACACTACAGAAAATGGCTGCTGGGGAGGTCCTTATATAGTAAGGGGTAGGCAAAATTCCCATTGGTTGCTAGGGATGTCGCTAAGCTCAGACAAAGATATTACAGCCTTCTCATTGTCCCACAAGCAAAAAGGTAGGTTACTGATGAAAAAAAATGCAGAATATTCGAATATATAGCATAAAAATTTGCGATTAGGATATTTGCGATCAACACTAGTAATCACTCCCAATGTGTTTTATAATGGTGAATTCCTAGACTTCAAGCTCAATGAAATTGATTAACCAGAACAATTGTTTAATGAACATGTTTTTATATTGATTTTGCTTTCTTTTAATCCAATAGGGAGACTTGATTTAAAAAAAAATCATATGTATATTTCACTGCTTGTATGGCAGAGTCCTCTGGGCATGCTCTATAATCTGCACAGTGTTCATTGTGCAGGGAAGAGAAGAAGGCGAGCTGTGACCATCACCTGTGAATGGGGACCCTGTGTTACAGTATGTACACTTTGGTGATACCTTTTATTGTAACCCTGCATGTGATGATAATGCTAAAAAAAAATGATCTTGGCCGAACTGAAGCACCAGCCTATAAAATAATTTGTCAACTAGCTGTTTACACCATGTGCCCCCCGTGGTCATATTGTGGCCCGCATACGGTGGGTCCAACTCTGCAATACACGGGACACACTTGTGCATTCCGCATCGAGTGAATAGGTCCACAAATCCGGAGATGTGGTGCGGAAGCATGGATCAGAATCCCACGGAAACACTACGGAGTGCTTTCCTGGGGTTCTGTTCCGTGCTTCTGTTCTGCAAAAAGATAGAACTTGTTCTTGCGGCTGGCCCACGGTCGGTGCCCATGCATTGCGGACCGCAATTTGCAGTTCGCAGCACAAGTACGACCAGCACACATTTTACAATATGAGAGCTATGCAAAATAACCGCGGAGCCCCAGTTATGGGTCTTCAACAAAGTGAAAGCCAGATATCCCTCCAGGGAAACCAAGCAAAGGGGTGTCCCTATTTTAGAGATCACCGGTTCACCGTATTAAGTTGCCCCCATGTGAAAATCCAGCTCTGTTACAAGACCTAAGCTAGTTATCCATCCACAGACAGCTGTTTCGGGGTTTTGCCCCTCATCAGTGTGGAGTAGGATTCTGGCTATGCCTTCAGATGAATGTAATGCCCTTCAGATGAATGTAATGATACCTTTCAGTGAGCCACTGCTTAAGGGCTCATGCACACGACCGTATGCCCTCCGAGACATACGGTCCGTGAGCTGGCCATATGTCCCGGAGCGGCATACATCGTGCGCACGGGAGCGCACCGGAGCGCACAGCATCATAGGTTACTATGATGCTGAGCGCATCGGGCCGCCCGCGGGGCTATTGTTCCGCACTCATAATATCATATGAGTGCGGGACAATAGTCTGGCGGGCGGCCCGATGCGCACAGCATCATAGTAACCTATGATGCTGTGCACTCCCGTGCGTACGATGTATGCCGCTCCGGGACATATGGCCCGCTCACGGACCGTATGTCTCGGAGGGCATACGGTCGTGTGCAAGAGCCCTAAAGGGAACCTGTCATCAACTTTATGCTGACCTCACTGAGGGCAGAATAAATTTGTGACAGAAATGCTGATTTCAGCAGTGTGTTACTCTTGAGCTAAAAGTAAGTGGTTGCCGAGAAACAGCATCAGGCCTGGAAAAGAGTCAAATCTACCTGAGAAGAGTCATGGTTATTCCTAATTTCTAGCTCTCCCGCCCATCTGCTGATGATTGGCAGTTCTCTCCTAGAGAGAAAGGGGGAAAACTAGGTAAAAGACTGTCAATCATCAGCAGGTAGGCAGGGAGACCAGGAATTCATGAATAACGGCGGGTTCACACCAGAGCGTACTGAACGTACGCTCTGTATGCGCGATTGTACGGGCGTTTACAATCGCGCGGTGGACACAAGCGAACGCCCATTGTTGCGCGTTCCCGGAAGTCTATTTGTTCTGGAACGCGCGACACTATGCCCCAAAGAAGCTCCTGAACTTCTTGGGGCGTCGGGCGTTTTACAGCGCGATCGTACGCGCTGTAAAACGCCCAGGTGAGAACCATGCCGATAGGGAAGCATTGGTTTATCCTTGTTGAGCGTTTTACAGTGCGTAACAACGCGCTGTAAAACGCTCAGGTCTGAACCGGCTGTTACCATGACTCTTCTCAGGTGGCCGTGACTCTTTTCCAGGCCCAATCTGCAATAATTGTAATGTTGGTTCTCAGCAACCACTTACTTTTAACCTATAAATGACAGACCGCTGAAATCAACTCACCTGTCTCTACTTTATTCTGCCGTTAGTATGGGCAACTTTTTTTGGGTGTTGCCTTCTCTCTAAACAGTTGATCGGGGGGAAAGGATAGGTCATCAATAGTAAAAAGAGGACAACCCCAGTAGGGCAGGAGAAAATGGGTTGGGGTGGGGGAGGGGCATTTAAATTTTTACATCATGCAGCAGAAATGCTAGGTCTGTGATGGCTAACCTCCAGCACTCCAGCTGTGTTAAAACTACAACTCCCAAGTTGCACACTTGCTTGGCTGTTCTCAGAACTCCATAGAAATGAATGGAGCATGCTGTGAGTCGTAGTTTCACCACAGCTGAAGTTCCGGAGGTTAGCCATCACTGGGCTAGGTGCTCCCCTTCAATGGCCACAAAGTACAGAAGGGGGGGGAGCAGAACTCTTGCACCAGGACACATGAACCTTTAGCTATGCCCTTGCCTTCAATCCTTCTACTACCCTCCAGATCAGCAAACTTTCAGGGAAATTACCTTGTCTTCCTCCTTCAATCAGGTGCCTCTGATGTTAGGGCAAGAAAAGGTCAATCCTTGCAATTTAAGGAAGGCTTTTCACAGTAACAGCTTTCCCCCTGCTGCACATTGTATATATTCTCTCCCTCCTCCCTCTGTCTGATGCGATCTGTCTGTGGAGCAGCAGTTATTACAGTCTCACAGTCACTTCCAGAATACACAAAAAAAACAAAAAAAAAACAATGATTGCTGGTTTTCCAGTGTGATGAATGGTGTAAAAAAAATAAATTGCTGTTTTTGTCACCTCACAAAATGGCACCAATAAAAACTGAAGCCCTTCCTGCAAAAAACAAGCTCTCAGATGTCTACGTTGATCGAAAAATAAAAGTTATGGATGTTAGTATAGGGCGATGCAAAATTTAACTGATTTGCAACAAAAAACTTTAGGATGCAAAAGTAGTAAAGCATTGTTATATTTGTATTGACCTGCACAATCAAGTAATAGCATATATACGGCAAGGTAAACCCCATAAAAATTTAAATATAAAAATGAAAAAACACAAAATTGCAACATTTGACCATCTCACCTCCCAGTAAAATGAGATAAAAAGTAGTCAGTCAAACATACATAAAAATGGTGCCAATAAAAAACGAGAGCTTATACCGCAAAAATGAGCCCTCACACAGCTCAGTCAACAAAAAAATATAAACTTTTATGGCTCCTAAAAACCATTTCAGAAAATTCCATGTTCCAAAATCCAGATGTCGCCCCTTCCATTCTGAGCCCTGCCATGCGCCCATACAGCAGTTTACAACCACATTTGGGGTATATCTACAAACTGCAAAATCAAGCTAATCAATATTGAAGTTTGTTTTGCTGTTAACTAGGATTGAGCGAAACAAGCTTCAGATCATAGATCCAAAGTTGCTTCGGTCAAAACTTTGCTTGAATGCTTTATGGAGATCTGTCTACTTGCAGCATTCAAATGTATAGGCTCTGCCAAGGTGAAATTCGCTATCTCCAAAGTATTGCGAGACTTCGGTGAATAACTTCAGAATTCGATTTTTCAACTTAAAAACAATTTTTAAAAGTCAGCTTCGGTACCTACTTGTATCTGGACTTCAGAACTCAATTGGTCCGTTAAAAAGTCGATTTTGGAAATTTTCTGAAAAATTGGAAAAATTGCTTCTAAAATTCTAAACTTTCTAATGTCTGAAAAAACTAAAATGATATTTATAGAACGTTGCTAACATAAAGTAAACATACAGAGAATGTTAATTAACCCTTTCTTGACAAGGCGATTTAGCGTTTTCGTTTTTGGCACCCTGTCTTCCCAGAGCCATAGCTTTTAAATTTTTCTGTTCACATAGTAGTATAAGCGCTTGTTTTTTGCAGGACAGGTTGTGCTTTCTAATGCTATTTAATATTGGATAGGATGTAGTGGGAAGTGGGAAAAAACATTTCAAATGAGGAGGAATTGTGCCACAGTTTTACATGTTTTATTTATTTTTACAGCGTTCACTATGCCGTAAAACTGACTAGTGCTGTACATTCTCCAGGTCAGTATGAATTCGACGATACCACATATGTATAGTTTTTCTTGCATTTTGATACTGAAAAAAATAATTTGAAAAAAACATTTTTTTACCCCATCACTTTCTGACTCCGATAACTTTTTTGTAGCTATGTGTACATAGAGCTCATTTTTCTGGGCAATCTGTACTTTTTATTGATGTCATTCTGGGGTGTGTACAACTTTTTGATAAATTTTTATTTAGAAGCAACCCAAAAAAACGCAAATCATTTGACCCCTTTTTTATGTTTCGCCTTTTTCCATGTGGGATAAATATTTTTATATTTTGATAGTATAGGCGTTTTCGCACGCTGTGATGCCCATGATGTGTATTTTTTATTTTTTTATTTTCATTTTGGGGAAAGAGGGATGATTTTTTTTACACTTTTCTATAGTTCCCATAGGGAACTATAGCAAGCAATCATTGGAATGCTTCTCTCGTAGACTCCAATGCATTGCAGTCTATGATGATTTTACTGTGTTTTTATGAAGCCCTGCCACAGGCAGGGGCTCTATAGAAACTACTATGCAGCAGCCTCCTCTCAATCTGAATGACAAGGGCTGCTGCATACATGATCCGGCTCCTCTGATTGCCACATGGGGGAGCCGGAGCATACTCCTAACCGCGTGCTTCCGGTATTTCATACGCTCAGATGCCGTGGTTAGGTTTAAAGTGACATTCAAATATGCAGAATTAGGCAGTGTCAGGAAGGTGAAAATGTCTGGGTCCTGAAGGGAATAAGCATGTTATGCTCAGTTATGCACATTTTTAGACAGATCTCAGATGGAAATGGCTAGAACGGATACAAAAGTCAGCATAGTGGATGCTTAAAATACAGGATCCGTTTCTTTCTTTATTTTTCTGATGGATTAGAAAAACGGAAAAGTAAACGATGATGTGAACCCGGCCTTACAAAGTAAGGGATCATTAACATGACCGTGGTTTGGTTCCGCATACGAGCCGCATTTTTTGCGGCTCGGGTGCGGAACCATTCACTTCAATGGGGCCGCAAAAGATGCGGACAGCACTCCGTGTGCTGTCCGCATCCGTTGCCCCATTCCGTGGGCCTACAAAAATTATGAGTCATGTCCAATTCTTGGAAGAGAGTCGATAGAGTGGCTCACCCCCCTATAACTGTGGATAGGTGCTTGAACCTGAGATTGAATCACCCTATTCAATACATATACACTAAACAAATTTATATGGATAGGTAAGCACTCAATCCACCGTGGAGCAGGCACAATATTTAATATAGGGTATGGTACAATAAAATGGAATAAAATATAACTCTAAGGCCTAGTTCACATGAACGTTTTTTTGCGGGTGTACGGGCCATTTTTTTGTGTTCCGTATACGGTCCGTATACGGAACCATTAATTTCAATGGTTCCGCAAAAAAAACTGAATGTGTTCCGTATGCATTCCATTTCCGTATTTCCGTTTTTCCGTTCCGTTGAAAGATAGAACATGTCCTATATTTGGCCGCAAATCACGTTCCGTGGCTCCATTAAAGTCAATGGGTCCGCAAAAAAAACGAAACACATACGGAAATGCATCCGTATGTCTTCCGTATCTGTTCCGTTTTTGCTGAACCATCTATTGGAAATGTTATGCCCAGCCCAATTTTTTCTATGTAATTACTGTATACTGTTTACGCCATACGGAAAAACGGAACAGAAACGGAAACACAACGGAACTCAAAAATGGAACAATGGATCCGTGAAAAACGGACCGCAAAAAAACTATGAAAGCCATACGACGTTCGTGTGAACTAGGCCTAAAATATAACACTAAAATAGAATATAAAACTGAAACACACTGTAAAACTAACTAGAAATAAGGTGCAAATTTGAATTCTCATTACAACAAATAATGTCCTTTTCAAAACATCAAATAAATAGCCGGCACCTGTATCCTTTGATGTAGCGTTACATCCGAAAAATCGCAAAAAGGATTTTCAAATTGTTGAAAGATCGTATCCTTAGATAATCCTAGAGTTAAAGTCGCATGGCCATGCTAAAGTCACATGGCCTGTGAACCTGTAGTCCAACTCTCGCGAGGATTGTGTGCAGAGCGGGACAGAGAGGCAGTGAAAGCAATTGCAAGAAAGTTTTTCACCGTAACACAGGTACAAACCCACCCCGAGAATATACACCGGAGCGCACACCAGCCAGTGTGAAGACTACACATCATCAGGTGGGGTGAGTGCTCAGTGAGCAATCGATTATCCGCATAATATAGTCACAGTGCGGCAACATAATCATTTGTGCCCCCTTTGGATCCGATTTCGGTGGATGCAACGTTATATCCAAATGTAAAGGTTGCCGCCAACATAAGTAACAACCCACCCGAAAATACACTCACCTAAAGAATTATTAGGAACAACTGTTCTATTTCTCATTAATGCAATTATCTAGTCAACCAATCACATGGCAGTTGCTTCAATGCATTTAGGGGTGTGGTCCTGGTCAAGACAATCTCCTGAACTCCAAACTGAATGTCAGAATGGGAAAGAAAGGTGATTTAAGCAATTTTGAGCGTGGCATGGTTGTTGGTGCCAGACGGGCCGGTCTGAGTATTTCACAATCTGCTCAGTTACTGGGATTTTCACGCACAACCATTTCTAGGGTTTACAAAGGATGGTGTGAAAAGGGAAAAACATCCAGTATGCGGCAGTCCTGTGGGCAAAAATGCCTTGTGGATGCTAGAGGTCAGAGGAGAATGGGCCGACTGATTCAAGCTGATAGAAGAGCAACGTTGACTGAAATAACCACTCGTTACAACCGAGGTATGCAGCAAAGCATTTGTGAAGCCACAACACGCACAACCTTGAGGCGGATGGGCTACAACAGCAGAAGACCCCACCGGGTACCACTCATCTCCACTACAAATAGGAAAAAGAGGCTACAATTTGCACGAGCTCTCCAAAATTGGACTGTTGAAGACTGGAAAAATGGTTTCTTGAACATGACAATGAGTTCACTGTACTAAAATGGCCCCGACAGTCACCAGATCTCAACCCAATAGAGCATCTTTGGGATGTGGTGGAACGGGAGCTTCGTGCCCTGGATGTGCATCCCTCAAATCTCCATCAACTGCAAGATGCTATCCTATCAATATGGGCCAACATTTCTAAAGAATGCTATCAGCACCTTGTTGAATCAATGCCATGTAGAATTAAGGCAGTTCTGAATGCAAAAGGGGGTCCAACACCGTATTAGTATGGTGTTCCTAATAATTCTTTAGGTGAGTGTATATCTGAATGCACACTAGTCAGTGTGAAGATTCCTTGCCAATTAGGTAAGGCGGGTGCTAAGTAAACAACCATTGACTCGCTTCATATCAACTTAGTGTAAGACTATCGCCACTTGCAATTTTTTCGCGATCCTTTTCGCCATTTTTCGGATGTAACACTACATCAAAGGATACAGGTGCCGGCTATTTATTAGATGTTTTGAAAAGGACATTATTTGTTGTAACAAGAATTCAAATTTGCACCTTATTTCTAGCCAGTTTTACAGTGTGTTTCAGTTTTATATTCTATTTTAGTGTTATATTTTAGAGTTGTATTTTATTCCATTTTATTGTACCATACCCTATATTAAATATTGTGCCTGCTCCATGGTGGTTTGAGTGCTTACCTATCCATATAAATTTGTTTCATGTCCTATTCTTGTCCGTTTTGTGGATTAGAATAGGCATTTCTATAAAGGGCCTTCCGTTGCGTAAATTTCGAAAGGCACACGGGTGGCATCCGTGATTGGCGGATCCGCAATTTGCGGACCGCAAAACATGGCAAGGTCGTGTGAACAAGCCCTAACATTCAGTCCAGTCTCCAGTCTAGGTTCTCAAATATAATGTTTTTAACGCCCGCAACACAATTCAATATTGAAACAGTTTCCTTATAAGTTTCCTCTAATTTTAAAGAAAATGGCAAAACAATTTCTATGGTGTTTATATTTAAAGATGCATTTATATGCAAAGCTCAATCATTGCCGAAACGTAAGTGAATGGAAATGAGACCCTTTGCAGATCCGGATATACAAGGTTTGTAATATTCCTGCTGCTGGCTACTCTATTATGTTTGTTTGCCTGTGTGGGCGTCCTGCGTAAAGCTTCACCTGCAAGCAGTACAAGAGATAATAGCGCACTGCTGCAGTCGGATGTCCAAGTAGAAAAGCATTCATCAGAACAGAAGAAAATGGAAGAGCAAGCAAGTTTGTTGTGGCAGGAAGTACAATCACAGCACTTTCTGAAGCCTTATCTCTTCCTTCCCTGCTTACACATGTTCTCTATATTACACAGAGTTAACTATACAAAATTACATCCTTTCGTAAGACACAGCTCATTCATACTCTCCAGTCATGAATTGCGGCAACAGAGAATCCTTTTACATTCCTAAAAAAAGCATTTTTATTCTATTCAGCAACACACTAGCATTTTGTTGTCGTCACATGGAACACAGTAGGCATTCTTAATTCAATTTTTTAGGTTTGATCAGACTAATAATCCACTGTATAATATGCATTTTTCCTCATAGTACTTGCAGTTTATGCTATATACTTCCCAGAAGAGAAAAAGCTCCTATGTCGTATGGCTCCACTTCGAAAGTATTAAAGGCCATTTATAAATCTGCATCTATGCATGTATTTATATGTATATACAGTAGATGCTCATAAATGGTGATGTACAGAGATAGGGATGTGCGAACCTGAACTGCAAAGTTCAGGTTCGTACCAAACTTTGTGAGTTTGGGTACCCGGACCTGGACTTCTGTGAAATAATTGTTCAGGGTTCAGGCGATTTATGAATTAATTTATTATTTTCCGTTATAACATGGTTATATCGGAAAATAATGTATTTCTTAAGACAGAATGTAAAAGGGAAACATTTAGAGGCATTACGTTTTGTATTCCATCAAAATAGAAGTTTATGGGCAGCCTAACGGATCCACTATGCTCCATTATACTTCTATTATGACGGAATGCAAAATGGAATGCCTCTAAGGCCTCTTTCACATGGGCGAGATTTCCATGTGGGTGCAATGCGTGAGGTGAACACATTGCACCTGCACTGAATCTGGACCCATTCATTTCTAAGGGGCTGTGCACATGAGCGGTGATTTTCACGGATCACTTGTGCGTTGCGTGAAAATCACAGCATGCTCTATTTTGTGCGTTTTTTATGCAATGCAGGCCCCATAGAAGTGAATAGGGCTGCGTGAAAATTGCAAGCATCCACAAGCAAGTGCGGGTGCGGTGCGATTTTCAAGCACGGTTGCAAGGGAGACGATCGGGAGGGAGACCCGATCATTATTATTTTCCTTTATAACATGGTTATAAGGGAAAATAATAGCATTCTTAAAACAGAATGCATAGTAAATTAGGGCTGGAGGAAAAATAATAAAAATAATAATTTCACTCACCAATTTAACCATGGTGATGGATCATGTGATGGACCATGTGATGAGCGCAGTGACGTCACCACAGGTCCTTATCTTCACAGATGAAGTGGATTAAGGTGAGTTAAATATTATTTTTTTACCCCTCCAGCCCTATTTTACTAAGCATTCTGTATTAAGAATGCTATTATTTTCCATTATAACCATGTTATAAGGGAAAATAATACAATCTACACAACACCGATCCCAAACCTGAACTTCAGTGAAGAAGTTCGGGTCTGGGTACCACATTCAGTTTTTTATCATGCGCGTGCAAAACGCATTGCACCCGCGCGATAAAAACTCAACAACGGAACGCAATTGCAGTTTGCCACAATGCACCCGGGACGCATCCTGAGCCGAAACGTGACGTCCGTGTGAAAGAGGCCTAAAGGTTTCCCTTTTGCATTTCGACTTAAGTATTATGTTATTTTCCGATATAACCATGTTATAACGGAAAATAAGAATGTGAAGTTTGGGTCCCCATTGACTTTGACCTGAACTTTGGGCCGAACCAGGTGAACCCGAACTTCGCTCATCCCTATGCATAAACATCTTTAGGAGTTTTCAGAGTTAGGATTTTTTTTTCCAAAGGGTGAAATGATATATTATAAAATAACATAACACAATTGCTCAACTGATTATTCATCTACCACTACTTCAGTGGTGCTCCTTGCTGGGCTTTATTTACTTGACTGCAGCCATGATATAATCATCTAGCCTCACAATTGCTGCAGCAAATCCCTGGACTCAGCAATGTAGAGATTAAGGCCCCTTTCACACTAGCGAGTATTTCGCGTGGGTGCAATCTGTAATGCGAACGCATTGAGCCCGCATGGAATCCGGACCAATTCATTTCAATGGGGCTGTGTCCATGAGCGTTGCTTTTCACGCATCACTTGTGCGTTGCGTGAAAATCGCAGCATGTTTCTATATTTTCACGCAACGCTGGCCCCATAGATGTGAATGAAGCTGCGTGAAAATTGCATTGCATCCACAAGCAAGTGCGGATGAGATGTGTTTTCACGGATGGTTGCTAAGAGATGCTGTTTGTATGCCTTCAGTTTTTCTTATCACACGCGTGCAAAACGCATTAAATGACATTGCACCCGCGCGATAAAAACTGAACGCGATCGCATACTAAACTGAATGCCCTTGCTTGCCCTTTTCACTGAACGCATTCGCAACGCATCCGGACCTAATCCACTCACGCTCGTCTGGAAGGAGCCTAACTCTGACTTTATATGGTAGGTAAATGATACTAATTTACTATTGGTGGCAGCTAGTGTGGAGTGAATTTCCTCGTGCTTCGTAGTAGCGAATCAATTTTACCTAAAATAGTTTAAAACGCAAAAAAAAAAAATCAAACTTGCCTCATCCATCTGCTCGCAATAGGCCGGCCACCACCATCTTGCTTGAAGATCTCACATGTAAATCCTGTGCATGTTGACGTATGACGTCACCACGCCGGCTGGTGTGATGACATCATCACGGGCTGCGTGAAATTTTGCGCCAGATCTTTAAGCAAGATGGCGGCTGGCCCATCACAAGCAAATGGACAAGGAAAGATTTTTTTTTCTTAAATTTTACACTCAATGAATATGTTTATCATGAAAATTGTACATATTTTTAGAATAGTATTTAACCTGTTCCGGACACATGACGTATCGGTACGGCATGATGTCCCGGTACTTAAGGACACATGACGTATCGGTACGTCATGTGTAGTTTCGATCACCGCCGCCCGACGGGCGGTGATTGGAACAAGGTGCCTGCTCAGATCATTGAGCAGCCACCCGGGGACAATGCCTGCGGTTTGCGGCTTTTACAGGTTGCGGCAGGCGGCAGTGTCATTGGGTCCCCGTGGGGCTGTAGGGGGGACCCGATGGCATGGAAGGCAGCGCGATGCCTTCCTGAGGCATTGGCGCTGCCTTCCTGTGACGAGCCTGTGAGATCCAGCCCCCTGGATCTCACAGGCCGGAAGCTGTATGAGTAATACACACTGTATTACTCATACAGCTAATGCATTCCAATACAGAAGTATTGGAATGCATTGTAAATGGGATTAGACCGCCAAAAGTCGAAGTCCCAAAGTGGGACAAAAAAATAAAAGTGAAAAATTTTTTGGAAAAAATAAAGTTTTCCCCTAAAAAAATCTAAGTTTCAAGTAAAAATAAACAAAAACATAATTTTCCCCAAATAAAGTAAAAAAAAATTGGTAAGAATTAGAAAAAAAAAAGTTGACATATTAGGTATCGCCGCGTCCGTATCGACCGTCTCTAATCACATGACCTAACCCCTCAGATGAATACCGTAAAAAATAAAAACTGTGCTAAATAAACCATTTTTTGGTCACCTTACATCACTAAAAGTACAACAGAAAACGAACAAAAAGGCGTATGCCCACCAAAATTGTACCAATCTAACCGTCACCTTATCCCGCATAAAAATGAGCCCCTACCTAAGACAATCGCCCAAAAAAAAATAATTATGGCTCAGAATATGGAGACACTAAAACATATTTTTTTTTTGTTTTAAAAAAGCTGTTATTGTGTAAAACTTAAGTAAATTAATAAAAGTATACATATTAGGTATCGCCGCATCCGTAATAACCTGCTCTATAAAAATATCACATGACCTAACCCCTCAGGTGAACACCGTAAAAAATAAAATAAAAACGGTGTAAAAAAAGCCATTTTTTGTCACCTTACATCACATAAAGTGTAATAGCAAGCGATCAAAAAGTCATACGCACCCTAAAATAGTGCCAATCAAACCGTCATCTCATCCTGCAAAAATCATACCCTACCCAAGATAATCGCCCAAAAACTGAAAAAACTATGGCTCTCAGACTATGGAAACACTAAAACATGATTTTTTTTGTTTCAAAAATGAAATCATTGTGTAAAACTTTCATAAATAAAAAAAAAGTATACATATTCAGTATTGCCACGTCCGTAATAATTTGCTCTATAAAAATATCACATGACCTAACCTTTCAGGTGAATACCGTAAAAAAAAAAAAAAACGGTTTAAAAAAAGCCTTTTTGTCACCTTACATCACAAAAAGTATAAAAGCAAGCGATCAAAAAGTCATACGCACCCCAAAATAGTGCCAATCAAAAAATTATTAAAATGGAAAATCTGCCAAAAAAGTGAAATTTAGAAATTGTATATCTATTTTCCATTAATTCTTGTGGAACACCTAAAGGGTTAACAAAGTTTGTAAAATCAGTTTTGAATACCTTGAGGGGTGTAGTTTCTATAATGGGGTCACTTTTTTGGAGTTTCTACTCTAGGGGTGCATCAGGGGGGCTGTATGGCATTCCTTTCTTTCTGTGCCCTGCCGTGTGCCTTTACAGCAGTTTACAACCACATATGGGGTGTTTCTGTAAACGACAGAATCAGAGCCATATATTTTGAGTTTTGTTTGGATGTTAACCCTTGCTTTGTAACTGGAAAAAAAATGGCTAAAATTTAAAATCTGCCAAAAAAGTGAAATTTTGAAATTGTATCTCTATTTTCTATTCATGTTTGTGATTGGGTAGGTTTCAATTATGTAAGCCTCACACAGTGACTTCAGACCTGAACTGGTCCTTAAAAAGTGGGTTTTTGAAAATGTCTGAAAAATTTCAAGATTTGCTTCTAAACTTCTAAGCCTTATAACATCCCCAAAAAATAAAATGTCATTCCCAAAATGATCCTAACATGAAGAAGACATATGGGGAATGTAAAGTAATAACAATTTTTTTTGTAGGTATTACTATGTATTATAGAAGTAGAGAAATTGAAACTTTGAAATTCGCAAATTGTTAGCAATTTTTTTTTACTCCATTTTACCAGTGTCATAAAGTAGAATATGTGATGAAAAAACAATCTCAGAATGGCCTGGATAAGTCAAAGCGTTTTAAAGTTATCACCACATAAAGTGACACTGGTCAGATTTGCTAACAAATGGCCTGGTCCTTAAGGTGAAAATAACCCCGGTCCCTAAGGGGTTAAAGGCTAGGTGTGCTTTTGCAATGAAATTTTTATTTTATTTTTATTTTTATTTAAAGGCATTGTCCGAGACTGGGAACTCTTTTTCATATGGCTGGACAGAAAAAAGAAAGACTCATCTGTCACCAGAACTTAGGTTTCAGCGCTGATTTCCTTCCTTCTCTGCTTCTAGCCTCTGCAGAATGGAAAGTGTGATGTGCTGTTTAGACACATGTTACCACTGCCGGCCAATTAGTGGCCTCGGCAGTGAAGCATGCAGGCAAAGCATGTGACCATTGCCACTGCTAAGGTCACTGATAGGTCGGTAGAAGTGACATGCATATAGACAACACATCATACTTCTGGTATGGCGGAGACCAGAAACAGAGATGGGAACTCAGTGCTGGCACTCTGTCTGCTCATATTATAATGGGTTCCCAGTTGTGAAGAAACCCTTTAAAGCGTCTAACAAAAAAACTTAAAGTAATTTGAAAACATTCTTGATCAGAATTATCCTACCATTTTGGGTATTCAGTTCATATGCAGATCTATGTTTTTCAATGGTTGTAGACTACAAACAAACCTTGAGTAATATGATCATTCAGTTATTTCTAATGCTACCACTCTGCCCTTTTTACTAACCTAGAGTAAGAGAGGGGCAAATGTATAAGACTGACACACGAGTACAGGTTCTGACTCCACACTGGGCTTGTCTGCTGTCCACAGTTTAGCTGGAAGAGAGACGTTTTAGGTTCAAACCCAGAGAACCCCTTCAATAAAAAGCTAAGGTAAGTGTGGGCACATCTATATATGTGAATGTTGGGTGCCCGCTCATGGTTCTCTTTGTCAGATACTGTAAGAAAAGGACTGCAGCACTTCAGATTTGGCTAAAGATTTGGACTTTCATTGACCAGGAGTTGATGTCCAATCATGAACATCTATTACCATCACCATATTCTGGCACCTATAACTTTTTTAATTGTCTGTCTATAGAGCTGTGTGAAAAATTGCATTTTGCAGGGCGAGCTGTAGTTTTTATTGGTACCATTTTATGGTGTTTACTACATTTTTATCACTTTTATTTAATTTTTTGGGGAGGTGAAGTGATCAAAAAACTAATTGTGCATTTTTTTTACAGTAATTTTTAGTTCCCTTAGGATACTTGAGCATGCAATCCTTTAATCATTTGTAACATAGACTGCAATAGCATACTATTGCATCCTATGAGATTTTTATAGGCTCACCAGCCACAGGCAGAGCTTAAAGAGCGCTGTCCAATCGCATGTTTTTTCCGCCTGGCTGGGACGCTCTGCGCTGCGATTAGACAGCACTACAGCCAGGAAAAAGGAGATGCCCACGGAGAAAGACAGTCTCCTCCTCATTGCTCCGATGCTCAGTATTAGCGTACTGAGCGGGAGAAATCCGGCGGGGCATAGGAGGCATATTTTAAAACCGCAAGTGCAGGTAAATATCTCCCTTAATAAAATCGCATGAAAGGTCATCTTTAAGAGGCAGCTTGCTATGGTAGGCTTAAGAGCTTTTACAAGGCCCTAACGCTGTCATAACAACTGATCATAGCCCAGCAATTTCAACCAGGAGCTCCAATCATAGGGAGCCAGACTTCGACTAGCACTAGGAGAACAGGTGAATTTCCCAATGGACTACTGAACAAGGGAGCAGAAGTAGCTGTAGTCCCCCACCCCGTGCAAAAGTGGTACATGACAAAGTAGAGTGACTGCAACACATCTACACAGTTTATTATTATAGCCACATTGGGTGGCTGAGATGATTTCTAGGTACATAGGTTTCTCTTTCACAGATACACAGTACTGTGGTACACAGTATTCTCTTTCCCTAGGGACCTGCCCTCTCAAAGTTGTTGCAGGGGCAACATAGCTTCTTGACGCTGTCTGTAGCTGTCTGAGCATGTAGTATCTGCATGTTGTTCACAGTGGACCCCCATATTAGGCTGTGCATGTGGCACCATTGTATAAGTATACAGTCATGTCAGCTCTGGGAGCCTTTGTTAGGCCCCCTTTTGTGATGTAAATGCATCAACAATCTGCAGTTAAATTTTTCAAGGGCTGATGAGGACAGAGGTTGTCCGTAACTTCTGTCTAACTGTCTAGATCAGTGGTGGCGAACCTCTGGCACGGGTGCCATAGGCGGCACTCAGAGCCCTCTCTGTGGGAACCCGTACTCTGGAAAAAGTCTATGGTGTACCAATATGCCTTACTTTTCCTGCCATTCTTCAGCGCAGGGCGCACTATGAACAGCACAGGCAGCGCATTGAATGTAGGCAGGTTATTATAGCTAAATGATAAAGTACATGGAGGATATACGATAATGGACTGTAGTATTCAGGTTAAATTGCTGTGTTGGCACTTAGTGATAAATAAGTGGGTTTTGGGTTGCAGTTTGGGCACTCAGTCTGTAAAAGGTTCACCATCACTGGTCTAGATGCTGTGGTCACCATTGCCCATGGTATCTAGGGGTTGAGATCCCAGCTGTTATAGCGGGAGCCTGGCTGGCATTCAGTGTTGGGCTCCTATGGTGTTCATGATGTGGACACCCTGCCTGCAAGTGTGGACTTAATATCGATTTCACATTTTTTTATTAACTCAGAATTGTGCTTCATTGAAATGGCAATTAATGGAATAAATTTGATGAATCGCCCAGCCCTACTGTAGAGTTCAGTGCATTGAGGAAACAAAAGGCTATGCTAGATGAAGTATTATCCTATTATAAAAATGACAGGAAACCAGATCCTAGGGGTATGCTCACCTGTTGGAGATTTCATAGTGAAATTTCTGCAGCTGTAAATCTGTTCCATACATTTGAATAGAGGTGAGCAAACTTTTTTTGTTTTACAGTATGTCCAAATAGGTGAATGTTTCAAAAAGTGTAATTTGTAACTGAATCAAATTTTCTTCAATTGCCCTGAAAATTGATATATATCACATCTAGTCTCACAAGCTTCAGATTTTTATGAAAAGATGTTAGCTCTTTTTGTTAATTTTGCACAAACTGTTCTTCTTTCATTGTCCCTTGTTGCATCAGTGTGAGCATCCGGTCTAACATAAATATTAGGGGATGACATTGTTGATGCTACAGTTTTCCCTATTGCCACTGCCCGACCTCAAAACAACACATGCTCCCTGCTGAGGTTGTCTGGTGCATGACAAAATCATTCATGGCTTTTTGCTGCTCATACAAACACTATCGTATGCAAGGTGAAATTCCAACGAGTTGGAATTTAACGGATTAAGCAGTGTAATGACAGATCATTCTGTCACTGCAAGTTTAGGAGGGCATTCCTTTCCATATAAGAATGGTTGAAATGCGAGGACAGTCTCCTGGATATGACAAGCACTCTTGCAAACCAGTGTACTTTTAAAAACAGAGTTGTGCAACTAATCTGCTCATGTGCACTGTGTGTTATTTCCCCAAATGCAGCACAGCTTCCATTGTTGGTAACCACTTTGCCCTGTTGGAGTTGGTGGGGAGACAGCCAATGGAATGTTTGCTACTTGATGCACTTTAGCAAATTATTGGCTGACCGCATGTCAATACTTCACTTTACACATATGATAGGAGTGGGAGTGGGAAAAACGCTCTGCCCTGCTTCTGTTGGGGAAGGGATTTGTCCATGGAGGAGGAAGTAGAGGAGTCAGTTAAGCAGCTGGTGAAGGAACCACACCAACACAAATGTGAAGGGTTTCAATAGGACTTGGCCTTCTTGCTGTTGTTCTGCCTCATCACAAAAAATATTGACCAAGTAGCCCGTGAAAGACATCTTCTGTTTTTGACAGTAAGTGCTGTTCTAGGTGTCCACCGTAGCATATACCTTGCCACAAGGAACAGCCCACGTTCTCTGACAGTATAAGGCAACAGAATTCACTAAGTGGTACGCAGGCAACTTGGCCAGACGAGAGTTAAGCTTGAACACCAGCAAATCGTTGGGCATGTAATTTTTTTTTCCTGGCCACACGTTCAGTTATCGATAGTTGATGCTGCAGCAGAATAGGAGATGAAGGAGCATTTTGAGTCCAAGAAGCAGTAAGTGATGATGACAACAGCATGGATATGGTACCACATGTGGATGTAGCCTGGCTGCCACAAAGAACACCTGGAGAAGGAGAACACTTTTTCTAGTGCTAGCTATTAGTCACTTCTGTTTTCCCACAATAACTGTTGGTGCCGCTTCGTGTGGTCTAACCCCTTCCCGACACATAACGTACTATTATGTCATGAAAGCCACTGCGTTCCCGCAATTTGATGTAATAGTACGTCATGGTGATCAAGCGGGCACCGGAGCTGTGCACTCGCGATCACTGCAGGGGCCCGGCGGATTAACCCCTTCCATGCCGCGGTCCACGCTGACTGCGACATAGAAGGGATTTGTGTCGGGTGAGGGAGCACATCGAGTCCCTGCGCTGCTGTGGCGGGGACTTGATGTGTCAGAAGGCAGCCCGATGCCGTGCAGAGGCTTCCCAATGCCTTGCGCGGCATCAGGACTGGCCTTTTACAAGTTCTGAGGAGATCCAGCCTCAGGCTGGGTCTCCTAGGCAATCTGTTTGTGTACTACTCACTGTAGTACACAAACAGGCAATGCATTACAATACAGATGTATTGTAATACATTGCAGAGGGGATCAGACCACCAAAAGTGAACATCAGAAATAAAATAAAATAAATAAGTTTAAAAAAGTTTTTTGTAATAAAATTAATAAAGTAAAAAAAGAAAAAACGCCCCTTTCCCCTTATTTTATAATAAAAAAAAGAACCCCTTCCCACACACATATTAGGTATCGCCACGTCCGTAATGACCGGCTCTATAAATATATCACATGATCCACCCTGTCTGATAAGCTGCGCACACGTTAGACAGGAGATGTAGCGCAGATAATGTCACTGTCTGCAGCGGCCAAACAATTGCAATCTATTTAGCGCAGGTTGCACTAAAAATCTATATTGCTGCCAGATACTGTACAACTATAGTCCTTAAAAGGACTTTTGGGTCTCTAACAATTCACTACAATTTTGCACAGGTTGCACTAATAATTATATTGCTG
The DNA here is from genome assembly GCF_905171765.1 of Bufo bufo. NCBI lineage: Eukaryota > Metazoa > Chordata > Amphibia > Anura > Bufonidae > Bufo > Bufo bufo. The sequence goes on from NC_053389.1 coordinate 207,806,380, forward strand.
CCAGATACAACAATAGTCTCTTTAAAAGGACTTTTGGGTCTCTAACAAGTTTTTTCAATAAAAATATTAGTATTTCATTCCCTACACTATCTGTCCCTTCTTCAGCACAGCTCTCCCTGACTAAGACTGAGCCAAACACATGTCATCGGGTGCTATATAGCACCTGATGACGTGTTCCGGCCAGCCAATCACTGTAATGCCAGTAGCCAACATGGCTACGGCATTACAGTGAATGGCATTACTTACCTGCACGTTTATTGGCTGCATAGCAGCCAACAAACGTGTGGGGAGGAGACTCAAGCATCACGCTCAAGCACACGCGGTGTTTGGCCGAACACCATGATGTGCCGAGCATAGTGATGCTCGAGCCGAACTGGTGTTCCGTGAGCATGCTCGCCCAACACTATTCACCACACAAAGGCTAATAAGCCCTTTTTTCCCCACTAATACAAGCAAAAAAATGCTTTAGAACATATAACTGCACCGCACAAGGGCAAATAAGATGTAGAACTATTTCCTAGAAATAAACCATTTTTCAAACAGCACTTGCACCCTAATAAGAACGGGTTTGATGGAATTACAGAGCTGTATGATGGCAATTTGGATCCCCAGTCAGTGCAGCAAGGTGTAATAGGAATGTTCCTATTACCCAGGCTGTAACTTCCCATACTGAACCCTGTTCTACATAAATGCTGTGGAATGATTCCTCTCTATCCTATCCCTACACCTTGAATAATCTTGCCCAGCATTTGTAAATCATTTTAGCACAATTAAGTTTTTTCTAACACTGTCCCTAGAGCCTGCTGACGTCTCTCCTTGCACTAAGTACACTGGTAAATGGAAGAATCTAAGATGGCTGCCGCTATTTATAGGGCTGTGACATCACAGGGCTGGCTGGCTGCTGATTGGATGCATGCATGTCAGTATGGGTGATCCCGCCTTCCCAGAGTTCTTTTCTCTCCATGTCCTCACACGTGCAGCAGCCATTTTAGGAAAAAATGCAATTTGTTACCACGAAGCGAGAGGAAATTCGGCTTCGGTGCAAATCAAAGTTCTTCTGAAATTCGGATTGAATTTCACTTCGTCAGCTTCGATTCGCTCATCTGTAGTTGCTATGGGCAGCTAAGCCATTTCTACTCAACAGTCTACACCAGTTTGATAAATGACCTCAATAGTGCCTATATTTGTGTTTGAATACCCATGGCTTAACTTAATCCTGCTGATCTTGCACGCTGCAATGCTTTTGTTTTCTGCACTGTGGAGAAAACTGACAAATAGGAGATAGTTGCACAGAGCTAGTGGCTGTCGATCTTGGTTTAGGTCTGGCGTGTTTTGAGCATACACCCCACAGTATCTTTGGCATGGCATCATCATTTCCCAAGCTTTTCATAATAGAGGCAGATCTGGCCCTGGCAGTGATTTGGGTGGTTCTGGCTGTACGTTGCTTTTGATTGCTGCTGCTTCCACCACCCTCCTTCTCAGCACGCTGATCTGGCTCCTATGTCCTGTCCAACATGCAATCATTGCCGTAATCTTCACCCTCCTCGGCCTTTTTTTTTTATCAGACTATGATGTCATTGTGGGCTGATTGGTCCCCTTGAGATTCCCTGTTCTGGATTTTCTGGTGACTCAACTATGACCACTCACAACAACACAGCCATGTATGGTATTCCCGTCTCCCCCTGAACCTCCCTATCATGGCGGCCCAAATACTGACTGTTCTCACACAACTCATCAACAGGGAAACACTCTTGAGTATCTTCCATAGCACATAGTTTTTTTTTTACTTCTTCTTTGGAAAAAAGAAGGCACCCTACTAGGAGGGGGAAGTAAAGACTGCAATGCAACTGAAGCTGAAAGGATTTTTTTAAGTTGGGAGAATGCAGTGATCCCTGGCTCCAAGGCATGGTATCAGACTCAGAGATAACCTCAACATCATCCTGCTTTGACTGAGAGGAGGAGTGAGCCATCCAGTCTACCACCTCATCCTTTTTGTCCTCAATAATAATGTTGTGGCTTTTGCCTTTTGGAAGCCAGGGGGAACTGTCGCTTGTTGCTACTACTTCTACTAATACTTCTGGCTGGATAACTGGTGCTGCTACCGCTGCTACCCACATTCTGACTTTGGAAGGACAAAGCATGTGTCTTTCGTATTGCTGTTTTACTGTTTAATTTTATAGAAATTTTATTATCAGGCTTAGAAATGAACAAGTTTCCAATAAATGAAAAGCCACAGATTTACTAAATGAAAAGTCACAAGTTTGGTACACACAGATTAAATTGCAAGTGTGTGTTCTGTAAGTTGGGGCTCATTCACACAAACGTATGGGCTTTGCGCCCGTTCTGCGGGCCGCAAATTGCGTTCCGCAATGCATGGGCACCGACCGTAGGGCAGCCGCATGCAGATCGCAAACCAATTCACTTGAATGGGGTCCGCGATCCGTCTGTTCTGCAAAAAGATAGAACAAGTTCTATCTTTTTGCAGAACAGAAGCACGGAACGGAACACCACAGAAGCATTCTGTACTGCTTCCGTGGGGTTCCGTTCCGTGCTTCTATTCCACACCGCATCTCCGGATATGCGGACCCATTCAAGTGAATGGGTCCGCATCAGTGATGCGGAATGCACACGGCTGGTGACCTGTGTAATGAGGAACCGCCGTATGCGGCCCGCAGTACAGGCACGGAGCTTTAAGGGCTCATTCACATGAACATAAAAGACAGAGGTGCAATTTAATGTCCCTCCTCTTCTACACACACACTGCTACTGACAATTGTCTTAGGCAATAGTGCAGTGTTGGTGATGAACGTTCTTTGAACTATGTATGCATTTAACACCTTAAGAACCTTGCCATTTTTCACCTTAAGGACCAGGCCGTTTTTTGGAAACTTGACATGTGTCACTTTATGTGGTAATAACTTCGGAATGCTATTACTTATCCAAGTGATTCTGAGATTGTTTTCTCGCGGCACATTGTACTTAATAATAGCGAAAAAATTTTGTCAATATAATTCACCTTTATTTATTAAAAAATCGAAAATTAAACAGAAATTTTCAAAAATTTGCAATTTTTTAAAATTTTTAATTATCTGCTTTTAAGGCAGATAGTGATACATCATAAAGTAGTTATTACTAGAGATGAGCAAATTTCCGCTATGCAGGGGAGGACTCCAGCATAACTGAAGTGGTACAGATCCGTTTTGCAGCCCATAGACTTCTATTTTGACAGATTGAATACGTTATGGTCCGTGGTAACAGAATCCATAACGCAATTCCTCTTTTAGCACCAAACGAAGCGTGAACGAATTTCAAAATATTAAATTTGCTCATCTCTAGTTATTACTCTACATTTCCTGAATGTCCACTTGACATTGTTTGCATCATTTTGTAAATGTAATTTTATTCTTTAGGATCTTATAAGGCTTAGAATTTTAGAAGCCAATTTTTATTTATTTTTTTAAAATTTTCGAAACCCACTTTTTTAAGGACCATTTCAATTCTAAAGTGACTTTGTGGGGCTTACATAGTGGAAACAACCCATAAATGACCCCATTGTAGACACTACACCCCTCAAGTTAGGCTACTTTCACACTAATGTTTTTTGCGGATCTGTCATGGATCTCCAAAAACGCTTCCGTTACAATAATACAACTGCATGCATCCATCATGAACGGATTCGGTTGTATTATGTCTTCTATAGCCATGAACACCATTAGAAGTCAATGGGGGACGGATCCGTTCTCTATTGTGCCAGATTGTGTCAGAGAAAACGGATCCGTCCCCATTAACTTACTGTACATTGTGTGCCAGGACAGATCAGTTTGGCTCCGCTTCATCACACGGACAGCAAAACGCTGCAGGCAGTATTTTGGTGTCCGCCTCCAGAGCGGAATGGTGACTGAACGGAGGCAAACTGATGCATTCTGAGGGATCCTTTTCCATTCAGAATGCATTAGAGCAAAACTGATCCATTTTGGACCGCTTCTGAGAGCCCTGAATGGATCTCACAAATGGAAAGCCGAAACGTTAGTGTGAAAGTAGCCTTATTCAAAACTGATTTTCCAAACTTTGTTAACCCTTTAGGTGTTCTACAAGAATTAGAGGAAAAAGGAGATGACATTTTTAAAGTTGACTTTTTTGGCAGATTTCTATTTTAATTCATTTTTTCCTGTTACTCATCAAGGGTTAACAGCCAAATAAAACTCAATATTTATTATCCCAATTTTGTGGTTTACATATGGGGTATATGTGGTCATACAGTGCTGTACGGGCAGACGGCAAGGGGCAGAAGGAAAGGAGCGCCATATGGATTTTGAAGGAATAATTTTAAGTTGCCAAATGACATTTAAAGACCCCCTGATGCACCCCTAGAGTAGAAACTTCAAAAAAGACCCCATTTTGAAAATTATAGAATAAGGTGACTTTTATTGGTACTATTTTGTGGTATATATGACTTTTTATTGCTCTATATTACACTTTTTGTGAGGCAAAATAACAAAAAAATGGCTGTTCTGGCACTTTTTTTTACAGTGATAGGTTAGATCTTGTGCTATTTTTACAGAGCATGTTGCTATGGAGACGACAATATCAAATATGTCTACTTTTATTTTTATTTTGTTTCAGTTTTAAAGGATAACTGTTGTATATATATTTTTTGGAGTATTGGATTGTGGTGAATAATATCACCTTGGTGGCCCTATTTAAACTTTTCACTGTGTATTCAATTACCCCTTAATTCCACATTTTTGTTCCCTGTACTGCCTACTTTTACCTGTGCTTAACCCCTTCCCAACCTTTGACGTACTGTTACGTCATGGGAACCACTGAGTTCCCGCAATTCGACGTAATAGTACATCATAGTGATCGCGCGGGCACCGGAGCGGTGCGCGTGCGATCACTGCAGGGGGCCGGCAGTCCGTGGTAGCCGGGCCCCTGCTGTATCCGCCGGCATCGCTGTAAAAGCCGATGCCGGCGGATTAACCCCTTCTATGCCGCGGTCCGCGCTGACCGCGACATAGAAGAGGTTTGTGTCGGGTGAGGGAGAGCATCGAGTCCCCGCGCTGCTGTGGCGGGGACCTGATGCGACACAAGGCAGCCCGATGCCATGCAGAGGCTTCCCAATGCCTTGCACGGCATCGGGAACTGCATTCTACGGGAGCCGAGGAGATCCAGCCTCAGGCTGGGTCTCCTAGGCAACCTGTTAGTGTATGACTCAGTGTCATACACTAACAGGCAATGCATTACAATACAGATGTATTGTAATGCATTGCAGAGGGGATCAGACCCCCAAAAGTGAATGTCATAAATAACGTAAAGTAAAAAAAGTTAAAAAAAAGTGTTTTTAATAAAATTAATAAAGTAATAAAATGTAATAAAGTAAAAAAGAAAAAAACGCCCCTTTCCCCTTATTTTATAATAAAAAACTGAACTAACAAAACCCACACATATTAGGTATTGCCGCATCTGTAATGATCGGCTCTATAAATATATTACATGATCCACCCTGTCCGATAAACCATAAAAAATACAAATAAAAACAGTGTAAAAAAAGCTATTTTTGTCACCTTACATCACAAAAAGTGCAACACAAAGCGATCAAAAAGGCGTATGCCCCCCAAAATGGTATCAATAAAACAGTCACCTCATCCCTCAAAAAATGAGGCCCTACCTAAGACAATCGCCCAAAAAATTAAAAAAAAATATAGCTCTCAGAACATGGAGACACTAAAACATCATTTTTTTTGTGTCTAAACTGCTATTATTGTGCTAAAGTAAAAAAAAAGAAAAAAAAGTATACATATTAGGTATCACCACGTCCATAACAAACAGCTCTATAAAAATATCACATGACCTAACCACTCAGGTGAACACCGTAAAAAATAAATAAAAATAATATAAAAAAATTAAAAAGACATTTTTGTCACAATACATCACAAAAATTGCAACAGAAAGTGATCAAAAGGTGTATGCCCCCAAAATAGTACCAATCAGACCGTCACCTCATCCCACAAAAAATGAGACCCTACCTGAGAGAATCGGTTAAAAAATAAAAAAGCTATGGCTCTCAAACTATGAGACACTAAGATATGATTATTTTTTGCTTCAAAACGGCTATTATTGTGCTAAAGTGAAAAAAAAATAAAAAAGTATACATATTAGGTATTTCCACGTGCGTACCGATCTGCTCTATAAAAAAGTCACATGACCTAATCCCTCGGTTAAACGCAGTAAAAATAAAAAATAAAAACGGTGCCAAAATATCCATTTTTTTGTTACCTTGCCTCACAAAAAATGTAATATAGAGCAATAAAAAATCATATGTACCCCAAAATAGTACCAATAAAACTGGCACCTTATCCCGTAGTTTCAAAAATGTGGTCACTTTTTTGAGTACTGTAGGGGTGCATCAGTTCAGCTAAGTTTGCCTTCCAAAAACCATATGGCGTTCCTTTCCTTCTGCGCCCTGCTGTGTGCCCGTACAGCAGTTTACGATCGCATGTTGGGTGTTTCTGTAAACCGCAGAATCAGGGTAATAAATATTACGTTTTATTTGGCTGTTAACCCTTGCTTTGCTACTGGAAAAAATGGATTAATATGTAAAATCTGCCAAAAAAGTGAAATTCAGAAATTTCATCTCCATTTTCCATTATCCATTTTCCATCAATTCTTGTGGAACACCTAAAGGGTTAAAAAAGTTTGTAAAATCAGTTTTGTATACCTTGAGGGGTGCAGTTTCTAAAATGGGGTCATTTTTGGGTGGTTTCTATTATATAAGCCTCACAAAGTGTTTTCAGACCTGAACTGGTCCTTAAAAAGTGGGTTTTGGAAATTTTCCGAAAAATTTCAAGATTTGCTTCCATACTTCTAAGCCTTCTAACGTCCCCAAAAAATAAAATGTCATTTTCAAAATTATCCAAAAATGAAGTAGACATATGGGGAATGTAAAGTAATTACTATTTTTTAAGGTATTACTATCTATTATAAAAGTAAAGAAATTGAAATTTGCTAATTTTTTATTTTTTTGGGTAAATTTGGTATTTTTTTATGAATAAAAATGTTTGTTTTTTTTCACTTTTTTTACCACTGTCATGAAGTACAATATGTGATGAGAAAATAATCTCAGAATGGCCTGTATAAGTAAAAGCTTTTTAAAGTTATCACCACATAAAGTGACATGTCAGATTTGCAAAAAATGGCCTGGGCAAGAAGGTGAAAACAGGCCCGGGGTTGAAGGGGTTAAAATAGGGTTGCTAGGCATGGTCCGTCTATCTGTTTATAGACGGAGCATGCAGAAGCAGGCTGCGTGCAAGGTCACATTACTGACAGCCAGGGACTGTAAGTAAATTATTAAAGCCAGGTCCTCCCCAGCAGCTGATAACAGTGCCTGGGCTGTGTGCACTTCTCCCTGTCCCTGCACTTGGCAGACGCTCCCTCACTCAGCAGAGCTGGAGAATGCAGAGTTGAAGCAGCGCACAACAGGGAAGGGAGATCTGCCATCTGCTCAGTGTATAAATGAAAGCAACATGTGGTAAGAGGACCCCTTTGTGCTGCAGGAGATTAACCCTTTAGGGGGGAGGGCTCTGGTTACTGACACTTTTGGGGGGCTGTTACTGGCTAGTGAGGGCAGGCGGGATTAGCCTCAGGGTGAGGGCAGTGGCGGCCATCTTAACTGAATAGTGAAATTGCAGTTTTATGCAGACTGGTTGCTCAGGGCTGAATCTTATTAAATATGGGGTAAGTCAGTCTAATAGTAACTTATTCTGGAATATCATGTTATTAGTAACTACATATATGAAAATTCAAATTAGGGTATAAATGTGACAGTTATCCTTTAAATAATAAAGCATTTATTTGTGCCTCCATTTTCTGAAACCATATCTTTTTATTTTTTGGCCGATTGTCTTAGGTAGGGTCTCATTTTTTTGCAGGATGAGATGATGGTTTGATTAGTACTTTTTTGGGGCACATACTACTTTTTGATCATTTGGTATTACACTTTTTGTGATGTATGGTGACAAAAAATGGATTTTGGACATTTTTTTACGGTGTTCACCAGACGGGTTAGCTCATGTGATATTTTTATAGAGCAGGTTGTTACGGACATGATACCTAATATGTCAGTTTTTTTAAATATATTTTTGTTTTAAACAATAAAAGCATTTTTGAAGCAAAAAAATTATGTTTTTATGTCTTTTTTTTCTGAAAGCCATTTCTTTTTTCTTTTTTGAGCAATTGTCTTAGTTAGGTTCTCATTTTTTTGCGGGATGAGATGACAGTTTGATTGTTATTACTTTTTGGTACATATGGCTTTTTGATCACTTGGTATTACACTTTTTGCAATGAAAGATGACAATAGCACACGAATAGCACAACGGTTTCCGTTGTTCCGTGTCCGTTTTTTCATCCGTGGGTCTTCCTTAATTTTTGGAGGATCCACGGACATGAAAAGTGAAAAAAAAAAATAAGTCAAGTTTGCATTGAAAATTATAGGAAAAATGGACACGGATCACGGACACGGATCACGGACGCGGACGACTATCTTGTGTGCATCAGTGATTTTTCACAGACCCATTGACTTGAATGGGTCCGTGAACCGTTGTCCGTGAAAAAAATAGGACAGGTCTTATTTTTTTCACGGACTGGAAAAACGGATCACGGACGCGGAAGCCAAACGGTGCATTTTCAGATTTTTCCACGGACCCATTGAAAGTCAATGGGTCCGCGAAAAAAAACGGAAATGGAACAACGGCCGCGGATGCACACAACAGTCGTGTGCATGAGGCCTAAGGCCTCATGCACACGACCGTTGTTTTATTTTGTGTCCGTTGTGCCGTTTTTCGTGATTTTCTGCGGACCCATTGACTTTCAATGAGTCCGTTGAAAACTCGGCTAATGCACCATTTGCCATCCGCGTCCTATTATTTTCGCGGAAAACGGTTCGCGGACCCATCCAAGTGAATGGGACCGCTAAAAAACGCGGAGGCACACAAGATTGTAATCCACGTCCGCATCTGTTTTTTTCCTATCATTTGCATTGCAAACCTGTCTTAGACTTTTTTTTACTTTCCTTTATGTCTGGTGGTCCTCCAAAAATAAAGGAAGACACACGGAAACTGATCACGGAACAACGGAACCCCATTTTGCGGAACGGAACACAACGGTCGTGTGCATGAGGCCTAATACACAGATATTTTGCCTATGAGACCCAGATCTGATGCTGGTGGATGTAGAAGGGATCCGGCTGTCAGTAACAGACAGATCCCTGGTGCTGATCGTGGCACCACATGTGGGGGAAGAGAAGGACTGTAGGACGAGAATGCTCATCCTAGGGCACAAAGTATCGGCCATTTAGGACGAGCATTCTCGTCTTGGGTCCTTAAGGGGTTAATATCACAGGTTCAACGATAATAATTTTGTACTATAACACACATGGCACAACACAATAATGTCCACTACCACCAATATAACCATGCAATTTTGGTGGTGACATTCCTTGGAACTATGTCATTTGGGTTCCATATGTCTCAACAACAAAATTTCTGTACTAAAAAACAAGCAATGCGATTAAATAATCCATCCACCTACCACCAATATAAATAGGCTGGCTGTGAAATGTATTTGATCTACAGTCAGGTCCATAAATCTTGGGACATCAACACAATTCTAACATTTTTGGCTCTATTCACCACCACAATGGATTTGAAATGAAACAAACAAGATGTGGTTTAACTGCAGACTGTCAGCTTTAATTTGAGGGTATTTACATCCAAATCAGGTGAACGGTGTAGAAATTACAACAGTTTGCATATGTGCCTCCCACTTGTTAAGGGACCAAAAGTAATGGGACAGAATAATAATCATAAATCAAACTTTCACTTTTTAATACTTGGTTGCAAATCCTTTGCAGTCAATTACAGCCTGAAGTCTGGAACACATAGACATCACCAGACGCTGGGTTTCATCCCTGGTGATGCTCTGCCAGGCCTCTACTGCAACTGTCTTCAGTTCCTGCTTGTTCTTGGGGAATTTTCCCTTCAGTTTTGTCTTCAGCAAGTGAAATGCATGCTCAATCGGATTCAGGTCAGGTGATTGACTTGGCCATTGCATAACATTCCACTTCTTTCCCTTAAAAAACTCTTTGGTTGCTTTTGCAGGATGCTTTGGGTCATTGTCCATCTGCACTGTGAAGCGCCGTCCAATGAGTTCTGAAGCATTTGGCTGAATATGAGCAGATAATATTGCCCGAAACACTTCCGAATTCACCCTGCTGCTTTTGTCAGCAGTCACATCATCAATAAATACAAGAGAACCAGTTCCATTGGCAGCCATACATGCCCACACCATGACACTACCACCTCCATGCTTCACTGAGGAGGTGGTATGCTTAGGATCATGAGCAGCTCATTTCCTTCTCCATACTCTTCTCTTCCCATCACTCTGGTACAAGTTGATCTTGGTCTCATCTGTCCATAGGATGTTGTTCCAAAACTGTGAAGGCTTTTTTAGATATCGTTTGGCAAACTCTAATCTGGCCTTCCTGTTTTTGAGGCTTACCAATGGTTTACATCTTGTGGTGAACCCTCTGTATTCACTCTGGTGAAGTCTTCTTTTGATTGTTGACTTTGACACACATACACCTACCTCCTGGAGAGTGTTCTTGATCTGGCCAACTGTTGTGAAGGGTGTTTTCTTTACCAGGGAAAGAATTCTTTGGTCATCCACCACAGTTGTTTTCCGTGGTCTTCTAGGTCTTTTGGTGTTGCTGAGCTCACCGGTGCGTTCCTTCTTTTTAAGAATGTTCCAAACAGTTGTTTTGGCCACGCTAAATGTTTTTGCTATCTCTCTGATGGGTTTGTTGTGTTTTTTTCAGCCTAATGATGGCTTGCTTCACTGATAGTGACAGCTCTTTGGATCTCATCTTGAGAGTTGACAGAAACAGATTCCAAATGCAAATAGCAGACGTGAAATGAACTCTGGACCTTTTATCTGCTCATTTTAATTGGGATAATGAGGGAATAACACACACCTGGCCATGGAACAGCTGAGAAGCCAATTGTCCCATTACTTTTGGTCCTTTAACAAGTGGGATGCACATATGCAAACTGTTGTAATTCCTACACCGTTCACCTGATTTGGATGTTAATACCCCCAAATTAAAGCTGACAGTCTGCAGTTAAAGGACATCTTGTTCGTTTCATTTCAAATCTATTTTGGTGGTGTATAGAGCCAAAAATGTTAGAAATGTGTTGATGTCCCAATATTTATGGACCTGACTGTATGTACTTTGTGTTTAATTTGCCATCAGCTATTCTAAGCTGAATGTGTCTGTGTCAGTTTGCAGATGTTGCAGAGCTTAAAGAGGACCTTTCATCGGTCCAAACATTGTGAACTAAGTATCATGATCTGTACAGCGGCACCCAGGGATCTCACTGCACTTATTATCCCTGGGCGCCGCTCCGTTCTCCTGCAATGCCCTCCAGTATGTTCGGTCTGAGGTACATTAGGCGGTTACCGGATAATTTTTTTTACTGTAGGCCAGTACAGGCCCCAAAAATTAGGCACACACGTGAAAGAAAAGAACTTGTGTGTCACGGCGGACGTGCACTCAGACTAACAGATAAACCACCAACCAGGCTCTAGGCGAGAGGCAGGGGAAGGGTCACCTCCTAGCTTATCCCTGACCTCTCTCCCTGCACTGCTCAGCCCACATGCAGACCTTGGTGGTAGGTATGATGTGTCCCCGTGCCTGGGCTGAAACACCCTAAATTCCCTGACATGGTGAAGAGGGGAAATAGGAGCAGCCTGCTCGCACAGAACCTGGATGGGAGAGATGACACAAAACAATCAAACTAGAAACGACACTTATCTTTCTGAGCTGGAACAGCCAACCTTCCTTCCTAGCTTCCAAGACCAAAGTGTTCCTATAATCCGCTCAGAGCACTGGGCTGGAGTGCTATTTAAACTAATGACCCCACCCAGTGCACCTGATGGGAGGCGGATCCAGCACGGCTCCAAAACAAAACACTAAACTCGTGCTGCTATTCTGGTCGACCTACGCACATAGTCAGGGCGGGGCATGACATTGTGATTATGTGGCTGGAGGTACATTAGGCGGTCACTGGAATTTTTTTTTTTACTGTAGGCCAGTACAGGCCCAAGAAATTAGGCACTTGTGATGATGTGGCTGGAGGTACATTAGGCAGTCACTGGATAAAAATTTTACTGTAGGCCAGTACAGGCCCCAAAAATTCGTCAGTCAGCTGACAGAAAAGAACTTGTGATTTTGTGGCTGGAGGTACATTAGGCGGTCACTGGATAAAATTTTTACTGTAGGCCACTGGAGTACAGGCCCCAAAAATTCATCAGTCAGCTGACAGAAAAGAACTTGTGATGATGTGGCTGGAGGTACATTAGGCGATCACTGGATAAAATTTTTACTGTAGGCCACTAGAATAGAGGCAAGCTGCGTTACCACAGTGTTCTGCTCCAGACTCGATCTGCCCGATATGGAAGCTGAGAGCAGACCGATGCGGGCGGTATATGGAGTTAATTTTGGAATAATTTATTGTGGGCTTTACAAACTTAAAATGACAGAGGAAAATATTGCATTTAGACGAAGAATCTGCTGCTGTCAGAGGTGTCTAAGTTTATTTTTGGTGTTGCCCCAGTCTGGTGTGGGTCCATTCCTGGGAATACATTCCTGTTGCAAACAAAGAACCTGCTGCTTTCGGTTCCTGCTGAGTTAGGCCGAGCTATGTGTACTCGACCATTACCATGTACCTGCTGCTGCTGTCTGTCCTGATACTGCTGAATTAGGCCCAGTTATGTGTAGGCCTTATACTATAGCGTTACCATTTACCTTCTGCTGTCTGTCCTGATCCTACTGAGTTATGTGTAGGCCATATACTCAACCGTTACCATGTACCTTCTGCTGCTGTCTGTCCTGATCCTGATGAGTTTGCCCTGTACTAAAGCGGCCGTACTGCAACCTTATCTGTTAATATTACACAAAAAGATAACAATTAAAAAAAACGAAAGCACACATTAGAACTGAACAAAATATTTATTTACAATTTGGGAAACAAATATGCTTCTATGGCAATTTCTTAAGTTTGTCCTGAAGGTCCAAAAGCTCCTGGATTCTCTGACGGTGCTGCTCCTCTATTTGCTACACCTTTCTGTCAAAAATCAGCTGCTGCTTCCTCTGCTGCTCCCTGAGTTTCTGCATTGATTTTAGGTGCTACTGTTGCAGCAGCCTAATTTTATTTTTTTATTGAATTTGTACTGTTAGTATAAAAAATAAAATTATTATTTGCAATTCAGATTAAGAGGCAATTAGTGCATTGTGTGGAGTAGTTGTTAAAGCATTTCTGAATTACATCTCAATTCGTTAGTTTATGATATTTATGATGATTATATAGGTGGTTAATTAGTGATAGTTCAGTAGAGTATATATTTCTATGGGGTGTTTCCTGAATGGGGAGAAAATGGGGAACATACTGGAGTGCATTTTGTCCTGTTACCCCTTGTGAAAGTGAAAAATTGGAGACTGTTAGTAATTTTAAAATTTTTCAAATGTGTGCTTTGAAATGCTTTCACTATTGTTTCGGCCTTCTGTGAGACACCTGTTTGCTGAAAAATACCCTTTCCAACACTTAAAATGTTGGTACGGAGGAGCTGTTTCCGAAAAGGGGTCACTTATTGGGGTTTTTAATTTCTCGGACCTCAGGAATTTATTTAATGCGACATGGTACCTAATAGAAATGTCTGCTAATTCTGGTCAGTCAAATCCATATTTTGCTGTTTGACTCTAGAGCCCTGCTGTGCGCCCATACATAATTTTTTGATATGGGGTGTTGACATATTCGGGGGGAAATGGGTAACAAAATGTGGGGTGCATTTTTTCCTGTTACCCCTTGTGAAAGTAAAAATGTTGTTGTAAAGCAACTTTTCCTGGAAATTTTTTTTAATTTTTCATTTTCACAGCCAAGTGTTTTCTAATTCCGGGAAACGCCTGATCGGTCAAAATGCTCACTACACACCTTGAAATATTCAATATACATGTTATGGATACAGAATTATATTGCTGTATGCACATATTTACCCTCCCGGTGGGGGCTGGTGACATTCTCCTTCTCATCAGGACCTGGGGGGGGAAACCGGGTCCTGGGAGGGTCCGGCTTCTTCAGCGTCTACCTCCACCACTTTGCCCACATCAGGTGGGGGTGGCACATCCTGCCGCTGGGAGGGTCCCGCCTGCTCTCCCTCCTCCTCCTCCTCCACAGACGCCACCACTACCTCCAGATCCTTTGTGGAAGGCCTGCGGCGGATGGAGGGAACGGGAACACCTGTAATCACACAATGTTCAGAATTTAAACAAACAACTCAGAACTCATATAAAAATCCAAATTAAGTGGGGGATGTATGTAATGTAATGATGGACGGGGACTTTAACTGGAATAAAGAATGATGATTGCAGTTTATGTATATATTGTGAGGGGTAGCTTTCTTTCAGGGGATCATCCTCACAGATACAGCTTCAGGACACCAGGTTTAAGGTTCAAACAGTGCATTTATTGTGGCACACCAGTCAAAACAAAACAAACAACAAACACTTGCCCGTCCAGGCTTTAACTAATACATTAAAGTCCCTGACTCACCTATTAGGTACAGTTCACACCCTGTGAACCGATGCGGCTTTCCCAGCCAATTTCCCATAGCCTCCTGGCTGTACAGAGCACCGTTCACACACGGTCTCAAGTCCAATGTCTTTTGTGGGGATTAAGGCTCAGTAGTCCGCCTGACTATGGCTCTGCAACCCTCGCAGGCGTCACTGCGTCCCCCAACTCCAGGCTATCACCCAGCCTTGTGGCCCCTCAGCCTTGCCTGGCTGAGACCACACTCACAGAGCCTACAGGCCTCTGTCACAGTCTCTGTCCCAAGACAACACTTCCCCCAGACTGACACACTGGGAGGTGCTTTATCCCAGCCTGAGTACCTCCAGCTGGTCTCACCTGTGGTGGAATAGGGGTGTGGACCGTACTATCCACCCCTTCCTTGCCTCTAACCTGTGTGAGGTCTGTCACTGCCTCACAATATACACACACATACATATATTGATTTATGTGTGTGAAATGCACAAAATTAGCCGGTTACATCATATATCTGTACCTCCATGTGTGTATAAATATATATATATTTATACACTCACAGCGAGGTCGAGATGTATGATGTAACCAGCTGATTTGCTATGTGTCACACCAGGTACTAAGTAATCATTTGTAAAGGGATGAAATACTTATTTGCATAACTGTATATATACATTACAGAGTGTATGCGAGAGATATAAAAGTAATGTAAGCATTGTACCTGGGCATTTCCTGTCACGGATCTAACTGATCCACCCGATGTGCCTCCTCTTCAAGTCTGACCAATGTTTGATGATCGCCATCAAAGTGTGTTTCCCCTTAAACTCCCTCTTTAGCTTCTGTATTTCCCTCACAATTCGCTTTTTCTCTTCTTGGACCCGGGTCCGGTCATAGCCCCGCTCCAACATGCACTGCAGGATAAAGATGCAAGCAAATAATCCCACATTTTTTAACTAAAAGTATTTAAAATAATGTCCTCAACAACATAGCTAAAAGTTTTTAAGTCTTTGAAGGGGAAATATTAGATTTAATATTACCGTTATTAGATCGGATTGTATTGCAATTGTATGTGTGTGGGGTCTGAGCAATCGGATATTGGCCAGCAAAGCAGAGATGTACCTGTCTAGTGAAGTGACGGTACGGTATGGGGTATAAAGCTGGTTTACCTCCCCGTGGTGCACCCTGGGTAACTCTAAATAAACAATCAAATACTGGCGGTCAGACAAAGAAAGCTTCTTCTGACCAACAGGATACAAAATCAAATCTATAGACTCTGTGTGTTTGTGTGTGTGTTAGGGTGGCCACTTGCAGAGCCCCAAAAAGGAGGACAGCGTACCGGGGACAGTGATGCACAATAGGTAAATACTACATCGTAGATGCCCAGGTTATACCAGCATGGTCCATATTACTAGATATAAGAAAATGTATAACGTATACCAGCTGTACATATATAATTATACATAGGAGATACCCAGGTTATAACAGTATGATCTAATTAAATAATTATAAAAATATACCAGCTGTACATTTATAATGATATACAGATGATGCCCAAGTTATTCCAGCTTAGTCCATATATAATTTATACTCAGATATATAGTCCTGTAAGTACCTGGGGCAGTGAGATCCGTGCTAACCTCGTGCCTAGTGGGCTGAGTGCTGATTCTGCTGGCTCTTCAAGCACTGGATGGCCTGGACCAGCGTGGAATCATAGATGGCAGGCAGTGCCAGTGAGCATTGATCAGAGTGGCACCTGCACTCTGCAGCTGCTCCCGCCTGAACTAAAGGTACACGTCGGACGTGCCACGCATGCAGCAGCACTGATGATGTCGTGACGTTGCGTCATACAGCCCACTGTACGGTCCGGACATGCTGCCAGTCCCTGCTCCCAGTGATGGGGATACGTAAAGCCACCCTGACCCGTGCCAACTGCCAACACCCGTGTAACCACAAAAAAAGGAGAACCATCCAACCGTCCTGTCCTTGCGTCGAACGGAGGACCAGGAGCCTGAAAACCAGACTGTCCTGCCACCCTAGTGTGTGTGTGTGTGTGTGGTATATACTGTGTGGCAGGAAAATGGATGTGCAATGTGCATGTGAGAGATATTTCTCTGCTGTCTATACATACATGCTACAGACATAGTGGTGTGATGTCACAACAATACTTTGTGCACCAATCAGTAATATCTACTTAGACCTAATAAAATTTCAAGTTATATGTATTGCGATTGCGCGTCATTAATGCCGATTTGTGAATATATTGGAACACTCTATATGCATATAAGGATATTGTTTAAACAGTGCTGTAATGTAAAATTACTTACAGTGATCAGGAGTTCTTCCTCACATTCGTGAAAGTTGCTGCCAACCATCTTCTCCAGTCTCAGGAAACTTCTGGCAGTCTAACAACTAGCAAAACTAGGCCACGCCTGTATCGCGCATGCGCATTTCGCGCATACTGCATTGCCGATTCATTTTGCGCTGTTTCAGCGTGCTCAGCAGATTGCCACTGTTGTCGCACACCACTTTACCAACTGTGAAATTGAGCGGGGTTAGCCACTGATCAGCCTGTGACTGCAGAGCTGAAAGCAGTGCAGGACCGGTGTGGCTCTTGGCTTCCAGGCACAACAGCTGCAGCACAGCATGGCAACGTCTCACCTGGGACATCGAATAGGTTCAGAGGAGCTTGGGGGGTGCAGCAGAAAAGGTGGTAGCAATGGAAAAGGAGGAGTAACCCGAGGAGGAGACAGAGGATGAAGAAGGAGGAGCAAAAGAAGACGCAGACCTACATGCAATCCATGGCGGTAACACCAAATCCACACGGGAGCCACAGGTGACATGCCTGACGGCCATCAGATGGTTCACCCAGTGGGCAGTGAAAGTTATGTACCTTCCCTGCCCCTATTTGCTAGACCACATGTCTGTGGTCAGATGTATCTTGGCACCGACACTGTGTGCCAGAGATATATTCACTTGCCGCTGAATGTGGCCATATAGCTCTGGGATGCCATTCTGGGAGAAATATTTCCTTTTGGGGACCTTCTATTGCGGAGTGCCAATGGCCACAAATTTTCTAAAGGCCTCCGAGTCCACCAGTTTATATGGCAGTAGTTGGCTAGCAGTTCCGACAAGCTAGCGGTCAGCCATTGGGCAAGACGGTTATCCGGCGTCATCAAGTTTTTACGTTCAATATTTGGTGGAAACAGGTATATCCAACCCCTTAATCAGTATTTTGTGGAACCAGGTATATTTCAGGCCTTAGTCAATATTTGGTGTAAACAGGTATATCCAACCACTTAATCAGTATTTTGTGGAAGCAGGTATATCGCAGGCCTCAATCAACCTCAATCCATATTTGGTGGAAACAGGTACAGTAGGTGTTTCTGACATTGTGTTTTTAGCACGACAGCGTCGCGCTGATACTCGGCGACATGGTGCCGAGATCTCGCACTCACTGGGATAGTGACAGCACATCCCAGCAAGCGCGTCATAGAAGCGACGGGAGATCCGACTTGGATTCCCGCCAATTCTACACGTGTGCGGCGTTTGTTATGAATCCTGAGGGGGAAGTCCCCGCCGGATTTTAAATAAAAATCCGGCCTGGGTCCCGCCCTCAGGAGCATACCGGGCCCTTAGGTCTGTTATGGGTTGTAAGGAGAGCCCCCCCCTACGCCGAAAAAAATGGCGTAGGGGGTCCCCCTACAATCCATACCAGACCCGTATCCAAAGCACGCTACCCGGCCAGCCAGGAAGGGAGTGGGGACGAGCGAGCGCCCCCCCCCCCCCTCCTGAGCCGTACCAGGCTGCATGCCCTCAACATGGGGGGTTGGGTGCTCTGGGGCAGGGGGCGCACTGCGGCCCCCCCACCTCAGAGCACCCTGTCCCCATGTTGATGAGGACAGGGCCCCTTCCCGACAACCCTGGCCGTTGGTTGTCGGGGTATGCGGGCGGGAGGCTTATCGGAATCTGGGAGCCCCCTTTAATAAGGGGGCCCCCAGATACCGGCCCCCCACCCTAAGTGAATGAGTATGGGGTACATCGTACCCCTACCCATTCACCTGCAAGAAAAGTGGTAAAAACACAAATAAACCACACAGTGTATTAAAATATTTTATTTTTCTGCTCCGGAGGCCGCCCCCTGTCTTCTTTATTAGCTCTTTTACCAGGGGGGGGGCTCTTCTTCTTCCGATATCCCGACGGGTCTTCTCCGCTATCCGGGGGGTCTTCTCAACTCTCCGGGGTTCTCCTTCTGTCTTCTCCTTCTGTCTTGTTGTCTCCTTCTGTCTTCTGTCTCCGGGGTTCTCCTTCTGTCTTCTCCGCTATCCGGGGGGGTCTTCTCAACTCTCCGGGGTTCTCCTTCTGTCTTCTCCTTCTGTCTTGTTGTCTCCTTCTGTCTTCTCCTTCTGTCTTGTTGTCTCCTTCTGTCTTCTGTCTCCGGGGTTCTCCTTCTGTTTTCGCCTCTCTCTGTTGTTGACTCGGCGCACCCCGGTTCTTCGTCTCGCGAGACTCGGCGCACCCCGATTCTTCGTCTCGCGAGACGAAGAATCGGGGTGCACCGAGTCTCGCGAGACGAAGAACCGGGGTGCGCCGAGTCAACAACAGAGAGAGGCGAAAACAGAAGGAGAACCCCGGAGACAGAAGACAGAAGGAGACAACAAGACAGAAGGAGAAGACAGAAGGAGAACCCCGGAGAGTTGAGAAGACCCCCCGGATAGCGGAGAAGACCCGTCGGGATATCGGAAGAAGAAGAGCCCCCCCCTGGTAAAAGAGCTAATAAAGAAGACAGGGGGCGGCCTCCGGAGCAGAAAAATAAAATATTTTAATACACTGTGTGGTTTATTTGTGTTTTTACCACTTTTCTTGCAGGTGAATGGGTAGGGGTACGATGTACCCCATACTCATTCACTTAGGGTGGGGGGCCGGTATCTGGGGGCCCCCTTATTAAAGGGGGCTCCCAGATTCCGATAAGCCTCCCGCCCGCATACCCCGACAACCAACGGCCAGGGTTGTCGGGAAGGGGCCCTGTCCTCATCAACATGGGGACAAGGTGCTCTGAGGTGGGGGGGCCGCAGTGCGCCCCCTGCCCCAGAGCACCCAACCCCCCATGTTGAGGGCATGCAGCCTGGTACGGTTCAGGAGGGGGGGGGGGGGGGGCGCTCGCTCGTCCCCACTCCCTTCCTGGCTGGCCGGGTAGCGTGCTTTGGATACGGGTCTGGTATGGATTGTAGGGGGACCCCCTACGCCGTTTTTTTCGGCGTAGGGGGGGCTCTCCTTACAACCCATAACAGACCTAAGGGCCCGGTATGCTCCTGAGGGCGGGACCCAGGCCGGATTTTTATTTAAAATCCGGCGGGGACTTCCCCCTCAGGATTCATAACAAACGCCGCACACGTGTAGAATTGGCGGGAATCCAAGTCGGATCTCCCGTCGCTTCTATGACGGCTCTGTCTCCATCGCGGCAAGCCAGCTCGGCGCTGGCTCCCGCGATGGGGCTCGTATGTGCTCAATCTCGCCGAGAAATACAGCGAGATTGACACAAAATCGGGTTCACCTACTGTATATCAAACCTCTTAATCAGTATTTTGCGGAAGCAGTTATATCGCATGCTTCAATCAGTATTTTGTGGAAGCAGGTATATCAAACCCCTTAATCAGTATTTTGTGGAATCAGGTATATCACAGACCTCAATCAGTATTTGGTGGAAGCAGGTATATCAAACCTCTTAATCAGTATTTTGTGGAGGCAGGTGTATCGCACACTTCAATCAATATTTGGTGGAAGCAGGTATATCGAACCCCTTAATCACTATTTTGTAGAAGCAGGTATATTGCAGCTCTCAATCACTATTTTGTGGACGCGGGTATATCAATCCCCTTAATCTGTATTTTGTAGAAGTAGGTATATCGCAGGCCTCAATCAATATTTGGTGGAAGCGGGTATATCAAACCCCTTAATCAGTATTTTGTGGAAGCAGGTATATCGCAGGCCTCAATCAATATTTGGTGGAAACAGGTATATCGAATCCCCTTAATCAGTATTTTGTGGAAGCAGGTATATCGCAGCCCTCAATCACTATTTTGTGGAAGCAGGTATATCAATCCCCTTAATCAGTATTTTGTGGAAGCAGGTATATCGCAGGTCTCAATTAATATTTGGTGGAAACAGGTGTATCGAATCCCCTTAATCAGTATTTTGTGGAAGCAGGTATATTATTATTATTTTTATTATTATTATTTATTATTAAAGCACCATTCATTCCATAGCGCTGTACATATGATAAGCAGTGCACATACATAAAACAGACAATTGCACTAATCATAAACAAGACAAGTTACAAACTGGTACAGAAGGAGAGAGGACCCTGCCCGTGAGGGCTTACAATCTACATGGTATGGGAGAAGGACACAATAGGTGCGAGTTAAGTTGGTCATGGCGGTATAGAGGCAGCAGGGTCACTGGTTGTAGGCTTGTCTGAAGAGGTGGGTTTTCAGGTTTCTTTTGAAGGATTCCAATGTAGGTGAGAGTCTGATATGTTGGGGTAGCGAGTTCCAGAGTATGGGGGATGCACGGGAGAAATCTTGGACTCGATTGTGGGAAGAGGCGATAAGAGGAGAGGAGAGAAGGAGGTCTTGTGAGGATCAGAGAGTGCGTGTGGGGATGTATCGGGAAAGTAGCTCAGAGATGTAGGGAGGGGACAGGTTATGGACGGCCTTGTATGTATTTGTTAGTACTTTGAAGTGAATTCGCTGGGCAATGGGGAGCCAGTGAAGGGATTGGCAGAGGGGAGAGGCAGAGGAGTAATAGGGTGAGAGGTGGATTAGTCGGGCAGCAGAGTTGAGGATAGATTGGAGTGGTGCGAGAGTGCTATATGGAAGGCCACAGAGGAGAATGTTGCAGTAGTCTAGGCGGGAGATAATGAGGGCATGTACAAGAATTTTATCAGATTCAAAGTTAAGGAAAGCACGGATGCGTGAGATGTTTTTGAGTTGGAGGCGGCAGGTGGTGGAGAGTGCTTGGATGTGCGGTCGGAAGGAAAGTGCAGATTCGAAGGTCACTCCAAGGCAGCGGACTTTGTTGACCGGGGAGAGTGTGCAGCCATTGATCATGATAGATAGGTCTGTTGAGGGGGTTGAACAAGATGGGGGAAAGATTATGAATTCTGTCTTATCCATGTTAAGTTTTAGAAAGCGAGAGGCGAAGAAGGATGATATAGAAGATAGACATTGTGGGATTCTTGATAGTAAGGTGGTGATGTCTGGACCAGAGAGGTAGATTTGTGTGTCGTCAGAGTAGGAGTGATACTGAAAGCCATGGGACTCTATGAGCTGTCCCAGGCCAAAAGTGTAGATAGAGAAGAGCAGCGGTCCTAGGACAGAGCCTTGCGGGACACCAACAGAGAGGGAATGAGACGAGGAGGTGGTGCGAGAGTGGGAGACGCTAAACGTCTGGTCTGTGAGGTATGATGTGATCCAGAAGAGTGTCAGGTCGGTGATGCCAAGAGATGAGAGAGTTTGCAACAGAAGGGAGTGGTCAACAGTGTCAAAGGCAGAGGACAGGTCAAGGAGAAGGAGGACAGAGTATTGTTTCTTGGTTTTGGCTGTCAGTAGGTCATTGGTGACTAAGGTAAGGGCAGTCTCGGTCGAATGGTGGGGTTGGAAGCCAGATTGTAGGAGATCAAAGAGGGAGCAGGAGGAGAGGTGGGAGGACAGTTCTGAATGGACATGTTGTTCAAGTAGCTTTGAGGCATACGGAAGAAGTGATATGGGGCAATAACTGGACAAGGAAGATGGGTCAAGTGAAGGCTTTTTGAGGATGGGTGTAATGGTAGCATGTTTAAAATCAGAGGGGAAGACACCAGAGTTTAGTGATAGGTTGAAGAGATTAGTTAGGGTTGGGATAAACACTGTGGTGAGGTTAGGGATGAGGTGGGATGAGGTGGGATGGGATTGGGTCAAGTGCACAGGTGGTCAGATGAGATTTGGAGAGTAGAGTGGAGAGTATATTGCAGCATTCAATCAGTATTTTGTGGAAGCAGGTATATTGCAGCCCTCAATCAGTATTTTGTAGAAGCAGGTATATCTAACAACTTAATCAATATTTTGTGGGAGCAGGTATATCACAGGCGTCAATCAATATTTGGTGGAAACAGGCATATCAAACCCCTTAATCAGTATTTTGTGGAAGCAGGTATATCGCAGCCCTCAATCAGTATTTTGTGGAAGCAGGTTAATCAAAACGCATAATCAGTATTTGGTGGAAGCAGGTATATCATACCCCTCAAATATTATTTTTTGCCACAACAGTTATAGAACACCACCCTGTTTATTTGGGGCAACAGGTATATCTCAGCCGTCAATCAGTATTTTGTGGAAGCAGGTATATCACACCCCTCAATCAGTATTTTGTGGAAGCAGGTTAATCAAAACCCATAATCAGTATTTTGTGGAAGCAGGTATATCACACCCCTCAAATATAATTTTTTGCCACAACAATTATAGCACACCACCCTGTTTATTTGGGGCAACAGGTATATCTCAGACGTCAATCAATATTTTGTGGAAGCAGGTATATCACACCCCTCAATCAGTTTTTTGGGGGGCAACAGGTATATCACACCCGTTGCAAATAGTTGCTCCAATAGCGCTTGTCCCTCTATATAGCTGCGGTATCGCAGCAGAACCGCACACAACTTTTGCACAATACAAATGCACTATAATATACTTTCTATGTTAGAAAGTATAAGTATATCACACCCCTCAGTATATCACACCTATTGATAGCACACCTATACCAGTCCTTAAAAGGACTTTTGTGGCCCTATTAGCTAGTATTTGGTGTCCCTAACAGCCTGCCCCTGCTCCACAAAGCAACCTCTCCCTACACTGGCAAAACACAGAATGTAAAATGGCAGCCAGATCGGGTTCATTTATAGGGTGGGGGTGTGTCCATGTGCTGAAATGTCTCAATTGGCTGTCCTGTCTCACCTGATGGATGTGTCATAGGTCAAAGTTCGGTGCAATGCAAATGAATATGGTGCCGGTGGACATCACCATATGTTCGCATGTTCGGCGAATCGCAAACACGCAACAACCGCTGGGCGAACCGCAAGGCCATCTATAGTGCATTTATTCAAAAAGGGCTCTAGGTCTTCCCCAATTAATTATAGACCTGTAAACTTAACTTCTGGTAAGGGAAAAATGTTAGAAGGACTCTAAAGGGACTATAAACAGAAGTATGTTACTGTTAATAATATCATAAGTGATAGCCAGCATGGGTTTACCAAGGGCAAAAGTTGTCAGTGCTGGATCCCCTGTTATTTAACTTATTTATTAATGATAATAGCACTGTTTCTATTTTTGCAGATGACACTAAGCTATGTATGTACTGTGCAGTCTATGGAAGATGTCTATAAACTCTACAATCAAGTCTATAAACTTCTTTAATCATGATGGGAGCAGACGGTCTCTCCAAGAGCAAGTGGATGAGGTGAGTATTATTTTTTTAGCCCCTGATTAACCCCTGAAATGCTGAATATGAGTCACAGATGCCGTGTTCAGCATTGAATGTGGCATCTGAGGTGATCGCCGTTCCCCATCATTGCAACCGCTCCATACAATGAAAAGTGATTTGGAACAAAGTAATTCATAACAGATTATATTTCTTGTCTATAATGCATGATGCAGTGTTGGTGGTGAAATTTCTTTAAACTCTGCTTTTACTATAACTGTTAGAGATGAGCAAAGTTTTAGAATTGCCAGCTTTGCCAAAGTTTGACAAGAAATTTGATTCTTTATGAATTGGTTCAGCGGGCTCCTGTCTCTGCCTGCTTCACTAAGATAAAAGCTTACATGCAGGACTGTTAGCTTAGTGAAGCAGGCACAGGCACAAGCTTGCTCAGTTAAGCTAAAGCTAGCAAAGCACATGGTTACAGGGTACCCATGTGCCATGCCAGGATTTAGCCAACGTTGGGGCACAAGCAGGAGCAGCAATGTGTGCTCCTGCCCATACTCCGTTCTCTGCAGCCCCATCGATAGAGTGCACAGTCCGTATTCCGTACACTACTGACAAGTCAGCGATGTGGAGAATAGAGAATTTAAACCGCGCAGGGGGTAATATATTTAATAAAAATTTAAAATCAATAAATAAATAATGTTTGGGACATTTTAAAAAAACTTGATTAAAAGTTTAGTTACTCTTTAAAGGCTATGGTCACCTTGGGGGGCATTTATTCTATTATTGCATTCTACTCATTTTGGGTTAAAAATAAATTTTTTCAAATGGTCTTTAACATTTCTTAAAAAAATTTCTTCTGCATCTTTCACTTTAAGTGCATTTTAGACTAGCAAGCTCTCTGCTCCACACCGATCTTGTGAGGGAGCTGCTCTGTCGGCTCGATCTGTAGCTCTTGTATCTGAACTCCTGACATTAACACTCATTAAAAGCCAAATTCTTATTAAACTGAGAAGAATTTAGCTATAATGAGTGTTTATAAGCTGTTGAGTAAATATAGGTAAGGGCTGCAAATCTAGTCAACAGAGAAGCTCCCTGATGGATTCAGTGGGAAGCAGAGATTCTTCTAGTCTGCAAATGCACCAAAACTGAAAGTTGTAGAAGAATAACAGTTGAAAATATTTAATAAAGACCAATTGACATTTTTTTTATCCCAAAATGAGTAGAATGCAATAATAAAGCAATGTCCTGAAAGGTGACCATAGGCTTTAAGCTATCAGTAAGCTATTCAAAGTAGTATTTTGCCATTGGCGTCTTACAAAACCACAGCCCTCCTCTTCTCCCTGTAGCTTTTTTTGTACAAGTAATTTAGCCATGTGCTATCTATACTTTTTGTTAGATGCCTTAGTATCTCTTATGTCTAAGTATGTCTGTAATTATGTAAGCATTAAATTTAGACCTCACGCTTCAATGCCCCTCTGTTTTTAATTTAAAAATTAACTGTAATTTTTGTTACAGATAGTAAAAGCATATAGTTGACACAATCATGAAGAAAATATAAATAGCATTTGCAAAAGAATCCCTTGAACGCCAGCTATTCAAATTATTGAACTGAGCACTGACAAGAAAAAAAATTGGGAAAAAATGTTGTGAATACATCATAATAAACCTATTAACACAGGCAATAAATCAATGTTTCCATAGTGTAATGGCTACAGAGAAGTTGTGATATTGCATACAGTATTTAAACAGTGAATGTCCAACTTTTAGCATCACATTAATATTAAAATATGTCTTGATAGGGGAGCCGTAGAGTTCTATTCTACTGACTTTGCACTTCAAAGCCCCTTGTATGGACTAAGAGTTCAATGACAAATTTCTGGCTCCCTGCATTCACCACTAGTGAGAGAATACAGATTTATTATTGTTCAATGTCCACATCATATACAGTTATCTCCTAAGCTCCCTCTGATGGTGGCTGTAGGTTAGTTAAAGGGGTTGTCTCACCTCACGAAGTGGCATTTATCCTAATCAAAATTATATTATAAGCCACTTCTTAATATATTATTATTGTCAAAATTACTTCATTTCTTTTATACACTGCTCAAAAAAATAAAGGGAACACAAAAATAACACATCCTAGATCTGAATTAATTAAATATTCTTCTGAAATACTTTGTTCTTTACATAGTTGAATGTGCTGACAACAGAATCACACAAAAATAAAAAAATGGAAATCAAATTTTTCAACCCATGGAGGTCTGGATTTGGAGTCACACTCAAAATTAAAGTGGAAAAACACACTACAGGCTGATCCAACTTTGATGTAATGTCCTTAAAACAAGTCAAAATGAGGCTCAGTAGTGTGTGTGGCCTCCACGTGCCTGTATGACCTCCCTACAACGCCTGTGCATGCTCCTGATGAGGTGGCAGACGGTCTCCTGAGGGATCTCCTCCCAGACCTGGACTAAAGCATCTGCCAACTCCTGGACAGTCTGTTGGTGGATAGAGCGAGACATGATGTCCCAGATGTGCTCAATTGGATTCAGGTCTGGGGAACGGGCGGGCCAGTCCATAGCATCAATGCCTTCGTCTTGCAGGAACTGCTGACACACTTCAGCCACATGAGGTCTAGCATTGTCTTGCATTAGGAGGAACCCAGGGCCAACCGCACCAGCATATGGTCTCACAAGGGGTCTGAGGATCTCATCTCGGTACCTAATGGCAGTCAGGCTACCTCTGGCGAGCACATGGAGGGCTGTGCGGCCCTCCAAAGAAATGCCACGCCACACCATTACTGACCCAATGCCAAACCGGTCATGCTGGAGGATGTTGCAGGCAGCAGAACGTTCTCCACGGCGTCTCCAGACTCTGTCACGTCTGTCACATGTGCTCAGTGTGAACCTGCTTTCATCTGTGAAGAGCACAGGGCGCCAGTGGCGAATTTGCCAATCTTGGTGTTCTCTGGCAAATGCCAAACGTCCTGCACGGTGTTGGGCTGTAAGCACAACCCCCACCTGTGGACGTCGGGCCCTCATCTCACCCTCATGGAGTCTGTTTCTGACCTTTTGAGCAGACACATGCACATTTGTGGCCTGCAGGAGGTCATTTTGCAGGGCTGTGGCAGTGCTCCTCCTGTTCCTCCTTGCACAAAGGTGGAGGTAGCGGTCCTGCTGCTGGGTTGTTGCCCTCCTACGGCCTCCTCCACGTCTCCTGATGTATTAGCCTGTCTCCTGGTAGCGCCTCCATGCTCTGGACACTACGCTGACAGACACAGCAAACCTTCTTGCCACAGCTCGCATTGATGTGCCATCCTGGATAAGCTGCACTACCTGAGCCACTTGTGTGGGTTGTAGACTCCGTCTCATGCTACCACTAGAGTGAAAGCACCGCCAGAATTCAAAAGTGACCAAAACATCAGCCAGGAAGCATAGGAACTGAGAAGTGGTCTATGGTAACCACCTGCAGAACCACTCCTTTATTGGGGGTGTCTTGCTAATTGCCTATAATTTCCACCTGTTGTCTATCCCATTTGCACAACAGCATGTGAAATTGATTGTCACTCAGTGTTGCTTCCTAAGCGGACAGTTTGATTTCACAGAAGTGTGATTGACTTGGAGTTACATTGTGTTGTTTAAGTGTTCCCTTTATTTTTTTGAGCAGTGTATAATCTACTAGCAGAAGGACCTGGCTTTGCAGGGGTATATTTCATGTATTGCAGTTAATGTTTGTGTGTGTTGTTAAAAGATATTGACAGTATCCACTACAACAGTGACATCTACAGTATCCCGCCTCTTTCATAATGACCACAGCAGCCGGCCACCTTAACAGTAGCATCCACAGCACCATCCCCTTTAACAGTGACCTCCACAGTGGCCACCCCTTTATTAGTGACCTCCACAGTACCCGGTCTCGTTAACAGGGATTTCAAAAATAACCCGCCCCTTAACAGTGACCTCCACAGAGCTCCGTTACCTTAAAATTTGACCTCCACAATACTCCGCCCTCTTAACAGTGACCTCTACAGCACCCCACCCCTTAACACTGACCTCCATAGCGGACCGTCCCCTTAATTGTGACCTCCACCGTTCCCTGCCCCCTTAACAGAGACCTCCACAGCACCCGCCCCTTTAACAGTGACTTCCACAGCATTCCGCCCCCTTAACAATGAGCTCCACAGCAGCCTACCCCCTTAACAGTGACCTCCACAGCAGCCTGCCTCTTTTACAGCGACCTCCACAGCGTCCACCCATTTATTAGTGACCTCCACAGTGCTCCATCTCCTTATCACTGATTTCCACAACACCCCGTTTCCTAACAGTGGCCTCTATAGCAATCTGCCCCTTAACACCGACCTCCATAGCAGACCGTCCTCTTAACTGTGACCTCCACAGCAGCCTGCCCCTAGGGTGGCCAGAGGTCCGGTTTTAGGCCGACAGTCCGGCTTTCAGACTCACTGTCCTCCATCTGAGGACGGTCATAGGGATGTCCTTTTGAACAGCTCACTCTCAGACAGCAGCACTGTGCTGTCTGAGCGTGAGCTTCATGGAGAAAATCATTCTCCCTCCCACCCCTGCAGCTAAAAGAAGTTGATTTTTACCTTCATTTTTTTCTATCCCTGTCATTTGCGGAGTGGGAGGGGGCGTGATCTAACCAGGTTGAGGGCGTGGCTTAGCAGGACTTGGGGACAGATTTTTTAAGTCCATATTTTGCCCCCTTAACTGTAACCTTCACAGCACTCCTCTCCTTTAACTGTGTCATCCACAGCGCCCTGCCCCTTTAAAGCTGACCTACAGCAGTGAAGAAAAATGGCTTGGTTGTTATGGAAACCTGGTGTAAAACTGTGTGTATGTGGAGACTAAGGGTCTGCAAGCTTCTATTGGCTGATAAGGGTTATGTAACCAGGCTTCTATTGGTTAATGCATTTTTGGGAATATCTCAGGTACGGTATGTGCTAGAGAGCTGAGACCCAGTCTAAAACCTTCCCAGACACTTGATGTACCTGCCAAATTTCGTGATTGTAAATGTGACGGTGCGGATTCGCACATACATATACTCAGCTTTATATATTAGATGTTGGCATCCCTTGGCTGTTATGGGTTACGGGCACTGCCACAATCCAGCAGCGGTGGCCACGCTTGTGCATAGTCAGAAACATCTCCTATCACTCTGGTGGCGGGGATTACGGGAGCGTTCATAAGCACACATGCACAGTAGCTCCCTTTCCCAGTCACCTGTATCCTTGCCATGGCCACCTCATATATATTTTATTATTGTTTGTGTACAACTCCGGGGCATGTGCAGCTTTGGAGCTGTTTTACATAGCTAGGGCACCTCCAACGAACATAACGGATATAATTATATGTACAGGGCTGGCTCCATAGCCCTGGACCCTGTAATATACATCGTTCCTGCCAGCATAATTAGCAACGCTTCTGGGCTGCTGCTCTGTCCCCTGTTGTCACAGCTGTCCCCTGGGGGAGAGGTTGTTAAAACAAGGCAAAGATGATGATCTTGAAAAGATCCGGATCACCAAGGCTGCTAGGACTCAACCTTCTGACTCCTATGACTCAATAGCAGCCAAGGCAGTGCTTGTGCACAGCCACGCATGATGAGAGAACGTGCACTGCTAAGCACTCCTGTGCCATCAATCATATAAAGAGTCATAGGTCCCATTACCCCACTCTGATGGAGCGGCAGGTTGTGCATGCACTCTGCTGGTACATTCATTCTTGTATGGGAGCACTGAAGATTGCCAATCGCTGTACTCGGCTATCTCCGGCACTCCGATAGAGAGCAGCAATGTATGTACAACCTGCAGATCCATAAGAAGAAAGGAACAGGATCCCTGTTCTTGTGATCGGTGGGGGTCCCTGAAGTTAAACCCCAAGCGATCAGCTAGTTATCCCCTATCCTGTGGATGATGGATAACTTAAAAACTTGGCACAACCCCTGTAAATTGTAGAAAAATGTTAAAATAACTGCAACTGCAGGTTGCTGATGAGAAAAATCCATCAAAAGAGGAAAGTATAATCAAATTGTTTAGCAGTTTTAGAAATGCAGTTAAGTGTTGCACAGCTCAGCTTATTAAAATACCTGATTAATACTTACATGCAAAGTAACACGATCTAGTTAACACATAAATTCTTTGTACTATACTTGAATATTCATGTGTTATAAGCAATATCCTTTTAAGATGTAATATTTTAAATTGAATTAAAATAAACAAATCTGAATCACAGCTCATTCACAGCAATGCACCCTTGTGCATTCAGAGTACTAAACGGTAAACAATAAAGGTACATTTACACATGTCAATTAGCACAATCTAAAAGTAAAAAAATGCACCAGATTTATCACCCAGCATCAGGCACAAATAAAGGTGGATTTAGACATGGAGATTATTTGGAACAAACATTCCTGTGAACGCTTGTTCCCAACAATCAGACCATCTAAAAGTGCCACAGATCATTCGATGAACGAGTGAAATGTTAATTCATGGGGTGATCCTTTCGTTCATGCAGGCACCCAAATTATCATTACTGGGCAATGATAAACAGCGACCTGCTACGCAGAAACAATGCAGCTGTATAAGGACAAACGATCGCAATAGTGACTGCTTGTTCTCATACTGTGGAGGTGATCGCTGTATACACTGCGTGCAGAATTATTAGACAAATGAGTATTTTGACCACATCATCCTCTTTATGCATGTTGTCTTACTCCAAGCTGTATAGGCTCGAAAGCCTACTACCAATTAAGCATATTAGGTGATGTGCATCTCTGTAATGAGAAGGGGTGTGGTCTAATGACATCAACACCCTATATTAGGTGTGCATAATTATTAGGAAACTTCCTTTCCTTTGGCAAAATGGGTCAAAAGAAGGACTTGACAGGCTCAGAAAAGTCTAAAATAGTGAGATATCTTGCAGAGGGATGCAGCACTCTTAAAATTGCAAAGCTTCTGAAGCGTGATCATCGAACAATCAAGCGTTTCATTCAAAATAGTCAACAGGGTCGCAAGAAGCGTGTGGAAAAACCAAGGCGCAAAATAACTGCCCATGAACTGAGAAAAGTCAAGCATGCAGCTGCCAAGATGCCACTTGCCACCAGTTTGGCCATATTTCAGAGCTGCAACATCACTGGAGTGCCCAAAAGCACAAGGTGTGCAATACTCACAGACATGGCCAAGGTAAGAAAGGCTGAAAGACGACCACCACTGAACAAGACACACAAGCTGAAACGTCAAGACTGGGCCAAGAAATATCTCAAGACTGATTTTTCTAAGGTTTTATGGACTGATGAAATGAGAGTGAGTCTTGATGGGCCAGATGGATGGGCCCGTGGCTGGATTGGTAAAGGGCAGAGAGCTCCAGTCCGACTCAGACGCCAGCAAGGTGGAGGTGGAGTACTGGTTTGGGCTGGTATCATCAAAGATGAGCTTGTGGGGCCTTTTCGGGTTGAGGATGGAGTCAAGCTCAACTCCCAGTCCTACTGCCAGTTTCTGGAAGACACCTTCTTCAAGCAGTGGTACAGGAAGAAGTCTGCATCCTTCAAGAAAAACATGATTTTTTTATGCAGGACAATGCTCCATCACACGCGTCCAAGTACTCCACAGCGTGGCTGGCAAGAAAGGGTATAAAAGAAGAAAATCTAATGACATGGCCTCCTTGTTCACCTGATCTGAACCCCATTGAGAACCTGTGGTCCATCATCAAATGTGAGATTTACAAGGAGGGAAAACAGTACACCTCTCTGAACAGTGTCTGGGAGGCTGTGGTTGCTGCTGCACGCAATGTTGATGGTGAACAGATCAAAACACTGACAGAATCCATGGATGGCAGGCTTTTGAGTGTCCTTGCAAAGAAAGGTGGCTATATTGGTCACTGATTTGTTTTTGTTTTGTTTTTGAATGTCAGAAATGTATATTTGTGAATGTTGAGATGTTATATTGGTTTCACTGGTAAAAATAAATAATTGAAATGGGTATATATTTGTTTTTTGTTAAGTTGCCTAATAATTATGCACAGTAATAGTCACCTGCACACACAGATATCCCCCTAAAATAGCTAAAACTAAAAACAAACTAAAAACTACTTCCAAAAATATTCAGCTTTGATATTAATGAGTTTTTTGGGTTCATTGAGAACATGGTTGTTGTTCAATAATAAAATTAATCCTCAAAAATACAACTTGCCTAATAATTCTGCACTCCCTGTATAAATACAGGGGTCACCTCCACTGAACGAGCAGCTGACTGTGGGGAAGGAATGCTTCCTTGCTGACAATCTGCTACTCCTTGCCTTGTGTAAATGCAGCTTTATCCTGTCTACAAATCAGACAGGACTGATATTTTACTTTATGAAATATTTGAATGTTTTTGTCTCAGAGCACATTACTCATATTTCTATTTACTTTGAGCTTTACATATTGCAAACAAAGAAAAACATATTGGACGTTCTGTTGTCAGTTTTAAGTGGCAAAGTAACAAATGTTTTCTGACTAATGAATGAACGAACCCTATACACAGCAGAAGCCCGTTGTGAACAAATTTGTTCTATAAAGAATGAACGGATTCAGGGGAAAATTCATGAAAAAATTGTGTCACTCCTGTGGAATAAAAATAGTCACAAATTATGGTACATACTATGCTTGTGCAAAAATTAGCACATTTTTACTCCTCTTGCCACTTTTGGAAAGTAGCTATAAAATGGATGAAGACCCCGCTCTGTCTGACAAATTTATAGCAAAAATCTACATATGCTCATAGCAAGCATATATTTTCAATTTCTGTGATTCAAACACCCCACGATGCACCAAATTTATTGAGAGGCATGCAACCATTAATAAATTTGGTACACTATATTTGCATGCTCATCAGGTTCATACTGTAGTCTAAAGCCCCTTTCAAATGAGCGAGTTTTCCAGCGCGGGTGTGATGCGTGAAGTCAGCATCAAATTCATGCAGTCTTGCTTGAAACTTTATGAAACTTTAGATTTCTGCATAAATTTAGGCCCCTTTCACACGAGCGTCACGGAATTGGTCCAGATGCGTTGCGGGAAACCCTCGTGTGTGCACATGCAATTTTAGTCAGTTTTGTCTGCGATTGCGTTGCGTTGTTTAGTTTTTTCTGCGCGAGTGCAAAGTGTTTTAATGCGTTTTACACTCGCGTGATAAAAAAACTGAATGTGGTACCCAGAACCGAACCCGGATTTCTTCACTGAAGTTCGGGTTTGGGTTCAGTGTTCTGTAGATTTTATTATTTTCCATTATAACATGGTTATAATGGAAAATAATAGCATTCTTTAATACAGAATGCTAAATAAAATGTCCCTTGAAGTTAAAAAATAATTAA
Source organism: Bufo bufo (assembly GCF_905171765.1). NCBI lineage: Eukaryota > Metazoa > Chordata > Amphibia > Anura > Bufonidae > Bufo > Bufo bufo. The sequence goes on from NC_053389.1 coordinate 207,839,834, forward strand.
AAAAATTACTCACCTCGTCCACTTGATCGCGCAGCCGTTATCACCTTCTTTCTTCTTCTTGCAGGACCTGCAAAAGGACCTGCGCTGAAGTCATTGCGCTCACCACGTGGTGAGCGTGGTGACGTCAAAGCAGGTCCTGCTGAATGAAGATAGAAGATCCTTCTATCTTCATTCAGCAAGACCTGTGCTGACGTCACCGCGCTCACCACGTGGCGAGCACGATGACGTCAGCGCAGGTCCTGCAAAAAGAAGAAAGAAGACGATTACAGCTGCGCGATCAAGTGGATGCGGTGAGTAATTTTTTTTATTATTTTTGAACTTCAAGGGACATTTTACTAAAAAAGGGTCAAAAATATAAGATTTGGACATTTATTTATTGAGGAAAATGATCCAATATCATATGTCTGTGAGTGGCAAATGTATGTGACCCTTCAGGATTAGCATATAATTGGAAGGTGAAATTAGAATCAGGTGGTTACAATCAATGAGATGACAATCAGGTGTGATATTGAATCATCTACTTTTAGGACTAATGTGAAAATCTGTTGCAGTTTTAGGTCAAATTTATACAGAAATATAGAAACTTCTGAAGGGTTCACAAACTTTTAAACACTACTGTACATTCTGCTCCAAATGCATTGTATTGCATCAAGATACCGTGCAGTTTTAGTGAATGCATTGTATTGTTATAACTACCGTACATTAATATAGTAGTTTCATTCCATGCAATGTATTGTATAAAGATACCATGCAGCTTTAGTTAACTTATCATCCTGCAATGCAATACAATACAGCAGTTTCATTCCATGTATTGTATTGCATCAACATCGCATGCATTTTACTGCATTAATATAGCAGTTTCATCCAAAACACAGTATTACCATTGTAATTTGTCAGTACTAGTGTTCAGTGTGTTTGTAGAATTGGAGGTAATGTTCAATTCCTCCATTGTCTTTAAATTACAGAAAAAATGCATGACATTTTGGTAGAACCGTTTAATAATCTTTGTACTAAACCTGTCATTTTTCGTTTATAGTCCTAATAATAGAATATCTGGTAAACTGTAGAATGGAAAATGAAAGACACAGGCCTTATCCTTCTAGAGTCAGAATACAGTATGGTAGTAGCAGCACCAGCCATCCAGCCAGGCCACAGTTCTCCCTGGCTTCCAGTAGGCACCACATTATTACACTGTGGACTGGTTGGCTTAGGTACTTTCACACTTAGGGGTTCAAAACCATAAAAAACTGATCAGTTTTATCCTAATGCATTCTGAACAGAGAGCAATCCATTCATAATGCATCAGGATGTCTTCAGTTCTGTATGGTACTGTATGGTCACTGCATGCTGCAGTATTTTCTCTGTCCAAAATTCTGGAACACTATTTTCCAAAATTCCAGCACATTATTTTCCATTGAAATGCATACCGGATCCTTCACCAAGTGTTCCGGAAAAACGGAAACGGTTTTGCGGTCTGCGCATGCGCAGACCTTTAAAAACGTGAAAAAGATAAATTCCGGATCCGTTTTTCCAGATGACAACCGGAGAGACTGATCCGGTATTGCAATGCATTTGTTAGACGGATCCACATCCGAATACGTCTACAAATAGTATCTGTTTGCATACAGATTGCCGGATCCCGCAGGCAGTTCCGGCGACGGAACTGCCTGCCAGAATCCAACAATGCAAGTGTGAAAGTACCCTTACTCCTACTCTTTGTCATAGCAGGATGATGTTGAGGTCACCTCTGAGTCTGACACCAGGCTGTGGAGCCAGAGATCTCAACATTCTTCCTGCTGCCCAGAGAAGCCTTTCTGTTTCATTATCTCTAGCTTCACTGCCCCCTCCTAATGGAGAGCCTTCATTTTTCTTAAGAAGAAACAGCAAAACCCTTGTACTATGGAAAATACTCATATCTCCTTGTTGATAATAGAGTTTGGACATCCATGAGGAGCAGGTTCAGGGGTAGGTAGGGGACCCAATGCATGGCTGTGTTGGTGTAATAGTAGCGGCACTTGTAGCCACGGTGGACATGTGTTGGTAGGGGCAATGGTAGCCATGGGACAGTGTCACTTTGGGCAAATTCAAAGGAGGGAATCGAGAGGGGGACCAAGGAGCCCTAGATGACATATCATAGTCTAATAAAAGTGGTCATGATGATGACAATGTGTTGGACAAGACCTAGGATCCAGATTGGAGTACTGAGGAAGAGGTGACATCAAAAGAGGGGGGAGGGGAGGGGGTGGCCATGGCAGCAATAAAGAGCAGAGGAAATGTATGGCCAGAACCTCCCAAAAAACTGCCAGGGCCAGATCTCCTTCTATTGTAGTCAGCTCAGGAACTAGTGATACTGCCAATACTGTGTGTGCAGGCTCAAAACGTGACAGAACTAAGCCAAGCTCGAATTTCACTAGCTCTATGTGAGCATCTCCCATCTGGCATTTTTTATTCACAGTGTTGGCAGACAAAAACATTGCTGTGTGAAAGACCTGCGGGATTAAAATAAACCATGGATATTTAAAGACAAATGTAGGCACTGCGGCTCTATTGCAGCACATAAATCATTATCACCAGATCCTATGAACTGGCCACCAACTATAGGAATAAGAGTGTATTTCTTTGCCAGGTCTCATTTGTGGCAGCCAGGTCCCATCTACATATAGTACAGTGTCCTTGTCATAATCATCATTAGTTACTGTTTCTCTCACTAAGACTACTATTCCCCCTCCTCAGCTCCATCGTCAGCCATAGATAATGGAATCTATGGCCAGGAAGCAAGTATACATGCTGTGAGGGTTAGCTCTCTTTCCGGGGTCACGTTTACACACTGTCTACTGTAGTCCTTTGTGTTTTTCTGGAGTCTTTACTCTTCTCCTGGACATCAGGCAGTAGACCATTCAGTTCACTCATCTCTTTCTGGGTCTCCTCCTTTGACCCCTCTGAAGCCTTCTTCAGTTGCTCTGTGAAGACAGCTAGTCCCTTCTCTATCATATCTAGGGACTGTGTGGAGAGAGAGAAATCATCCTCCTGATTGCAGCTGTACTGACATGTCAGGTCCTCTATCACTGCCTGGGTATGGGTCCCAGACACCAGACTGACCTCTCCCCAATTAACTCTCGTATCGTCAGGTATAACTGTCGTCTGGTCTCTACCAGTAACCACCTTGACATGGAGTTCCTATCGGTCACAGCACATACGTCACATATACCGCTCATGTCATTATTAATTCTGACCTCTAGGGGCACCGATGAGCTAATCCCCACCTGGGACATTTCCTTATTAAACAAAGAACACTGGATAGACTTCATATTCTCCACATTGATTTCCCCCAGCTGCGTTTTCTCAACATTTATCAATACTTCTGCATCCTTTATAATTTTTTCCCCAGGGGGCGCTTCTCCCCTGACCACAATCTGCAACGGAAAAGGCATGTCATCATCACCACATATTTCACATGACATCACATTTTCATTATGCATTTCCGAACACTTGGCACCATCACTTTGCACCTTATCGGTACCACTGTTTTCAATGGTCATATCACTTAAAGGGCTTGGTATAAGCTCTGCAGGAGGTTCATCAGTCCCAGTTCTCACCATAGTCTCACCCTCAGTGAGAACCCTCGGATAGTCCTTTTATTCGCATGACTGTCCCGCTCATCTATCAATTTTCCAATCTTAGGTTTTACTATTGTCCTACCTCTTACTCGAGCTAGTATGGGATCTCTGATTTTCATCATCCCAAATCTAGCCTTTGTCACGGGCACTTTATGAAACACAGTAACCTTCTCCGCTTCAAATTCCTGCGAGGGAGCAATCACAACAGGCTTACCCGCCTGTTCAGCCTTTTTCCATATTGCCACATATTTTCGTAACAGTTTCTCGCCTCTGTGATTTATCACCTACCAGCTCAGCAGGTAGCAACTGCCGCCAGCTCACTGTCACTGTGTCTGCCACCTAATCAACAACAGGAACGTTCTTATCCAGTGACGTCACGAATTCGGCAGTCTCAGGAGATAAGGATATTCCCAGGACATCTCTACTGAGTTCACCAACCTTCTCTTGGTTCCTGGTACCACAAACATCTGCAGACTCTGTGATACAACCGTTGCTACTAGAAACAACATGGCCTTTCCTGGACGGTCACTCCACCCTTTAGGACTCTGTGCACATTTGCAGGAAATATAGGAACTCCTGAGAAGCGAACCGCTCTCCACCTCCTTTTTTTCCCGTGGGTTGTCCATGGCAACAGCACACATCTTTGTCTCCAGAACTCCAACCGCAGAACTTGAAGCACTCCATATCTGCCAAAAGAATGGAAAGTCCTTGCACAGTATAAACTCTACCCTCGGGGTCTCGCATTTCAAGAGCTCCCACTGTATGGAGCCATAGTCCGTCACAAAGGTCAGTGACACCGTAGTTTTTGTCTCTGGCCCCCTCGTTACAAAGTCGAGAATTTTGGGCAGGACCCGAGACACTTGCTGGCAGGAGTCTAGAATGACCTCCAGTGGGATTCCCCCGATCACTAACTCACAGGATTTCTCCCACGGGATATATCATTTTGCGGCCATTTCCACTGGTCAGTCTCTCGTACTGGGCTTCTGACCCTTTAACCCACCACACCACTGCTCTTTTTGGTGATGTTGTTGACCTAACCATTCTGCCTTTTTCTTTCTGTTGTTTCCTTTCAGCATGGACCATGCCCGCATCCTCCACCAATTGTGAGGGTTAGCTTTCCGGGGTCACGCTTACAGACTTTTTCTCGGACCACGTAATTTTCATATCAAAACTGTGCTTTATTGCGACACAAGAACCAACAAAAACAGTACAAAATAAAAGCCTGCCTGTCTGGGCTCTACCTAAACACATTAACTAAAGCCCTGACTAAACCATAGGTTACAATTCATACCTGGCATCAGGCCCGGCTTTCCCAACCAAACAGTTCTCCAGCCCCCAGGCTTCACAAATACGAGTCCCTTTGGGGGAATGTGGCCCAGCAGTCCACCCGACTCTGGCCTTGTGACTCTTGTACCGCAGGCGTCACTGCGTCCCCCAAATTACAGGCTGTCACTTAGCCTCGTGGTCCCTAAGCCTACCCGGCTGAAACCACTCCAAACCTCTGGGAGGTGCTTTATCCCAGCCTGATTATCGCAGACCTCACCTGCGATCCTCTCTGGACCAAGGGAACACCCGTCCTGGAAGGGTGTGGATTGGCAGATCCCACTTCCAGTCCTATCTTCCAATCCAACTAAAATCCAGCCCAGAATATACCAAAAACAACCTTGTCTCAGCAACCTACATGCTGCTCAGACTATTGCATCCCAGATTTTAGCTATCCCACCCAGCTGAGGTATCTGAGTGGGATATACACACCTTCCCGTACTGTCCACCTTATCACAGTGCCCAGAAATCCATTGGTGTGCAAGCTTAACTACCACCTGGCCAAGTTGCTGCTTGGTGCAGTTGCTGCCATACCACTTAATGAATTCTGCTGCCTTTAGGAAATTGATAACTTGAGCTCAACCTCCTTGGAAGATGCCACTATTTCTCAAGAAAAAGCCACCCCTGTCTTGTACTGTCATGCATGGAGAACATGGACTGTTCCTTGCAATTGTTGCTGTGCAGCAAAGTGCATGCCACCATGGACACATGGTGTAGCTGTTATGGACAGAGGCAGTACATGCCTTTCACTGAACACATCAGCAAATAGTCTGCTGGCTGTTTCCCTTCCAAATCCAATTTTAAAAGGTGGTCAGAGGCAGACAGAAACATCATGGCTAGCTGCATTTTGGCAAAATAACACATGCTCCCTGCATGGTTCAAGTGATAATTTTAGTCATGCAAGGCTTTTTAAAAATGTGGCTGCAATGGCTTGCAGAAGGTGCTGGCCATGTCCTCATATTTCAGAAATTCTTTCAGCCATTGTGGCAAGGAACTCTCTCCTGGAGTTGTAGTGATAGAACGATCTGCTATTGCACCATTTGATCTGCAGCATTCCAACTCACTGAAGATCCACCTTACATATGTTGGAGCATCTGTACGAGCAGCTTAAAGCAGTAAATGATTTCCTCATGCACCAGACCACCTCAGCAAGGAGCATGAGTTGTTTTAAGATCAGGCAGTGACAGCTTATCAGAGACTAAAATACTTCAGGCCCTGAGTCATCAACAATGTTAACCCTCTGATATTTATATTAGAGCAGATGCTCATGCTGATGCAACAAAGGAGAGCTTACAGGACAACTTACGCATGTTGCTGACCGTCCTGTAACTGTTGGAGTTTCGACAAAGTACCGTGGAGGAGGTAGCGAAGGATGAAGATAAGGATGAGGAGCTACTACTGGAGGAGGAGAAAGAGGAATCAGTGGTCGAGAAGCACAAGGCTGATGATGATGATGAGAACACTTGCCATAATGACCAATTATCGCAGTGAAGGGCGAGGCCACAAAGAACTGAATCCTCGGGCATACTGGTGAGCATGGAAAGCTCTATGCTTTCTTGTTCATGTACTGACAGGCATATCATTAGCATCAAGCAATCTGATGATTACTAGATAACTATGCTTTTAGACCCTCACTAACAAAGCAAAATAGGGGAATGTTTTCTGATTGCTGAAAGGGAGAATACAGTGTGTATGCAGCTTGCCAGAGCTTTCGGGAATAAGAAGCCTACAACCTGCATATCTGACTAGGAATCCCCTCTCTACCCTATGTTGAGTCACTCACCTCCCGCCATCTCTGCAAATACAAGCAGCAGAAGCTGCATTAGCAGCTAGTTCAGTCTCATGAACATAATGGAGCAGTTTTTTTAGGTTTCACGCCAGGTTAACACAAATCAGCAAATGAGGATGTACCACCTGAACAACCATGTTCAGTTCTATTTGGACTGTGGCCTTTCTCTGGCACATACCCCATTCCCTGACCCATGGACTTTTGGGCAGGCAGATTGGAACAGTGGCTGGAACTCACCAAGTTTGCTATTACTGTGTTGTCTTGTTTAGCCTCCAATGTCATCTCAGAGATTGTTTTCAGCATGGCATCTGGTGTTAAACAACAATACCCCTGGCGCTCGCTTCAGTCCCTGCTTTCTTACTTGGCTGCAGGTGTCAAAGCGGTACTGCACAAACCGCTGCAGGTATGTGTACTTTAAAAATCAATAAATATGACACCGCGCTCTTCTCAACCTATGCCAGCTCACTTATCATACACTGACTGTTGTCACACCCAAACAGATAAAGTTTTCCTCTGCCAGTGGACAACACATCACATTTGTTAAAATTAATGGGGCATGGATCTGCAAGGATTTTTACACACCTCCGGCTGAGGACGATGGATAGATCTGCCAATGTTGACCATGGTTATTAATTGCTGGCCCCATTCTGCCACTGCCATTATCTGCCTGCGTACCATCATGTTCCGTACTGTATAGCTGCTGCCACCACCACTGTAGCTGCTATTCTCTGTGCAATCACTTTCATTAGCCTTACCCAGCCGCCACTACAGCTTCTATTAATACACTGCGTGCAGAATTATTAGGCAAATGAGTATTTTGACCACATCATCCTCTTTATGCATGTTGTCTTACTCCAAGCTGTATAGGCTCGAAAGCCTACTACCAATTAAGCATATTAGGTGATGTGCATCTCTGTAATGAGAAGGGGTGTGGTCTAATGACATCAACACCCTATATTAGGTGTGCATAATTATTATCCTTTCCTTTGGCAAAATGGGTCAAAAGAAGGACTTGACAGGCTCAGAAAAGTCAAAAATAGTGAGATATCTTGCAGAGGGATGCAGCACTCTTAAAATTGCAAAGCTTCTGAAGCGTGATCATCGAACAATCAAGCGTTTCATTGAAAATAGTCAACAGGGTCGCAAGAAGCGTGTGGAAAAACCAAGGCGCAAAATAACTGCCCATGAACTGAGAAAAGTCAAGCGTGCAGCTGCCAAGATGCCACTTGCCACCAGTTTGCCCATATTTCAGAGCTGCAACATCACAGGAGTGCCCAAAAGCACAAGGTGTGCAATACTCAGAGACATGGCCAAGGTAAGAAAGGCTGAAAGACGACCACCACTGAACAAGACACACAAGCTGAAACGTCAAGACTGGGCCAAGAAATATCTCAAGACTGATTTTTCTAAGGTTTTATGGACTGATGAAATGAGAGTGAGTCTTGATGGGCCAGATGGATGGGCCCGTGGCTGGATTGGTAAAGGGCAGAGAGCTCCAGTCCGACTCAGACGCCAGCAAGGTGGAGGTGGAGTACTGGTTTGGGCTGGTATCATCAAAGATGAGCTTGTGGGGCCTTTTCGGGTTGAGGATGGAGTCAAGCTCAACTCCCAGTCCTACTGCCAGTTTCTGGAAGACACCTTCTTCAAGCAGTGGTACAGGAAGAAGTCTGCATCCTTCAAGAAAAACATGATTTTCATGCAGGACAATGCTCCATCACACGCGTCCAAGTACTCCACAGCGTGGCTGGCAAGAAAGGGTATAAAAGAAGAAAATCTAATGACATGGCCTCCTTGTTCACCTGATCTGAACCCCATTGAGAACCTGTGGTCCATCATCAAATGTGAGATTTACAAGGAGGGAAAACAGTACACCTCTCTGAACAGTGTCTGGGAGGCTGTGGTTGCTGCTGCACGCAATGTTGATGGTGAACAGATCAAAACACTGACAGAATCCATGGATGGCAGGCTTTTGAGTGTCCTTGCAAAGAAAGGTGGCTATATTGGTCACTGATTTGTTTTTGTTTTGTTTTTGAATGTCAGAAATGTATATTTGTGAATGTTGAGATGTTATATTGGTTTCACTGGTAAAAATAAATAATTGAAATGGGTATATATTTGTTTTTTGTTAAGTTGCCTAATAATTATGCACAGTAATAGTCACCTGCACACACAGATATCCCCCTAAAATAGCTAAAACTAAAAACAAACTAAAAACTACTTCCAAAAATATTTAGCTTTGATATTAATGAGTTTTTTGGGTTCATTGAGAACATGGTTGTTGTTCAATAATAAAATTAATCTTCAAAAATACAACTTGCCTAATAATTCTGCACTCCCTGTAGTGTTGATCGCGAATATTCGAATTACGAATATTTATATCGAATATCGCAACTTTGAGAATTCGCAAATATTTTGAATATACTGCTATATATTCGCTATATCGAATATTCGTCATTTTTTTACATCTGAAAACATGATTCATCCCTTCTTCTTGCTTGTGGGCCAATGAGTCATTGGCCCACAAGCAACTTAAGCAGGGAGGAATCATGACTTTAGATTGGAAAAAATACGAATATTCTAAAAAACAAATATATAGCACTATATTGAATATATTTGTTTTTTAGAATATTCGTCTTTTTTTTTTTCAATCTATACAGTTGTTCCACTTTGGCATACTCCTCCCCGACAAGCGTCCCTGTCACCATGGGAACGCCTGTGGGTTAGAATATTTATATCGGATCTGACTTTTCACGATCTCAGTGAGATCGTAAAAACTCGGATCCGATGGTATATTCTAACCCCCAGGCGTTCCCATGGTGACAGGAATGCTTGTCGAGGAGTAGTATGCTGAAGTGGAACAACTGTACAGATTGAAAAAAAAAAGACGAATATTCTAAAAAACTAATATATTTGATATAGTGCTATATATTTGTGTTGTAGAATATTTGTAATATTCTAAAACAAGAATAAGACGAATATTCTAAAAAACTAATATATTCGCTATATTGCTATATATTCTTGTTTTAGAATATTACGAATATTCTGAAAAACTAATATAGCACTATATGAGCTATATTGCTCTATATATAATTTTTTTTGAATATTCATAATTTTTTTCCATCTAAAGTCATGATTCCTCCCTGCTTAAGTTACTTAAGCAGGGAGGAATCATGACTTCAGATGGAAAAAAATGACAAATATTCTAAAAAATGAATATATAGCACTAAATTCTATAGTGCTATATATTCATTTTTGACCCACGCCTGTATTGATCACATAATATTCGCATATTACGCGATCATTACCTTGCCGATTTTTCAAGTAAAATATAGAATATAACCAATATTCAAATTTGCGAATACTCGATGAATATTCTATGAAATTTTCGAGAAAAATATTGTGAATTCGAATATGACCCCTGCCGCTCATCACTAACTATTATTGCGTCATATAGAAGAAACCGCAGCACTCTCCTGTCTTCAATTCAGTGGAATTTATTTCACCAGCAAAAAAATGCGACGTTTCGACCGTAAAGGTCTTTCTCAAGCCTTTACGGTCGAAACGTCGCATTTTTTTGCTGGTGAAATAAATTCCACTGAATTGAAGACAGGAGAGTGCTGCGGTTTCTTCTATATGACGCATCCAAGGGGGAACTTCTGACTGGCTCCCAACACGGCTGGCACCACCACAAGATAAGACTTTAATTTTTCGTTGTGCTGCTATACGCATTTTTTCCACTAACTATTATTACCACTACATAGCTACACTCACATCTACTGTCTTGTCTGCTGCTACTATTGCTACCACATACAGTATCACTAATACCCCTACACACCTTAGATCTCAGTCCACACTGACTTCCACCTCTCACATCCACACTGTACTGCTCCCAAAAATAAAGGAACATTTTTCAAGGCTTGTTAATAGTAATTTTTGTTTCTTCTAACAATTAACCATACCACTACTGCTGCTCCCAGAAATAAGGGACAATTTTTCAAGGCTAGTGCGTAACAAGCCATTGTTTCTTCTGACAATTAACATGTGTGTATAAATATGGCAAGCATCTGTCCTCATTATGGTATTATTTTTGGATGCTTGTGCAGAACAAGTTTCTTCTGACTTTCACATTTGTGTGTGTGTAAACAGGGAGATGCACCTGCCTCTGTTAAGGCATACATTTTGGATACTTGGTCACAACAAACCACAGTTTCTTTCCTATAACACCTTGTGGGGGAGATTTATTATAGCCTGATGGCATAGACCAGGCTGTGATAGATCGTCATATTTCAGTCTGTATGCCACAACTGAAATCTATGCCAGCCCCTGGCTGCCGTAGATTTCACTGTTTTTCTACTCTAGAAAACATTGAAGATGATAAATGTGTTGGGGCTGTTGACCATACCCCCTCCCTTTTCTCACCACAACCCCTTTTCAGCAAATCTGTGAGGTCGGTGGAGAAATGCCACTATCTTAAAACATTTTGGGCAAGTGGCTTTCAAAAAGTTTCAAACATGCGCTGGGCCGTTTAACACCTTAGATGCTCAGGTAAATGGCGATCACAACATCTAGCTGTCACTACCAGAGCTTTGGGATGTTCTCACAGCTCTGTTTCTCCACCCCTGTGATGATGTCACTACTAGAGCTGGGAGGAGTTCTCACTGCTCTGTTTACTTTTGGTTTCCTTCCTCCCAGCTGTTCCTCATGCGTTTGATTTCCCTCTCTTTATATCACCCCTCCTCCTATTGTAGGGCGTGGATTATAGTTCTCATTTCAGTTGTAGCTCTTGCTTTAGTATCTTCACTTGTAGCTATCAGTTCACTGGACCTGTGTTCTGCTGCAGCAAGCACTCCGGATATTGCCAGCTGTCCTTGGATCCGTCTTCTCTGCGGCTGCAACACCTTCAGTTAAGTGTACAGACATTGTTGTGTACCTGATTATTTTCTGACTGGATCTGAGGTGGCCCCAGTTCCCTCCATATATTGAGTAGGGCACCGGTGGCCGTGCCCCTTCCACTATTGTAGGGGTTACAGTGGTCATCAGTCTTAGGCACGTGGGCATGCCTCGTTCCGCCATTTGGATCCGGGCATGTGCTTTAGCAGAATAGGGAGAGCTTTGAGGGTCTGACAGGGGTCACCCTTTATCCTCCCTAGTTTGGGTCCGGTCAGTAGCTCTTTTACTGTGTATACTATTGTTGCTCACATACAGCCGTGACATTATAATCCACCAAAACCGTCCTTTTTTGACATGGATCCGCTTTCTGGCCTGGTTGACAGCATGCAGGGTCTTTCTTTGGAAGTAGCGGATCTCCGTCAATCTATGACTCAGCTTCAAGCATTGGGCTCTGCTCCGGCTCATGGAGTCTGTTGCGAGCCAAAGGTCTCACTTCCGGAAACGTTCTCCGGGGGCAGTGAGAATTTTGTTCGCTTCAGAGAGGCATGCAAACTCCATTTTTGCTTGTGTCCCCACTCCTCTGGTAAGGAGGAGCAGAGGGTGAGGATTGTCATCTCCCTGCTCAGGGGTAATGCTCAGACTTGGGCTTTTTCGCTGCCATCAGGGGATCCCTCCCTTCGATCCGTGGAAAGATTTTTTGTGGCCCTGGGGCAGATTTATGATGACCCGGATCGTGTTGCTCTGGCCGAATCTAACTTACGTGTTTTATGCCAGAACAAACTGTCTGCGGAGCTTTATTGTTCTGAATTTCGGAGATGGGCAGCTGATTCGGGTTGGAATGATGCTGCACTCCGGAGTCAGTTCTGTCATGGTCTCTCAGAGAGATTGAAAGATGCGTTTGCTTTCCATGAGAGACCAACGTCCTTAGAGTCTGCCATGTCATTATCGGTACGCCTTGACAGGCGTCTAAGAGAAAGAAACGAGACCTCTCTGTCCAGCCATTGGCAGTCTAGGGGCAGTGGTGCGGACTCATTCAGTGTGCAGGGGCCTCATCCTGTCTCGCTCCCCTCTGAGGAGGAGCCCATGCAGCTAGGTCGACTTGCCCCTGATAAAAGAGGATTTAGTCCTCAGAGTATGGTGTGTTTTTGTTGTGGGGGCATAGGTCATTTGGCAAATGTTTGTCCGTCTAGGAGATTCTTGAACTGTACTAAGAGCGATAATAAGAGAAAAACCTCAAAAGGTAAATCATCAAATTCTGCTTCATCTGCTACTTTGGGCAAAGTTGATGTAGGAATTGATGCTTTTCCTCTGACCTGCTGTTCCCGTTTTCTCCTGTCTGCCAGGGTGGCGCTAGAGAGCAAAGTCATTTCTTGTGAGATTTTTGTCGATAGTGGAGCGGCCGTCAATCTTATTGACACTCAATTTGTAGCCATGCATGGTTTTCAGGTTTGCACATTAGAAAAGGATATACCTGTTTTTGCTATTGACTCTGCTCCACTCTCACAGAGATCTCTGAAGGGCATTGTTCACAATATCCGGCTAGCTGTAGGTGACACTCATGTGGAGGATATATCTTGTTTTGTCCTTAACGGATTGCCTTCTCCTCTAGTTTTGGGGTTACCCTGGCTCACTAGACATAACCCCACTATTGATTGGCAAGGAAGGCAAATAAATGAGTGGAGTGACTTTTGTAGAGAGAATTGTCTCACAGCGACTTTTGCAGAGGTGTCTACTAAAACTGTGCCATCATTTCTCTCTGATTTCTCGGACGTGTTTTCCGAGAGCGGTGTTCAGGAGCTACCTCCTCACCGAAGGTTTGACTGTCCCATTAACCTCATTCCCGGCGCCAAGCTGCCAAAAGCACGCCTCTACAATCTCTCACAACCGGAAAGAATCGCAATGCGAACTTATATCTCCAAGAGTCTCGAGAAGGGGCATATTCGTCCCTCAAAGTCACCTGTGGCCGCAGGTTTTTTTTTTGTTAAAAAAAAAGATGGCTCTCTGAGACCTTGCCTAGATTTTAGGGAGCTGAACCGTATCACGATTCGCGATCCCTATCCCCTTCCTCTGATCCCGGACCTCTTCAACCAAATTGTTGGGGCCAAGGTGTTTTCCAAATTGGATTTGAGAGGCGCGTACAACCTGGTCAGGGTCAGAGAGGGGGATGAATGGAAAACGGCCTTTAATACCCCTAACGGGCATTTCGAGAATCTCGTTATGCCTTTCGGCCTGATGAATGCTCCGGCCGTCTTTCAGCATTTTGTTAATAGTATTTTCTACCATTTAATGGGGAAATTTGTATTGGTGTATCTTGATGATATTTTGATTTTTTCCCCTGATGTTCAGACCCATCAGGATCATCTTTTTCAGGTTCTGCAGATTCTGCGGGAAAATAAATTGTACGCCAAGCTGGAGAAATGTCTTTTTATGGTATTGGAGATTCAATTTCTGGGTTTTCTCCTCTCTGCTTCTGGTTTTCGCATGGATCCGGAGAAGGTCCGTGCTGTACTTGAGTGGGAGCTTCCTGAGAATCAGAAGGCATTGATGCGCTTTCTGGGTTTTGCGAACTATTACAGAAAGTTCATTTTGAATTATTCCTCTGTTGTCAAACCCCTGACTGACATGACAAAAAAGGGGGCGGATTTTTCCTCTTGGTCGGAGGAGGCGCTTGCAGCCTTTTCTAAGATTAAAGAGAGTTTTGCGTCTGCTCCCGTCTTGTTGCATCCCAATGTTTCCTTACCTTTTATTGTTGAGGTGGATGCTTCCGAGGTGGGTGTGGGTGCGGTTTTGTCCCAGGGCCCTTCTCCTGCCAAATGGCGACCCTGTGCCTTTTTCTCTAAAAAAACTCTCCCCGGCAGAGAGAAACTATGATGTGGGAGATAGGGAGTTGTTGGCCATCAAGTTGGCTTTCGAGGAATGGCGCCATTGGTTGGAGGGGGCCAGGCACCCTATCACCGTTTTTACCGACCATAAGAATCTGGCATACTTGGAGTCGGCCAGGCGTATGAATCCGAGACAGGCCAGATGGTCTCTGTTCTTCTCCAGATTCAATTTTGTTGTTACATTCCGACCTGGGATAAAAAATGTGAAGGCTGATGCTCTCTCTCGCTGTTTTCTGGGAGGAGGAAACTCCGAGGACCCGGGTCCCATTTTGGCGGAGGGGGTAGTTGTTTCTGCTCTATATTCCGATTTGGAGGCCGAGGTCCAGGCTGCCCAGACTGAGGCACCTGCCCGTTGTCCTTCTGGGAAGTTGTTCGTGCCTCCTGAGCTACGTCACAAACTCTTTAAGGAGCATCATGATACGGTTCTTGCTGGTCACCCCGGGAGTAGAGCCACGGTAGATCTCATTGCTCGGAGATTTTGGTGGCCGGCTCTTCGTAAGTCGGTGGAGGGTTTTGTGGCTGCTTGTGAGACGTGCGCTCGCGCTAAGGTCCCTCGTTCACGGCCATGATAGCTCTACTTGGAATAGAAAGGAACTGTACAAAAAAGATGGTTTGCATCTTTCTCTCAAAGGAACAAATGTACTTAGTGAACAACTCCAAGAATTTGCGAAAGAGTATTTAAACTAGGAAGGGGGGGCAAAATAGTGAAAATAAAAGAGTCCAATTGCCCCCCGAAACAATGCCAGAACAGGTCAGAAGCACAGAGGTTAAGAAATGATAAGCTCAGAGTCCTGTCTACAAATGCTCGCAGTTTAGGTAAAAAAATCAATGAACTTGGGTCAATAATGGCATCTGAGAATGTAGATTTAGTGGCTGTTACAGAGACATGGTTTAATGAAAGAAATGACTGGGACATAACCATACCAGGGTACTCTTTATACAGAAGAGACAGAGAAGGCAAGAAAGGAGGAGGAGTGGCCCTGTATGTGAAAGATAGCATTAAATCTAACCTAATACAAGTTGGTGAGGCCAACATAGAGTCAGTTTGGGTTACGTTGCAGTTTGCTAACCATGCAGTAACTCGTGTAGGTGTGATATATAGACCACCTGGTCAAGTTAAAGAACTAGATGATCTACTAGTTGAAGAAATAGCTAAAATGACAATGAAAGGAGAAGTTATCATTATGGGAGATTTCAATCTTCCAGATATAAACTGGAAAACCAAAATAGCAAGTTCTACCAGGAGTACAGATATTCTAAATTCCCTACTGGGGTTATCTCTACAACAAGTGGTTGAGGAGCCAACCCGGAGGGAGGCCATTTTGGATTTGGTATTCACAAACGGGGATTCGGTATATGATGTCATTGTAGGCGAAACCTTGGGATCTAGTGATCACCAGTCAGTGTGGTTTAATATAAGAACTGTGAAAGAGTCCCACCACACAAAAACAAAAGTTTTAGATTTTAGAAAAACAGACTTTTCAAAAATAAAATTAGTCATAAATGAGTCCTTATCAGACTGGAACGGATTACATGGAGTCCAGGAGAAATGGGACTACTTAAAAGGTGCATTATTGAAGGCAACAGAAAATTGCATTAGACTTGTCAGTAAAAGCAAAAAAAGGAGGAGACCAATGTGGTACTCAGCAGAAGTGGCCCAAATCATTAAAAATAAAAAGCTAGCATTTTGTAATTATAAAAAAACCCAGAGCAATGAAGATAAGGAAATCTACAAGATTAGGCAGAGAGAGGCCAAGCAAGTTATAAGAACTTCTAAAGCGCAGGCAGAAGAAAAACTAGCTCAGTCTATGAAAAAAGGGGATAAGACATTCTTCAGATATATAAATGAAAAAAGGAAATTAAAACAAGGAATAACTAAATTAAAAACAAAGGACGGAAGGTATGTAGAAGAGAATAAAGGGCTAGCCGACTGCCTTAATCAGTTTTTACAAAAGAAAAAGGAGAAGGACCTCCACTAGAAAGGATGACTATTAAATCGTTTGATGCATGTATCTTTACAGAGGAAGATGTTCTAAGTTTGCTGTCTAAGGTGAAGACGGATAAGTCACAGGGGCCTGATGAGATACACCCAAAATTATTAAAAGAGCTTAGTGGTGAGCTGGCAAAACCGTTAACAGATTTATTTAACCAATCATTAGTAACAGGAGTCGTCCCGGAAGATTGGAAATTGGCAAATGTCGTGCCCATTCACAAGAAAGGTAGTAGGGAGGAATCGAGCAACTATAGACCAGTGAGTCTGACATCAATAGTAGGCAAATTAATGGAAACCCTATTAAATGATAGGATTGTGGAACATCTAAAATCCCATGGATTGCCAAATGAAAAACAACATGGGTTTACTTCAGGGAGATCATGTCAAACAAATCTTATAGATTTTTTTGACTGGGTGAATAAAATAATAGACGGTGGAGGTGCAGTAGACATCGCATATCTAGATTTTAGTAAGGCTTTTGACACTGTCCCACATAGAAGACTTATCAATAAACTGCAGTCATTGAGCATGGACTCCCATATTGTTGAGTGGATTAGGCAGTGGCTGAGTGACAGACAACAGAGGGTTGTAGTCAATGGAGAACATTCAAAACAAGGTAATGTTATCAGTGGAGTTCCACAGGGATCTGTACTGGGACCGATTTTGTTTAATATCTTCATAAGTGATATTGCAAAAGGCCTCGCTGGTAAGGTTTGTCTTTTTGCTGATGACACAAAGATATGTAACAGGGTTGATGTTCCTGGAGGGAAACGCCAAATGGAAAAGGATTTAGGAAAACTAGAAGAATGGTCAGAACTCTGGAAACTGAAATTTAATGTGGATAAGTGCAAGATAATGCACCTGGGGCGTAAAAACCCAAGGGCAGAATATAGAATATTTGACACAGTCCTGACCTCAGTATCTGAGGAAAGGGATTTAGGAGTAATTATTTCAGAAGACTTAAAGGTGGGAAGACAATGTAATAGAGCAGCACGAAATGCCAGCAGAATGCTTGGATGTATAGGGAG
This sequence comes from Bufo bufo, assembly GCF_905171765.1. Taxonomy (NCBI): domain Eukaryota; kingdom Metazoa; phylum Chordata; class Amphibia; order Anura; family Bufonidae; genus Bufo; species Bufo bufo. The sequence goes on from NC_053389.1 coordinate 207,857,356, forward strand.
AGGTATAAGCAGTAGAAAGAGTGAAGTGCTTATGCCGCTGTACAGAACACTGGTGAGACCTCACTTGGAGTATTGTGCGCAGTACTGGAGGCCATATCTCCAGAAGGATATAGATACTCTAGAGAGAGTTCAGAGAAGAGCTACTAAACTAGTACATGGATTGCAGGATAAAACTTATCAGGAAAGGGTAAAGGACCTTAATATGTATAGCTTGGAAGAAAGAAGAGACAGAGGGGATATGATAGAAACTTTTAAATACATAAAGGGAATCAACTCGGTAAAGGAAGAGAGCATATTTAAAAGAATAAAAACTACCACAAGAGGACACAGTTTTAAATTAGAGGGGCAAAGGTTTAAAAGTAATATAAGGAAGTATTACTTTACTGAGAGAGTAGTGGATGCATGGAATAGCCTTCCTGCAGAAGTGGTAGCTGCAAATACAGTGAAGGGGTTTAAGCATGCATGGGATAGGCATAAGGCCATCCTTCATATAAGATAGGGCCGGGGGCTATCCATAGTATTCAGTATATTGGGCAGACTAGATGGGCCAAATGGTTCTTATCTGCCGACACATTCTATGTTTCTATGTTTCTATGTTTCAGGTTCCCTTCTCCCGTTACCCATACCTTCCCGTCCTTGGACACACCTGTCCATGGACTTTATCACGGATCTTCCTCGTTCCTCGGGGAAGTCGGTGATCCTGGTGGTGGTGGACCGTTTTAGCAAGATGGCTCATTTCGTACCTTTCCCTGGTTTACCCAATGCTAAAACGTTGGCGCAAGCTTTTGTCGACCATATTGTTAAATTGCACGGCATTCCCTCTGATATTGTTTCCGATAGAGGCACGCAGTTTGTGTCCAGGTTCTGGAAGGCTTTCTGTTCTCGCCTGGGGGTTCGGCTGTCCTTCTCTTCTGCTTTTCACCCGCAGTCGAATGGTCAGACTGAGCGCCTCAATCAGAATCTGGAGACATATTTGCGCTGTTTTTTGGCAGAGAACCAGGAGGAATGGTGTTCATTTCTCCCTCTTGCTGAGTTTGCTCTGAACAACCGTCGTCAGGAATCTTCTGATAAGTCACCATTCTTTGGTGCATATGGGTTCCATCCGCAGTTTGGGACATTCTCGGGAGGGGCTCTTTCTGGTTTACCTGAGGAGGAGAGATTTTCCTCGTCTTTGTCTACCATTTGGCAAAATATTCAGAGTAATCTTAAAAAGATGAGTGAGAGGTATAGGCGTGTGGCTGATAAGAGACGTGTGCCTGGTCCGGACCTGAATGTGGGTGATCTGGTGTGGTTGTCTACAAGAAATATTAAACTGAAGGTTCCCTCCTGGAAATTGGGTCCCAAGTTTATTGGGCCTTATAAAATCTTGTCAGTCATCAATCCTGTTGCCTTCCGTCTTGATCTTCCACGGGTTTGGAAGATACATAATGTATTTCACAGATCTCTCTTAAAACCATATGTCCAGCCCACGGTACCCTCCTCTTTGCCTCCTCCTCCGATTTTGGTTGATGGCAATCTGGAGTTTGAGGTTTCCAGAATTGTGGACTCTCGCATTGTCCGCGGTTCTCTTCAGTACCTCGTTCATTGGAAGGGTTATGGTCCTGAGGAGAGGATGTGGGTTCTGGTGTCGGACATTAAAGCTACTCGCCTCATCAGGGCATTTCATAGGGCTCATCCTGAGAAGGTGGGTCCTGGGTGTCCGGAGTCCACCCGTAGAGGGGGGGGTACTGTCACTACCAGAGCTTTGGGATGTTCTCACAGCTCTGTTTCTCCACCCCTGTGATGATGTCACTACTAGAGCTGGGAGGAGTTCTCACTGCTCTGTTTACTTTTGGTTTCCTTCCTCCCAGCTGTTCCTCATGCGTTTGATTTCCCTCTCTTTATATCACCCCTCCTCCTATTGTAGGGCGTGGATTATAGTTCTCATTTCAGTTGTAGCTCTTGCTTTAGTATCTTCACTTGTAGCTATCAGTTCACTGGACCTGTGTTCTGCTGCAGCAAGCACTCCGGATATTGCCAGCTGTCCTTGGATCCGTCTTCTCTGCGGCTGCAACACCTTCAGCTAAGTGTACAGACATTGTTGTGTACCTGATTATTTTCTGACTGGATCTGAGGTGTCCACGGTTCCCTCCATATACTGAGTAGGGCACCGGTGGCCGTGCCCCTTCCACTATTGTAGGGGTTACAGTGGTCATCAGTCTTAGGCACGTGGGCATGCCTCGTTCCGCCATTTGGATCCGGGCATGTGCTTTAGCAGAATAGGGAGAGCTTTGAGGGTCTGACAGGGGTCACCCTTTATCCTCCCTAGTTTGGGTCCGGTCAGTAGCTCTTTTACTGTGTATACTATTGTTGCTCACATACAGCCGTGACACTAGCCTGTTTAGAGGGAGGGGGTCATATTGCCTGCTTTGCTGGCTGGATTAATTTTTCCATCACATTATACATTGTTCGTATCCTGAGGTTACAACCACCCTGCTTGAACACTATAGGAAAAAAATCACCAGCCTCTCTTGTGGCCGGAACTGTAGGAGTGCGCACAGGAGGACACTTTTTTCTATTGTGTGAAAGCATGGCCACTGCTACTGGATTACAGGGTGGTCGTAACTCTTGGAAAAGAGCAGTATTTAATAGAAAAATTTATCAAGCCAGCGAAGGTGACGATATGGACAATCACAATACATTAGTAAGTTGTAATTTGTATTAACTTTGTCTACATGATAAATGCCATTTGTTGAAGAGAGACAACCCCTTGAAGACCTCCAATCTTTCATAATACAGTTGTACAACATGTTTAACCCCTTAGGGACCTGCTTGTTTTGGGATTTAGTGACCAAGCAATTGTTTTAAAATTTTTTTATTTTTACATTCTAAGAGCTATAACTTTCTTTTTATTTTCCCGTCTATGTAACCATGTTAGGACTTTTTTTTTGTGGGAAAAGTTGTAATTTTTTACACTTACCTGTGATCTCCTAAATGCATGTAAACCCGCCAGCAGTACCTCATGCCCTGACATGGGATCGCGTAGTAAAACAGAGGGCACCGCACATGCGCGAGACTTCAGAAAGCGAAGCCGAATTGTGGGCTGTCACTCAAAGGCAAGAGGGTGTGTGGTTACCTTGACTTGAAGCAAGGAGGCCGCTGCCCCCTTGACTTCAAGCTGACATGCAAATTAGCGCGGACAGAGGATAAAAGATCGTTTTCTGACCTTATGCGGCATCGGACTGCAGGATGAAAAGTATGATTAGTATCACACTGCGGGCTACCCTAAGGTACTGCTGGAGGGTTTACATGCATTTAGAAGGTGACAGGTTCCCTTTAAGGGTGGACACATCATATGGTACTGTGCTATGTTCATTTGAATATAGATGAACTGCAAATTCCAGAGATATACACTCCCTTTATTTACCTATGCATAGTACTTCTTGTGTTTTCCCCATGACCGTTTTCCTCTATAAAAGTAGGACTTGGCAAGTAGAACTTACTAGTTAAAGGGAATGTGTCATCAGAAAATGACCTATTGTTTAAATCATGTTTTTATGTTTAACACATTTTTAAAGAATTTATGGTGGTTATTTTTAATTTCCATGTCAATATCTATATTTAAACAAAAACATAAAACCCTCCAGTTTTCAAACTCGTCACTAAGCGTAAAGCTTATATTACACTAGCAGATAATCCTGAAGATCATCGCTAACAAACGTTTGTAGTAACACTCATTAGCGATCATCTGGCAGTGTAATACTGCCACCGATTACCCGATGAACGAGCAAATGTGGATCAGATGTGGACCAAAACTACTGTCGTGTGCATGAGGTTTTACACTCTAGAAGGAACTCTAATTATCAGGCAAAATTAGAGTAATAAAGTCAGTTCTAAACCATTTTGCATATGGTGGTCTGTTAAGAGACTTAGGCCTCTTTCACACTTGCGTTGTCCGGAACCGTCGTGTACTCCATTTGCCGGAAGTGCCCGCCGGATCCGTAACACCGCAAGTGAACTGAAAGCATTTGAAGACGGATCCGTCTTCAAAATGCGTTCAGTGTTACTATGGCACCCAGGACGCTATTAAAGTCCTGGTTGCCATAGTAGTAGTGGGGAGCGGGGGAGCAGTATACTTACCGTCCGACGTTTAGCTTTTTCTGAATGGTTACCATGGCTGCCAGGATGCTAAAATCCTGTTTGCCATGGTAAAGTGTAGTGGGGAGCGGGGGAGCAGTATACTTATCATCCGTGCGGCTCCCGGGGCGCTCCAGAATGACGTCAGGGCGCCCCATGCGCATGAATGACGTGATCCATGCGATCACGTCATCCATGCGATCACGTCATCCATGCGCGTGGAGCGCCCTGACGTCACTCTGAAGCGCCCCGGGAGCCGCACGGATGATAAGTATACTGCTCCCCCGCTCCCCACTACACTTTACCATGGCAAACAGGATTTTAGCATCCTGGCAGCCATGGTAACCATTCAGAAAAAGCTAAACGTCGGATCCGGTAATGCGCCGAAACGACGTTTAGCTTAAGGCCGGATCCGGATTAATGCCTTTCAATGGGCATTAATTCCGGATCCGGCCTTGCGGCAAGTGTTCAGGATTTTTGACCGGAGCAAAAAGCGAAGCATGCTGCGGTATTTTCTCCGGCCAAAAAACGTTCCGTTCCGGAACTGAAGAAATCCTGATGCATCCTGAACGGATTTCTCTCTATTCAGAATGCATGGGGATAATCCTGATCAGGATTCTTCCGGCATAGAGCCCCGACGACGGAACTCTATGCCGGAACAGAACAACGCAAGTGTGAAAGAGCCCTTAGGCTAGTTTCATATCTGCATTAGGGCTTGTTCACACAAACGTTTTTTTGCGTTCCGCATACGGGGGTTTTTTAAGTTCCATTTACGGTCCGTATACGGAACCATTCATTTCAATGGAACCAATATTAGAAGATATATGGATCATTACTACAGTATATATTCAAATAATCAAAATTTTTATTAAACATTTGCATAATTACAAAAAACTGGCTTCACATGATTAAGAACATTTAAAATATCATAGGTTGGGGGTATATAGTGATATTAATTCATCAATATAAAGTGTAAGTGCATTAGGGTCGCATAACTACTGCATACATATAGTATCCTTACTGACCAAAATATATCAGCAGATATCCATTGTTCTTCCACTCAGTTCACAAACTATTGCATACATATAGTATCCTTACTGACCATAAATACCATAAATATATCAGCAGATATCAAATGTTGCTCTACTCAGCTTGCAAACCATCCCAAAGAAGGAATGTTTTAATGAAATCACTTAGTGGGACATCACGCAGTGGTCATTACATTGATGTCCAACTAGTATCATGTAACATTTGATACTGCAAGATCAGAGTATTTATATTCAATTATGCCACAAAATTTTATAGTTAACAATTGCAAACCATACTGACCCAAGCTATACACCACACCACCGCCAGACCGTGCCCCGACACGCGTTTTCGCATACAGAAAAACGAAACCGGAACACTACCGAAACAAAAACTGAAAAACGGATCCGTTAAAAACGGCCTGCAAAACACTGAAAAAGCCATATGGTCATGTGAAGGAGCCCTTAGAGCAAGCGGACATGCAATAACATCCGGCTATGCCAGATCCAGAGAGCTCCAGCAGGCTGTTCACTGCCAGATGTGGAATCAGCCTAACAGTGACAGTGTCATTAGGTTCTTAAAATTAAAAGCTATGGTGCCCATTTGGTGCAATAAACTGAATGGAAATGGGTTATCTATTGATACAACCACTTGAACCTGTCAAGTGCTGCCCTTACTATGATCAAGATATGATAAATAGAGAGAAGCTGATTTCTATGAAAAAGAAGCATGTGGGATGTGGTACAGGATTTCTGAATAAAAAGCAAAGTGACAGGACTCCTAAGAGACACAGTGAGAGTCCTCATTAAATTGCCCACACACTGTTATTGATAGCTCTACCTCTATCAATGTTGTGCGCAGAAAGCTGTGGATCATCCTGTGTGGGCACAGAGAAAAGGACTTATTCTGCTTTTTACTCTAAAGTCCTGTTTCAAATCATACAAACCTATATATGAAAGAGCTGAGCTTCTTTCCCTTTATTATATCAGGAAGAGAAGTATATACCACCTAGTAAGTTTGCTTTAAGAATGTGTAAGAATATAGGTGAACTCTAAGGGGCACATTTATTAAGACCAGCATTTTAGACGTCAGTCTTAAAGAGAACCTGAGTTATGAAGAGGCGCAGACCTCTTCATAATACACCGCAGCTTCAAAACGTAAGACAGCTTTCGAGCACTTAGACTAGTGATGATCGAGCACGCTCGGCTGAACACCTGTTCGGCTCGAGCATTTCTATGCTCAGCACATGGCGGTACTCGGCCGAGTACCGCATGTGCTCAAGCGCCATGCTCAGGTCTCCTCCCCGCACGTTTCTAGGCTGCTACGCAGCTAATAAACGTGCAGGTAAGTACTGCCCTCACTGTAATGCCAGTAGCCATGTTGGCTACTGACAATACTGTGATTGACTGGCCGGAATGCGTCATCAGGTGCAATATAGCACCCGATGACGCATGTTCGGCTCATTCGTAGTCAGGGAGAGCTGAGCATAGGAAGAGACAGAGAGTGTAGGGAGTGTAATTGAATATTTATTTTGTACAAAAACATTTCAGAGACCAAAAAGTCCTTGTAAGGACTATTGTGTGTGACAGCAGCAATATATGTTTGTAGCGCAACCTGCCCTAAATTGCTCAGTGTTAGGCCTCATGCACACGACCGTTGTTTGTTTTCGCATCCATTCTGCCGATATTAGCGTATCTGATGCGGACCCATTCATTTCAATGGAGCTGTTGAAAATGCGGATAGTCCACCGTTTGTTATCCGCGTCCATGCTCCGTGGTTCCAGTCAGACAAAAACATATAACCTGTCCTATTCTTGTCCGCGAAAAACGGTTAGCGGACCCATTCAAAATGTGGATGCACAACAGTCTGTCGTCCGCGTCCATTTTTGTAGAATCAGTTGCCTGGTGACCAGCATATATACCAGTATACTGGGTGGGGATATTAAAATTACAGCTCTTAAGATACAGCTCAAAAGACACTTCTGGAAGGTGAGGGACAAAAGCCAAATCACTAGTTATGGACGAACATTGGCCGGGACGATTATGCGTCTAATAGGGAAACTCTCAAAAATGTGCCCTTCTGGAGCCTAGAAATTTTTTATTTCCTATCGGTTTTATGTATACAGATGTGCAACACTCCACGTTTTTGTATCCTGCAGAGTTCATTAAAAAATGCATACGTTAACCCTCAAATTTTTTCTACCATGGAACTGTATGGTGAACGGACGCCACTGTACGGCATCAGTCTGAGGCATCTGTTAACGCATACATTTTTGGTATGCATTAAATTGATGGCACCCAGCCCTAGTGTCAGAATAAGCACCAGTACACAGCAGAGCAGCGTGGCGGAGAGGGAAGGCCGCAATGTACTGACAGAGCGCTACTTGGTCCTGGTGGTCAGGGATGAGGACTGTTTCCCAAGGATCATTTTCTACTGGGAAATACAGGGCACAGTATAATACACTAGAATCTATATAATATAAAGATATTACGTCTTTGTTAGGTGTATTTCTGACACAGATTGTGGCGCAAAGGTCCTTCGCACTGCAATCTGCATATTTTTCCCACTCATGCCAGGTCTAAAAAACGATGGCATGGGCAGGGAAAGGGATACAGTTATGGCCATCCAGTTATTGGATACCACCGCCATACATTGTCTGGATAATACCTCTGTACAGTAACCGGATAACACCGCCATACCGTGACAGGATAAAAGAGTATAAGAGGGCACAGTACAGGGAATGACTAGGGGCACTGAAAAGGGTGTGGTAAGAGGGCACAATGCAGGGTATAAGGGGGCACAGTATGGGGTGAGGCGCACAGTACGGGTGGGGGGGCACAGTCACATGACCCTGTGACATTAGAAGGTCCTTATGGTGAATGCGGTTCATACGCCACCATAATGAGAGGCAGAGGAGTGAGACAAGGTTGTGATTATGTGGCTAGAGATAAAAATGTAACTGTCGGCCAGTACAGGCCCCAAAAATTAGGCAATAGGCATTTACCTAACAGCAAAGAACTTTGGATTCTCTGGCTGGAGGTACATTAGGTGGTCACAGGATAAATATGTACAGTAACTGTCGGCCAGTACAGGCCCCAAAAATTAGGCAATAGGCATTCACCTGACAGCAAAGAACTTTGTATTTTCTGGCTGGAGGTACATTAGGCGGTCACATGATAACAATTTACCTGTCGGCCAGTACAGGCCCCAAAAATTAGCCAATAGGCATTCACCTGACAGCACTTAACTTTGTATACTGTGGCTGGAGGTGCATTAGGTGGTGACAGGATAAATATGTAACTGTCGGCCACTACAAGCCCCAAAAATGAGGCATTCATCTAACATAAAAGGCCTTTTATTCCACTGTATAAACATAAGGCAAGGACCATTCTTTGTTCTGGGTGGTGGCGGATATGTGTTGGCTGGCATGAGGAAATCCAATTACCCCTGGTCATCACAGGTGTTGAATTCCTCCGAGATCCATGCCTTATTCATTTTTAAAAATGTGAGGTAGTCCACACTGTCGTGAGCTAGGTGAGTGCGCTTATCGGTCACGATCCCCCCTGCTGCGCTGAACGTCCTTATGGACAGGACACTCGACGAGGGGCAAGCCAGGAGTTCCATGGCAAATTGTGCCAGCTCTGGCCACAGGTCAAGCCTGCACACCCTGTAGACAAGGGGTTCCTGGCTTCTCAGAGCGTCCACATCGGCTGTTAACCTGATGTAGTCTAGACGTTCCCTGAGGCTGGATCCGGAGGGTGGCTGCCGATGGGTTGGCTGCAAGAATGATCTCGTATCCGAAGTGACCAACACATCTTCAAACCGTCCTCTTTTTGCAGGCGCGGTAGGATTGCACCTGTTTCGCTGTGGGTGGAAATTTCTCTGCCAGTGCCCGCAACAGCAGAATGCAGCATCTCTCACAGCAAGGCCTGGAAATGCTGCATTCTGACAGCCCTCTGTGATGCTGGTAACATGTCTGCCATTTTGTGTTTATTCCGGGGGTCTAAGTACGTTGCCACCCAGTACAGGTCCTTGACCTTTATACTTTCATATGGGGGTCCCTCTTCAAACACTGGAGCATAAAGGCCCCCATTTGCACTAAATTGGAAGTGGTGGAGCACCCTGGCTCCTGCTCATCGTCCAGGAGAATGTCGTCCTCAGACTCCTCCCCCAGCCACGGACATCACCAGGGAGCCCCAAAAAGTTTAAAGCCTGCTCTTCTTGCTCCTCTTCCTCCCCCAGCCATCATCTTCCTCTGGCTCCTCTTCAGACTTCTGCTGACTCTTCTCAGATGGAGTAGCCCCCCCTGGGAATTCATTCAGCATTGCGACTTCCTCATTTTCCAGCTCCTGCTCCTCAACAGCTTGATCAATGACACAATGCAATGCACACTCCAGAAAGAAGATGTAAGGTACGATGTCACTGATGGTGCCCTTGCTACGACTAACCAGTTTGGTGATCTCATCAGCCACTGGCGCGGTGAAAAGAAACCAAGCTCCCCAGAACCTGTCCTGCTGCAGAGTTCGTACAGGTAGTCGTTAATGATACGTTCCTGCTGGAGCAGCCTATCAAGCATATACAAGGTGGAGTTCTAGTGCATTGGGCAGTCACAAATCAGACGTCTGACAGGCAAGTGGTGTCGCCGCTGAACGTCAGCAAGGCAATTCATGGCCATGCAAGATCTTCAAAAATGGCCAGAGATTTTCCCGGACTGTCCTGGACCCCGGGGTATTTGGCAACGAATCGCTGCACGACTAAGTTCACATGTGCCATGCACGGCACGTGTGTCATTTTGCCCTATTTCAGCATGCTCAGCAGATTGGCACCATTGTCGCACACCACTTTATCAACTGTCAAATTGAGCAGGGTTAGCCACTGATTGGCCTGGGACCGCAGAGCTGAAAGCGTTGCAGGACCGGTGTGGCTCTTGGCTTCCAGGCGCAACAGCCACAGCACATCAGCAAGTCTCACCTGGCACGTCGAATATGTTCTGGGGAGCTTGGGGGGTGCAGCGGAAGAGGCGGTAGCAGTGGAAAAGGAGGAGTCAGCTGAGGAGGAGACGGAGGATGGAGTAGGAGGAGGAGAAGAAGAGGCAGGCCTGCATGCAATCTGTGGCGGTAACACCAAATCCACATGGGTGCCACGGGTTACATGCTTGACGGCCATCAGAAAGTCCACCCAGTGGGCAGTAAAAGTTATGTGCCTTCCCTGGCCATGTTTGCTAGGCCACGTGTCTGTGGTCAGATGTACCATATTTTGGCACTGACACTGTGTTCCAGAGATATATTAACTTGGCCATATAGTTCAGGGATGCCCTTCTGCCCTTCTGGCCACAAATTTTCGAAAGGCTTCCAAGTCCACCAATTTATATGGTAGTAGTTGGCGGGCTAGCAGTTATGACAAGCCTGCGGTCAGCCATTGGGCAAGATGATTACCCGGTGTCATAATTTTTTTACGCTCAAGCATTTGGGCCACGGAAGCCTGCCTTGTGCCAGGTGAACGCGACAAGGGCACGGTGGAAGGTGGAGTGGAGAACAAATGGGAGGAGAGAGGAGAAGGAGAAGAGGCAGGACGTGGAGCGCCGGGAGTGTGGCTTTGTGGGTTCTGACGGCGTTGCCCCCACTGGGCTCGGTGATGGGACGCTAGGTGCCTTCTTAAGGCTGTCGTCCCTAGGTGAGTGTTGGGCTTACTGCGACTTCTGCGTTGACAGCATAGGCTGAAGATGGCAACACTATTATCATCAGCTGACACGTTAAAAAAAAAGCCCACACTGCGGAGCCATGTGCCGGCGTCCCATGTGCCAGCGCAAGATGTGACCGTGCATGGTGGATGGCTTGCTCCAGATACATTTGCAGTCTGCTTTTTGCCTCCTGTGCACTGCGAGTTCTGCCTGCTTTTCCTTCTCCTCCCTATCTGCTGCTTCATCTCTTCCTCAGAACTCTGCTCCTCTTCTTCTCTTGTGGGCACCCACATAACGTCCATCGACACGTCATCATCGTAACCTTCACCACCACTGACATTAGAGATCTTGGAGTAGGCAGCAACAGCGGGGACAGCCCTCTTTGGGCTGATCTGGGTACTGTCGTCAGACCGCTGGGTGGCGGCCGTTGCTACCTCCTCTTCCTCATCCGATGCCAAGAATGGCTGCGCATTGATAAGATCTGGGAATGGATGGGAAAATAATTCCTCTGACTCGAGTGGAGGGGCTATGGTGTTGGTGGTGGTGTCTTTAGGGGTGCACACAGCAGAGAGTGAGGAGGGTGCAGATACAGACTCTGGTGCGTCCTTTGAAGTTATCGCACGCGCCTTCTCCAACTTCCCACTTAGGCTCCGGCCTGGTGCACCTGCTCAACCCCTACCATCCCTGCAGAATGGTCTGCTTCTTCCTCTGCCTAAGACCGTAGAGAAGAGCAGTATTTGCGGAAGAAGATATATCGCAGGCCTCAATCAGTATTTGATGATAAAATGTATATATAAATAGCACCCCTCAATCAGTATTTTGTGAAATAAGGTATATGGCACCCCTTAATCAGTATTTGGCGGAAACAGGTATATGGCACCCCTCAATCAGAATTTTGTGGAAGCAGGTGTAATGCAGCCCTCAATCAGTATTTGGTGGAAGAAGGTATATAGCAATAGCACCCCTCAATAAGTTTTTTGTGGAAAAAGGTATATAGCACCCCTCAATAAGTATTTGACGGAAACAGGTATGTGGCACCCCTCAAAAGGTATTTTGTGGAAGCAGGTGTATTGCAGACCTCAATCAGTATTTTGTGGAAGAAGGTTTATAGCAATAGCACCCCTCAATAAGTATTTTGTGTAAGAAGGGATATGGCACCACTCAATCAGTATTTGGCAGAAACAGGTATATAGCACCCCTCAATCAGGATTTGGCAGAAACAGATATATGGCACCCCTCAATAAGTATTTTGTGAAAGCAGGTGTATTGCAGCCCTCAATCAGTATTTAGTGGAAGAAGGTATATAGCCATAGAACCTCTCAATCAGTATTTTGTGGAAGAAGGTATATGGCACCCCTCAATCAGTATTTGACAGAAACAGGTATATAGTATCCCTCAATCAGTATTTGGCGGAAACAGGTATATGCCGCCCCTCAATCAGTATTTTGTGGAATCAGGTGTATCTCAGCCCTCAATCAGTATTTGGTGGAAGAAGTACCCCTCAATCAGTATTTGGCGGGAACAGGTATATGGCACCCCTCAATCAGTATTTTGTGGAAGCAGGTGTATTACAGCCATTAATCAGTATTTGGTGGAAGAAGGTATATAGCAATAGCACCCCTCAATTAGTTTTTTGTGGAAAAAGGTATATGGCACCCCTCAAAAAGTATTTGGCGGAAACAGGTATATGGCAACCCTCAATAAGTATTTTGTGGAAGCAGGTGTATCGCAGACCTCAATCAGTATTTTGTGGAAGAAGGTATATAGCAATAGCACCCCTCAATCAGTATTTTGTGTAAGAAGGTATATGGCACCCCTCAATCAGTATTTGGCAGAAACATGTATATAGCACCCCTCAATCAGTATTTGGCAAAAACAGGTATATAGCACCCCTCAATCAGTATTTGGCAGAAACAGTTATATGGCACCCCTCAATCAGTATTTTGTGGAAGCAGGTGTATCGAAGCCCTTAATCAGTATTTGGTGGAAGAAGATATATAGCAATAGCACCCCTTAATCAGTATTTTGTGGAAGAAGGTAGATTGCACCCATCAATCAGTATTTGGCAGAAACAGATATATAGCACCCCTCAATCAGTATTTGTTGGAAACAGGTATATGGCACCCCTCAATCAGTATTTTGTGAAAGCAGGTGTTTCGCAGCCCTCAATCAGTATTTGGTGGAAGAAGGTATATAGCAATAGAACCCCTCAATCAGTATTTTGTGGAAGAAGGTATATGGCACCACTCAATCAGTGTTTGGCAGAAACATGTATATAGCACCCCTCAATAAGTATTTGGCGGAAACAGGTATATAGCACCCCTCAATCATTATTTGGCGGAAACAGGCATGTGGCACCACTCAAACAGTATATTGTGGAAGCAGGTGTATTGCAGCCCTCAATCAGTATTTGGTGGAAGAAGGTATATAGCAAAAGCACCCCTCGATCAGTATTTTGTGTAAGAAGGTATATGGCACCCATCAATCAGTATTTGGCAAAAACAGGTATATAGCACCCCTCAATCAGTATTTGGCGGAAACAGTTATATCGCTCCCCTCAATCAGTATTTTGTGGAAGCAGGTGTATCGCAGCCCTTAATCAGTATTTGGTGGAAGAAGATATATAGCGATAGCACCCCTCAATCAGTATTTTGTGGAATGAGATGTATCTCAGCCCTCAATCAGTATTTGGTGAAAGAAGCACCCCTCAATCAGTATTTGGCGGAAACAGATATATAGCACCCCTCAATCAGTATTTGGTGGAAACAGGTATATGGCACCCCTCAATCAGTATTTTGTGGAAGCAGGTGTATGGCAGCCCTCAATCAACATTTGGTGTAATAAGGTATATAGCAATAGCACCCCTAAATCAGTATTTTGTGGAAGAAGGTAAATGGGACCCTCAATCAGTATTTGGCAGAAACAGGGATATAGCACCCCTCAATCAGTATTTAGCAAAAGCAGGTATATAGCACCCCTCAATCAATATTTGGTGGAAACAGGTATATGGCACCCCTCAATCAGTATTTTGTTGAAGCAGGTGTATCGCAGCCCTCAATCAGTATTTGGTGGAAGAAGGTATATGGCACCCCTCAATCAGTATTTGGCGGAAACTGGTATATAACACCCCTCAATCAGTATTTGGCAGAAACAAGTATATAGCACCCCTCAATCAGGATTTTGTGAAAGAAGGTATATCGCAGCCCTCAAGCAGTTTTTTTGGGGTGACAGGTATATCACACAGCAATTAGTTACTCCAATAGCATTTGTCCCTCTATCTAGCTGCGGTATCGCAGCAGAACCGCACACAACTGCTGCACAATACAAATACACTATAATATAATTTATATGTTAGAAAGTATATTTTAAGTATATCACACCCCTCTATATCACACCTATCGATAGAACACCTATACCAGTCCTTAAAAGGACTTTTGTGGCCTTATTAGCTAGCTTTTGGTGTCCCTAAATGCCCCTGCTCCAAAATGCAACCTCTCCCTACACTGGCAAAACACATAATGTAAAATGGCTGCCATATCGGGTTCTTTTATAGGGTTGGGAGTGTGTCTATGTGCTGAAACATCTCAATTGGCTGTCCTGTCCCACCTGATGGATGTGTCATGGGTCAAAGCTCGGCGCTATGCAAAAAAATATGGTGTGTGCGAATATCGACATATGTTCGCATGTTCTTCGAATCGCGAACGAGCAAAGTTCACCGCGAAAACGGCCGCCGGGTGAACCGCAAGGCCATCTCTTCCCATCACCACACAACCACTAGGCCAGTATCATCTAAGTGTAGAACTGTAGCCAACCTGCCGGCATACCTCCTTAGCTGGTGCCAGAGAAGAATTGCGCTTAAAGCCTGCTGCTCTGTATGTATTTTAAGTTCTACATTGCACTTAGTAATAAAGACTCTGGCCTCATTCTTCACTACTTTATTTCCACTGCACCGGGCCCCAGGGAGCAACAGCCTGATGTAGGACATTGTGACACCACAACACTTTATGAAGGCCACTACTACTTTCATCCTTTCTACACCGGCTCCCCACGGGGGCTCACTGCAAAAGTATACAATGCCAATGATTGCCATTAGATGGCTCTGTGGCACCATAGACTATAAATATAAGCCTCGAGCAAGAAAAAGCCAGTGTCTGTGTCTGAGATCACATAGTGTTGCCTGCGGAGCTAAAGCAACTGATTGTGGGCCTCAAGATTCAGTAAAAAACAGACACTGTGAGCACTTGTCAGGGAGGCGCTGCAGAGAAAGGATAACATTGGGAGACCAAAGAAAGAGAGAGAGAGAACAAGACTGGTGGATGGCAGCAGCAACATTCTGGTCCTGTTAAAGTGCACAAAGTGCACAAAGCTTGCTCCGCTCCTGCTTTAAAGATCCGACATGTGACGTACTAGTACGTCACATGTCGGGAATAGGTTAATTTATAAGGAATACTGTACATTATCAATATGGTACATTGCTTTTTCTGTTAATTGAGAGGTAGCAGCTAGCCCCCAGTAGAACATGTGTTGCATGTCCACCATGGGGTTAGTTCCAAGTAGGCAATGCACCACTTTTGTAGATGTAGGATGCTGCATTGGTAGAGGGGTATCCTCCATAATCCACAGAACCAATTATGTGGCAATAGACAAGTCTCTATACATGTGGAGACTCTGGTGGGACTGTCTGAAATGTCTGAAGTCCCCAAGCCTTGATGGCGCTCCATTGCACTGTTGAATTAAGCCTGTATCCAAAATTGTGGATTTAATAAAGCAGAGCTTGCACAAGAAGTGTTCCATATCTCTGAAAGGTCCGCCACATGTTACACATGCAATGACTTAATTACACAATTAAATGGAAATATAAATGCAGACTCCACCATTTTGAAAATCAATGTTATTTTTTTTATCAATAGTGCTTACATGTGTACTGTGTACAAATTTCATTTTTCATTAGAAAACAACAGAGGTTATTATTGTATTTTTGCACTGACTATTCTGATATATATATGATTGATGTGAGATATGTGTACACGTTGCTGAATAATTAAGTCTAAACTGCAAAATGTAGACGCCACTGGGGAATGGATCCTGCAGAACAACCGTGCCTCAGGCCAGGCGCTTTGATACAATCTAGAGAGATCTGTAGTTACTGCTTACAATCTTTGCTGCAGGCTGTTCTGCCTTTCAACATACAGCTGTACCTTATGAACCATGAAGTGCTTACATCAGTTCACTGAATATAAGCCATGACACAAAGCCTTTGATTCTAAATATTATTTCTATGTTTATTATGTCACATATAATAAGGTTACGGGCTGGAAATGGTATATCTAGACATTGCTGCAGAAGACGTTCTATAACATACCAGAGAATTAACACCTGGGTTTAGTGGAAACTCAGATGTCTGAAAGGTTATGTTAACATTGTCCGTAATAAATAATCCTTTAAAATGTTATTGGAAAACAAAATTCCTACATAAATGTAACACACGTAGCCAGGAATCATAAGCTATAAAAGCATGATGAGCCTAGATTAATGGCCAGTGCCTTACTTCACTAGTCAGGCATTTCCTATAGGACAAGGTAAGGCTACTTTCACACTTGCGTTGTTAATTCTGGTATTGAGATCCGGCACAGGATCCGTTTTGATTTTGCACATCAGAATGTATCCATTGCATAAGGATGCGGTTGTGTTAAATCAAAACGGGAAAAAACAGATCAGTCACTAAAAACATTAAAAGCCAATAGGTGACGGATCCATTTTTTTTAGGTAAGTCAACATTAACTTACATTGTAAGTGGATCCATTTTTTTTCAGTTTTTGTGACCAGACACAAAACCACAGCTTGCAGCGTGTTTGTGTCTGGTCACAAAACAGAATCCTGATGGAACGGAAGACATCCTGATGCATCATGAACAGATCTCTTTCCAATCAGAATGCATTGGACTAAACGAAAACTTTTTTTTCCGGTATTGAGATCCTCTGCCAGATCTCAATACTGGAAAACAACAACACAAGTGTGAAAGTAGCCTAACTAGTGTTGATCGAACACCAAAGTGCTCAGGTGCTCGAGTAGAACACTTTGGGATGCTACAGAGCACCCGAGCACAATGGAAGTCAATGGGAGAACCTGAGCATTAAACCAGGCACCCCCTGCTCTGAAGATGGGAGGGTGTCTGGTTCACATGAAAAGGTCAAAAAATTGATGGAAACACCACTGAAATGGTTCGGGAACAGCATGGGGAGGATGTCTGGATGCATATTTGACTCCAAGGACGCTGCTGGGAATGATGTTGTCCGAGTAGTACGCCACTTTTACAGACTGATAATAATACACACAAAACCGAAGATAAAATCGATTTTAGGAAACATTCTTTCCTGTATATTTAAAAATTGCAAGGAAGAGGCACTCCGATACAACCTGTATATCACATAAAGGAGGGTCTCATTCACATTGTGGTACAATTGTTCAGGTAGTTGGACTCCTACACATAAAGGTAGGCATTATACACACCCCTGAAAAATCATGATTGCTGGCCTGCTGGTGACCCTCAAAAACTATTGGAGCAAGAGCCTGCTGGTGACCCTCTAAAACATTAGGGGCGAGGGTCTGCTGCTGAGCTGCCCCTCTAAAACATTAAGGGCGAGGACCCCTGCTACTAAAATGACCATCTAAAACATTAGTGGAGAGGGCCTGCTGCTGATCTGACCCTCTAAAACATTAGGGGTGAGGGCCTGCTGCTAATCTGACCCTCTAAAACATTAGTGGTGAGGGCCTGCTGCTGATCTGACCATCTAAAACATTATGGGCGATGGCCTGCTGGTGACAAGAGCAGCCTAATAAGCATGTTGATATGATGGAGGAGGAGGGGGAGGAGAAAAGAAAGATTGAACCATATACCCTTTTTTGTGGTGGTAGGGGTGCATGGGAATACAGTGTATTCAGTACACCATAAAAGCCACATTTAAAGTGCCTTTATGTTCAGCCGCTTTCCTCTGGTGGAGTAGAGAAGTCAGGGGCTATCCAGGCCTTGTTCATTTTGATAAGAGTCAACCTGTCAGCATTTTCAGTTGACAGGTAGATGCGCTTATCAGTTATTATGCCCTCAGCAGCACTAAATACCCGCTCTGACAAAATGCTGGCGGCAGGGCAGGCCAACACCTGTAGAGGAGGCAACCGTCTTCTGCTCCTCAACCTTCTCATCATCATCATCCAATTCGCGCTGAGAAGACAAACGGAGGGTGGTATGGCTATCACCCTGTGTATTGTCTTCCCCCATTTCCACCTCTTCCACATGCAAAGCGTAAGTCTTCATTGTGAGCAGCGAGCGTTTCAGTAGATGAGAAGTGGGATGATTATGTTGATAATAGAGGCATCGCCGCTCACCATCTGTGTTGATTCCTCAAAGATGCGTAAAACCTCGCAGAGGTCAGACATCTATGCCCCCTCGTCGCTTGTGAAGAGTGGACTTGAAAGGCGACAACCATGTTGCAGCTGGTATTCCACTACTGCCCTCTGCTGCTCACAAAGCCTGGCCAACATGGGGAACTTCCAGCGCATGCTCACGTCACACAACAGTCGGTGAACTGGCAATTGCAAGCCCTGCTGCAGTGTTTCCAGACCGGCAGCAGCTGTAGATGACTTTCGGAAATGGGCACACACGCGGCGCACCTTCACCAGTAGCTCAGGCAAATTGGGATAGGTTTTGAGAAACCGCTGAAACACTAGGTTGAACACATGGGTTAGGCATGGTATGTGTGTGAGCTTACCGAGCTCCAAAGCTGCCACCAAGTTACGGCCATCATCAGACACAACCATGCCTGGTTGTAGGTTGAGTGGCGAGAGCCACAGCTCAGTCTGGTCTGGTATTATGCCACAGCTCTGCGGTGGTGTGCTGTTTGTCCCCTAAGCTTATTAGCTTCAGCACGGCCTGTTGCCGCTTCCCCACTGCAGTGCTACACTGCTTCCAGCTACTGACTGGTGGCTGACTGGTGCTGCAAGATGAGAATTCAGAGGTGGAAGTGGAGGAGGAGGTGGAGGAGGAGAAGAGGGGGTTGCAGCCACTAATGTAGGTGGTGGCATAAATCCTGTTGGAAGTAGGGCCCACAATCCTTGCCATCGGTAGCACCTGTGCCATCCCAGGGTACGACTCGCTTACGGCCTCCACAACGTTCAACCAGTGTGCCGTCAGGGAAATGTAGCATCCCTGGCCACAAGCACTTGTTCATGTGTCAGTCGTTAAGTGGACCTTCCCAATAACTGTTAACTGTTTTGGTCAGGGCACGGGTGATGTTACGGAACACATGCTGGTGTAAGGCGGGGATGGCACTCCTGGAAAAATAGTGGCGGCTGGGGACTGAGTAACGAGGGACGGCCACCGCCTTCAGGCTGCGGAAATCCTCAGTGTCCACGAGCCTAAATGGCAACATTTCCAGGGCCAGCAATTTGGAAAGGTGTGAATTTAGTGCTATGGCCTGTGGGTGGCTGGCTGGGTATTTGTGCTTTCGTTCAAAGGCCTGGGTTATTGACATCTGTACGCTAAAGTGGATGTGCTAGCTGATGGTGCTTGCGAAGGTCCAGGTGCAGGGCGGGAGGGATTGGTCAGCACGTAACACAGGGGAAGAGGAGGCAGTGGTGTGACCCGCAGACACTGATTGTGGACCCAGGCGTTCGGCCCACCTATTAGGGTGCTTTGATGCCATGTGGCGGATCATGTTGGTGGTGGTGAGGTTGCTAGTGTTAACGCCACTGCTCATTTTGGTATGGCACAGGTTGCAAATTACAATTCTTTTATCGTCCGCACTTTCCTCAAAAAAGCGCCAGACTGCAGAACACCTACCCCTTGGCAAGGGAGATTGTCGCAAGGGGGTGCTCAGGGGAACAGTTGTGGGCCTGTTTGGTGTGGCCCACCTTCTCCCTTTTGCCACCCCACTGCCTCTTCCAGCCTGTTGTGGTGCTGCAGATCCCCCCCCCTGTACTGCTGTCCTCGCTCGGCTTGCCACCTTCCCAGGTTGGGTCAGTGATTTCATCGTCCACCACATCCTCTTTCACTTCCTCACTCTGGTTATCCTCCAGACTTGTTGACCTAACAACAACCTCACTTATTGACAACTGTGTCTCATCCTCATCATCAACCTCTTGAGAAACTAATTGCCGTTGACTTATTGTCAACTGTGTCTCATCATCATCATCCACCTTGTGAAACACTAATTGCCATTCCCCACCGTCATCTTCTGACTGTGGATGCTCAACAGTTTGGGAATCAGTGCACAAGATCTCCTCATGTCCCTCTTCAAGCGGGCTTGACGAGAGGCCCAAATCAAGGAATGACGCTGAAAAGAGCTCATCTGAATATTCGAGTGTGGGATCACTTGTTTGCCAAGACTCTCCATGGTGGGAGGAAGGCGGATCAGAATGAGGATTCTGTGGACCAGACTCTTGGCTACTGAGACTGGACTTTGTGAAAGACAGGGTGGTGCTTAACTAACTGGAAGCATTATCTGCCGTAATCCAACCGACCACCTGGTCGCACTGGTGAGACTTTGAGAGTGGTGTCCTGCGCCACCCTGCAAACTGGGACATGAAGCTAGGTATCGTGGATCAGTGTGTTTCTTGTGCTCTGGCATCAGGCACAGTTTCACCGCGCCCAGGGCCACGGCCTCTGCGTGCACCATCAGCAGCACGGCCACTTCCCCGTTCCTTACTGCTCGCTTTGAGCATATTAAATAGTATATATGCTTGCAAGTATGTCACACGTACAGTAGAGCAGGTTTTGTAAGTGTATGTGCAAATAAATAATACTGAATGTCACAGATATTTAGTATGCGCAAACGTTATACAGGAGATGTAGCACAGGTAATGTCACTGTCACCAGCGGCGAAAAAATTTGACTGAATGTCGTAGATATTTAGGATGCGCAAACGTTATATAGGAGATGTAGCGCTGGTAATGTCGCTGTCACCAGCGGCCAAACAATTGCGCTGAATGTCATAGATATTTAGGATGCACTAATGTAACACAACAGATGTAGCAGAGGTTGTGTCACTGTCAGCAGTGGCCAAACAATTGCATGCAATTTAGCGCAGGTTGCGGTAATAATAGATAATTGCAGCCAGATAAAACAATAGTCCTAAAAGGACTTTTGTGTCTCTAACACCTTTCAACACTAAACAATTCCTGTCCATACACTATCTGCCCCTTCTGCTGCACCTCTCCCTGACTAAGACTGAGCTGAACCACGTCATCGGGTGCTATATAGCACCCGATGACACATTCCGGCCAGCATGGCTACAGCATTACAGTGAGGGCCAGTACTTCCCCGCACGTTTATTGGCATGCTTGCCTAACACTAAATACCTAACACATACAGTGGCAACAAATATTTCAACTTTCGCAAATGATGCTACAATTGGAGTCCTTATATGCATCAGTATGTTTATTTTGCAGTCCAAATGTATTAGAAGCTTTCTCTAGAGTAAAAATCTCTCTTTCATCACTTAGAAGGCTGACACTGACCATGTTTGTCTTGATGTTCCAAATGATCCTTGAGGAACGATGAGACGTTATATGTTTGCAATCACACGATTTGAGTGTGGTAGAGGCAAATAAAATGCTAAATAGAGCAGATAAGAGTCTTTCCTGACTCTCAAGGGACTAATACATACCAAAGTGGCAAAGCTGAATTTGTCAGTCTGATCCTTCACAGAAACATCATAGTAAATGACAAACTATGCTTTCAAGAGACCTTTCAGAGACAGTCGCAAATTTAGAATGTCCAAGGCCGAAAATGAGTAGGGATTACGTAGGCCATACTCATGTGGGCTTTCCCATTGGGTTTGGGGAATTCCTCGGGCAGGGCTCGCATGCCCAAAATTTACCAGTATCCACAGTAGCTAAGGCTAAAGCCCCTTTACACAGGTTAGTAACCAGCAGAAAGTAGGAAAGTAGGACACTCGTTCCCGATCATTAGCCTAGGTTAACATAGCAGTGATCATCATTTGTCGTCTGACTGCATGGTTGCCAACAGTTTCTAATTTGCAGGGACTGTCCCTGAAAATTCGAGGTGTCCTGGATTGAAAGTGGATGAAACTTATGCAAACCCCATCCATAAATGAGCGGTCCCACATGGACTGGGCCGTTCCTGGGACAAGGGCCTTTTTTTCCTGAATTTATCAACTGCAAAGTTGTAAGTATGGGGATGTGCTGCAAACAATCTGAAACCTGTATGGGGCCTGAAAGATCTAATTTGTCCCCATACAATTTACAATGGGAAGTGTAAAAAGCTCTTTAAATGTACACCAATTGTTCATGGTTGTATTTATATGGTTATATGATGTTATACGGTTGATTTTGCGCTGCTTTTACCGAGGTATCGGCTCATGTAAAAGCACCCTTAGACTGGTGTCAACACACAATATAGTACAATAGATGATTGAAGATACTAGGCCTCATTTATCAAAACCTAGACTGCCAATAATAACCAGATCTCAGCTTTCCTAATCGGCTGTGGAAAAATTAATGCTATGCTGTGATTGGTTGTTATGGGAAGTCTCACTCGGTTTTAATAGAGGTTCATTCTTCCATACAACAGTGAACATATACTGACATACATACTTGCTTTCATTCCTATTCTAATCTGTTCTGCTTCCTTTAGTAATTGCACCTTGGCAGGAAGCAGGGTAATAAGTAGTTAATGAATGTGAAAAGTACTCGGTGCATAATTAACACTATTATCTTGTTTGTCAAGTGAAATTCTGTGGCGTTGGATAGTTCTGCACTTCACACCGACAGATATTGTGGTCCATAAAGGTGATACAGCACCCCACCAATTTTTTTTTTAAAGAGGACCTGTCACCTCTCCTGACACAACTGTTTTACCAACTACTTGCATTTCCTATAAGATCATCAATTGTGTATCTCTATATTGTGTCATTCTTCAAGTATTCCTACTAAAACTTGGCCAGCAGTCTGCAATAATGGTCCAACTGGGTGTTACCAGTTAGAGGTGTGTCCCTGCACAGTGTGCCACTGGTATCACTGATTGGATAATGTCAGAGAGTGCAGGGACACACCCCCAACTGTTAACATCCAGTAGTTGTACCTGACAGACTGCTGGCAATTCATTTAAAACTTCTAATACAAATCATAAAGTAATCACTCACAACATTGAGTCATAAAAAATGATGTTCAGAACTTATTACATTGAGAATGCAAGTACAGTAGTTACTCATAGACACTAGAGATGAGCGAATCGAATCCGACGAAGTGGAACTCGATACGAATTTCAGGAAAAATGTGATTTGCCTCGAAGCCAAATTTCCTCGTGCTTCATGCTAGCGAATCGATTTAACCTGAAATAGTGTAAAAAAATAAAAATAAATCATACTTACCTCCTTCATTTGAGATCTTCAAGCCAGATGGCGATGGCCGGCCCATCGCGAGCAAATGGAGACGGTAAGTTTGATAAAAAAAATTGATGTTAATTTTACACCGTTTTTGCACTCATATGCCGAAATAATGTATAAACTCGGCATCTGAGGGCTATCCCAGCTCCCTGTCATCACACCCGTTACTTACAAAAAATGCGCTTCGTGACAAAGTAATTAGTTACAAATCAACTGAATCAAACTTTTCAAAAATTCGCTCATCTCTAGTCATCATTATCACATCGGCGGGGGATCGGCACTCAGGTGAGTGCCATGGCCTCCCGGCATCTTACCAAGCACTGTGCCATCTATTGTACAGGGTGGGCGATTTATATGGATACACCTTAATAAAATGGGAATGGTTGGTGATATTAACTTCCTGTTTGTGGCACATTAGTATATGTGAGGGGGGAAACTTTTCAAGATGGGTGGTGACCATGGCGCCATTTTAAAGTCAGCCATTTTGAATCCAACTTTTGTTTTTTCAATGGGAAGAGGGTCATGTGACACATCAAACTTATTGGTAATTTCACAAAAAAACAATGGTGTGCTTGGTTTTAACTTAACTTTATTGTTTCATGAGTTATTTACAAGTTTCTGACCACTTATAAAATGTGTTCAATGTGCTGCCCATTGTGTTGGATTGTCAATGCAACCCTCTTCTCCCACTCTTCACACACTGATAGCAACACCACAGGAGAAATGCTAGCACAGGCTTCCAGTATCCGTAGTTTCAGGTGCTGCACATCTCGTATCTTCACAGCATAGACAATTGCCTTCAGATGACCCCAAAGATAAAAGTCTAAGGGGGTCAGATCGGGAGACCTTGGGGGCCATTCAACTGGCCCACGACGACCAATCCACTTTCCAGGAAACTGTTCATCTAGGAATGCTCGGACCTGACACCCATAATGTGGTGGGGCACCATCTTGCTGGAAAAACTCAGGGAACGTGCCAGCTTCAGTGCATAAAGAGGGAAACACATCATCATGTAGCAATTTCGCATATCCAGTGGCCTTGAGGTTTCCATTGATGAAGAATGGCCCCACTATCTTTGTACCCCATATACCACACCATACCATCAATGGTGCAGCACCTGAAACTACGGATACTGGAAGCCTGTGCTAGCATTTCTCCTGCAGTGTTGCTATCAGTGTGTGAAGAGTGGGAGAAGAGGGTTGCATTGACAATCCAACACAATGGGCAGCACATTGAACACATTTTATAAGTGGTCAGAAACTTGTAAATAACTCATGAAACAATAAAATTACATTAAAACCAAGCACACCATTGTTTTTCTTGCGAAATTCCCAATAAGTTTGATGTGTCACATGACCCTCTTCCTATTGAAAAAACAAAAGTTGGATTCAAAATGGCTGCCTTCAAAATGGCCACCATGGTCACCACCCATCTTGAAAAGTTTCCCCCCTCACATATACTAATGTGCCACAAACAGGAAGTTAATATCACCAACCATTCCCATTTTATTAAGGTGTATCCATATAAATGGCCCACCCTGTATAACGGCTGTGCCTTGTATTGCAGCTCAGCCCCATTGTTTTGAATGGGGCTGAGCTGCCACTAGGCTACTTGACCTATGTATGGTGATGTTACATGGCCTAAAAATAGGCCACAGCACTCACTGAGCACCCAGCCTCTTCTAAAATCTGATCAGCGCCATAGTTAGACCCCTGCAGATCTAATATTGATGAGCTATCCTGAGGATAGGTCATCAGTATATTTTTCCAGATAACCCCGTTAAGCCGCTGTGAGGAAAGGAATGATAAATACATATTCAGTCCTGTGGGTGAAACACCCTGTAAGTATTGAGGCCATGGCGAGGAAGTATACTGATAGTCTCATGAGCAGACTGTAGCAGTGCATTGGAGAAGTCATTGGGTAGGATGTAATGGACATTGCAGAGATCCAATGTTATTTCAGTAGGAACTAATGGAGTCGGCTGCTATTTGAAAGAAGGGTACAATACCTCAGGTAATTGGTAGGGCAGCAGAAGCCAAATACCACAGAGGTTTGGAGCCACCTAGTCTGTGCATACTGAAAGCAGCCTGAGCCTTAAAACTGACAGGTCGGAGACAGAGTCCAGCCTGAAGCCTGCAAGCAATGTTGTGTGGGAGACATTGTGCACAGTGGTTGTGTAGGCAGAGACCACAACCTGGGACTGTGTATGTCGCGAGGCAGAGATACCCCAATGAATAAGAGTGTGCGCAGTAGTTCGGACGTCAGATGCCGCAACCTGGGAGTGCCTGATAGAGCCTGTGTAGATTATGCAACACTGCTCCATGTGGGGGGGGGGGATTATGTTTTACTACTTATGCATACTAATAGAACATTGTTATTTTTCCATAGATACAGCCATTTGTGGGCTTTTTGCAGGGTGAGCCGTATTTTAACAAAAATACTTTTGGGTACATATAAATTATTGCTTAATTTTTTTGTGAGCAAGGGTTGGACGAAAGCAATTCTGCCATTGTTATTTTGTTGTATATTTATGGCAGGTGGTCCACATCCATAATGCCCATGCCACAGTATATTTACAATGTGGGCTTTAGCTGATTGTCCCTATTTATCATGCAACAAATTGCTGAGTCTGCCAGTAGACTCAGCAGAAACACTTTTCTCCTATTCTTGTAAATTTAAGTTTATTACGTTTTTCAGAAAATAAATTTACAACATTGGTGTAAAACATGGGTATTTGGTGTAAAACATGGGTAACTTTTCTCCTATTCTGTACACTGCTTCTATTCATTCTAGTGCTCATGAGACTGTTCCACCAATGATCTTTTCTGAACTTTGAGGGGGGGACAGCAAAAACAGAAAAATAAAAAATAAAATACACAAAACAAAATCCCACCCTAAAAAAAAACAGTCCCCTCAGAATTTGTTGTTGTAACACTAGCTAAGACCTGAATCTTAGAAGTTGACATGTAATACGGTATATCAATATTTACAGACAAATAAATAAAAAGTCAATTTTATGGTAGTACTAGGTAATTATCAGAAAAGTAGCTACATTGTAAAAAAAAATATTATTTTTAACTTTTTGTTTCACTGTTTATGGCAAAAAATTCTTAAAAGGCATCAGTATAAAAAAATGATATGAATTATTCCAGAAAAAAGCACAGAAAAAATGATGTACTAAATAATAAATAATAAAGTTATATCAGTTGTGAGATAGTGACAGATCTCACAGAGGTGACTGGCAAGGAAGGGGTGGATAGTGCGGTCCACACCCCTATTCCGCCAGGTGTACAATCAGTCTGGGGATTACAACACAGCCCAGACTGTCAGTCAGAAAAGAGTAAGAGCCTGGAAAGGTGATGTTGCACAGCCTGGAGGCTGGAGGACTTGGGGAGCACAGAGCGATGCCTGGGAATGGGTTGCAGGGTCCTAGTCGGGCAGACTAGAGAGCCCAGCTTCCCCAAGGGACTTTTTATTTGCACAGCCTAGGGGCTGGAGGACTACAAGGTTGGAAAAGCCGCATGTACTTCAACTGTGTGAACGGGGCTTAGATGTGAGTCAGGGAATACCTCTGTTTAGTCAGGGCCCAGCCGGGCAGGTATTTATTTTGTTTTGGTGTACGTGGGAACCTCACCCTAACCACTGGTGTGAAACTGGGCTGTCCTGTATGCAAAGAATTTCAAAATAAATACAATGTTTGGACCCTAATCTTGCGGTGGATGAAGATCATTGTGTGAATGACCCCTGGATAAGAGCTAATCCCTACACAGTATATAAAAACGTATTTGTTTTTTTAGTCCCACTAGGGTACTTTACAATGTAATCATTTGAGAGTTGCTATAGTCTATAGATAGGCTAATGATAAACTGATTGCCAATATGTTAAACAGGCTCTGGAGGTCTCTGTAAGACCCCTGGTTGCCATAGCAACCATCGACACCTCATGAGCATGTTGCATGTGGTCAATGGAAAGGCAGATGGAGCGCCTTTCTTTTGTCTAACCAGTTAGGTTCTGCGGTCACTGTTGACAGAGGAATCTAATGGGCTATGCAGCAGCACTATTCTGCTCGGTCTATTCTCTCAATGTGCTTTATGATACAGCAGCATTTACAGAGCCCAGCAATGTCACCATGTTCAGGCATATAGAAATCACAGCTGCTTTTTATAAACGTCACCGATAGCAGAAACCATTCAAACATATAAAGTCATTGGGCGGTCCATAGTTGGTTAAGATGATTTTGTGTCTACAACAACTTACGAAGACCTATGTGTCTCCAAGGGAACAGACTACAGACTCTGTTCAGTCTGATCCTGCAGTATGATCTTGCTGGCCTACCAAATGTATCTTAGCAATAAGTAGGGGACAGATGGAATCGACTAAGAGGGTATTTACAAAACTGTTCATGCCAGAACTCATTTGTGAAAAAATGTTGCTACTTTTTGCATACTTATTACTTACACTACTCACTTCAATTTTAAAATGTGGGTGGGGAAGTGGACATGGTTAGCATGTTGAGCTAATTTAAGTCAGATTTCAACTGTGACTTTTTAAAAAATGTTGTACTCTTAATACAATAAAGGAGTGGCATAGAATATGAAGAAACCTCTCAAAACAGGAGCGTTAAAGATGCACCAAATTTATCAAACATTCTGTGACATCTGACAAACTACTGGTACCAGAAATGTCAGATATTCCACTCATGATAAATCTCTAGTAAGGAGGCACATAGGTTGGCAAAGGAGCTGTTGAAACAAAATGAGGAGATCTATTGAAAAGTTGTTGAATTTTTAAATTTTTGAGTTGTTTTGGAGTGGCCAATAAAAACAAATCACGTTGCAAAGATGGGCGTGATCTTTATGGATCATGCACACGACCGTTGCCCTCCAACATACGGTCCGTGAGCGGGCCATGTGTCCCGGAGCGGCATACATCGTGCGCACGTGAGCGCACAGCATCATAGAATACTATGATGCTGTGCGCATCGGGCCGCCCGTGGGACTATTGTCCCGCATTTATATGATATTATGAGTGCGGGACAATAGTCCCGCGGGCGGCCCGATGCACACAGCATCATAGTAACCTATGACACTGTGCGCTCACGTGCGCAAGATGTATGCCTCTCCGGGACATATGGCCCGCTCACGGACCGTATGTCTCGGAGGGCATACGGTCGTGTGCATGAGCCCTTAGGCAATAAATGCATTTTCTGAGTATAGTCAAATATGAAAACAACATTTCAATAACAGAGTTTTCTTGAATTTGTCAGCTTTTATTAGGATTAGTGTAACTAGGATGTAGAGCCTTTCTCTATATTTTAATGTTAATTAATGATACGCACAGGGGCAGCCTTCTGTTGGTGACAGCTAATAATCAAGCTGACTAGACATTAATTCATGAGGCAAGCTGAGTTCAGTCACAGCTGTTAGTTTGGGCTGATGAATATCAGGGACTAAAGATGAGCAAATTAATTCTCTAGACTCAAAGTTTGACCTGAATTTTTCCAAAAAGTAGGATTCTATCGAATCAGAATTTCATGTGAATTGTTTAAGGAGAGTTTTTGGAGAGAGAGCGAAAGAGAGAAAAAGAAAGAACACCAGAATGTTATTCACAGCTTTTCAGGAAGCACTTTTGATTTACTTAACCATTTACTGTTTTGACCGAGCTCGGGCTGTGGAAAAGCACTTAACTGTTTTGTCTGAGCTGGGCTCAGGCAGAAGTGGTAGACGGAGAGGAGTGCTCCTTTAGCTGCTGATATCTCCTGATTGGTAGCAGCTAGAAGCATTGCCAGAGGATAGGTCATCAGTTAAAATGTCTCGGAAAACCACTTAAAGCCAGAAATAAGTATGAGGGGCTGATGATGGCATATGGCTGTCAATCCATTTTTGCTCCACTGACTTTTTTAACTGAATAAGTCAACATCAATGAAACTGGAGTTAATTGTTTAATAAAGTGAATGGAGAAGAAGGAGGTAAGAGGGGTAGGAGCCATAAAAGGATGAATCTTGTTAGAAAAGTTTTATTATTGCTGTTCAGAGATGTTAATGATGTCAGTAATGAATATACTGTATGAGAATGTTCTATGCACTATTAGACAGCCCCATCTTGAAATGCTAATACCACATAGTAAGGGTCTTTGTACTCCTTCACAATAGAAATGTCATCACAACATATAAGAATTTTTTATTTTTCCATTTTTCTTGATTTCTTTAAAGCAATCCTCCGGTTCAAGAAAAATAATTATATTAACTTGTGAATAAACACAACACTTACTTACAGATCCTCTAATTCTTGGGCTCCTCTTCTGCCATCCAAGATGGCAGCACTGCTTCTTAGACTATCTGATGCACACTGTGCATTGGTATGCCAAGACACTTCCTACTTGTCCAGCCCTGCTTGTTGATTGGCCAGCACTGATCATGTGAGCGGTGCTGGCCAATCTAAGGGCAGCAGGAAGTGTCCTTGGCTACCAAAAACACAATGTGCATCAGGTATTCTGAGAAGCAGAGCAGCCATCTTGAACAGCAGAAGATGGGCCTAGGTATTGACATAGCTGCAACAAAAAAGTTAAAAAGGAGGGTGTTTTGTCTGTTCCCCAGTGAATATGATTTTTATTCTTAAACTGGAGGATCATTTTAAAGGGGTATTCAGGGATTCATTTAAAATGACCCAGGCAACCTGTTCTAGAATATGGAAAGGACTGGTTGCCAATACATGCAGAGCTGTCTAGGGAAATGAGGGGGTGAGCCTCTCTACACACTACAATCTAGCACTTGCATGTTAAATCATTCATCGAGAACCCCTTTAACCCCTTCCCACCCAGGGCAGCTCTTTAAAGATGGTGTCCGCGTGCAAGCAAAGAGGGTACCATAGTCACCAGGTGCCTGCTGTTTTAAACAGCAGACACCTGAGGCTAATGTATGCAACCAACAATTCCATCATTTAAACCCTCAGATGCTTTGGTAAACATGACCATGGCATCTGGGAGCGCAAAAACCCGTAATGGGGAGCTGAAGGGTGTGTGCGGCAGCCTCGGTCCTCCTGAATGAGTTGAGGCTGCCATACATTAGTTCCTATGAAGACCCTGCCTGTTTTTGGTTCCGGGGCAGACCTCCAGTGGTGGAACTATATCCAAATAGCTGATCGGCAGGGGCTGTTGAAACCTCACTGATTAGCTGAGAATAGGGCATCATTGACTAAAAGCAGTTAAGTAGTTCCAGACAGCTCATAGACCATATACATCTGGGCAGTCTGTGTTTATCTCTGCAAGGACATTCCTGAACGTCCTTGCAGGGATAGCAGCTATGAAGCTGCAGGAGCAGGGAGCCTGTCCTCGCCTTCTTCTTTGCTGTATACACAGAGCTACGTATACAGAATGACAATGCTAATTTCTGCTCTTTCCATGTGATTGCTGGGAGCTGGACCTCATAAGCTTCTAGGTCTCTGCAGTGAGGTTCACCCTCACTGTGAGGGCTCTATTGCCCCTAAAACTGTGACTAATATAGCAACCCCAGTTACAGGAAAAATCGTAAACATAATTTTTTTTTTAATGTTAACTATGACCTTATGGGGGCCCAAAATGTAAAAAAAGAAAATAATAATAAGAACGCCGCTACTAGTCTACACTGCACCTTCTTGGTTCATCTAAAACTATGTAGCCCCTACGTCAAATGGACCGTAACAGAAAATGGACATAATTTAAACATGTGTTTTAGTTGCACTTTAACCACCCAAAAAAAGTATGCAGCCACCGCAGCTCTCACCCACACTGTGGAGACACAGGAAATACAGACCCGGCCTCAGAGAAATCCCAAAAAAACCAGAGAAGATTCCAGCTCCACATGCAATTTCTTTTTCTTTTAATAAGCTTCCTTAAAATCAGACATCAATGGCAGACAAAGTACTGTGACGCGTTTCGGGCTACTTCATATTTCGCCCTTCATCAAGACATGTACGAACACTAAAAGTTAGGTTTAAAACATTTAGTGTTCGTACATGTCTTGATGAAGGGCGAAATATGAAGTAGCCCGAAACGCGTCACAGTACTTTGGCTGCCACTGATGTATGATTTTATGGAAGCTTAATAAAAGAAAAATAAATCACATGTGGAGCTGGAATCTTCTCTGTTTAGTTGCACTTTGTATTATAAAAAATATAATCTATATTTTTTTCTTTTCTTTTTTTTTACATTTTCCAGGATATAGGAAAATAAAAATACTACAGTAAGAATGCCTTAAAAGTAAATCACTATGTACAGTATCACTGAAAAAAAGTAATAAAAATTGTGTAAATAGCCAAATGAAAATTCAAATCCATGACAGAAATTTCAGACACAGAGTATCCTAAAGTTTATGTAAACTGGAACTGTGTGTACCGCCACTTTCTTTTCAGCTCCACTGGTAATGACCACAAAATTTCCTCAGAAATTAGCATGCCCCAGGTTTTTGGGAACCTATTATCCAACAGAGTTTACATTCATTTCAATTCATTTAAAGGGAACCTGTCACATAGAACATGATGTTTAAGCTGCGGGTAGCATGTTATAGAGCTGGAGGAGCTGAGCGGACTGATATATAATTTTTTGGAAAAAGATTCAGTAAAACTTGTATTTTATCAATTTTAATTCCTGCCCATTCTGGTTAGTTAAGTCAAGGAGACCGTCCTATCAATAATTCACAGCTCTCTCTGTATACACAGTCATAGAGGGAGAGCTGTCAATCACTGATAGGACCGACTCCTTGACTTCAATGTCCAGAATGAGCAGGAATTCTGATCAGCTCCTCCTGCTCTATAACATGCTGCCTGCTGCTTACATTACATTTTCATGGTAACACGTTTCCTTTAATACAAGCACCATAAAGATAGACTTGCTCATTCTTGTGTAAAACTATACATTCCACCATAATCCTCTGATACCAGTGGCAACTAAACACAGGACTTATTTTTAAGCTTCACTTTTGAGCTTAATAACCTCCCAGCATCTCATGATGGTGCTGGCACATTTGATTTAGTGCTTTATTAATCCATGCACAAATGGAAACTTTTGTGAGTCATGGTTATCAATAATGCTGAGCTACAATTTCAGATCCCTGCTGCTTGTTTCGATAATCTTTTGTGACCTCAATACTGACCTTGAGATGCACTGAATGTCTGGACATTTGTGTATATTTTCAGCTCATAAGTTGTTTAATCCAGAGGGGGAAAAAAAGCAGGCTGGTTTGAGATCTGCATTTATGCAAGCAGGCAAATAACGCGAGTTTGTGAGTGTTCGCGTGTTTAATTTCCAGTGTGTGTTTGTATTAAGTGTGTGACTTTAAATTACATGACTTGAGATTCAGGAACTTTTGGAGCGGACTACAGTAAGTTTGATTCTTATCACTGCACTATATTGTATTTTTTTCTCTTTTCCTGCGTAATCCCCATTTAGTATTTGTTCCATTATTGACAGCGCAGTCCAGTGCACATCTTGTCTAATGTATGCAGTCCTGGAACAGCCTTTTGAGGGTGCATATCTTTGTTCAAAATGTGAGCAAATTGCCCGTTTCGAATCACACATCGAGTATCTAACCGGGCGAATTGCAACACTGAGAAGCGTTGAAAATTTGTAAAAGAGTTTGCTGCTCACTGAGCAAGCACTCTATGGGGTCAATGTGGGAAGGGTGGTAGTGAGTAGGCTCAGGAAAGTGAGGTTGCTAGCTGGATAACAGTTAGAAAGTGGGGTAGAGGGAAGAGTACCAGGGAGGCTTCCCCGAATCTGACACACCCCAACAAGTTTGCACGGTTGGCAGATGAGGGGGATGTCAGTTCAGGGAGAGCACTGATGCAACCAGACACTTCCTCTGCCAGTCAGGGGAATGTCAGCTCCAGTAAGCAGGGGACCAGGAGAGCAGGACAGGCCAGACAGGTGCTAGTAGTGGGAGACTCAATTATTAGGTGTACAGATAGGGCGATCTGTCACAAAGACCGGGATCGTCAAACAGTGTGTTGTCTTGCTCGAGTTCGACACATCGCGGATCGGGTTGACAGATTAGTGGGAGGGGCTGGAGAAGATCCAGTGGTCATTGTCCATATCAGAACCAATGACAAAGTTAGAGGTAGGTGGAGCGAACTTAAAAATAATTTTAGGGATTTAGGTCAAAAGCTTAGAGCAAGGACCTCAAAGGTAGCATTTTCCAAATACTACCTGTACCACGAGCCACACAAGAAAGGCAGCGGGACATTAGGGAGGTTAACAAGTGGCTCAAGAACTGGTGTAGGAAGGAGGGGTTTGGGTTCCTGTAGAACTGGGCCGACTTCTCTGTTGGCTACAGGCTCTATCGTAGGGATGGGCTGCACCTCAGTGGGGAAGGGGCAGCTGTGTTGGGGAAGAAGATGGCTAGAAGGTTGGAGGAGTGTGTAAAGTATGGACTGGGGGGAGGGAAATTACGTTATAGGATGGGAAGATAGTGTAGATAGAGACCGGGGACAAGCTAGTGTGGGAGGAATGAAAGGAGGGAACAGCTCAGAAGGAAACAGTTCAAAAGGAAAAGTTTAGGGTAAAAAAACATAAACCTCCTAAATGTATGTATACTAATGCCAGAAGCCAGACTAATAAAACTTTCGAACTGGAATTAGTGATGTGTGAGGAGGACTATAACTGAGACATGGCTGGATGATAGCTATGACTGGGCGGTTAATGTACAGGGTTACAGTCTGTTTAAAAAGGATGGCCAAAACCGGAGAGGGGGAGGGGTATGCCTTTATTTAAAGTCCTGTCTAAAGCCCACAGTCCGAGAAGATATAAGTGAGGGACATGGGTAGAAATACACTATGGGTAGAAATACATGAAGGCAAAAACAATAATAAATTACTAATAGGAGTTTATTATAAACCACCTAATATACCAGAGTCCACAGAAAATCTACTACTAAACGAGATAGACGAGGCGACAGATCATAATGAGGTCGTTATTATGGGAGACTTCATCTACCCAGATATAGACTGGGAAACTGAAACCTGTACATCTCATAAAGGAAGCAGGTTCTTGGCAATAACCAAAGACAATTACCTTTCCCAACTGGTTCAGGACCCAACTAGAGGGACAGCCATACTGGACTTAGTATTAACCAATAGACCTGACACAACAACAGATGAGCAGGTCGGGGGACACCTGGGAAATAGTGACCATTAAGTAATAACCTTCCAATTATCATTCAAAAGAGTGTTTCTTCAGAGAGGAACAAAAATACCAAACATCCAAAAAGCTAAATTTAGCCAACTAAGAGAGGCCATAATAATAATGCAAGTCACCAGTACATACTAAATGGTAAAACACTGGGTAACACTATAATGGAAAAGGAACTAGGAAACTAAGCTGTAAAAACCAGTGTCAGGCAGCTGCTGCCAAGGCCAATAAGGTAATGAGTTGTATCAAAAGGGGCATAGATGCCCCTGATGAGAACATAGTCCTACCA
The DNA here is from genome assembly GCF_905171765.1 of Bufo bufo. Classification (NCBI taxonomy): domain Eukaryota; kingdom Metazoa; phylum Chordata; class Amphibia; order Anura; family Bufonidae; genus Bufo; species Bufo bufo. Next base: position 207,892,028 of record NC_053389.1, read on the forward strand.
CTTTGCAAATCACTAGTAATACCACACATGGAGTACTGTGTACAGTTCTGGACTCCTGTGAACAAAGCAGACATAGCAGAGCTGGAGAGGGTACAGAGGAGGTCAACTAAAGTAATTACTCGAATAGGGGGACTACAGTACCCTGAAAGATTATCAACATTAGTGTTATTCACTTTAGAAAAAAGACTGAGGGGAGATCTAATTAACTATGTATACAGTGGGATGCGAAAGTTTGGCCAACCTTGTTAATCGTCATGATTTTCCTGTATAAATCGTTGGTTGTTACGATAAAAAATGTCAGTTAAATATATCATATAGGAGACACACACAGTGATATTTGAGAAGTGAAATGAAGTTTATTGGATTTACAGAAAGTGTGCTATAATTGTTTAAACAAAATTAGGCAGGTGCATAAATTTGGGCACTGTTGTCATTTTATTGATTCCAAAACCTTTAGAACTAATTATTGGAACTCAAATTGGCTTGGTAAGCTCCGTGACCCCTGACCTACAAACACAGGTGAATCCAATTATGAGAAACAGTATTTAAGGGGGTCAATTGTAAGTTTCCCTCCTCTTTTAATTTTCTCTGAAGAGTAGCAACATGGGGGTCTCAAAACAACTCTCAAATGACCTGAAGACTAGTGTTGATCACGAATATTCGAATTGCGAATTTTAATTGCAAATATCGGCACTTCGAGAATTCGCAAATATTTAGAATATCGCAAAATATATTCGTAATCGCGAATATTAGATTTTTTTTAAAAAATACCAGTTCATGCGAATTTTTATGCGAATTCTTTAGGCGAATTTTATGCAAATTTTTGCAATCAAGAAAATAATGCTTAGAGATCATGAATTTGCAAATTCTCGAATATATGGCGAATATTCGCCCAAATATTCGCGAAATATCGCGAATTCGAATATTGCCCCTGCCGCTCATCACTACTGAAGACAAAGATTGTTCGCCATCATGGTTTAGGGGAAGGATACAGAAAGCTGTCTCAGAGATTTCAGCTGTCTGTTTCCACTGTTAGGAACATATTGAGGAAATGGAAGACCACAGGCTCAGTTCAAGTTAAGGCTCGAAGTGGCAGACCAAGAAAAATCTCAGATAGACAGAAGCGACGAATGGTGAGAACAGTCAGAGTCAACCCACAGACCAGCACCAAAGACCTACAACATCATCTTGCTGCAGATGGAGTCACTGTGCATCGTTCAACCATTCGGCGCACTTTACACAAGGAGATGCTGTATGCGAGAGTGATGCAGAGGAAGCCTTTTCTCCACCCACAGCACAAAAAGTGCCGCTTGAGGTGGGCTAAAGCACATTTGGACAAGCCAGCTTCATTTTGGAATAAGGTGCTGTGGACTGATGAAACTAAAATTGAGTTATTTGGCCATAACAAGGGGCGTTATGCATGGAGGAAAAAGAACACAGCATTCCAAGAAAAACACCTGCTACCTACAGTAAAATATGGTGGTGGTTCCATCATGCTGTGGGGCTGTGTGGCCAGTGCAGGGACTGGGAATCTTGTCAAAATTGAGGGACGCATGAATTCCACTCAGTATCAGCAGATTCTGGAGACCAATGTCCAGGAATCAGTGACAAAGCTGAAGCTGCGCCGGGGCTGGATCTTTCAACAAGACAACGACCCTAAACACTGCTCAAAATCCACTAAGGCATTTATGCAGAGGAACAAGTACAACGTTCTGGAATGGCCATCTCAGTCCCCAGACCTGAATATAATTGAAAATCTGTGGTGTGACTTAAAGAGAGCTGTCCATGCTCGGAAGCCATCAAACCTGAATGAACTAAAGATGTTTTGTAAAGAGGAATGGTCCAAAATACCTTCAACCAGAATCCAGACTCTCATTGGAACCTACAGGAAGCGTTTAGAGGCTGTAATTTCTGCAAAAGGAGGATCTAATAAATATTGATTTCATTTCTTATTTGTGGTGCCCAAATTTATGCACCTGCCTAATTTTGTTTAAACAATTATAGCACACTTTCTGTAAATCCAATAAACTTAATTTCACTTCTCAAATATCACTGTGTGCGCTCCTATATGATATATTTAACTGACATTTTTTATCGTAACAACCAACGATTTATACAGGAAAATCATGACGATTAACAAGGTTGCCCAAACTTTCGCATCCCACTGTAACTCAGGGGTCAGTACAGAGATCTCTCCCATCATCTATTTATCCCCAGGATTGTGACTGTGATGAGGGGACATCCTCTGCATCTGGAGGAAAATTGGCTTCTACCTCACAGTTTTTTTTTTGTGCCTTCCTCTGGATCAACTTGCAGGATAACAGGCTGAACTGGACGAACAAATGTCTTTTTTTGGCCCTATACACTATGTTACTAAAAGTATTTGTATTCTCTTGTGTGTATATAGTATATATTCTGTATGTGCCTTATTGTCATCCCCTTGAATTTATTCAGAGTGCACTGGAAGTAGCTTAAGTTGTCATGACAACTGGATTTTTAAGGAAGTGCGATTGCTGCTTTAGAAAATTACAGTAAAAAAAAGAAGACCAAATTGTTTCCTGTTGTTTTCTGCAATGACGTTTGTTCTGAAGGGAAAATCTTATTTTTATTTAAATATAGCTTGAAAGGGTTAAATAGCATTTCTGTGTAAAGCCTTCTTGTCTAGACTTTTGAATGGGCTGTGGTCAGGGCCGGATTAAGAGCATCATGGGCCTGGTGCTGAGGATTTTTCTGGGCCTTTTTATGGAACTGCACTCAGTGTCTTAATTACATATATATTTTATCGATACCATTAAAGTATTTTGTTCCTGCAACTACCCCTTCATTTGGCGTCTATCTTGGCAACATGGAGGGGGAGCACAGGAGGGGGACCCTGAGGGTGGGGGCACCCTCAGGGCACTATAGTGTCAGGAAAACCGCTTTGTTTTCCTGACACTATAGTGATCATTTAACATTACTATGAAGATTACTGTTTTCTAGCTGCTATGGACTGTGGACAACAGCAGCTAGAAACAGTAATTTTCATAGAGCTGTGTTATGATTTACGGACACAGCACTCAGCATGCTTAGCCAGTCAGATAGAAGGTTGGCTAAGCATGCTGAGAGCTGTGTCTAAATAACACAACACATTAAAGGTATTCTGTCACCAGGTTTCACCCCTGTCAGCTAAAAATATGCTGATGTTCAGGGCGTCTTCACAATTCCTAATGTGGGCTTATAAATGTCATCTGTGGGCTTATTTAGCTAAAAAACAGCTTTTACTAACCTGTCAGTCAAACAAATAAGGTGCCCAAGGGGATGTTAATGAATGCAAGGTGCCGGCCGCACCCGCCGCCGTTCGTGCCCAGCGCCGCCTTTCCGGACTTCTGCGCCGCCTCCTAATCCTCTGTGCCGCCTCTCGCTCTCCCTCCCTCCCCCCTCCTCCTGCTGTAAGATCTCGCACATACAGGGGTTGAGCGAAATGCCGGCGCATGCGCACTTCGCTGTAAGAAGCCAAATGAAGAAGTCTGCACGGGCGCATCAGGATCTTACAGCAGAAGGAGGGGGGAGGGAGGGAGAGCGAGAGGCGGCACAGAGGATTAGGAGGGGGTGCAGAAGTCCGGAAAGGCGGCGCTGGGCACGAACGGCGGTGGGTGCGGCGGGCATCTTGCAACCATTAACATCCCCTTGGGCACCTTATTTGTTTGACTGACAGGTTAGTAATAGCTGTTTTTTAGCTAAATAAGCCCACAGATGACATTTATAAGCCCACATTAGGAATCGTGAAGACGCCGTGAACATCAGCATATGTTTAGCTGACAGGGGTCAAACCTGGTGACAGAATCCCTTTAAAGAAATTACTGTTTCTAGCTGCTGTGGACTAGCAGCTAGAAACAGTAATTTCTTTAATGTGTTATGTTATTTAGACTGAGCTCTCAGCATGCTTAGCCAGTCAGTAATTTTCATAGCGCTGTTATGATTTATGGACACAGCTCTCAGCATGCTTAGCCAGCCTTCTATCTGGCTGTGCTTCTTGAGAGTCACAGTCCACAGGCTCAGAAACAGCCAGATAGAAGGCTGGCTAAGCATGCTGAGAGCTGTGTCCATAAATCATAACAGCACTATGATTGTCCTTCCAACTGGATGAGTTTATCTGATACCTGCCCTGCTCCAGAAGCTCCTGCTGTCTCGCGGGCTGGTGTGGCTGAGCGCTGTGGGCCGTGTGCTGGTCGAAACTGCTGAGTAGGTTGTACACAGCGCAGCGTGCAGGAGGGATAACCGCGGGCGCACTGAGGTCATATCCGGCGGGCAGCGGCATTACAGGAACCGCACCAGCGGCTCTGCCGCCCTGCCGCCGGATATCCTGTGACGTATATCCGGCGGCAGGACGTCAGAGCAGCTGGTGCTGTTCCTGTAATGCCGCGGCCCGCCGGATATGACCTCAGTAGTGATAGGAAGTTCGGATCTTTCAGATTAATCGGTTCATGAATCGGATCTTCGGTTCACTTGCTGAGTCACTGACTGCTGAGCTGACTCGCAAGTGAACCGAAGACTCTAGGTGCCGATGCGCATGCGCAGATGCTATCCATTCGATTCACTTGCTGCTGCTGACTCAGTCGGCTCTTCAGCTCTCTAATGAGTGAGTCAGGATCAGGAAGAGGGATTGATTATAGTGAAGGGAAGGGAAGCTGAGGCTGACGCCGGACAGGAGGACTCAGGAGCCGTCACTGTGGTGTGCATTGTTGTCTGTTGTGTATTGTTACCCACAGTGACAACAGTCTGACACTGACAGTAGTACAACGAACCAAGTGAAGTGAAATGTGAATGCACAGGGAAAACTATGTGCTGATAACAGTATTACAGTAACACAGTCACTGGCTGATAATAAAATAGTCCCCACAGTCCCCACTTAACGGAATCCATAAAGGAGATGTGAACCCACCCTTAGTTATATAGCTACTGAATGAGATGCCTTTAACATATTTATCTCCTGAGAAGCCAATTTGATCCTAAAGGGTTAATTCAACCTGTAATCTAAACTCTGTGTCATCTGTCACTTCTCTTATCTCTCTGCTCCTGTCAAAGGCGTACATACAAATCACTGGGCCCCATAGCAAGAATCTAAATTGGGCCCCCATTCCCCGTTTATAGCCCCTCCCACTACCCATTCCAGGCCTCTCTCTTTGTTCCATGAACTATGTTCGCTGCTGTTTTATAATTTATGCCATCAGGGCCGGATTGGGATTACAAAACAGGCCTGGCAGACAAAAGAGGTATAATATATGCAGTGTGTACAGATGTATAGTGTATACAGCAGTGTACTGATATGTGAGGAACGTGGTATAATATATGCAGTGTGTTCAGGTATATAGTATATACAGCAGTGTATTGATATATGAGGTATAAATTACAGCTCGTACCTCACATATCAATCCAATACTGTATATACAATATACCTGTACACACCATCTATTATACCTCGTACCTAACATATCAGTACACTGCTTTATATACAATATATCTATACACACTGCATATATTATACCTTGTACCTCACATATCAGTACACTGCAATATATATTATATATCTGTACATATTGCATCTATAATACTGTTTAATATATGCAGTGTGTGTGTGTATGTATATATATATATATATATATATATATATTAGGGCTGCACGATATGGGAATTTTGTGCGATTGCGATTAGGGCCCTAAAAATTGCGATAACGATGTGCGATGCGATATTCTAAGGGAATTGTGCTAGAGGTCTATTTGCTTGGATTTTCCCATATGAGCCGCTGACGCGGTTGGGTATGACATAGTTATGGGGGATCTGTGGATGGCGCTGTTATGTGGGGGATCTGTGGATGGCGCTGTTATGTGGGGGATCTGTGGATGACGCTGTTATGTGGGGGATCTGTGGATGACGCTGTTATGTGGGGGATCTGTGGATGACGCTGTTATGTGGGGGATCTGTGGAGGACGCTGTTATGTGGGGGATCTGTGGATGGCGCTGTTATGTGGGGGATCTGTGGATGGCGCTGTTATGTGGGGGATCTGTGGAGGTGTAGATCTGTGGATGACGCTGTTATGGGGGATCTGTGGCGGACGCTGTTATGGGGGACCTGCGGAGGACGCTGTTATGGGGGAGCTGCGGAGGACGCTGTTATGGGGGACCTGCGGAGGGCGCTGTTATGGGGGACCTGCGGAGGGCACTGTTATGGGGGACCTGCGGAGGGCACTGTTATGGGGGACCTGCGGAGGGCACTGTTATGGGGGACCTGCGGAGGGCACTGTTATGGGGGACCTGCGGAGGGCACTGTTATGGGGGACCTGCGGAGGGCACTGTTATGGGGGACCTGCGGAGGGCACTGTTATGGGGGACCTGCGGAGGGCACTGTTATGGGGGACCTGCGGAGGGCACTGTTATGGGGGACCTGCGGAGGGCACTGTTATGGGGGACCTGCGGAGGGCACTGTTATGGGGGACCTGCGGAGGGCACTGTTATGGGGGACCTGCGGAGGGCACTGTTATGAGGGATGTGTGCTATGACACATGGGGCCACGAGGGGGGCCAGCATAAGACACACATATAGCATCTTATGCTGGTCCCCCTCATGGCCCCATGTGTCCCTTCATGTGTTAACTCTCCTATTCATAAAATGGCCAGCCTCTGTACTTTCACTATGAATGCACTCACACTGCAGAGAGCGGCAGAGAGCGAGCCGGCCGGCGCGTGACTGAGGTCACTGTCACGCTCCTCCCACTTAATTCAGGAAGCAGGAGCGTGACTAAGTGACGTCAGTCATGCGCCGGCCAGCTGCCTCGCTCGCTCCCGCTCGTCGCTGCAGTGCATACATTGTGAAAGTAAGTACAGAGGCTGGACCTGTTATCAATAGGACAGAGGACTTTTTTTTATCAATAGGGGCCCCTTCATATATAATAATCGCGGCATTTTCGGCTCGGCCGAATCGCCAAACCGCATTTGCCGATTATCGCGATTCGATTATTTTTGCGATATATCGTGCAGCCCTAATATATATATATATATATATATATATATATATATATAGATGTGAGGCATACAAGGTATAATACTGTAGGTGCAGTGTTTATAGAAATATGTGGTCAGTTATGCATTATAGTCACTGTGTGTGTGAGGTACATGAAGTAGTGGTCACTGTAACTGTGAAGTATTATACATGAGTGAGCAATGAGTAAAATCAGGGCATGGGGGGGGGGGGGTAAATGATGAAAAGTGGAGGACCTCCTCTTACCACTCCATTCCAGTGAGTATGTGGATCAATGCAGAGCTGATTGTGAACTTCTAATACTTGCTGTTAGGGGTTGAAGGACCTGTGATGATGTCATCACAGGTCCTGGCAGATGTACCTTTCAAACCTAGGAACTACACCATTTTTGGTGCAGTTCCTTTGCTAGATTCTGCAGGACCTGTGATGCTGAAGATGATGTCATCGCAGGTCCTGGCAGATGCACTGTTCTAACCTGGGAACTACACTTTACACTGTGCAGTTCCCTTACAGGACCTGTGATGACTCCCTGTACTACTCAGATGACTCAGAGCTGCTAGTGCTTGCCTTGCCCCCTCAGCTCTGATTGGTTGGTGGGCGGGGAGGGGAGGGGCTGGCAGAAGCAGCTTCCACTCTAGGATCATATTACGCTCCTCCCGAGTCCCTCCCTCAGGCTCCCTGCTGCCAGCGTGAGGTGAGCGTCTCTGCATTGTCTGTGCTCTATGTGACGCTGCGCTGTGTACAACAGAGGACTATTAACCCTCCCGACGGCCTTTTGGCTGGCAGATGGGCCTATTTTATGGTAGGGGCCTGGAGCTGCAGCTCCATCAGCCCCTACGTTAATCCGGCCCTGGCTGTGGTTATGAATACGAGCAAAGGGTTCAGGCTTCTAGTATCAGATATTTAGGCTAAAGGGTCCTGTCTGCTAAAAACTGATGTTTTTTGGCCAGCTGCATTCCATTTGTCAGTTTTATCCATATGGATTTCATTTTTGTGTCAGAAATTTTTTATGTCCATCAAAAAGAGATGAAAAATGCCATACCCACCAAGCATCTCGTAGCAACCATCAGTAAAAAAAAAAAAAAATGGACCACACAGTGCTGGGGTCCATGTGCTGTCATTTTTTTTTGCAGACTCATTGCCTTGAATGGGCAAGTCTAACAGGAAAAAGGAAATAAGGAATACCATTTCTGAATGGACTGATGGTCTATTAACCCCTTCCCGATATCCTGGTATATACACGGCAGATGTCAGGCCTTTAAAGGTGGCACTCACTTAGGATGTCATAGTCATTGGGTGCCTGCTTTTTTACACAGAGTCCATGAGCAGTGACAACACTGATCATGGACTTGTAACCCCTCAGACAGTTATGACCACAGATTCTGAGCAGTCAATTAGCAGCGAGCAGTGCTCCTGATGACTGAACGGCTGCCCCACAATCTTGCGGAAGCTGTTCGGATGATATGGCAGCCTCAGGCATTCTGAAGGCTTCAAAGCCTGTTGTAGCAAAGTTCCTATAAAGCTCTGCCTGTGACAAGGCTAGATAGGAACATAATGATTCTCCCATAGGCTGCAATGGTAAATCGCTGCAGTCTATGGGAAAAGTGATAAGGACATCAGAAGCACAAAAATAAGTTTAAAAACAACTTTTTAAACAAAAGCAAAAATTCGAATGACTTCAGTAAAAAACTGTAAAAAAATAAATAAATATCATTAGTATTGCCGCATCCTAAAATTCTGATTCTATTGATATATAAAAGCAATGATCCCATACGGTTAATGGAATAATTGAAAAAAATATCAAAATGGCTGAATTGGCGCTTCACATCCCAAAAAATTTAACAAAAATCATACACATATTGGTATCAATAAAAATTAAATAATGCCCAGCAAAAAATAAGCCCATAGACCTAAAACTAAAAAAGATGGTGGAGGTCAGAATATGGCAATGCAAAGAAAAAAATAATCTTTCAAAGGTTTAGTTTTTTTTTAAGTATTAAAACACAAGAAATAACTATAAAAAAAAGTGGTGTCACTGTAATAACACTGACCCACAGAATGAAGTTATCATGTCATTTTTCCTGCATAGAGACCACTTTAAAAACTGGCACAGATTGTGACAAAAAAGGACCTTTTCCCCATTTTCTACGCCGGCTAGGAAGCTGTCTTACATTTATAAGCAACGCTGGATCCACTGAATTTATGTAAGGCCTCATTCACATTTCCGTGTCCGTGTAACGTCCGTGAAAAAAAGCGTACATGTTTCATCCATGAAGATGTCTGTGAAGGATTCACGGTTGGTCCGTATGTCAATTTTTACCATCCGTATGTCATCCGTAATTCACTGACATTGCTCAGCTGAAAATTAGTTTCCAAAGAATCTCCTATTAGTCTTCAGTGAAAAACGGACGCAACATAGACACAACACGGATGTGTGTCAGTGATTTTCACAGACCTATAGACGTCAATGGGCATGCTTGGTGTCCATCATGGATCAAAGTAGTGCATGTCCCCGTTTTTTTTTTTACTGACCCACTGTGAACAGACACATTTAAATCAATGGGTACGTGTGCTGTCGGCAGAAAATGCAGACAGCACACGTCAGTTAAAAACAGAAATGCGAACAAGGCCTAATTGCAGTAGATCTACCGCCAGTGCAGGGCTTTATTAAGACCGGCATCTAAAACACCGGTCTTAATAAATGTGCCCCTAAACCTATAAACTTATAGAGAAGGATTTTTTTTCTAACTCCACCCCAGGTAGGATTTTTTTTTACAGATTTCCATTATATTGTATGCAGTATTAATTGGTGCCACTATAAAGTACAAAATGTCTCACTGAAAAATAAAAAGATTAGGGCTCCAGAAAAATAGGGAGTAAAAAACGAAAATGAAAAAAAAATTATAATAATACTGCTGCATCAGGAAGGAGTGAATGAGGAAATCAATTGTAAACATCTCAATTTTCACAAAAATTAGGATTGTAGCTGCATGTAAATATTTTGTGATTTGATTCAGACGAATCTCTAAAATTGGCGGACACCATTTTACCAGTCAGAAGACAGAGAAGAAAAAAATTGATAATTTGTGGACTAAGGGGAAGATTTATCAAACTGGCTTAGGTGCCCATAGCAACAAATTACATTACAACTTTAATTTTTCACAACTCTTTTGGAAATTTAAAGGTGGAATCTGATTGGTTGCTATGGTCAACTAAGCCTGTTCTACTTTACACCAGTTTGCAAAATCTGTCCCTAAGTTTTAATTAAAAAAATAAAATCAGTGCAGTGTATTATTAAACAGGCTCCATTTTCCCATACCCCTACACGTCAGAGTCACTTTGTCATTACCATAGGCGTGCGCACGGGGTGTGCCGGGTGTGCCTGGGCACACCCTAATCAAGCCGACTTGAGGTTTACAATGTGCGGCACTGCAGGCAGAGCAATACAGCTGATGCCTGAAATCTCCAATAACACAGCTCTGTACATTACAGAGCTCTGTTATAAGGGAGGAGGCTGCTGATTGGCCAGTATCAGCTGGCTGCCCTGCTATTGGCTGATCCTCTCACACCCCCTTCTCTCGGGAGCTGAACACAGCAGCAGTAGCTTCCTTTTCAGCTATTATGTAATCAGGAAGCGCGCCAGCCCTGCTGCTGATGAAGTGCCAGGGACAGCATAGGAAGGGAGCCATCCCCATGTGCCCAGGTGAAGTGTCCTGCAGGCTTCTAACTACTGCTGGGTGGGAGCTCCATGTGGAGCTTTATGAATTGAAAAACTAATAGCCAAGACAGAGGCTAAAAAAAACCTGCTTCTGACCCTTATGTTAAAACATAACTTTCATTTGATTGCTTTAACACCTAATGGAAAAAAAAATCATTTTAAAAAGCTGCTGTTTCTCTAGATGACCTTATATTAGTGGTAATAGAGTCTCAGGGGTCTATAAAAGCAGCTACACTATTTTTACAGACCTTTGAGACTCTATTAACACTACTATCAACATAAGGTCATCTAGAGAAAAAGCAGGGTTTTTTTTTATTCTCTTTTTTTTTTTCCGTTTAGGTGTTAGAGCAATCTAATGAAAGTTATGTTTTAACACCTAAAGGATTTTTTTTTTTAAAACCTACTGTTTCTTTAGATGACCTTATGTTGATAGTAGTGTTAATAGAGTCTCAAAGGTTTGCAAAAATAGTGTACCTGCTTCTATAGACCCTTGAGACTCTATTACCACTACTATCAACATAAGGTCATCTAGAGAAACAGCAGCTTTTTAAAAATTATTTTATTTCCTTTAGGTATTAGAGCAATCAAATGAAAGTTATGTTTTAACATAAGGGTCAGAAACAGGGTTTTGTTTAGCCTCTTGGTTATTAGTTTTTCTATGTAAGTTCTCTGGATCAATGAGATTTTTTCCCTGTATGTTTTATATATGGAGAGCAATGTCCAGTGATAACAGAGAGGACTATACTGTATATTGTACGGGATGGTGCAGGGGTTATACTGTATTGTACGGGATGGTGCAGGGGTTATACTGTATTGTATGGGATGGTGCAGTGGTTTTTATGCTCTTTGATGTGACAATTATCTTAGGTTTTCCTATCGCCCACCTTTGATGGCGCTGTGCCCAGCTCTGAGCCGATCCCGCTCAGCAGCTGCCAAGGCTTAGAGGGAACACTGGTTCTGTCACCCCTGTGCTGTACTTTTTTGCCCCATAAGATGCATTTTTTCCCCCAAAAGTGGGGGGAAAATGCCCCTGGGGCGAATGCTAATCAAGTTATTAGTACCAGAGGGCCAGGAAGCACTATACTCACCTCTTCCTGGTCCTCATGCGCTCCACTGTGAAGGCTGCGCACAGTGTGAGGCCGCGCAGTGACCTCGCACTGTGCGTGCCCACACAGCATACTGCTCAAGAGGATTACCGAGCGCGAGCAGTGAGGAGCGGCAGCGTCCGGAGCAGGAAAGTGTTTTTTTTTTTCATTTTATATGGGGCACGGGGGATTGATATGAGGCTCTGGGGGCTGATATGAGGCACTGGGGCTCTTATCTGAGGTCTGATTGGGGGTCATTCACATTGGGGTCTGATCTGAGGTCTTATTGGGGTCTTATTGACATTGGGGGTCTGATTGGTGGTCTGACCTGAGGTGTAATGAATTTTTTTTTTCTTATTGTCCCTCTCTAAAACCTTATAGGGCGAATAGAGTGTCTTATAGGGCGAAAAATACGGTAAGTTTAAAAATGATTTCTTCTCCCTTCATTATATTGATAGTGCAGGTCTGTATGTATACAGAGTGTATTTGTGTATATATATATAATATATATATATATATATATATATACATACATACACAGGTGCGTGCGCTGCGTCTGTGTTTGTGCTTTAGGGTGCACCAATAGGCTGCGCAGGCCTATGGTAATTACTAATGCTGTCTTGCCATTAAAGAGCTTGAAATGGGGTTGGATAGCATCCTAGGATACATTAGAGTTTCATGCATGATTTTTTTTAGGGCAATTGGGGCACTTTCGACTCGAGCTGAATTTATTCAGTCAAATTAGTTAGACTCATACCAAAAATGAATTTCAAGAAATTCAAAGTCAAATTGCTTGACTTTCATGTACAATGCATTGAAAAAGTATTCAGAACCCTTGAATTTAGAAGAAATGGGAAATATAAAGTGAGGAAATCCTGCTGTGTACCCTCTAATATTTTCTCAAAAAACGACATGAAAATAACCACAAAAACTGCATATAAGGCTCAAGCATAAAGGGTATTTTTCTTCTGACTAAACTATATTTTAGCATCCAGTAAATTGTGTAGTAAACGGCTCAGTACAATCTCCTGCAGGTTGTATTGCATCTATTTTAATGCTAATAAGTCATTAATTAAAGCTGGAGGCATGCAAGCATCTTTTGTCCTCGATGGTAGGCTATCAGCAAGGGACTATTGAAAATTGATTGTACAATTATTAACGCATGCTTCTTCCAGAACACACAAAAAAGCCTCTGAGATGAACACAATAGCAAACCGTATGGAAATACTGCAATTGCAGTACAGGTGAAAAAGTGATAGTATTAATTGTAATGCAGTCAAAAACTGTTGAAAACCCTAAAAAAAGTATTTTTTTCTTACATATCCTCCAGTTATTAGATTGCTGTTGGGTTTCATTGCTACACTATATTTCTGCTTTAGGAGTCATGTAAAATGACAACAGTAGAGGTAGGTTTAAGGAAACATACATTTTAGTCTTCATGAACTAACATAACCTCAAACAGGACCAATTGCATGTAGCATGTAAAATAATTATAGATAGCATTCCATTACCTCCAAATGTAAATAGTGTGTACTGCCAGAGGTCTACAATAGGAGCTGAAGCAAAATTCCAATGGTATTGTTGCATACAGTAGAGATGGCCTTGCAGTTTGCCCAGCGGTCGTTTCGTGGCGAACTTTGCTCGTTCGCGGTTCGCCGAATAGGCGAACATATGGCGATGTTCACCGGCACCATATTCTTTTACATTGTGAAGAACTTGGACCCATGACACATCCATCAGGTGGTACAGGACAGCCAATTGAGACACTTCAGCACATGGACATACCCCCTACCTTATAAATAAACCCGATATGGCCGCCATTTTTCATTCAGTCTTTTGCCAGTGTAGGGAGAGGTTGCTGTGTTGAGCAGGGACAGACTGTTAGAGACACCAAACACTAGCTAATAGGGCCACAAAAGTCCTTATAAGGACTGGTATAGGTGTGCTATCGATAGGTGTGACTTACAGAGGGATGTAATATATGATGATGTGTCGATGGACGTCACGTGGGTGCTCACAAGAGAGGAAGAGGAGGGGAGTTCAGAGGGAGCGACGGAGCAGCAGATAGGGAGGAGAAGGAGGAGAAGCAGGCAGAACTTACAGCGCACAGGAGGCAAAAAGCAGACTGCTAATGTATCTGGAACGAGCCATCCACCATGCACGGTCACATCTGGCGCTCCAAGGATGTCGGCACATGACTCCGCAGTGTGGGCTTTTTTTAACGTGTCCACAATAGTGTTGCCATTTGCAGCTGGTGCTTTCAACGCATAAGTCGTGTTAAGCCCCAACACTCAGCCCCAACACTCACCTAGGCATGACCGCCTTAAGAAAGCACCTGGACTCCCATCACCGAGCCCAGTGGAAGCTACACGGTCAGAACCCACAAAGCCACACTCCCTGCGCTCCACGTCTTGCCTCTTCTCCTTCTCCTCTCTCCTCTCATTTGTCCTCCACTCCACCTACCACCATGCCATCGTCGCGTTCATCTAGCAAAAGACAGGCTTCCGTGGCCCAATTGTTTAAGCGTAAAAAGATAATGACGCCGGATAACCCTGTAGTCCAACAGCCGACTGCTGGCTTGTCAGAACGGCAAGCCCGCCAACTACTGCCATATAAACTGGTGGACTCAGAGGCCTTTAGAAAATTTTTAGCCATTGGCACACCGCAATGGAAGGTCCCCTGAAGGAAATATTTCTCCCAGAAGGTCATCCCGGAGCTATATGGCCACGTTCAGCAGAAAGTGAATGTATCTCTGGCACACAGTGTCAGTGCCAAGATACAACTGACCACAGACACATGGTCTATAAAACACGGGCAGGGAAGGTACAAAACTTTTACTGCCCACTGGGTGAACCTTCTGATGGCCATCAAGCATGTAACCCGTGGCACCCGTGTGGATTTGTGTTACTGCCACAGATTGCATGCAGGCCTGTTTCTTCTTCTCCTCCTCCTACTCCATCCTCTGTCTCCTCCTCTGCTGACTCCTCCTTTTCCACTGCTACTGCCTCTTCCGCTACGCCCCCCAAGCTCCCCAGAACGTATTCCACGTGCCAGGTGAGACGTTGCCATGCTGTGCTGCGGCTGTTGTGTCTGGAAGCCAAGAGTCACACCGTTCCTGCACTCCTTTCAGCTTTGCGGTCACAGGCAGATCAGTGGCTAACCCCGCTCAAGTTGGCAAAGTGGTGTGCGACAATGGTGCCAATCTGCTGAGCGCTCTGAAACAGGGCAAAATTACACACGTGCCATGCATGGCACACGTCCTGAACTTAGTCGTGCAGCAATTCATTGCCAAATAGCCCAGGGTCCAGGACATCTTGCGGCAGGCCAGGAAAATCTCTGGCCATTTAAGATAAACTTACAAAGCCATGGCTTGCCTTTCTGACGTCAGACGTCTGATTTGTGACTTACCTGCGCACTAAAAATCCACCTTGTATATACTTGATAGGCTGCTCCAGCAGAAACATGCAATTAACAACTACCTGTACGAACTCTGCGGCAGGACAGGTTCTGGGAGCTTGTTTTTTTTTAACCGCGCCAGTCGCTGCTCATGCGCGACACATACAGACTTCTTCGGCCATTTGATGAGATCACCAAACTGGTCAATCACAGCCAGGGCACCATCAGTGACATCGTACCTTACACCTTCTTTCTGGAGCGTGCATTGCGTAATGTCATTGATCAATCCATCGAGGAGCAGGAAGATGAGGAAGTTGCAATGCTGGATGAATTCCCAAGGGGGTTACTCCATCTGAGACAAGTCAACAGGAGTCTGAAGAGTAGTCAGAGGAGGATGGTGCAGGGGCGGAGGAGAAGGAGAAGCAAGAAGAGCATGCTTTAAACTTTTCTGGGATCCCCGGTGTTGACGGTGGCTGGGGGGTGGAGACTGAGGACTCCACTGCTTCCACTTTAGTGCAAATGGGGCCTTTATGCTCCAGTGTTTGAAGAGGGACCTCGTATAAAAAGCATAAAGGGCAAGGACCAGTACTGGGTGGCAACGTACTTAGACCCCCGGTACAAACACAAAATGGCGGACATGTTACCAGCATCACAGTGGGCTGTCAGAATGCAGCACTTCCAGGCCTTGATTTGAGAAATGCTGCATTCTGCTTTTACGGGCGCTGGCAGAAGAATTTCCACTCACAGAGAAACAGTTGCGGGTACCAATCCAACAGCGCATGCAAGAAGGGGGCGGTTTGAAGATGTGTTGGTCACTTCCGATATGAGATCATTCTTGCAGCCAACTCATCGACAGACGCCTAGACCGACAGGTGTACGACTACATCTAGTTAACAGCAGATGTGGATGCTCTTAGAAGCGATGAACCCCTGGAGTATTGGGTATGCAGGCTCGACCTGTGGCCAGAGCTGGCACAATTTGACATGGAACTTTTGGCTTGCCCCTCGTCCAGCGTCCTGTCCGAAAGGACGTTCAGTGCAGCAGGGGGGATCGTGACCGATAAGGGCACTCGCCTAGCTCACGACAGTGTGGAAAACCTCACATTTCTAAAAATGAATGAGGCATGGATCTCAGAGGAATTTTAGACCTGTGACGACCACGTTTAATTGAATTTCCTCATGCCAGCCCACACATATCCTACAACACCAAGAACAAAGAATGGTCCCCGTCTTATGTAAATAATGAGGTATAAAAGGCATTTTCTGTCCGTTGAATGCCTAATATTTTGGGCCTCGGAGAAATTAAACACCTCTGACGACCACGTGTTTCAACTATTATCATTAGGTTTTTTTTTCAAGAGGGGGTATTTTGTTAGCTAGGTTTTTAATCCAATTTTATATTTTTAGTTCTTTTAAACATATGTATTTGACCTATATTTGAACTGGCCTTCAGTAAAATTGATATCCATGACCATCTAATATACCTCCAGCCACATAATCACTTGATCTTTTCTGTACGGTGAATGCATAATTTTTGGGGCCTGTAATACACTGGCCTGCAGTAAAATTAATATCCAATGACCGTGTAATCTACCTCCAGCCACATACTTACTTGTTCTTTTCTGTCCGCTGAATGAATAATTGTTGGGGCCTCGGAGGAATTCAACACCAGTGACGATCGCGTGTTATCGAATTTCAACTATTATCATTAGGGTTTTTTTTCAAGAGGGGAGATTTTGTTAACTATGTTTTTAATCCAATTTCATATTTTTTGTTATTTTAAACATATGTATTATACCTGTATCTATACTGGCCTGCAATAAAATTAATATACATTGACTGTGTAATAGACCTCCGGCCACATAATCACTTGATCTTTTCTGTCCAGTGAATGCCTAATGTTTGGGGCCTGTAGTCTAGTGGCCTACAGTAAAATTTTTATCCATTGACCTCATAATGTACCTTGAGCCACATAATCAGATATTCTTTTATGTCAGATGAATGCCTAGTT
Source organism: Bufo bufo (assembly GCF_905171765.1). NCBI lineage: Eukaryota > Metazoa > Chordata > Amphibia > Anura > Bufonidae > Bufo > Bufo bufo. Next base: position 207,909,251 of record NC_053389.1, read on the forward strand.
TTTAAAATACATATTTTTGTTGGAATTTTTGTCATTGATGCCCCTCTAGTATGTCACTGTCCATTTTGTGGGACTATTTGTGCACTTCTACTAGGGATTTGGTGGCTGCAAATATGAGCTGAAGGTTTTTCAGGTTCGCCTGCCATTAAAGTAAATGGGGCCCGGTGCGAACTTGCGGTTCGCGAACATTTGATCATGTTAGCGCGATCGTGTTCGCAAACCATCCTGGTCGATGTTCGTCCATCACTAGTATACAGTACTTGACAATGTTCCTTATGATTAATGTGTGAGGAAGCTTTAGTTAAGGTGGCCATGCACCTTATAAGTTGGTTGATGGTTGAACAGTAGTTGAACAAGCAAACATCTGGTGCACATCTGGTGTACATTCACAGACAAAACCATACACATTCTAATCCATTTTTTGCAATTGCAGTTGTTCAAAATGGCCATCCATGTTCAATCATCCATGTTCAATCAAATTGAGTGATGGACAAAAGATTTTTCTGGGAACATTCTTTCAAAGAAAGATCTTTTGTCTACGAATAATGTGACCAACTTCTTTTCAGATGATAATGGTCTATGTTTGTTCGACTAAAATGATTGTTAGTTGTTAACTGACGAACAATTGTTTTGGATGAAATTATCTTTTTTGATAAACTTTAGACTAATGTGTATGGTATGGACATCTTTAGATTTTAGAACCTTAATATTCTAACAACCATTTTAAATTACTAACACAGATGTTTTAATTGTAGACAACCTTAATTTTGAACTCCCATTTGTCAAAATCTTTGTTATCTGGGTTCCTAAATATGGAAACCAAGTCATTATGGAACCATTTTATGCAGGAGTTGAGGATGTCATGACAGGAGTTGAGGATGTTGAACATATTTGGGAGGCCCAACCATAACTAGCTATTACAAATTTTTTTTTATTTCTTTCCTTTATACCAGGGATGGCCAACCTGAGGCTCTCCAGCTGTTGCAAAACTACAACTCCCAGCATGCCCAGACTGCCTACAGCTAGCAGCCTACAGCAGGGCATGGTGGGAGTTGTAGTTTTACAACAGCTGGAGAGCCACAGGTTGACCATACCTGCTCTATACTATCATGATGGTGCCTATAGAAGCAAAAAAAATCCAAGTGAGAGAAGATCAGTAATCTACTCATATGGAACATCCTAATATATGTTAACCTGTTCTACAAATAGATCTGACAAAAAGATAACCTGTACATAGAGATGCCTCAAAATATATGACCAATGTACACATACAAACTAGTTTTACTCAAGCATCGCGAGTCTCCTCCCCGCACGTTTGTTGGCTGCTATGGAGCTAATAAACGTGCAGGTAAGTACTGCCATTCACTGTAATGCCATAGCCATGTTGGCTACTGGCATTACAGTGATTGGCTGGCCAGAACGCATCATCGGGTGCTATATACCACCCGATGACATGTGTTTGGCTAGGTCTTAGTCAGGGAGAGCTGTGCTGAAGAAGGGACAGATAGTGTAGGGAGTGAAATACTAATATTTTTTTTGAAAAAACTTGTTAGAGACCCAAAACTCCTTTTAAGGACTATTGTTGTATCTGGCAGCAATATAATCATTAGCGCAAAAAAAAACACATAAAGTCACAAGACTATATCTTAATATGTATCAATTCCCGCAGAATCACTAATGAATCACAGAAAGCAGGAGTTTAAAACTTAATCTTTAATACTACTTTATAGATAAAAGAATCACTTCTAGGTCCTACAAAGCAAATAATAGATACAAAACTATACATTATAGATTATATTAATCTGTCACTAAAAATAACACTATTCCAAAAAGGGGGGGGGAGAGAGAGAGTCTAGAATGCACGTAGGAAAAAGTTGTCCCTGTACGGACCCTAACTAATCCCTCAACCCAAAGGAACACACTGATGGTGGGTGGCCTGTGGTCTCATGCCTATCCTCACTCACCCTTTCATTATCCTAGACATTCTCAACATGTTTTCCCAAATCTCGGTTCATCAGGTAAATAAATACAGGGTAGAAAAAAGGTTGTAACATTAGAATAAAGAATAAAAACTGAAACACATGATACATCAATCAGAAACAGTTATAATCCAGCATGATTATTAATGCACCAATCGGTTAACTTGAATAGTTTTCAAATCCACATCTTAGGTCCACATAATTGGTTCTAAATCAAACAAGACTCCATGATCGTCTGTAGATAGTTCAATATAGATACATTTCATTCACCAACTGTGACCATTAAAGAATAAATATTCAAAAACCATACCACTCAACAGTGGCCCTCAATTTATAGATATATAGATATTATATGCTTAATACCACTCCAAAGTGGCCCTCAGTAATTAAACACATGGACATAACAAACCTAATCGCCCAGGTATTGCTGAGAAGGGATATACATGCACTTTAGATACTGTGCAAAATTATATCAACTATCCCATTCCCAGCAAAACAGATATTTCATATGATATAACCCTTATATAACATAGTGGTCAAAAAGACCTCTCACATGTCCAAAGGGCAGAATGCAGGTGGTGATCCAGCTGGTGCAATTGATATCGGTATAGGTGCACTGATAAATTGCACACTGAGAAGTGCACACTCTAAATTGAGTGGAATTGTTAGAGACCCAAAAGTCCTTTTAAGGACTATAGTTGTATCTGTCAGCAATATATATTTTTAGCGCAACCTGCTCTAAATAGCTTGCAATTGATTGGCCGCTGCAGACAGCGACATTATCTATGCTACATCTCCTGTGTAACGTGTGCGCAGCCTAAAAATATCTGTGACATCCAGTGTACTTTTTCCGTAGACGGAGTCCGCTTCGGACAGTTATATTACCTGCACTACATCTCCAGTATAACGTTAGCGTATCCAAAATATCAATGACATTCAGTGTAATTTTTTTTCGCCACTAGTGACAGCGACATTATCTGCACTACATCTCCTGTGTAACGTGTGCGCAGCCTAAAAATATCTGACGCCCAGAGTACTTTTTCTGTAGACGGTGTCCGCTGCGGACAGTTACATTACCTGCGCTATACCTCCTGTATATTAAATGGTAGACATGCTTGCAAGTATGTCATATGTACAGTAGCGTAGGTTTTGTAAGTGTATGTGCAAATATAGTACACAAAATGTCACAGATATTTTTAGGATGCGCACACGTTAAACAGGACATGTAGCACAGATAATGTCGCTGTCAGCAGTGTCTATGAAAAAAGTACACTAAATGTCACTGATAATTTTTGTATGCGCAAACGTTATACAGGAGGTATAGCAAGAAATTGCAAGAAATTTAGTATTGCAAGAAATGTCGTTGTCACCACCGGCTAATAAAAAATTACACTGAATGAATGTCACTGATATTTAGGTTGAACTAATGTTATACAGGAGGTATAGCGCAAATAATGTTGCTGTCACCAGCGGCTAATAAAAAATGACACTGAATTAATGTCACTGATATTTAGGATGGGCATACGTTATAGTTTGCCCATCCTAAATATAAGTGACATTAATTCAGTGTCATTTTTTATTAGCCGGCGGGTGACAGCGACATTATTTGCGCTATACCTCCTGTATAACATTTGTTCAACCTAAATATCAGTGACATTCATTCAGTGTAATTTTTTACTAGCCGGTGGTGACAACGACATTTCTTGCGCTATACCTCCTGTATAACGTTTGCGCATACTAAAATTATCAGTGACATTTAGTGTACTTTTTTCATAGACACTACTGACAGCGACATTATCTGTGCTACATGTCCTGTTTAACGTGTGCGCATCCTAAAAATATCTGTGACATTCTGTGTACTTTATTTGCACATACACTTACAAAACCTGCGCTACTGTACATATGACATACTTGCAAGAAAATCTACCATTTAATATGCGCAAGGCGAGCAGTAAGGGATGGGGAAGTGGCCGTGCTGCTGATGGTGCACGCAGAGGCCGTGGCCCTGGGCGCGGTGAAACTGTGACTGCTGCCAGAGCACAAGAAACACACTCATCCATGATACCTAGCTTCATGTCCCAGTTTTTAGGGCGGTGCAGGACACCACTACCGAAGTCAGACCAGTGCAATCAGGTGGTCGGTTGAATTGCAGCAGATAATGCTTCCAGTTGGTTATGCAAACAAGTGATCCCACACTCGGATATTCCGAGGAGCTCTTTTCATCGCCATTTCTTGATTTGGGCCTGTCGACAAGCCCGCTTAAAGAGGGACATGAGTAGATATTGTGCCCTGATTATCAAACCCTTGAGCACCCACAGTCACAAGAAGATGTGGGGAACGGCAACTAGTGTTTCACATGGTTGATGATGAGGATGAGATACAGTTGTCAATAAATGAGGTTGTTGTTAGGTCAACAAGTCAGGAGGATAACCAAAGTGAGGAAGTGGAAGAGGAGGTGGTGGACGATGAAGTCACTGACCCAACCTGGGAATGTGGCAAGTGAGTACAGCAGTACAGAGGGGGAGGGATCCGCAGCACCGCAACAGGCTGGAAGAGGCAGTGGGGTGGCAAAAGGGAGAAGGCGGGCCACACCAAACAGGCCCGCAACTGTACCCCTGAGCACCCCCTTGCAAACATTTCCCTTGCCAAGGGGTAGGTGTTCAAGCAGTCTGGCACTTTTTTGAGGAAAGTGCGGACGATAAAAGAATTGTCATTTGCAACCTGTGCCGTACCAAAATGAGCAGGCGCATGAACACTAGCAACCTCACCACCACAAGCATGATATGCCACATGGCATCAAAGCACCCTAATAGGTGGGCCGAACGCCTGGGTCCACAATCAGAGTCTGCGGGTCACACCACTGCCTTCTCTTCCCTGTGTTACGTTATGGCCAATCCTCTGTCCAAGACGCAGGCCCGGATGCCTCCCGCCATGCATCTGGACCTTCGCAAGCACCATCAGCTAGCACATCCACTTCTTTGTCCCAGCGCATTGTACAGATGTCTATACCCCAGGCCTTTGGACGAAAGTGCAAATACCCAGCCACCCACCCACAGGCCATAGCAATAAATGCGCACCTTTCCAAATTGGCCCTGTAAATTTTGCCATTTAGGCTTGTGGACACTGAGGCTTTCCGCAGCCTGATGGCGGTGGCCGTCCCGCATTACTCTGTCCCCAGCAGCCAGTACAGCAGATAACCACCACCATGTAGAACGCCAAATCCGGATTGCAACACATATCGTATACTCAAGTGGGGTGAGTGTATTTATCCTCAGGTGGGACGCCAACAGAATATACAAATCAACTGAACAGTGAGTAAAAGAATTTACAAAGCAATCTCCATCACTGCTATTAAATACTCACTGGAAATAAGGATAAACAAGTCGGCTGATAGTTATGACCCTGAACATTAGTTATGTATATTAAGCTAACAATACTACCATCATCAACTATTAACACTATCTCGGCTGTTGATACTAACTACTAATGATGTTAATGGAATATTAGTCTCCCTTATATACTGTTGTGACTAAAATAACTTACCACCAACAAATACTATTGATACTTCCATCTGCAAATGTTATTGACATTTTAGTAACAACTACATTTATTAACAATTGGTTATTTATTTACAACCTCTCCATCTGCAAGCACTGCTGTTAAATAGAGTACTACTAAATATAATAAGTGTCATTAGGAGAACCCATCAACTGTATGCTCTGCTATTAGCTACAAGTTTTGTTGTGAACACAGTGTCGCCAAACGTAATCACTACTATGAACACAATATTGTCAAACACAATGTTGCCAGTATATAGTTTGTCCACTACCAATAAAGAAATCAAAATGTGGTTAAGAGCATGGCAAGTGCTCTGCAAACAAATGTGGATAGGGAAATGACTTTAAATAACATAAAATATGTCAAAATAAAAAATAATAATCTTGATCTAGGAGGACGAGGTCCATGTGGAGTAGGAGGTTGAGGAGGCGGTGGATGTGGCAGTGTAGGTGGAAGTGGCGGTGGAGGAGGAGGAGGTAGCCTACACTGCTTTTTGGTTTAAAATGTATTTTTATTTTTTTTAAATTAGGGTACACCCCAAAACATAGGGAAATATAACCCTCCAGTCGTGCTAAACACACGTTCAGACAATACACTGGCTGCAGGGTAGGCCAGCACCTCCAAGGGGAAAATGGCAAGCTCAGGCCATGTGCCCAATTTGGAGACCCAAAAGTTGCAGGGGCTGACCCCTGTCAGTCAGTTCGTGTAGGCGTGTGAATACTTAATGCCCCACCATGTCGCACGTCCCCGTGATGTTCACAATACAATTTGATATCTGCTCTATCAACTTTTGATGTTCTTTTATGCGCCTACCATAGTGATCACGGGTGGCGGGGAATCAGGGTTCCAGGCCGGAGAGGGAGCGTGAGAAAGAGAGACCACATCCAAGGATCATCAAAAATCAGAAGAGACTGCTGCATGACTTGGGGCTCAGACTGATTCGCTGATTTGCAAGGAGGTGAGGTGAAAAACTGATGGACATCGGCTGCAGGTGCCAACTGTGTTCTTTCAGCATGAGACTGGGTGGGAGACAATGGGAAGGAACTGGATCCACTGTCAGCAACCCAATCTTCTATCGCCTGTACTTGTTCAGGCCTCACCATTCGTAAAGCCGCATTAGGCCCAACCAAATACCGCTGTAGGTTCTGTCGCCTACTCGCACCTGAGGAAGGGTTTTCACTTGTGCGTGTAGCTGGTACAGATCGACCACATCCTCTTCCTGCAACAGGAGCTCCACCAGCAGCACCATGACCTGGGCCACGTCCCTTATTTGACGCTCTCCTCGTATTTTGCGAATTTAGGATCTTGCCCTAAATGGGTGTTTAATTAATAGTAGAATAGAACGACAGTATGTAAAGGGTGTATCTCACACGGCCTGAACCAGACTAGGCCTCAATTAAAGATTTGTTTGCCCGAAATGGCTGTATTTCAAATACCTGAATCAAACCCCTGTATTTAAAGGGTGTATCTCACACGGCCTGACCCACAGTAGGCCTCAATTAAAGATTTGTGCACCAAATGGCGGTATTTCAAATATCTGAATATAACCCAAATGTATAAAGGGTGTATCTCACAATGACATATGCAGCAAAGGCTGCCAAATAAACTTTTTTTTGCCCAAACGGGTGTTTGTTTAATAACTGAATATGGCAGCAGTATATAACACAGGAATTTCAAACGTCAAGATGCTGCAAGGCCTGAAATATTGTGTATTTTTCCCCAAAAAAGGTGTTTTATTAATGAAAGAATATAAGCCCTGTATATACAGGGTGTATCTCACATGGCCTGACCCACAGTAGGCCTCAATTAAAGATTTGTGCACCAAATGGTGGTATTTCAAATATCTGAATATAACCCCTCTATATACAGGGTGTATCTCACCTGCCCTGATCCACACTAGCCACAATTAAATTTGTTGGCCTAAAATGGCTGTATTTCAAATACCTGAATAGAACCCCTGTATTTAAAGGGTGTATCTCACACGCCCTGATCCACACTAGGACGCTATCAAAGAATTGTGCCCAAAATGACTTTATTTCAAATAACTGAATAGAAAGACAGTATGTAAAGGCGGTATCTCACAATGACATCTGCAGCAAAGGCTGCCAACAATTTTTTTTTTGCCCAAACGGGTGTTTGTTTAATAACTAAATTTGACAGCAGTATATTACCCTGGAATTTCACACGTGCTGATGCTGCAAGGCCAGAAAAATGGTGGAATCTGGCAAAAAAATCGAGAAAAGGATGGCTGTATTTCTAGCTTAAATTGCACACCGACTAAACCAGATTTTGTATATTGCCAAAAAAGTGTTTTTTTTTGGTAACAGAATATGAGAGGTGTATATATCAAACTTGAATTTAACACTTGCAGATCAGGAAAATAGTGTTTTTTGGCAAAAAAAATTGTTTTTCAAACCCCAGAAAATGATGGGTGTATTTTTAGCTTAAATGTGCAATTTAAGCTAGAAATACACCCATCATTTTCTGGGGTTTGAAAAACAATCCAGATGTTGTATATTGCCAAAAAAGTGTTTTTTTTGGTAACAGAATATGAAATCTGTATCTATTAAAGAGGACCTTTCACCGATTATTACACTATGAACTAACTATACAGACATGGAGAACGGCGCCCGGGGATCTCCCTGCACTTACTATTATCCCTGGGCGCCGCTCCGTTCTCCTGCTATGCCCTCCGGTATCTCCGTTCACTAAGTTATGGTAGGCGGAGTCTGCCCTTGTTCTGCTGTAGCGCTGGCCAATCGCATTGCAGAGCTCACAGCCTGGGAGCTGCGATTGGCCAGCGCTACAGCAGAACAAGGGCAGACTCCGCCTACCATAACTTAGTGACTGGAATCTCTGCCTACTATAACTTAGTGAGCGGAGATACCGGAGGGTATAACGGGAGTACGGAGCGGTGCCCGGGGATAATAGTAAGTGCAGTGAGATCCCTGGGTGCCGCTCTACATGTCTGTGTAGTTCGTTCATAGTGTAATAATCGGTGAAAGGTCCTCTTTAAACTTCAATTTAACGCTTGCAGATCAGGAAAATAGTGTTTTTTTGGCAAAAAAGTGTGTTTTTAAAAACTCAGAAAATGATGGCTGTATTTCTAGCTTAAATTGCACACTGACTAAGCCTGCAAATGCACCAGATGTTTAAAATTGCCCAAAAAATTGGGATTTTCAATGTCCCAAAAGCTCAGATGCAGTGCTAGTGCACTGAGCTTGCATAAAATGGCCGCCGCCGCCCACCTAACTGACTTATTAAAGTTGTTTTTTTTCGGTCACTGGGCTCAGGGCAGGATAAAAAAAATGGTGCCCTGCACCCACAAAACACAATGTATGTAGATCGCTGAGTTAGATTCAGGTTTTGAGCAAAGACTCTCTCCTATTCTCTCCCTGAAATCCCCAGCAGCATCCTCTCCCTACACTAAGCACAGCAGAGTGACGTGCGGCGCTACGTGACTCCAGCTTATATAGAGGCTGGGTCACATGCTACACTGGCCAATCACAGTCATGCCATTAGTAGGCATGGCTGTGATGGCTTCTAAGCCGTTCAAAAAGTGCAAAGAAAGCGCCGAACATTGAACCCGAACTTTTACTGAAATGCTCTACACATTATAGATGAGGAAATCAGTTCTACAATTCATGAATCATACATAAATTTTCTAAAATGTTAATATTTAAATGAATTCAATTTTTTTGTGATTTCAATAGAGGCAGATCTTTAAGCAGTCAGAGCATTTGCAATTCAGTTCAAAGTTATTGGGGCCCAACTCAAATCGGACGACCGATTCAACCCCAAGTCTTTTTTTTTTTCTTATATACCTATCTGGTATCATCTTGAACAATATATACCACACAAGAAATGGGGCAATAACTGTGTGAGTTATAAGATTTTTTTTAGGTTCATCCATCATATATTGCAGGAGTTGAAGACAAACCATTTCCAAATACCCAATTAAGGCATATGGATGCCATGGAGAGATGTCCCCCACTAAAAACCCCTTCTGTGAGCCATAACAGCAAGACCCATTATGGTGGACTCGAGGCATCCTTGTAATACATGTGACAGCCATTCATATGAATGCTTGGCTGGCCGTGGAAAAATAAGCTATTTGTCAGTAGTGTCAAGAACAGTACCTGTGGCCAGCTGATTGCTGAGGCAACTACATAGTGAGAAGGTTATGTCAGATAAGTCAATACCTTTAACATAAAATTTCCTTAAATGGGTTTTCCAAGTGTCTACATTTATGGTGTAATGAAAGGATATGCCATAAATGTACCGCTGGAACCCTCAAACAACCGGGCCATGGCACACTTCTGAGAAATGCCCTTTTGGCTGTTATCAGTTTTCCTTTGAAAACCTAAAAATTCTTCCAGTGTATGTAATCTGACAATTGCAACATTTGCAGGTAAATAAACTTTTATGTACATTAGTCTTTTGGAATGCACTAAATGTTATGTGCTACATTAGGATGGCAATAGTGCCTCCCTTCTCCAATGAAAGGATCTTCTTTTTGTGCTATGAGGTTCCTGGAATTTCACCATTATAGTCTCTTGTTTTAGGTTCAGATACTGAGCAACATTTAATCTGTAGATGGCAAATGAAAGCACTGGCTACTAACAGATCCTTTTATAAATGATCTTTCTATAAATATGCTTAAAGGGATTGTTTAACCAGTATTATTTAAAGGTTCAGAATGGCATAAAAAACAAAAACAAAAGAGGTTGTACTCATTGGCTGTGGGAGGTCAGGACTGTGGCCAGAAAATGGCTAAGAGTTAATTTTTGTGTATTGAGAAGGACACAAAAGTAGAGACGAGTGGTGAATCAGGAAGCTTTGGAACAGAAGTGTTGAGGTAAGTATCTCTTGTTTTTTTATGCCACTCTGTCCCTTTAAAAAAAAAACTGGTGAGCTGACCCCTTTAGGAAAAAAATGCTTATGTGTATTTCACTATTTGTAGTTGACTAGGATTTTTTGGTAGTCCCATAAATGTGATATTTTATATTTATTTAAGAGTAGTTTATCTTTAGTTTGTGCTTTTTATGACTATACGGTGAAAACAAAAATCTAACACTAAGAAAACAAAATTTTAAAGCTTAGCCCTTCTACTAGTATGTTGCCAGCTGTGCTTTTAGTTTTTGTGAAATGCTAAAATCAATAGGGCAAACTTACAAATGTGATTGCACCTAGACCTTGTAGTAACATGTGCCAAAAGTTTCACATTTTATGGTACATAATTGCATCAAGTTTTTGACCTACTTATGAAGTAAATGTGCCAAAAAGCAAAAACAATAATCCATGTAACTTACTTCATTTGGTTTTCCAGCATGGCAAGTCAGTCAATAGATAAATAAAAAAATGCACCTATTTGTCATACTTTTATTAAATGGAAAAGATCTGGATGAAAAATGCTAAATATATATGTGTCAATTTCTTTTTTCACTCAGAGCAATCTTGCTTGAGAAAAAAAGACCATGTGCATAAACCCATTAATTGTAGTGGGCTGTGGTTGAAGTTTAAACAAAGATGGCACCCCCACATAAAAATCAAGCCCTAACAATTCTGAAAAGTCCCCACCTTAAGAGTGCCATACTTTGTATGATCTGCTACAATTATTAGAGAAATGTCACATGTCAAGTGATATGTTCACATGATATAGTCAAATCATAAATACTCAAAAAAACAAAAACAAAGCCCAAGCACAACTATAGCAAGAATTAGAACTATAAAAATATTTACATTTCTACATATGTTAAAATCTGATTATTAGAGATGAGCTTACCGATTCAAAATCTAGTACATTTTTTGCGATTCGACAAATTCCTCAAAATGGCAGGCACCATTTTCCAGGTCAGAGGACAGTGAAAAGGGTATCTGTCACCAAAAGGGAACATTTGTTGACCATGTTTTAATGAAAAATCTCATAGTGCAGTGCGTTATTAAAAACGTAAGCGGTTTGTTACCACTCACTACCATCCGTTTACCCATAGACATTTATATCACTGTCACTATGACATTACTAATGTTGTCTTGACGTTAAAGAGTTTAAAAAGGGTTGGATACAGTTTCGGGGTATGACCACACAGCACAGTTGTGTTCCGATCGGGATGCAGCCAGCTGCAGTCAACAACCTGCCTGATGTTAAAGGGGTTCTCCGGGAATTTAGAAAATGAAAGTACGTAAATATTACTTTATTATAAATATATTCCCAAATACCTATCATTAGTTATAATGGCTCATTTTGTCTGGGGAGCAATTATTAGGAGAAATAAAATGGGAGCTGTCCTATTAGTACACTCAAAACCTGTCCAAATCAAACAGGAGGACAAGTTACTTCACAACACTGAGCTAAAGAGCTGCCTCATCCTCTTCTCTGCTCTGAATGTCAGGGATTATGATCCTGAATACAGTTTAATATGAAATTTTACTGCATATATATATATATTACTGCAGACATGCTGCAGTTCTGCAGGGGTTTTATGGTTACACAAAAAAAAAAAATCAAACCATCATTCAACCTTATATGTGAAATGATGAAGTTCTGAATGCATTTTGACTCAGATTCTTCTCTCAGCTGGAACACCACAGATCCAAGCAGAGTCGGTAGCCTCATTAGTATTCACTTCAGTGCAGTGAATACTAATGAAGTTGTGTTCGAAATGAGTTGGAGGAGGGGGCTCTCTTCCAGCACATAGATTTTTACTAAAGAAATATATTAACAGGCCTTCATCAGGATTTGGACCCTAGACCTTCTGTATGGCAAGTAGAAGAGTTACTATTACATTTCAGACCTGCTCTGTTGGAAGGGCTGAATGTCATAAAAATTGTATGTTACTGAAATAAAGAGGAAAAAAATTGTGCCATTTATGAATCACCATAAATAATGTGTTCACTATATTGTAAAAAAAAATTGCGATATTACATACTAAGTATGTTACAAAAAACCTAAATGGTTTTTATGTTATTTTTTTTAGTAACAATAACTTTGTAAAAAATTGTAACTGAACAAAAACAAAATAAAAATAGTGATTAATTGAAGATTTTACCTCGATTATGATTAATGAACAATTCTTTTTTCTTTTTTTTTCTTCCATAGTTCACGGACAAAAGTATCGAGTGTGTAAATTTATTAAAACTGGTGCAACTGCTAAGGAAACTGGCTTAGTTGCCCGTGGCAGCCAATCAGATTCTACCTTTTATTAAGTCAGCTTTCCTTTGCACTAGTTTTGATTAATCTCCCCCAGTGTGAACTGTATTCTGTGACAGGGCTTTATGACATCACTAATGCTTGTGACCTTGGTCAAGCCTTACCCGTGGTCCTGTTCTTATGCACAGTAATGTGTGCGAGGGAATGTTTGGTGGTAAGGGAGAGCAACTCTGCATAGGCACTAGGCAGAATTTGCTGTGGCAGAGCTATTGAGGAGGAAAATTGTATTGAAGACATAGGGCTAACACTAACATGTATTTGGCGCACAACTCACTGCATATGCATGTATATGAGCCTGAGCCTCCTGCACAGTTTCTGTGTACAAAATTTTAGATCTATAACATGTATACCACATACAGCCCTCTATTATACTGTGTGTGTATACAGCTGTATACATACCGTAATCATTAATACTGTTACTGCAGTACGTCACTGTACACATGCTGAAAAGGAGAGAAAGACTCGCACAACAGGCCCAACTCTCTCACCTTCCAAAAAGAAGCTCTACCATCTTGTTCCACCTGACCAGTGCAAGAGTAAGAGAGCGGAGAGCTTAGAGATGCCAGGCTGGGAGAGGGACCACACAAGCACAGACAGGCCTATCGCCTCAGCCAAGAGACTATAAAATATTCTGCAGATGGAGAGATGCAATGAGGCAATGACCGCAGATGGTGTGATGCAAGGAACCGGATGCAAATGGTGCAATGGGAGAAGTCAGATGCAGTTGGAGCAAAGGGAGGAGGAGGAGCGTCAATCACAGATGGAGCAATGGGAGGAGATGGCCAAAGAAGCGAGTGGAGGAGGTGAGAGCATTACACAAATATCTAAAGAGGAGGGGAGACTCAGGGTGGAGTGGGCCTGGATATAACCAAACCAAAATAACCGACATAGTCAGGATGGCATCAGTTAATCAGACTGCATTTTTGTTTCTTTTTTTCTGTACTGTAAACAGCTGCTTTATATACTCCATCTTAGGCCTCTTTCACACTTGCGTTGTTGGGATCCGGCATGCACTTCCGTTGCCGGAGGTGCCCGCCGGATCCGGAAAAACGCAAGTGTACTGAAAGCATTTGAAGACGGAACCGTCTTCCAAATGCTTTCAGTGTTACTATGGCACCCAGGACGCTATTAAAGTCCTGGTTGCCATAGTAGGAGCGGGGAGCGAGGGAGCGGTATACTTACAGTCCGTGCGGCTCCCGGGGCGCTCCAGAATGACGTCAGAGCGCCCCATGCGCATGGATGACGTGATCCATGCGATCACGTGATCCATGCGCTTGGGGCGCCCTGACGTCACTCTGGAGCGCCCGGGGAGCCGCACGGACGGTAAGTATGCTGCTCCCCCGCTCCCCACTACACTTACCATGGCTGTCAGGACTTTAGCGTCCCGGCAGCCATGGTAACCACTCTGAAAAAGCTAAATGTCGGCTCCGGCAATGCGCCGAAATGACGTTTAGCTTAAGGCCGGATCTGGATCAATGCCTTCCAATGGGCATTAATTCCGGATCCGGCATTGCGGAAAGTGTTCCGGATTTTTGGCCGGAGCAAAAAGCGCAGCATGCTGCGGTATTTTCTCCGGCCAAAAAACGTTCCGTTCCGGAACTGAAGACATCCTGATGCATCCTGAACGGATTTCACTCCATTCAGAATGTATTAGGATAATCCTGATCAGGATTCTTCCGGCATAGAGCCCCGACGACGGAACTCTATGCCGGAAGACAATAACGCAGGTGTGAAAAAGAGCCCTTAGATAAGCTCTGCAGCAAAGATTGGATTTTTTTATGACTAACAGTATTGCTGTTCATTTTATTAAACATCACAAAACAGTATTTGGTATTCCTGTAATCATAATAACCAATATGCAATATAGCAAACATTTTATTTATGGTGATTGTAAACAGAGTATATTGGGGGAAGGCACATGGTTTGCCTATATGGAGGCCCAAAGTTTCCGACGGCAGCCTTGGAGCCAAGCCTGCTTGAAATCCTGCTGAAAAACCCAGCTGTAAGAAACAACATCATTTGTGATATCAAGTCTACAGGACAGAGTCCAGAAGAATGAGCAGAAAACCTCCCTGAGGGACAAAGTCACTGATATTTTTGGGTCTACAGTGCAGAGCCTTAAGGCTGTATTACACCAACAGATTATCAGACAGGTTTTGTGACCAATCATTAGTCAGATGGCTGTTTAGACACACAGATGTTTTGTTATATACACCAGCTGGAATACCCCTTTAAATAAAAGAAATTAGAATATTGATGGTCTCTATTATAAGGGCATGGGTATGCTTGGCAGTCATACTGGCTCTTCTCCTCCCATAATAGAATGGGTAGAACTTACTGGAATGTACTGCACGCCAAGAGGTCAACAGTGCCAGTCACATGATGACATGTAAAGGACTGTGTTGACTGGGTCTCTATTGGCGAGGGCCATTAGTTTTGATTATATCTGTAGTTAATCCAATTATCTAAAACTCAACAAGCATTCCTGTTCATCATCAGGAATTTAGTATTCAGCATAGGAACTTTATCCATTGCACATTGGTATGACTTTGATTTGAGAAATAGAAAGAGGCTTGCAAGGTCTGCTGTGATTTTCATATGTAAAAGTAATGGAAACTTAAAATGATGCAGCTACTGACCACTGAAATATAGAATTCCCACCCAATCATTTAGCATCATTGGCTACCTAACATTACAGGGAGTGCAGAATTATTGGGCAAGTTGTATTTTTGAGGATTAATTTTATTATTGAACAACAACCATGTTCTCAATGAACCCAAAAAACTCATTAATATCAAAGCTGAATATTTTTGGAAGTAGTTTTTAGTTTGTTTTTAGTTTTAGCTATTTTAGGGGGATATCTGTGTGTGCAGGTGACTATTACTGTGCATAATTATTAGGCAACTTAACAAAAAACAAATATATACCCATTTCAATTATTTATTTTTACCAGTGAAACCAATATAACATCTCAACATTCACAAATATACATTTCTGACATTCAAAAACAAAACAAAAACAAATCAGTGACCAATATAGCCACCTTTCTTTGCAAGGAAACTCAAAAGCCTGCCATCCATGGATTCTGTCAGTGTTTTGATCTGTTTACCATCAACATTGCGTGCAGCAGCAACCACAGCCTCCCAGACACTATTCAGAGAGGTGTACTGTTTTCCCTCCTTGTAAATCTCACATTTGATGATGGACCACAGGTTCTCAATGGGGTTCAGATCAGGTGAACAAGGAGGCCATGTCATTAGATTTTCTTCTTTTATACCCTTTCTTGCCAGCCACGCTGTGGAGTACTTGGACGCGTGTGATGGAGCATTGTCCTGCATGAAAATCATGTTTTTCTTGAAGGATGCAGACTTCTTCCTGTACCACTGCTTGAAGAAGGTGTCTTCCAGAAACTGGCAGTAGGACTGGGAGTTGAGCTTGACTCCATCCTCAACCCGAAAAGGCCCCACAAGCTCATCTTTGATGATACCAGCCCAAACCAGTACTCCACCTCCACCTTGCTGGCGTCTGAGTCGGACTGGAGCTCTCTGCCCTTTACCAATCCAGCCACGGGCCCATCCATCTGGCCCATCAAGACTCACTCTCATTTCATCAGTCCATAAAACCTTAGAAAAATCAGTCTTGAGATATTTCTTGGCCCAGTCTTGACGTTTCAGCTTGTGTGTCTTGTTCAATGGTGGTCGTCTTTCAGCCTTTCTTACCTTGGCCATGTCTCTGAGTATTGCACACCTTGTGCTTTTGGGCATTCCAGTGATGTTGCAGCTCTGAAATATGGCCAAACTGGTGGCAAGTGGCATCTTGGCAGCTGCACGCTTGACTTTTCTCAGTTCATGGGCAGTTATTTTGCGCCTTGGTTTTTCCACACGCTTCTTGCGACCCTGTTGACTATTTTGAATGAAACGCTTGATTGTTCGATGATCACACTTCAGAAGCTTTGCAATTTTAAGAGTGCTGCATCCCTCTGCAAGATATCTCACTATTTTTGACTTTTCTGAGCCTGTCAAGTCCTTCTTTTGACCCATTTTGCCAAAGGAAAGTTGCCTAATAAGGAAAGTTGCCTAATAATTATGCACACCTAATATAGGGTATTGATGTCATTAGACCACACCCCTTCTCAATACAGAGATGCACATCACCTAATATGCTTAATTGGTAGTAGGCTTTCGAGCCTATACAGCTTGGAGTAAGACAACATGCATAAAGAGGATGATGTGGTCAAAATACTCATTTGCCTAATAATTCTGCACGCAGTGTATATATTAAAAAGTCTCCTTATTCAATAGCAATGTCTTACTTGGCATTCTAACATTGCTAGGCTGTCCGGTAAACTGTAGATATTAAAGAGAGTCTGTTACCTCAAAGACAGTTTCCATTGTAAGCATACCGCCATAGAGTTTAGGTGCCCCAAAAATAACCATACTTTTGTTATGAAAATCCAGTCTTGTATCCTAAGAAATACTTACTTTTATGAATATGAAGTTTTCTGTTCACCATAGGTGGGCTACTTAGTTTTGCGTGCAAGTAATACCATCCAGCAACTCTCTTCTTATTTGACTGGCAATCCCTAAGATTTTAGAGCTGGCAAAAATGAAACAGGGGATTTCAGGTATAACAAATGGAGTAGCCCCACTCATAGTGCATCAAAAGCCTGACACCGAACTGAGCTATTCTGCTTCTTTGCTGTTTTCTAGACCTGCTTCATCTGGATCCGCACAGGGGGGGGAACATTTGGGAGTGGTGAACTGGTCAAGTGTTTGTTTACTCCGCCCATGGTGCACCAAAAGTTTTTTTAGATAAAAATAAATAGAAGTATTTAATAGGATTAGAGGACTGTATTTTTACAAGAAAGTTATGGTTATGTTTTGAGGCACTCACCCTATATGGCGATATGCAGATTTTGGAGGTGACACACTCCCTTTAAGTAAAATTCACTATATTAGGTGTGTGCTAGGCATATTTATTGAATAAATACTAGTAACCAGCAGGGTCTTGGAGCTTGACTTAAATGAATGTTCTGGTTGTGACAAGTTATCCCCTATCCATAGACTAGGAGATAATGATTGGATTGGAGAGGGTCCTACTGCTGGGACCCCTACTGATCATGAGAATGGAGACTAAGTACTCCTCTGGGCTATCTGAAATGAACAAATTGGAAGGTCAAGCATCCACAGCCCTGCTCCATTCATCTCTAAAGTTTCAAAGACAGTCAAATACAGTGGTCTTTCCACAAAGATGAAGAAAGAGAAGGTATGAATGCCCAACCTTCCACTCTATTCATTTCGAGGAACCCTGGGGGTACAAGGGTCTCCATTCTTGTGATTGGTAGGGGTTCCCAACAGTAGAACCCCCACTGATGTAATAGTCGGCAAATAATGACAATAACGGCGAAAACTTGTCACAACTGGAATACCCCTTTAAAGAACTGAGAAGCTGAAGAATCTTTCACTGTCCTGACTGAAGAAAATACTGTATGTCTTTGGAAAAGTACTTTTGTATAAATGCTTTTAAATGGGTTATAAATGCAGTACATTTGGAAAGTCTTTCGAAGTTCCGACCCTTTCACATTTTTCATTTTATGTTGTGGCCTTGTGCTAAAATAAAAATAAAAAATGTTTTCATCTCCTTCAATTTGCACTTTTTCTTTCTTAATACAAAAATGAAAACAGAATTTTAGAAAAATTAGCAAATGTATTAAAAAGTAAAAACTAAAATTTTACATGGACATAAGTATTCAGACTCTTGCTATGATACTATTGAAATTTAGCTCCAGGGAGTTCCTATTTCTCTTGATCATGTTTAATCTGTTTCTGCCCACTAATTGGAGTCCACTTGTAGCAAAATCATTTGTACATTATTTGGAAATATACACCCTTGTTTATAGATCTCACAGCTGACAATGCATTCCAGTGCAAAAACCAAACCATGAAGAGGAAAGAAATGCCTGTAGAGCTCAGGGACAAGATTGTGTGGAGGCACAGATCTGGAAAAGGGTACAAATGTTAAATGGAAGAAGTTTGGAACAACTATGTCTCTTCCTACTGCTGGCCAGCCCACCAAAGTAATTAGCGGAGAAAGGCCTTGAAAGGAGAGGTGACCAAGAATCCATTGGTGACTCTGGCTGAGCTCCTAAGATCTTGTGTGCAAATGTGAAAAACTTCCAGGAGTTTCCATCACTGCAGCATTCTGCCAATCTCAGCTTTGTGGCAAAGCAGCCAAAAAAAAAAACCTCTTGTCAGTAAAAGACACATGAAAGTTTGCAAAAAAAACATCTAAAGGACTCTCAAACTGTGAGAATATTCTCTGGATGAAACCAAAATGGAACTTTTTGGCCTCAATTCTAAGCATCCTGTTTGGAGGAAGCCAGGCAATGCCCAATACAATCCCTGCAGTGAAACATGTTGATGGCAGCATCATGCTGTGGGGGTGTTTTTCAGAGGCTAGGGCAGGGAGATTTGTCAGAAGGAAAGTAAAATGGAGCAAAGTATAAAGATATTCCTAATGAAACCCTGATCCAAAGTGCTCCAAAACTCAGACTGGGCTGAAGAGTTACCTTCCAAAAAGATGATGACACTAAGCACACAGCCAAGACACCATATGAGTGGCTTAGGGATATCTCTGTGAATGTCCTTGAGTGGACCAACCAGAGCCCTGACTTGAACCCAATCGAACATTTCTGGAGAGACCTGAAAATGGCTGTCCACCGATAACCCCTATTTAACCTCACAGAACTTGAGAGGATCTGCAGAGAAGAATGGTATCTCGGAATCCAGGTGTGCAAACCTTGAATCCAGGGGCGTACATAGAAATCGTGGGGCCCAGGGCCGTCTTTAATATTGATTGGACCCTGGGCAAGAATTTACTTGGGCCCCCTGGATCCCGCCTTCCCACACCTTAAAAAAAAGAAAAAGAAAATCTTATACTCACCTGTTTCCTTTCACTGGCGCTCACTAGCTGCTGGTACGGCGAGGGATGGTGCAACGCAGACGCGCACACCTCACCGCGTCCTGGCACAGGCGGGCGTGATGACATCATCACGCCTGCCTGCGCTGGGATTTCACTACCAAATAGACCTCAGGCCTGTAGTCTATGACAAGTCTTGTCGCCATCTGCAAATTTTAAGGCACATTGGCGACCATTTTGCTCGCCATCTGGAGCGCTGTATTGCATCAGTGACATGAACACTCTCCACATATAATGTTATATTACATCCGTAACATCACCGCTCTCCACATATAAGTGATATATTACATCAGTGACATTACCGCTGTCCACATATAGGCGATATATTACATCAGTGACATCACCGCTCTCCACATATATGTGATGAGCGGTGATGTCACTGATGTAATATATTACTTACCGGTATATGTGGACAGCAGTGATGTCACTGATGTAATATATTACTTATGTGTGGAGAGTGGTGATGTCACTGATGTAATATATCACTTATAAGTAATATATTACATCAGTGACATCACCGCTGTCCATATATAGGTGATATATTACATCTGTGACATCACCGCTCTCCACATATAAGAGGCATATTACATCAGTGACGTCATCCCTTGGTGCTGGGGTGCGCAGCCAGGGCCGGCCTTAGGTGTTCAGGCGCCCTGTGCGAGCTAACCTTGTGGTAGTGTTACCTGCAGTCCTATGTAAAACCACAGATAACACTAGTGCTAAATAATGTAGTAGTGTTACCTGCAGTCCTATGTAAAACCACAGATAACACTAGTGCAGATCATGTGGTAGTGTTACCTGCAGTCCTATGTAAAACCACAGATATCACTAGTGCAGATCATGTGGTAGTGTTACCTGCAGTCCTATGTAAAACCACAGATAACACTAGTGCAGATCATGTGGTAGTGTTACCTGCAGTCCTATGTAAAACCACAGATAACACTAGTGTAGATCATGTGAAAGTGTTACCTTCGTCCTTAGTGTGCCTCCCTGTGTCTATCGCACGGACTCCATGCTGGCGCTGCCTCCTCTTCCATCTTCTTCCTCTTGTCCCGCACAGAACGTTCTGAAGCAGCTGCGTCAAGACATAGGAACACTGTGGGCATGGTGATACACACAGGGAGAGACACACACACACAAGGACGGACACACACACACAGGGACGGACACACACACACACACACAAAGGGACAGACACACACAGGGACGGACACACACACACACACACACACAAGGACGGACACACACACACAGGGACGGACACACACACTGGCACACTCAACATCAGCAGCAAGGAGTTAAAGTCCAACCCTTAATGCCCCCAAGATCCCTGGGGGGGGGGGGTTGATGTAGTAGCAGGAAAGCACACACTGTCCCCCTGTCCTATATGAGCCCCCCCTGTCCTATATGAGCCCCCCCCCTGTCCTATATGAGCCCCCCCTGTCCTATATGAGCCCCCCCCTGTCCTATATGAGCCCCCCCCTGTCCTATATGAGCCCCCCCCCTGTCCTATATGAGCCCCCCCCCCCTGTCCTATATGAGCCCCCCCCCCTGTCCTATATGAGCCCCCCCCCTGTCCTATATGAGCCCCCCCCCCCCCCCCCCCCGGCTACCACATACCTGTAAGTTCTGTTGTTGCTTGGCTGGCTCAGGCTGTGTCTGTTGTGGCTGCCGGCTGGGGCTCCGCCTCCTTCCTCTCTCTGCCTGTGCGGCAGCTGCATCATGCTCCAGCAGCCACTGGTCTGCTCTGTTAAAGAGACAGGCAGGCCAGGCAGCAGAGCGGAGCGCAGAGCGGCCCCGGGCCCTGCCCCCTCCTCACTCTCTCTTTCTATAGTCCGGACCATGACTTTGTTATGTTACAGGGCCGGCGGGCGGCGGCGGCAACAAAATATAGGGGGCCCAAGTAAAATCCAAGTAAAATGCTGCTTGGGCCCCCCAGGAGCAACTGGGCCCGGGGCAGCTGCCCCTTTTGCCCTGCGGTAAAGACGGCCCTGGTGGGGCCCCATAGCGAATCACAGAACTGGGCCCCCCACCCAAATAGAAAGTACAATTAGTATTAGTATTACAATTAGTACAATTAGTATTAGTACAATTAGCATTATTAAGTACTAGTGTGTGCGTATTTATAAGTCTGTAGTTTATAAGTTTCAGCGGCAGCTAGTGCTGGTTGACACTGTTTGTTGTTAGTGTGGCTGTAAAGCCGATCTGGGATGGCTATTACAGGGAGTAGCCAAAGTGCTGGGTGGGTGGCTTCTCCCCACGCTCTAGGCCGGGTCTTTATTGGCCTATATAAAACCCAGCCAGCAGTCTCAGCTGGGTGTGGATTATCCTCCGACAGTGGAGCGCTGTCAGTCTCTGTGTGTTTTGGAATTGAGAGCTTGTGCTGTGCTAAAGGGCTGAGAGACTCCTGCTGGGAAACAGGCCCTAAAGCCTGCCGTGGACTGCGGGTGGAAAAACTGCTGACCAGGTGAAGGCTTTTGTTCTGTGGACTTTTTATGGTGTGAACAAACACCAAGACTGTAAACCATTACTTATTGTTTTTCCCTATGTGTGAATAAAACACTGAACTGTTTAAGTTAAAGTCTTTGTGGTTGCCTCTGTACTGCGTCTGCTAGCCTGTCTACCAGAGCAAATCCCCACTATATATATATATATATATATATATATATATATATATACAGTATATAGTGACACAGTGAGGGGTTGTGTCTGGCAAGGCAGATATTTTCCTCCCAGCATGTGCGGCTGGGCTGGTTTCCAGCCAGGTGAGGTCAAATACCGGACCAGTGTTTAAGCGCCGGTCCAGGTTTTGGTAGCCCCTGACTGTCTTTAAATAGGCAGCTGGGCTCAGCAGAGATGTCTCTGTTTTTGGGATCTGAGGCTTTGTGCTGTGCTGGAGGGCTGAGAGTTGTACGCTGGGGAAACAGGCCCCCTAAAGCCTGCTGTGGACTACTGGAGGCAGAACTGCCAGCAAGATGACTTGTGTTATATGAACCTTCCATTGTGTATGAATTAACACCAAGACTGCAAAGTTATGTGCTGTTTTGTGCAATTGCCTCAAGTGTGAATAAACACAGATGTTTTGAGTTAAGAACTTGCATTTTGCCTCTGTATTGTGCCTGCCTACCCTATCTACCAGAGCGAAACCCCACAATATATATATATATATATATATATAAATACGCACGAGGGAGAAGGTTTGCTGTACAGCTCTAATAGCAGCAACCCTCCTAAAGACAGAGAATGTCCCCATAGACAAATGTGTATGTGTGTGTATATATATATATATATATATATATATATATATATATATACATTCATACATACATACATACATACATATAGAACAGACAGAGGCCATGGTTCACAGCTCCCTCCCCTACGGCATTGCAGCACAGTATGTGTGAATGACTGAGTGATTATTACACTAAGAGTCAGTCACTCACACACAATGTGATCAAGATTGCTTCAGTAGACCTCCAGCCTTTGCTACTCACTGAGTTCGTCAACGTGGTGGTCACAGAGGCAGACACTGGGAGGGCAATATAGAAACTTCTCTTGGCACCTGCTTCACATCCCTGCAGTGGCGCTGGCAACCAGGAAGCATGCTCCTGCCGCGCCAGAGTTCAGATAGGATGATGCTCCCCAGTGGCATGCCTAGGGTGTTTGGCACCTGGGGCGGGTCCTTTCTCTGGCACCCCCCCCCAATACTTTAAAATATGGTACCCCCTCACAGTAGTATTGCCCTCATTGTACTACCTTCACAGTTGTTTTGTACAGATGTGTACAAAACAACATTACAGTAGTTATCCCACATTGTGCCCCCCTCACAGTAGTTATGCCCTCGCTGTGCCCCTTTCACAGTTGTAATGCCCTCTTTGTGTCCCCTTCACAGTAATAATCCCCATTGTGCCCCCTTTACATTAATAATCCCCATTGTGCCGCCTTTACAGTAATAATCCCCATTGTGTCCCCTTCATAGTAATAATCCCCATTGTGTCCCCTTCATAGTAATAATCCCCATTGTGCCCCCTTTATAGTAATAATCCCCATTGTGCCCCCTTAA
This sequence comes from Bufo bufo, assembly GCF_905171765.1. Classification (NCBI taxonomy): domain Eukaryota; kingdom Metazoa; phylum Chordata; class Amphibia; order Anura; family Bufonidae; genus Bufo; species Bufo bufo. Next base: position 207,933,042 of record NC_053389.1, read on the forward strand.
TATTAGTAATGCCTACTGTGCTAGTAATGCCCTATGTGCCCCTCCATAGTAGAAATCCCCATTGTTCCCCCTTCACATTAGTGATGCCCTCTGTGCCTCTTCCATAGTAATGTCCTCTGTGTCCCCTCCATAGTAATAAAGTCGTCTGTGCCCCCTCCATAGTAATAAAGTCCTCTGTGCCCCCTCTGTATTAAAAAACAAAAACAGAAAAACACAGTAACTACTCACCTTGTCCCGTTCCTGAAGCTCACATACCTCTCTTCCCTGCAAGAACAGATCACTCTGCAGCACTGTGTGGGCGGAGCTTATGCACATTTCCAGGCTGCAGGCTCCACCCACACAGGCCAGCAGCGTGATCTGTGTCTGCAAGCTGAATGGTGGAGCGGGGAGAATTCTTCCTGCTTCACCATTCAGAGTGCCGCTGGCCTGAAGGAGGGGAGGAGCGCTGGGAGCTTAGCGGTGAGTGACAGGACCCAGCTCCTGGGGCTCCAGCAATAAGCGCTTCCATCTGTATTGATGGAAGCACTCATTGCTTCTGGCACCCCCCTGAGAGGCTGTACCCGGGGTGGACCACCCCCCTCTCCCCCCCCCTTAGTACGCCACTGATGCTCCCTTCTTCTGCTGCTGTGTAAGTCGGCTTGTAAGCCGTAAGACTAGTAAGTCAGGGGGCGGGGCCATTCAGCTCTGCCGGGCCCCCCAACCTCACAAGCCCCATAGCGATCACGCGGTCTGCCGCCATTGTCGGTACGCCACTGCTTGTATCATTCCCAAGAAGACTTGGGGTTGTAAATGCTGCCAAAGGTGCTTAAACTAAGTACAAAGTAAAGGGTCTGAATACTAAAGTAAATTGAATATTTTAGCTTTTCTTTTTCAGTTAATTAGCAAATATTTCTAACATTCTGTTTTCACTTTGCCATTATTGGTTATTGATTGCAGAATGATGGGGAAAAATGTGAACAGTTTTTTTATTTTTGTACAAGTCCACAATATAATAAAACCTGAAAGAAGTGAAAGGGTCTGAGAACTTTCCAAATGCACTGTATGCTTTTATAACAGATATGTATTGGATGTGTTTTTGATGCATAAGGCGTTAATAAGCCGTTCACTGCCATCACTAGGTGGGGGTGTTGCCACCCTCCCTAAAGGGAATGGTTAGAATTTAGTGTTAGGAGACAGGGTCTAAACGGTGAATAGAGCAGATGCAAGTACCTGGATAAGACCAGCCAGAGAGAAGCAAAGAGATAAGAACAACAGATATATGGATGTAGCACAGTTAACACTCAAATTCTTAACTCAAATTTCTTAATCCATCATGATATCCCAAAACAAAACCCATTGAAAAGTAATTGAAGGTGTCGGCTAGTTTAGTTAACCTGTCTAGTTAAGCATGTTAACTCTACTATATCTGTATTTGAAGGATATTCCAGTGTTGAGATGAGGTACGTATAGACACCCTATTAGGGGCACCCCAAACCACCATCAGGCAGGAAAATCCCCAGAACCGGGTTATGCCCCGAAGGGAAGAAAGGTGTGCCCTTTCCATCATTGCACAGCCCAAAGGAGCATCACAGTGAGTAATAACTATGACCCCTATTCTTGCTGTTATCACTCATATCCTCTTCTCTGCTCTCTTACCCTGGGCATGCTGTACATTTGTCTACCTAATTCTAGTAATTAACACTTAGTCTAGTAAAACATGGAGATTGACTGCAGCATTCAGAATACACAACCACATAAAAAAACACAAAACACTTCATATTAGGCATCACATAAAACTGTCAAATAAATTGAAGATTACATAAATAATCTGCCTATTTGCCAAGCCCTTTTTTCTAACCCCAAAGGGAGAAAAGCAAAAGTGCTGATTTTATACTCTTGACACTGGCTCTTTATAGTCATTACTCCCACAGTGTAAAGAGTGGATGGAAAATGAAAGAGATGCTTGGACAGCTTGCTGAGTTAGATACAAGGATTATGGATTTGTTTCTTAATTTTTAGAGCAGTAAACGTTTATTGAATTCTATATGAGAGGCTACTAAGGATACAAAGCAGGGCAAGGCTACTAAACATATATCTGTAGGCGTGAATATGCCTTTATAGCCACGTAGGATATGTGCCGCACATTCGAGCTTCTAATAATTGGTGTCATAAATCTTGAAGATCACAGTAAAGTAGAACCTCCAGTGGTGTTTCATAACGAATTACCAGAAAATTAAGCCCACTAATCATCTCAAATCTCATCTCGCCTTTATGTTGCTTTTTCTTTTTGGCAGAACTTCACTCAGCTATAGTATTACAGAGATGAGCAAACCAGGCAAGATTAGTTTCATTTTAAGTTCAGCAATTTTTTTTACAAAAATTCAGCTATTAATCAAAGAGCGAGAGCCTAGTAAACAACTGCTGTGTGCTCCTTACTGTTCATCCGCTTGCTGTGTATAGATCATCAGTATAGCATAATCAATATAGCAAAGACGGACAACACCTTCAACAACTTTACTTCACGATTTTGGATCAATGTCACATGAGCCAGGGAGACCACCAAAATAATATTCAACTAAAAATGAACCAACAGAAATACAATATCCCACAAAACTTACACATCTCTCAAAAAACATGTCAGCCAGTTCTCTTTCTAGAAGGACAAGAGAACTAGAATGCCTTTAGAGAAACGTGCCTTTCTTGTTTGACTAGCCTTGTGGGGATTTTTTTTCAGGTGCTCTTTATCATTAGGGAGAGTAAAAAATGAGTGTTGTATGCCTGGCAACACTACTATTGGTGTCCCTGAACCTTCCCAAAAAACTGTCACGGTGACGAAAGCCAGTATTAAAAAAAACTGTGGGAGAAATGTATTATTCCTCTTACGCCTATAAACCTTTCAATGTCATGGCATAGATTTGTAACTTTTCAATGTCATGGAAACTTTTCTAGTTGCAATTGGTATTTTAAACGGCCCTCAACAATTGTATGAAAAGGAGGCCTGGTGAGGGTAGGCTTTGGGCAGCTCATCGCCCAGGTTATTCATTATTATTTACACCTCAAATAATGTAAATAATGACTGAAATCCATGGCAGCTCCAGGCTGCCATAAATTCCATTCCAGTGAACAAACTGCTGGTGGAGCCATGCAATTTATTGCACAGCCTGCACCTCCTCATAAATTACATGGCTCCTCCTGCAGTGCGGGCCCCATCAAGCAGACACCATTCTTGATGAATAAGAGCCAACGTGTTTTTGTTCACTTACTGTGCCTTTTTAGGGTCTGAAACTTTTTATTTTAAATACAATATACTTTAGATGTGCTGTTTACAACAGAATGTTTTGTAGGTTTCTCTATCAGACTTGAAAAATGACTGGAAAAAAAAAATAGTTAGAAAAACAAATTTTCTCATTTGTCTGAAAAGCCTCCTAAAAATGAAAGTCATAGAACTGGTTAAAAAAAAAAAAAAAGCCACTATAAAATTATGTGTGATGGAAGGGTACTTTGATAGGCAGTGTTGGACTGGGGTTCCTGGGGTCCACTAAAGGAATTTATTTCCAGGGCTCAACTTTTTGGATCAAAGAAACAGACCATAAAGACAAGTGATTGGTTCCAAAGGCAGACAGATTTTTTTTTTCTCCTGGATCTTTGGGGAACATTATTGCATCAGAGCCTGGATCCACCGGAGGATCTCCTGGTACTCTGGTGGCCAGTCTGACCCTGTTGATGGTCAATATAATTAGTTGCTTCAAAATCCACAGTAGATGTTACTGTGGAACTGAAACAAAATTCACAACAAAAGGGTTAAGTTCCTGGTGGTAATCTACAGAATTTCAATTTATATATTTAAAATTCACACTGCAGGTTAAAGTCGCGTCTTTAAAGAGGACCTGTCACCACTCCTGACATGTCTGTTTTAATAGCTTTCTGCATCCCCCATGTAATAACAATTCTGGAACATCTATTCTTATGACTCTATTTTGTGCCATTCCTTTATTATCTCTACTATAAGTTATGAATTAATTGCTATTAGCCTGCAGTAAGGGTACAGAGGGGTGGTAAAACATTGGGGGGGTGTATCTGCCCATACTCACTCTATCCAATCAGTGCTGCCATTTTCAAACTGTGAAGGTACGCCCCTCTGTACCGTTACTGCAGGCTAATAACAATTCATTGATAACTTCTAGTAGAAATAATAAATGAATAGCACAACATAGAGACATAAGAATAGATGCTCCCGAATTGTTAGTATGCAGGGAATCCATGTAGCTATTAAAATAGGCATTTCAGGAGAGGGGACAGGTCCTCTTTAAACATGGTGCCCACTTGCGAGTGCAGTAGGCGCCATAGCAGCTGGGTTTCTGCTGTTTGAAATAGCAGCCACCAGTGGCAAAGTATGCGATCAGCCATAAGGCTGATAGCTAACATTTCACGTCTCAGATTCCTTGGTCAAATGACTACGGTGTCGGAGCAGTTCGGAAGCAGGAGCCACGTGCTCCAGCTCCCATAACAGTGTTCCCCGGCTGAGATTGGGGGATCCATTACACTGTTCTAATATCCGGAATCATTGGAAAGTACAGATCGCCCCACAAAAAAATTAGCTCTGTACGCATAACTACAAAAAAAGTTATAGGGGTCAGAATATGGTGAAAAACTGTACAACTCTGGTATCATTGTAATCATACTGACCTGGAGAATGAAGGTACCGTCAATTTTACTGCATAGTAAAAGCTGAAATTGCATTTTTTTTACAATTCCACCATATTTAGATTTTTTTTTTCATGTTTCCAATTACATTGTATGCAACATGAACGGTAAAATAAAGTTATGACTTTGGGAAGGTGGGGAGTTAAAAACAAAAACACAAAAACAGAAAATCGTCTTGTCCTCTGAGGGTGCAATTATTCAGGGTATTTTTATAAAAAATATTTCTGTCCTATGGAAAACATTTGGTAAGAAAGAAGAAAGGCTTTTGAAGCATGTACAAGAAATCTGTCAGCTATGTGTCTATGCAAACAGTTTGATAAGGAGGTCGCTAGTGATGGATTTCCTTTAGGTAACAGGCTTTTTTTCATAATAGTACTAATTAGGGCTGAGCGAAGCAAAGCCTTAGAAGCGAAATTTAGTCAAAAGTTTAGGAAAGCTTCGATTGGGAACAAAGCCAAATTTCCTTGTGTTTCGTGGTAACGAATTAGGTTTTCCTAAAATGGCAGCTGCACATGTTACAAAGCGAAAGTAAAAAGCTCTGGAATGTGAGATCAACCATAATGCCGTGCAGCCATCCCATCCGCAGGTAGCCATCCCCTATGATGTCACAGTCCAATAAAAGCCTCATCCCGCCTGGTTGCAGCCATTGTCCTGTGAGCTGTACATAGGGAGAGACATGGCAAATGCTCATGCGCTAGGGACAGTGTTGCTGCAATAATGTAGTGACCATGTTTGATCTATCCATCGTGTTCAGCATCTGGTTTTAACCCTAATAATTTTAAAAGTGAAACACAAGTAGGGAGGGATCCTCATTTTTATTGAAGGATCCACATGAGATTATGGTCATCCCTGTTGTGAATCTCTAAAAATGATTGCTTTGGTTTTCCCGCCTAAATGCTGTGTATCATCTCTAGTACCATCACACAGGGGGACAGGGTCTGCTTCATACCTGCTCCAGCTTCCCTGATTTTTTCTGTAGGAAGCCGGAGCACACCCAGATGACCACAGCATCTGAAGGGTTAAAAGTCCGCGACTGGCATTACTTCAGTTGTGGACATTATAGCCAGGTATCTGCTCTTTAACACAGCAGAAACAGACACACAGCGGCCCTTTTTAAATGTCTGTCCGCCGATGCAAATTTACTGTCAGCGGTCAGGAAAGGGTTAAGTTCCAAGCCTTCATACTGAGATTGGGCCACCAATTGGGAAGAATATGATTAGGCAGAATGACCTGGGTATACCTAATTTATAGTAATTGGTGACAAATTAATTCAGAACAAATTAAATATCTTAGTGAATTTTGGCGAATCTGCCTGTCACGACAGAGGGTAGGGATAAGCGCAGCCCTAAACTCCACCCCACCTCTGTCCCTGCCTACTTGCATGGCCCATCCTAACCGACAGCATACAACTTGGCGGCAGTCCCTCGCTTAGACACGTGCAGGGTCCTAAGAAGATAAAGAAGTACCGTAACAGAGTCAGGAAAGCAAAGGTCAAAGCCAGGAGGTCACGTTTTTGAGAAGGAAAATAAAACTAATGGTGGGTTTTAAACTAATGGTGGTCTGTGGATGACACTATTATGGGGGATCTGTGGATGACACTGTTATGGGGGGGATCTGTGGATAACGCACTGTTATGGGGGGTCTGTGGATGGCACTGTTATGGGGAGATCTGTGGATGACACTGTTATGGGGATCTGTGGATGACACTGGTGTTGGAATTGCAGCGGGGCCCGTTGCAGTCACTGTACTCTATTACATCGGGCCCCACTCACACCAGTATTCATATGTAAAGTGTGGCCAATCCATATTTTAAGTGTAGGCAATGTAGCACAATCCACTATTCACTATGAAACTCCCATACTAGCAGGCAGGCTAGTGTGGCCAATACATATGTAAAGTGTAGGTAAGGTAGCGCAACCCACTACTCACTTTGAAACTCCGTACTAGCAGGCACTGCATGCTGGCCGGTCGCTCACTTCCTCATGTGCATGCTCCTCCCACTTTAATAATAAAGTAGGCGGAGCATGCGCCGTGGCGAAGTGAGTGACTGGCCAGCCTGCAGTGCCTGCTAGTACGGAGTTTCATGGTGAGTAGTGGATTGTGCTACCTTGCCTACACTTTACAAGTGGATTGGCCACAATTTACATATGGATTGGCCACACTTTACATATGAATACTGCTGTGTGCAGGGCCCGGTGTAATAGAGTACAGTGACTAAAGCGGGCCCCGCCACGAGTTGCCGGCCTCCAGCCCCTCCTCCCTTCCCGCTGACACATCACAGGCCGCACTGTGCAGCATCGCGGCCGGCGATGTATCAGTGTTAGCAGAGTAAAAATGGCAGCATTCGCCCAATAAGACGCACTTTTTTTTCTCGTATTGTAGTGAAATACGACAGTGAACGCTTTTAGCGCAAAAAACACCAAATGTGAACTGCGTCAAATTTTCTCGTATTGTAGGGAAATATGACAAGAAACGCTTTTAGCGCAAATAACAGCAAAAGTGACCTGCGTAAATATTTATCTTTTTCCACAGATAAAAGCCACTAAAGGCTTTTCAACATAGCACTTGCAGCCCAATAACTAATTGCTGGAATGACAGAGCTATATTATGAGACTATCTGGATCCCCAAGTAATGTTTCCTTTTTAAATCGCTTTTTTTCACAATGAGGATTTACCTATGACTCTCCCTAGCATCTGCACACGTCTCTCCCTGCCTGTGAAATGATTCCTCTCACTATCCTTTCCCTGCACTAGTAAATCGCTTCTTTCCTTTTTTTTTTTAACAATTCGTTTTTCTTTCACTCTCCCTAGGGCCTGCATACACATCTGTCCCTGAACAAAGTACGATAGTGAATGGCAGACTCTAAGATGGCCGCCGTATTTATAGGGCTGTGACATCACCAGGCTGGCTGGCTGCTGGCTGGTCATCCGGCCTTCCCAGAGTTCCTTGCCCCATGTCCTCACACGTGTAGCCGCCATTTTAGCCGCCATTGTAGCCGGCTAGCTGCCATATTAGGAAAAATTGGGATTCGTTACCACAAAGCCTGAGGAAATTCGCATTCGTTCAGAATCAAATTTTTCCTGAAATTTGGAACGAATTCGACTTCGTCAGCTTCGATTCGCTCATCTCTAGAAATAACCACCACTTCTCTGAATTAGAATCTGCTGGCAATCAGATGTTACAAAGATTTGGGCACTACAGAATAAATGCAGTTTAAAATAACATCCAATTAAAGAGGTAGGTCATCAGTATCAGATCGTTGGGGGACCAGCACCCGGGACCCCTGCAAATCAGCTATTTAACCTCTTGGGGACAAAGGGCGTACCTGTACGACCTGATGTACCGGTACTAAATGACACAGGGTGTACAGGTACGCCCTGTGTATTTCCGATCACCGCCGCGCGGCGGGCGGTGATCGGAACAGAGTGCCTGTTGAAATCATTCAGCAGGCACTCTGCGACAATGCCGAGGGGGTTCCTGTGACCCTCACGTATCGACGATCGCTGCAAACCGCAGGTCAATTCAGACGGGTTTACGGGTCATTCCGGCGGGGATCGGCGCTGCCATCGGGTTCCCTTGCTGCTGTAATGGGGACCCGATGGCATGGAAGGCAGCGCTGATGCCTTCCTTAGGCATCGGGGAATGCATTGTAAAGGGGATCAGACCCCCAAAAGTTGAAGTCCCAAAGTGGGACAAAAAAACTGCAAAAAATTAGCCCCTACCTAAAACAAAAAATAAAAAAACTATGGCTCAGAATATGGAGACACTAAAACATTTTTTTTTTGTTTTAAAAAAGCTGTTATAGTGTAAAACTTACATAAATAAAAAAAAGTATACATATTTGGTATCGCCGCGTTCGTATCGACCGGCTCTATATAAATATCACATGACGTAACCTCTCAGATGAACACCGTAAAAAATAAAAAATAAAAACTGTGCTAAATAAACAATTTTTTGTCACCTTACATCACATCACATGTTATAGTGTAAAACTTGACTAAATTAAAAAAGTTATACATATTAGGTATTGTCGCGTCCGCAAGAACCTGCTATATAAAAATATCACATGACCTAACCCCTTAGGTGAATACCGTGAAAAATAAAAACGGTGTAAAAAAAGCAATTTTTTGTCACCTTACATCACAAAAAGTGTAATAGCCATCGATCAAAAAGTCATACGCACCCCCAAATAGTGCCAATCAAACCGTCATCTCATCCCCCAAAAAATGAGCCCCTAAACAAGACAGTTGCCAAAAAAATAAATAAAACTATGCTTTGTAACTGGAAAAAAATTATAAAAATGGAAAATCTGTGAAAAAAGTGAAATTTTGACATTTTATCTCTATTTTCCATTAATTCTTGTGGAACACCTAAAGGGTTAACAAAGTTTGTAAAATCAGTTTTGTATACCTTAAGGGGTGTGGTTTCTAAAATGGAGTCACTTTTTTGGAGTTTCTACTCTAGGAGTGCATCAGGGGGGCTTCAAATGAGACATGGTGTAAAAAAAACAGTCCAGCAAAATCTGCCTTCCAAGACCGTATGGCATTCCTTTTCTTCTGCGCCCTGCTGTGTGCCCGTACAGTAGTTTACGACCACATGTGGGGTGTTTCTGTAAACTACAGAATCAGGGCCATAATTATTGAGTTTTGTTTGGCTGTTAACCATTGCTTTGTAACTGGAAAAAATTGATTCTAATGGAAAATCTGCCAAAAAAGTGAAATTCCATTAATTTTTGAATTTTTAAAGGGTAACAAAGTTTGTAAAATCAGTTTTGAATACCTTGAGGGGTGTAGTTTGTAAAATTGGGTCATTTTTGGGATGGTTTCTATTATGTAAGCCTCACAAAGTGACTTCAGACTTGAACTGGTCCTGAAAAAGTGGGTTTTAGATTTGCTTCTAAACTTCTAAGCCTTCCAACATCCCCAAAAAGTAAAATGGTATTCACAAAATGATCCAAACATGAAGTAGACATATGGGGAATGTGAAGTAATAACTATTTTTGGATGTATTACTATCTATTATAAAAGTAGAGAAATTGAAATTTGGAAATTAGCAAATTTTTCCAAATCTTTGGTAAATTTGGATTTGTTTTATAAATAAAAATTTATTTTTTTGACTCAATTTTACCACTGTCATGAAGTACAATACGTGAGGAGAAAACAATCTCAGAATGGCCTGGATAAGTAAAAGCGTTTTAAAGTTATCACCACAAAAAGTGACACAAAAAATAGCCTTGTCCGTAAGGTGAAAATGAGCCCGTCCTCAAGGGGTTAAAAAGGACACCAAACTCAGATGAACAGTGCGATTTTTACTCTCAGTACAGCACCATACATTGAATAGCAAAGACAAACAAATGAGTACTCTCTAAGGTAAAACCCATGGATAACATAAATCATCCACCAACACACAGGTTTAGCTAACATGTTCTCATTGCAACTACAGTACCCTCCCCACTTTGATTGACAGGACCAGGCAGTGAAAATGCCTGGCCCTGTCAATCAAAGTGGAGAGGACATGTCAGTTGCAGAGAGAGCTGAGCCTCTAGGTGTAATGGTAACCCCCTTGATCCCAGAGGCTCATTTACATATATTAAAGCATGATTTTTCTCAGCAATGTGGGAACATGGGAACATGAGACCAGCACAGATGCCTTCAGCTGCCAAGCACATATGTAACAGGTCAGCCAGTTTCATACAAATCTACAGATGCCCTTTAGTCTGAATGTAAAATAAAAGGCCTGAAATAAAAAATATATAAAAAAGAGGCAGGCATAGATTGTAGCCATAGATACAGCCTTGCTTACTGATGATTACAAGAATTTTTGAGCACCTTTTGCTTTTTTCCAATATTTTACTGCTGATGTATATTAAAAAGAAATAGTAAATCATGTGTTATCGGTGGTTGGAAGTCTCTCATCAATGCAAAAGGCTCCTGAACCAGTGCACTATAGTACTGATCATGTCATGTTTATATCCATCACCCTCCTAATAACCATACTGTATGTAAGAAGCACTTCCATTGTCTGATGCCTGTGACAAATTCTCATTCACAATGTCATGCGAAAAACCGCAATGAGTGGCTATTGTTTGCCCTGCAGAGAGATTATTTCGCGTACTGGTTCCTGTGAATACATTTGGTGACCATATATGGTACTTGCTGAATGGAATCCGGCTGTTTTATTTGTGTCTCCATGGCGACTATTAGATGTGATGTTACAGTACTGCAAGATTACATGTTGGACTGTGTATGTTCAGTTACCATGGAGACCAAACTGGGGAAAATCCAGCTCAGACTTCTCAAGAAAACGGGCGATTGTATTGATTCATGAGCATGAAGAACGTCCATTGCTTGCTATACATCCTCTGCTTATTTCCAGCTGAGCTCATTTGCTATAATGTGAAATGTTATTTTATCCTCTTTTAGTCATACACTGTGCATATTTTTACATACTTTATGTTGAATGAGTCATAATAGGGTGGACATTCTATATTATAAAGATCTCCAACTCCTGAATCCCTCTTTGAGCATCATTGTATGGTTGCAATTACACTTAGAAACTATAGCTCTGAGCTGTGCCTTGCATTGATGATCTCATCTTTCTTGGGTTAATTTCGGAATCGTTGTTGCCATGGTAACAACAGGGATCCCTTTATATAGCAACCTAGCAAATGACATCATCTTTTGAATCTGGTCTGCCTTGCAAGTTGGTTTAAGCTTTCAGGAATCAGTACAAGGAACTGTATTCTACAACTCCATAATCTCATTTGAGCCCTTGAGAAAATAAGTACGCAATCATTTAAATGTGTAAATCTCTCTTCCTTCCCTTTTGTCAACTTCTTTCGAAGCAATTAGTGGAGCAATAAATCTTTCAGCCGTGAAGGTCAGTAAACTAATTTCTAGATTTCACAGTTCCTAGATCAAATATGATTTTAGATTTAAATTTTAATTTAGGTAATGCCAAATAAGCATTTACGCAAGCATACATTCTAGAAGTAAATAGACTAAGGGGGGCATTATCAAGACTGGCTGTTTAATCGTCGGTCTTGATTCCCCCTGCTTAGGTGGTCTAAAATCTATGGATGTCAAAGATTTCTATCATTATTCATGCCAGAAAACTGGTGGGAATGAAGATAAATGTGTCGGCCCTCCTGGCCACACACCTCCCGCCCTCACCCTACCCACTTTTCTTGCTTCTTCAGAAAAGTGTTGAGAAGGAAGAAAAGTCGCAGGTTGTGCCTCGAAAATGTATGTGACATAAATTGCAACTTATTAATGCCACAACAGTGGCATAAAGAGCATGATAAATGTGTATCTTGTGCTGGAAAATTCTACCCAATAATAATCGCTGATCATCAATATCTATTGACAATTGACAATAGTTATCCACATCTATATGCCATAATTATCTCTAGTACAGGGACAAATGATTGCTAATAAGTTTGTTTGTCCCCATGCAGTTTTCACTTGATGGCACCACATCCCCTTCATAAATGGAGTAATGCGCTGCCAAAAAGCTATGATTTTTGTGCAACATAAAAGATGCCATTACACCACAAATGAACATTGGCTTGTGTTAAAGGGTTTCTGTCATCATAAAAATGGGTATTAACCTGGCTGACATTAGCGATGTGTTAATGTCAGCTGAACATAACTATATTAGTCCCATGTCACTATGTACCGCCGTTATTTTGAAAAACAAACTTTTATAATATGCAAATGAGCCTCTAGGAGCAGGGGGGGGGCGTTGCACCTGCTCCTAGAGCGTTCACTTATCTCTTTCCACAATCTTCTACACTTGATTGACAGAGCCAGGCCAGTGTTGGTCTCCTGTCTGCTGGGGAAATCTCGCGCCTGCGCCATCCCGTTCAGTATTCGGTGCAGGCGCAGTGAGGGAAAGATGTTCGCTGGCATCCGGCTTCCTCACTGCGACGTATTCAACGCTGGCACAGTGAGGAAGCCGGCTGTCGGTGAAAGTCCTTCCCTCACTGCACCTGCGCCAAATACTGAACGGGATGGCGCAGGCGCGAGATTTCCCCAGCAGACAGGAGACCAACACTGGCCTGGCCCTGTCAATCAAGTGTAGAAGGGCGTGGAAAGAGGTAAGTGAACGGAGCCTCTAGGAGCAGGTGCAACGCCCCCCCGCCTGCTCCTAATATAGTTATGTTCAGCTGACATTAGCACATCACTGATGACAGAAACCCTTTAAAGGCTCCTTATATAGCAATACATTTAATGGGTTGACCCAGCATAATCGTTACTTGCCAACTTTTTAGCACAGCCTTGTTTGAATTTCAACACAAAGCATGCCCATTTTTTACACCCCCTTTAAATACAGTCCATGCCCCTTTAAGTGAAGCGGCCTGCCTCCTCACTGTGTGTTTGGATGCCGTGGTGTATATCATGACACAGCCTCCTGCCGCTACACACTGGGCTGAATTCTAAGAGTTACCGAGAGGCTTCCCTGGCACCCAGGAGATTTGCCAACTCTTCTAGAAGTCTCAGAGACCTCCTGTTTTTCCAGGAACCTGATAAGGAACAGTTGGAAAGTATGCCATAGACATCCCTAAAAGATGGCATGTCTAATGTCCTATTGATGGAGTTCTGACTGACTGCTATCCACAACCAGTAGATAAAACATCTAGTAAGCCACTTGTTACTTGTCAGTTTTGCTTGGCTTTTTCCAGGTAGCTGCATGGTCAGCCATAGACTATAAAGGGCCAACTAGATGGCCTCTCAATAAAATTGAGCAGAGAAATAAAAAAACAACAAGACTTTCCTAGTATTGCTGCTACTTCGTTCTAGTGATTAGCAGGGTTTACATGCTAATCAGACATTGTGTATGCTAAAGCAACCCCTTTGAGGAGCATAGTCCTTCAATATGATACAGAAACAATCTCAGGGCTCAGACAAACATATGGCTGCTGTGTCTGTGTTGCAGACTGCAAATAGCAGTCCGCAATACACAGGAGCTGGCCATGTGAACTCCTAGCTGCGGTGCAGACCCATTAACTTGAATGGGTCCATGAAGCACAAGATACAGCAAAAGCTAGGACATGTTCCATCTTTTGCAGTGCAGAGGCACGAACCTGAAAGCCCACAGAAGGGCTTCAAAGTGTTTCCGTGGGCTTTAGCGTTTGTGGTCCACAACATGGCATTGTGGCCATAAGGTCGTGTGAATGAGCCCTTAAATTACAGCATATGGGAAAAATTACTATGTTCATGGCTTATAATTACAGATGCAGTTTTGTTTACTGGTGATAAAACATCTCAATATTGAAATTTAAATCAAATGTGCCCTGTGGAAACCATTCTATCAGTTCATTCTAACCTTTCCAGTTCATAGATTGTCTTTTTTTAGCTATAAGGAACAATTGTCTGGCCGAAAACATTCAAAATAATGATCCAGTACAAAAAATCAATCCATCATTCATTGTCATTTCATGGAAAAAAAATCACAAAATGTGAATGCAAAGTCTGAGCCAATCCATTAGTGGCCCCTCACTTATTATGTTCTGCTTAGTATGATGGTGATTTTGTTCACATTGAAATCAGGTGCCTAAAGTCCAGAAGCAAGACTGTTATAAACTCACTGTCCTTTAATTATAGCCAATATTCTTGTAGTATGTGCCTTCAGGAGTCATGAGACTTTATATTGTTTTTTTATGACCTTAACGGCCACACTAATATTTCCTATCAATTTATTGCTACTTATATAGTGCCAACATACAGTATTCAGCTACTGTGTGCAAGTATTTAATTATTCATATCAGTTCCTCTTCTACCAATGCATTTTGTAGTAAGGAAGAACAGTGCTAACCTTTAAAAACCCCTCAGAAAAGGTCATTAATATCTGATCGGTGGGGTCTGAGTCCAGCCACCTCCACTGACCAGCTGTCTGAAGAGGCCATGGCACTCTGGGAAGCACTGTGGCTTTATACTAAACCAGTGATGTCCTGTTCATTGCTCACATGGGCTATGTGTAGCTCAGTCACATTCAATTGAAAAGGTCTGGGCTACAATTCCAAGCACATCCATTATACAATTTAAGGTGCTGTGCCTGGCATAATGTGAAGAGACAGCAGTGCACACAGAACCGCCATGGCCTCTTCAAACAGCTGACCGATGAGGGTGGCAGGAGTTGGAAGCCCAGCGATCAGATATTGATGACCTATCCTGTAGATACAGTATGTCTTCAATTTTTTTCTCCCAGAAAAACCCTTTAGGTTATTGTGCTGCACCTTCATGAAATTAAGAAAGTTTTATAAGAACCAGAAATGATAAAAAAAAATAATAATCTATACCTAAATCCCTAAGGCTACATGCACACGATCAGGATTCATGTGCGGAGAATCCGCACTGAAATCCGCAGGTGTTCGCAGGCAAATCCGTGCGGTCAATCCGCATTAATTGGTGCGGATTTGCATACGGATTTGCGTGCGGATTTGGTGCGGATTCGGTGCGGATTTTCCGCATGCGGATTTCACTAAGTGAATGAAGAAAATCCGGTCAGGAAAAAAAAAATTAATTGACATGTCGCGGATTTTAAAATCCGCACCGCAGGTCAAAATCCGCGCGGAAAAAATCCGCATCGTGTGCATTGAGAATTTCAAATTCTCATAGAATACAATGGACATGACCTACGGTGCGGATTTTCCGCACGCAAATCCGCGCGGAAAATCCGCACGCAATCCTGATCGTGTGCAGGGGGCCTAACCGTTCTAGTTGCATCATTTCTGCAGTTCTTGCCAGGTCTCCCAAAATAACATCACCTCCAGCATTCAAGTTTTGCGGCCAGTCACTGACCTCAGCGGGTCATGTCTCATACACGAAAGCATCCCCACTGACGCCAGTGAGTATCTGCAGCAGTCCTGTGAATTATGTGAGATCATCTTGCAGGACTGTCAGAGATCATCAAAGTGTTGATTGATACTGGAGTGGTGCAGAATTTAATGAGAGAGTATAGCTTATTATTATTATTATTCTTTCATATCTGGCTCTTATGTTAGTTTCTTAAAATCGTAAACAACCCTCTTAAGATTGTCACATTAGGTTAACCCTTTTCCTTCTGTGGATGTGAAGTTTACATTCCAGAAGGATAGTCTTCCTTCAGGATAGAGTCCAAAACATTGGCTTATTCATGACTTTAGGGGCATAGTTATGATTTTAAGCTCCTGAAATGGTCTGACATCCAAAAGGACAAGTCACCAATCATTTTACGGCACCGTAAAAACAGAAGTCACATTACAAACATAACTACCTGGTTCAACTTTAGTGACACAAAGGGAATCCAGCCCAGAGGGAATCAAGGTCTAAATGATCTTTGTTAGTGACTAAGATCACTAGTACATAGTTGTATCCAAACCACCCATATTACGGCTGATTGTTGGGCTGCAGCTGTATTTACACGTATCTCTGCCCAGTGTGTAACAGCACCCTAACACTATTCCCTGGAGGCATACACAATAGGTAATGAGATAAGCAATAGTGTTGATCGCAAATATTCTAATGGAAAATTTTTATCGCGAATATTGGCACTTTGAGAATTCGCGAAGATGTAGAAGATAGTGCTATGTATTCGTAATCGCGAATATTCTAGATTTTTTTTTTCATCAGTAACCTACCTTCTTGCTTGTGGGCCAATGAGAAGGCTGCAATATCTTTGTCAGAGCTTAGCAACATCCCTAGAAACCAATAGGAAAGTTGCCTACCCCTTTACTATATAATAAACTCCCCAGCAGCCTTTTTCCTGCAGTTTTTTTTTGCAGTTCTGAGAGAGAGAGAGCAGTGACATTGCTGTGCTCTGTGCTTTCATCTGGATCATATTCCTTATCCAATTACATTAGATAGTTAGTTAGCTCATATGTATAATACAGATAGTTAGTGGGAGATAGTCAGTGTAGGTTAGATAGTGATATAGTGTAGCTGATAGGTTCCAGTGCAGAGTGTTATGTAGTGTGATAGGAATTACTGTTTCTCTGCTGTCCATACCTTCATGCTACAGACATAGTGCTTTGATGTCACAACAATCAGTAATATCTACTCAGACCTGATAAGATGTGAAGTTGCATGTATTGCACAAAAAATATGCGCATCAGTAGTGCCGATTTGCACAATCACAAAACTAATGACTGGAGATCACGAATTCTAGAATTCGCTAATTTATTGTGAATATTATGTGAAAAGTTCTCAAAATATAGCGAAAACGAATATTGCCTATGTCGCTCATCACTAATAAGCAATAGCTCATCTAATGACTTCCTGCACCTAATAAGCTCACTGTATGACTCTGCTACCAGTACCAGGATTGCACCACACAAACACACACACACAAAAGCACATTTTAATAACATTCTTAAGAAATTGGATGATCAGCAACTCTTGTCCATACATACATAGCTTTTTCAAATGTTATTTCTGGAAAGACAGGACAATTGCTATGGTGCTCAGTAATCAATATAAAGTAGGCTGTAAGTCAGTTTCCATGTGATAGAAGAAACTTGTGACACTCACCCTTTTGATAACTTTTTGAAGACACATCAACAGCAACACGAAGCATGAGAAAGTTTGGAATGCAACTTACTGGTAATATCACCTGGATACTATATAGTTTTTATACATTTTTACATTTTATATTCTAAGTCACAAGGTACACCCCTATGACTAGTTCTTTGTCAACACCTATCTAAAATACAGTTGTAGAGATAACAAAATTATAAAATAATTTCATCAGCTAGAAATAACATTCCAACACGCTGATTGTAAGTAAAAATGGCCATTTTCAAATATTTCCACAAAAACCTCTGAGTGTCTATAAATCCTACTATTAGTTATGATTAGGGATGAGTGAATCGACTTTGGATGCTTCATCCGAAGTGGATTCGCTCATCACTAGTTATAATGGTAGATTATGTTTAGGATTTGACAATTATGGATTACAGTTAGAAAGGTCATATTGCGGATTGGAGATTGATGACACATTTAGAATGATAGATTATGTTATCTTTTAAAGAATTGTGTGCCTGCACACAAACTTAAATTGAAATTATATATTTGCTTAGATACAAAGTTACACTACATGTAGGTGCTTGTATGTGCATACAAGAAGTCCATGTTCATAATAACACAGTTACAAAAAGCTAGATAGCTTACAATTAGAGCCAACTCCTAGGCAATACCACCTTGGTGCTCTCCACCATTCTCGAACCTGATTAGATGGTGACATTTCAGGGGTACTCCCCCTTCCTAAAAGATGAGATAGCAGAATGACTTCCAAAACACTGCAACGTGCCCTAGTCCAAGGGAAGTTTAGAATGCCAATTTTGGCATTTGCTCTACTTGTAAGCTATATAGCTTTAAGTAACTCTGCTAGTATCAATGTTTAGTGAAGAATATAAATTTAAAGAAAGTAACAATATATTTGTGTCTTTTATTATTGGACTACTAAAGGCCTAAAGAGGGGTGACTTACCGTTACTAACTCTATTTATGTTTACAATATACAGTCCTGATCAAAAGTTTAAGACCACTTGAAAAATTGCAAAAAATCATATTTAGCATGGCTGGATCTTAACAAGGTTCCAAGTAGAGCTTCAACATGCAACATGAAGAAATGGGAGTGAGACAAAACATTTTTTGAATATTCAATTTAATGAAAACAACGAATAAACTGAAACAGGCTGTTTTTCAGCTGATCAAAAGTTTAGGACCACATCTCAAAAAAAAAAAACGAAACCCCCCCAAAACAGAAATCCAACTTCCAAACATGAACTCAGTAATGAGTAGCTCCGCCGTTATTGTTTATTACTTCAAAAATTCATTTCGGCATGCTTGATGCAAGCGTTTCCATGAGGTGAGTGGGAATATTTCTCCAAGTGGTGAAGACGGCCGCACGAAGGCCATCTACTGTCTGGAACTGTTGTCCATTTTTGTAAACTTCCCTTGCCATCCATCTCTAAAGGTTCTCAATTGGATTTAGATCAGGGGAACACGCAGGATGGACCAAAAGAGTGATGTTATTCTCCTGGAAAAAGTCCCTTGTCCTGCGGGCATTGTGTACTGTAGCGTTGTCCTGTTGAAAAACCCAGTCATTACCACACAGAAGACGGCCCTCAGTCATGAGGAATGCTCTCTGCAACATCTGAACATAGCCAGCGGCCGTTTGACGCCCCTGCACTTCCTGAAGCTCCATTGTTCCACTGAAGGAAAAAACACCCCAGACCATTATGGCGCCCCCTCCACTGTGGCGCGTAGAAAACATCTCAGATGGGATCTGCTTGTCATGCCAGTAATGTTGGAAACCATCAGGACCATCAAGGTTAATTTTTTTCTTATCAGAGTATAAAACTTTCTTCCACCTTTGAATGTCCCATGTTTGGTGCTCTCTTGCAAAGTCCAAACAAGCAGTTCTGTGGCGTTCAAGGAGACGAGGTCTTTGAAGACGTTTTTTGTTTTTTAGGCCCTTCAGTCTCAGATGACGTCTGATGGTTATGGGGTTGCAGTCAGCACCAGTAAGGGCCTTAATTTGGGTCGAGGATCGTCCAGTGTCTTGATGGACAGCCAATTGGTTCCTCCGGCTCAGTGCTGATGAAATTTTTTTGGGTCTTCCACTTGACTTTTTTGTTCCATAACCCTCAGGATCATTTAAGAAATTCCAAATGACTGTCTTACTGCGTCCCACCTCAGCAGCGATGGCGCGCTGTGAGAGACCCTGCTTATGCAGTTCAACAACCCGACCACGTTCAAAAAGGGAGTTTTTTTGCCTTTGCCATCACAACGTGTGACTACCTGACAGAAAATGACAATGAATCCACATCTTTGCACAGATTTGGCCTTTTAAAGGCATGTGGTCCTAAAATTTTGATCAGCTGAAAAACAGCCTGTTTCCGTTTAATTGTTATTTTCAATTAATTGAATGCTCAAAAAATGTTTTGTCTCACTCTCATTTATTCTTGTTGCATGTTGAAGCTCTACTTGGAACCTTGTTAAGATCCAACAATGTAAAATATGATTTTTTGCCATTTTTCAAGTGGTCTTAAACTTTTGATCAGGACTGTATTACTTTTTTCTAGTAAGTGGCTTTATAATAACACTACCAATTAGGATGGTGGGAGAGAGGGATAAAAATAATAGCAAACTAAGGGCATGCTCATTTCTATGGGCTCCCTGACACTCCAGTTTAGATATTATTTTGTGTAGAAAGCATGATTATTTGTTTCAATGAGTCCTTGATGGTCTGAAAGTGATGGTAACCCTCTGTGGAGTTTCCTAGTAGATTTCTGAATATAAATACAGGATATTTGATCCAGAAGTAAAAACTTCACATACAAGGCAGAAAAAAAATCTCTTTTGATTACCACTGGTAATTAGACTGTATCAATATTCAAAATCATTCTTAATAATGTTTTCATTCAGCAAATCAACCACTTTCGTACTAATGTGTGCCCCATAAAAACACACTCGGCTGTCAGTGGTCTTGCTGTGCCTTGTTCCTGGATGGTTACAGTCCCCACAAGACTAGGAACTGGCTTGGTTCTGTCACCAGTGTAGCAAATTATAGGCCTTAACCTTTATACCTGCTTGAATGATACATCACATCAGTGTGACTTAAAAGGGTTGGCCCATATTGGCCATTGGGCCATATCACCATTGGGCTATTAGAGATCGCTCCTCCCCATACTGTAGAGGATATCGCTGCCTCTAAAGCAGCTGTCTCCTAAACTGACGAGCAGGTGATTGTCTGGAAGGAATGCTTCCTTCCCAACAATCAACTGATAAATTGTTCAGTGTGAAGGAGTCTTAAGAGTAAGCCATTTTCAGATCTTGTTGGGACTATAGATGGCCAGGAACGAGACAGAGGCACAGGCATAGTTTGGACCATATAGATTGTCGGCTCTTATGCCGGACAGCCCATTTAAACCTATCAACCTGTATTATAATTGCACAATTTTTTTTAGAAAATTACCAGGCAGAAAATTAAGGGCAGAAGAGAAATTAAAGGCTATATGCCATTTTTCAGCCATTTTTATTGCTTCAGTGCATCTTTGCTATAGGCTTCCATCTGTTCTGTCCATCTGTTTTATACTTCTTTTTAGCCTACCGTAGCTAAGTTTGCATGAAGTGGGGGTGGATGGAATGGAGTAACTGTAGAATCACACTACAAAGGTTTGATTTTTGCCTGTAACCATAGAGATGTATAGGTCTGTTTTGGAACTGTAGAGACAAAACTGTAGCATATGAAGTTAGTGGGAATAAGACCTTGGTAGCAAAGATGTACGTAAATAGCCTTTAAAAGTTTTACTATTGGATTATTCACAATTAGTGATTATCATATTTCTTAAAATTTTATTTCAGTCTGATTCGTCCAACCGTCTGATTTGATTCAGGTCCAAATAAATTCTGCCCAAATTGAAACTGCTCTAATTGCCTGGAAAAGTCTCTCTCTCTCTCTGTATCTTTGATTCTTCTTAACTGCATTACACAAAATTCAGGTCAGTAGAATGAGAACTTTTTAAAAAATTCAGTTTGAATTTCCAAATTTTAGAATTGATTTGCTTGTCCCTATTCACAACACAAGAATACAGTCAGAGGATACTTCTTAATGATCCAACTTTTTCCTTGCAAAGCGAACTATTTAGTACAGTAAGTCAAGTTTCTTAAATATCATTAGGCATCATCAGAGTGTCATATAGCAGTTGGTTGTTTTCTTCCTTGAATAAAGCCAGTAAACTGTTTCATCCAAAGTGCAGTTACTGGAATAAAGGTCTTACTGGTACACAATTGAAACATAAATAGAGTTATCTAATACAGTATTTACATAAAATATGTCAATTATTCTTATGAATATCACTTCAGTACTGTCAACTTGATTCTTACTTCTCAGCATTCTGCTTGTTATACGAGGAGGTTGTTGATCAGAAGTATGGAGCAGGCTTTGGGAAAGTGTTACATGTTTCGTAATTTAAAACCTCACCCTTTTTCCTTTCACCCTTGTAGGCCTCGTAAATTATTTTACTGGTAGAAAACTGAACTAATACATGTGCAGTATTGCATAAGCTTCCTCATCATTTACAGTAAGGTCTAACTGTGATGAAGACAGCCCTTTTATTTCTCTATAATAAGAAAGGCACTTTATAACCTTTGGGAATTCACTAGGTTGATGATGATTGTATCACAGAATGACTCCTAAGTAGGTTGATGATTAGAACAAGGTACTCCCAGTTTACTTTACAATGGCACTATCCATGCAGAAAAGAGAAGAGGAGAGCTGAGTGTCCAGGATAGCAAAGTAAATGTGTGCAGGGGAGAAACAGGGGGGGGGGGGGTGAATGAAGGATTCTGCTGGTGTAGGGAGGGAGGGTGGTGGTAGGTTTCTGAGAGGTGAACAGGCAGAGATGGTAGTGGTGGGGGAAGAAGATGGGGGTGTTTGTAGCAGCATGGGGGATTGGTCAGGGGAGGGGTGGGTATCTGGTCAAACCTATTGAAGAACTAGTTTAACTTATTAACCCAAGTCACCTGCAGTCTGGATTTGACCAGGTTTGTGACCTGAGATGGTTTTCAGGCTTTCCCAGACCCCTTGTGTGTTATTCTGCTGCAGCTGGCCCTCCATCTTCTTCCTGTAGATGGTTTTCCCCTCTCTGGTCTTCCTTCTCAGCTCCTTTTGCACAGTTTTAAGCTCCTACTTGTTTCCAGATTTACAGACATTTCTTTTCCTTGAGGAGAGCCTTTATTTCTGGGTTAATCCAAGGATCATCATTTGAAAAAATGCTGGTGACTGTCAGTATAGTATAATTCTCTGCAGTGCATAAGAAATCCAGAGAATTATAGAAGCAATCAATAGATTACCCTTTGTGGGACTAATAAATGGTTAAGAAAATGAAAAAAAAAATGAAAAAAAATTATTAAATAAAAAAAATCCAAGGTAGAAAATACACCTTTTTTCTATTAAAAAATGCTTTTCAATGAAAAAAATTGAAAATAAAATCCCATTCACATGATTTTAATTACCAAATGTTAATTCACAAATCAGCATTTGTTGCATTTCTCAAAGTATGTGGATTGTGGGTCCAGTATTTTTGGATGAAAATTTGAAGACAGCATTGTACAAGGATCTCTTTCAGCAATTTTATGCACTGTTAACTAAACAACAAGAGTGTATTTTTTCTTTCAGGAAGATGGGGCGACTTGCCAGGAATCATATGCATCCCTAGGCTGGGTTCATGCAGCATTTACAGAAGAATACACAGTAAGCAAAGGGTGGTGACTTCCCTCCGTCTACCTAACCCCGCAGATGCTACGATTGCAATTGCCATAGTATCTGAGGTTCGGAGTCATCACTGATCCCAGTCATTGTGCCCAGGTGGCTATTGTATTATACATCCAGCATCCGCTGCGTATGGAACAGGCTCAACGTGTCAGCCCACTTAAGCATAATGGCGCATATGCACTTGATTATGTGTTAAGGGGTTAATCATATAATAACATGTATGTGAATGGCCTATGTAATTTTTTTAAGTCAATACATGTAACCTGCATCCTGTCCTGGCTCTTTAACTTCTCATTTGCTTGAACATTTAGCATGGCAAACAGTTTTACTTGACTTTCTCAGTCAAACTATTCACTATGGCCAGAAAAGGAAGGTGGGAAAGTGACTCAATTAGAGCATTACACATTATACGGATAAGCGCAACACTCTTCTGTAGACATCTTTATTTAGGATTATCAAGAGAACAAAAGAGCTGTCATGCTGCAATCCTAGCCCTATTATCCCTATTATAATGAGTATTACCCTTCATAGCAGCAGTAAACTGACACTTTGTTCCCTACCTATATAGGAGTTTTCTCTCTCTTTGTAATGTCTACTCCAGGAGCAAAACATTTTGGACTGTATTTATTTTTATTGGCATAGTACTGCAAAAATGATAAAGAAAACCACTGAAAAATGCTTAGAAATATTGGGGGAGTATTGAGTGCAGAATTATGTTCTTTTTTTTTTTTTCTTATTTTAGCACAAGGTTGCAACATAGCAAAATACGAAAATAAGTGAAAGGGTCTGAAGATCTGCCCATCTTCCATAATGACATTAGGACCAGCTTTATAGAAAATGGGGTCCACAACAATCAAAGCAGGCACTTTTTACCCAAATTTTTATACTCGAATGATACCACACAGATGCCGCCATAAACCACTATCTTGATATTCCGTCAGAAAGTGCACATCACGTGCAATAACTAAGTACTGCACTCTTGAAATATGGCTTTCATGTAATACTACAATTCAATTTCCAAGTGACTAAATAAATTCCAACATCACTAAATAATACTGAGCAGTTTTAGAAGTTTTAAGAGAATCACTTAAAAAAAGTTTATTGTAACTTAGAAGCCAATTTCTCCCGTTTACATTAGTGAATTGTTACTTGGGAATTAGATTATCTTCAGCTCTCAGACAGGCAGTATGTTGGGAAGCAATGATACAACATAAAGGCACATAAGCATTACAAAGCAAAATCATTTCTATTAAGCATATAATATAGTCTGTGGGGATGAAGACTGATTCAAAATTCACATTTTGGCAAGAGAATTGATGATCTAATATTACAGCATTAGGCTGTTTCAACTTCAAATGAACCACTTAAGGAAAAATATATTGTACCACATAATTGTCTTCTGGTATGCTAGACTTGTAAACTTCCAACAAATATGTATTATGAAATAATTTAAAAAAATCGCAAATACATAAAAGTGTATAAAACATCAAACTTTGTAATATATGTTGCTAGGAGGAAATGGCAACTTCTTTACATTTGCCTGTGTTTCACTTTTCTGTGCCAAAAGGTCTATCCTCTGCCATAATAGAAGTCTAGGAGAAGGGGAATATAATGCAATAACTTTTTCTCAGCATATGCAAATTCAATTCATGAATTTTGTATACATATTTAAAGAGTGCTTTATGCCCTACTAATGGAATGTACCACTATACATAATGCAAATATTTAAAACTTTGGTAATATTAAATGTTTAAAAAATAGTTTTATTCAGATTTATGCACAGTTACATTGTACTACAGACTTTTTTTGGGTGTATTAGGAGAAAAAAACAAGTACGTTTTATTTGCCGTTCTGTGGTCAAGTTACATTGTTCTACAGCTTTTTTGGGGTGTATTAATTTCCTTTTAATTTAATTATTTTATCTAACAATATGTCATCTACGTGTCATACTGACTCACAGTATTGTTTCACTACCATAGCAGACTCTCTATGCGTGTTACTGCAAGGCACAGTGTTCTACACCACTTTACAGGCTCTCTGCAGCCAGGAAATAGCTGTTTTTTAATGCGATTCGACACAATTTGGGTTCTAATCAAATCTTTTCGGAAAATTTGGCGAACTGATTGAATCAAATTTTTGCGAAATTCGCTCATCTCTGCAGATAACAGTTATTGCATGTCTCTTTACACAAGTGGCATGTATGATTCATGGTTGCAAAATACTATTAAAGGCGCAATGCACTGGATGGTTATAGAAATACATTTAATAGGGTAATTGGTTGTTACATGACACCCTATAGAAGAGTGTATAATTTGGACTGAGGACAGTAAGATAATGCCATAGGTCCACTACAATCAGGTTGCACCCAAAGTAACTGTTAGCTTTTGCCCATCTAACAGTCCCAGTGTGTATCTATGGGGTGCATGCCTCTGCCACAGCTTGCCTTGCCTAGGCACATCTCACAGGGTTGAGCTTATCTAGATCTACCCTATGCCTCTGTAATGCCTTGTGGTCACTACGTCACCAGCTTCATGGGCTGTGAGTAGTGTTGAGCAAAGTTTAGAAAAACTGACTTTGTCACAAAACTTATTTCTTTGTCAGTTGTGGAGGCAATGACGGGGAACAGCGATTGCGCCGCCTCCCATCATTGAACCCCTAAGATGCCACGTTCTTTGCTGATCACGGCATCTGAGAATAATAGTGAGTGCTTTTAGGGGAAATTTATTGGAAAAAATAAAAATAATACTCACCTTATCCATTTGAGTGTAAAGAGGCCGCGGCCATCTTAATTGAAGATCCCAATGGCCGGCGTAGTGACGCCATAAATAACTAAGCACAAGATATTTGCGCTCAAATGGATGAGGTGAGTATGAATTTTTTTTTACTGCCATTTCAGGGAAAATTTATTTGTTAACAGGAAGCACAAGTAAACTCGTCTTCGCGGAGAGTCGAATTTCTCTGAAATTCGAATCGAAGTTGATTCGCTCAACCCCATCTATAAGCTTGTTACATGCACCTCGAACAATACTTCAGATAACCAAGATTTAAGGTGGCCATCTCTTACACGTCTCATGAATACAATTAACAAGTAGTAATTTTTTTAGACACTATATTTGGCACTTTGGGGGTCTTTAGTGGGTGTAACTTTACTCTCTAGTATAACTCTAAAAAGGTATTACATTGATATACTTATTTCAATAAGTCTCTTATGTTCAAAAGGGTTTTCTGTTTTATAAAACTCATTTTAAAATCGTGAATTAAAGTAGCACTCCTACAAATATTTTAATTATCTGACATGCTAGAAAATTAAATGATGCAAATTGTAGTGAAGTTAATTTTTTTTACCAGTGGCTGTAATTGTGAGTTAGCCATTCCCTTTTGGTCTTCAGTTGTGTTATATGACCGACACTGACTCTCCAGCTAAAACAGTATCTTCTGCATGGTCATGAAGTCAGTTTGCCAATTAATTACTATGAGACATGGACAGTTGACACTGGACTGAATAGAGAAACTGGCTTCCTGTTGACATACTGTGTCAGTTGGAAAGTCAGGCTGTCAGTTATGTGACAGCTGAGGTACAGCAATAGAATAACTCACGATTACAGTCTCCAGAATAATATCACCTTTACTATAATTTACATTGCATACCTTTTAAAAGGGCAAAAGAGTAAACATTTGTGAGAGTGCTTCATTAATAGAAGAGTCTCCTATACTCAATGTAGGTGACTTGGTAAGTCCATGAAAATGGAAACTATAATGGTTAAAGGGGTTGTGCAGTGCTACAATATTGATCACCTATCCTCTAAACAGTTGTTTAAAGGGGCAGCGGTGCTTGTGCAAGTGCTTCTTACGCTTCAAAATTACCTGCGTGTTGTGTAGCTTGTAGAGGAAGTGTAGTATAATTACTAGGGGTGGGCGAATCAAGCTTTGGATACAAGATCCAAAGTCGATTTGTTCAAAAACTTTGTTTTAATGCTGTACTGTGAATTGTCTCCCTACAGCATTAAAATGTATGTGCTCTCGCAAGGCAAAGTCCAAAGTTGGCTTCGGTACCGAGGTTCCAGGCTGTACTGAACCCAACTTCGGATTCCTGTTTTAAAATGTTTTTGAAGTCGTTGAATCGAAGCCCGATTCTCTCACGACATCGCCGAAGCACATACATTTTATTTCTGTACGGAGACATGTCTCCATACAGCATTAAAATTTTGTTTTTGAACAAATCTACTTTGGATCTTGGATCTGAAGCTCAATTTGCTAACCCCTAGCAATTACTACTGCTCAGGACGAGCAACTGTGAATACACTGTGCCTCCGCTGCAGATTAGATTGAGCACCAGGAATTTTGAAGTAGAAGCAGTGCTCTCACGAGCGCCACTACCACTTGAAACAGCTAATCAGCAGGGGTGCTGGGAGTCGGACCCATTCCAATCTTATATTGATGGCCTATCCTGAGGATAGATCATCAATATTGTAGCACAACCCCTTTAATTTCCACTGCAGTGGTGCTGTATAGAGACTTAATGAAAACTGAATACTGTTAGATTTCCTTCATTACTTTTAAAAAAAACGTCATTACTTTTTTTCTTTTAATGAAAGCACTTATTTTCGTTTTTGTTTGCCTGCACTGGTAACACATGCATATAATTAAAGCTATAACACTATTACTATGATTTATTGATTTATATTAATCATGTAAGCCTTGTGAAGAAAAAAATAATAACCCCATTAAACTTGACAGCTATTTTCACCTGTATCAACAACTACATGCTGCTGTAATTTGTCATGTGTCATCAGAAAATTACCTGCTGTTTCAATAACTTTTTATGTTTAACATTATTTTTTATAATTTTTTATTATGTTTATTTTAATGTTTCATGTCATTTTCTATTTTTTAACTAAAACAAAAAAATCCTACAGTTTTTGCACTGGCCATTATGTCTAATAATAGGAGCCACTTCTTGGTTTGTACAGATCACTTTACTGCAGTTAACTCATTCTAATCCTGCCTATAATGATATCACCTCTGTGTATAGATAAGACAGGATCCACCATGCACAATAGGTGACTGTGAGAGCTTATCTAATCTTTCCTTGTACAATGACCTCTGCATGGGACACAGAAAATGCCTAGAAAATTAGAAGTCAATGAGGTCCCCTCCTGTACATTGTGTCTATGGCCCATGGGCTGCCAGAGAGCAATTTTTTTGATGCTGTGTAGATCCCGTTAAGAACAGCTCAGGCAAGATGGCAGCCCCCATAATAATATTCAGAAAATATAATTTAAAAAAAATCTACAATCAGAAAATAAAAACAGATCAGAAAAGAGGAGATGTGTTACTATTAAACCATAACAATTTTATTTCAAAGACAATGGTGGAGATTTATTAAACTGGTGTATAGTAGAACAGGCTTAGTTGCCCATAACAACCAGATTCCACTTTTTATTTTTCACATTGGAAAATGAAAGATGAAATCTGATTGGCTGCTATAGCAACTAAGCCAGATCTACTGTACACCAGTTTGATAAATCTCCCCCATCCTGGAAAGGGTTACCAAGCCCTTTAGAAGATTGTGGGACTTCACAGAATCGCAGTGAACACCAGTAATGAATGATCTAGTGACCCCTAGGCTAATCTGGAGGGTGAAATATCCAGGAGCATCTAACAACTACAGGCCTCTTAAACTCAGTAAAGTTCTATAATAAGAAGGACACTGGAAAAAATCTGCATGCTCCTTAAACTTCAGAATTTGTGATTACATGATAACAGATGATTACTGAACTAAGCAAGGTCTCTATACAACACAGATCCAAAGTCATTTTTTCATTACTATGGCAAATTGGTCAGTACTGTTCAGTGGCGGTTTTTATTTTCTCTGGATCTCCTTGTGATTTGTGAGAATAGAGTGCTGAACTTAAGCTACTTCAAAAGTCTGCAATGTAAGATCATATCAATAGTCAAACATGGTAGTGGTAGTGTGATGGTGTGAAGCTTTTTATTTCCCCAAAGACTTAGACAACTTTCCATGCTTGAAATATTCACTTTTCCAATAGACCAAACACCAAAAAATGTAAAGGGAAAATGTACATCACACTGGAGGAACAGAAACACAAAAATATATTTCAGATTGCTCTAGCCAAAGTCTTGACATGAACTTAATAATGATCCAGTCTGGTGTTGAAAAATTCATTTTGTGGATGTAAAATTTTCTGTGTCCGAAATAAATGAGTTATACCAAGAAATGTGGGCTAAGATTCCTTACCAGGATGTGAAAGACTGATACTGAGTTATGGAGGTGGTTTGGCTATGCAAGTTTCTACTAAAGGTGTAATTAGGTTTTTCATTAGCGATATGAGTTTAGGTTATCTTTATTCTTAAAATACATGAAACCATCATTCCAAAACTGTAAGAATACTGACTGTGACATACACATTTTTAAGTTATAATTTACCACATGGTGATTTACACTGGTCATCTTTATAGTGAAGGTTTATGGAATAGGGTTTGGATTTTATTGTGCTAGCAAAGCAATATTGCAATATGAGTATTAAATCTTAGACTCCTGTGGATGAACCTTTTATTTTATTAAAAGAGTGGATCCCAAGCTCAGGATTCACCTTACATTAGCGGGCACAAAAACAATGTCATCGCATTCCGGCTTGGTTGGAAGAAGCGTTCACTCCATTTGACTGTACGCACCTCTCAGAGTTGTGCCTAAAGTAGCTCAACTAGCTCTGGTAAATGCAAGTACATTGCCAGCCATCAGTGGCTCAGTAAGAAGCATCCAGGCGCTCTGTTCATTTTGTTGAAGTCTAGACCAATAATATGAATGAACGCCAGATTCTATGGAAAGCGACGAATAGCATTGAATTGTTATAATGCTTGTGATTTTTATTTATTTTTTAAGAAGAAAAGGTACCCTGCCTCATGTGATCCAAGTGGCTCAAGCTATAAGACAGCATATGTAATTCATTTTGTTTTTTTATAAATCACTTTAGAATACTCAGAACAAAGATTATTATTTTTTCAATATATCAGATCATAGCTTGTGATCCACTTTGGCTTCAATTAGGTTTCTGAATCAACTCTTAGTCACAAGAGAAGATGAGTACAAGAAAACACAAACCCCTCTCCAATATCAAAAATGTTTTCCCTTTCAGCATGTTACTACTAGTGGCTTAACTATTGAAGCTATTTAGGAACCCCAATCACATACTAAGAGAGTTACAATCAAAATTTGGTATTTCATCTATCTTATATCCCATGTTTTCCTATTATGAAGCCCATCTTAAGAATCACTGAACAGTAAACTATCCCAGTTTCTGATATATGGAGGTTCACAAGGTCTCTTTTAAAATGTTTGAGAGTCGTAGATATTTTAAGATTAAACGTGGAATTGAAAGATAGCAGAAGGGGATACATTGCTAAGAGGAAATTTAGGGTACATTTCCCCTATCCCTCGTGCTATGATTCTACCTGTCTTTGCAATATGAAAGGGGCCTAAGAAATGAAAAACATTCTAGGGTGAAATCCAAAACTGAAAATGTTTGATTCTGTACTTTTGGTGCAAAAAACAAAAACATTTTTTAGAATGTTTTTTCATCTTTGTCACCTAAAAGCTAAAATAGTCATAATGAAATAGCCATATTACTTTATTTTTGTGGCTGCAGTTTGACTTGTGTTCTACCATGTTCTTCATTAGAAAAAAAATTACAAGGGAACTTATGATCATGTCACAATTTCTGTGATGGTGGCAATGTTGTGTGTGAATATTTTCCATAGTAAACTTGTGGTTGTGTTGCTATAGTCCCACAATTTCACTGCAACTCGCTTGTGGTATCATGCAACTGTGAGACACAATCCTCAGCTTTTTTAAGCCTTTCTAAACATCTTTACCACTTTTTACGTGGCATCTTGTTAGTTGAAGATTGTACCGTACATCTAGGTGAAAATATGTTAAGGTATTTCAAGTAGGAAGCTACTTTATGTAGAAAAAACAATAAGCAACAACTGAGCAATACAGTGTCTGCTTCCATTTTTTTAAGTAATATGCTTGAGTTATGACACCTACTTAGGTTACAGCTTTATTTTTGATGACCAGTGCAGGATGACACTTTTAGAAATCTATCACCTGATGATTTTGCATTGATAAAAATAAGTATTTGATGTGAATCATTGAATATATAGCAACATCTGATGGACCGCCATATTGTAAGAAAAATACCAGCAGGTGCATTGTCAAATCTTTTGTGCACAAAAGAACATACATAGAGTAGTATTCAAAGTGTTTGTTAAAATTAATATTTTTCCTTCAGCTTCATTTTTTTCTACATTAACCTGTTCCTAACAACAGTATTGATAACGATCTTCATCATAGCATTTAAAATCTGCATAACATCCAACCTATCATCCACAAAAACTAGTCTATAACCACTGGACATATAAAATAAAATTAACAACACTCAAATCTTTCTGTGGCTTTTGGACCATGTTGCGCAGATTTGACGATCCGTTAGGCTGAACGTCTAGCTATTCGGACCTTTTACCTTTGTGAGAGTGAGCTACTGAACTCTGAACTTTACTATGCCCTGAAGCAAGTTGCAAGTTGCCTTGTAAATAACACAACTACAAAATGTAAAAAAGTACTATACCTCCAGGCAGCTCTGCAGGGCCACAGGTTGCACGGTACTCATCCACATCCGAGATCCACAGTTTCTTGTAGCAGAACTTCCATAGCCCAAAATGGGCAGCTTCACATGTCACACTGTGGTTCTGCTTATAAGTATTCACCTCCACCCAAAACTCTGTCCCAACTGCCAGCACAGACAATGTCACCCCCACAAGGGCCACAAAAAAGGCCAATTTGATCTTGCCTTCTTGTGCATCAGTAAAGCCTTTTCCACGTTGTCCTCTACCTCTTCCCGAGAAGCGCTGCTCCTCCTCTTGCATGAAAAAATTAGGCCACATCATTTGTGTAGAGAATCTTTTTTTCCCTTCAACGGCAGAATTGATGAAAATAACCCTTTAGGTGTACACCCTCTTCTCTTCTCCGTTCTTCCTTCTCTTTCCCCTTTGTATTTAGGTCGCTCAAAAGCAATCTGCTGTAAGTTTCACTGGCTACAGAGACGCAGCAGGGACATCAATGTGCTCTCTCCTTTTCTGCTTTCTCTCTCCCCCTCTTGCTGTTACACACAGACGCACACACATGGCCTGGAAATAATCTCTGCACCTGTTACATTCATCACATCTCCCAGGCAGAGCTGTTATTTTAAGGTTCCCTTAAAGGCACTTGCCTCATGCACAGGCGACAGAGATCAGAATGAGGCAAAATGAAGTTTACGTTTCCCAGTTCAGCCTTCTGGAATATCTGCACCTGCCCTGGATCTTCCTGGATCTCCTCGGTATCTGCTCAATGCTGCATGTTCACATGCTTAGCTGCTGTCTCTATGCTGGATTTTATTCTGCATCTGCTATGATTTCATCTTCTTCTAGTAGAACTTAAATCCCAGGGCAACTTTTGCCTGGCTGTCACACTTAATAGTAGCTTCTTTGCAGATTAAAAGGGCATTATTTATGCCAGGCTTCCACTATGATTATCGATTGAGACTTTCATCTCTAATTTATGAATACCAAAGATGGAAACCTGTGGAATGAAAATAATTGTTGCTCTGAAAAAAAAAAAACAACAACAAGCAAATATCTTGGCTGATTGCTTGTAAAATGTCTCTCTCTCTCTGCAAATTATTTATTGATTTCAAGGAAGGACATGCAGATTGCTTGGCAAATACATGGAACAAACAGATTCGTAATTTTTTATTTTATTTTTTTGTCAGAAGGAATACTGCAGGGAAAAGCTATGCTGCTGCTAGTAGAAAGAAATGGCTTTCACTGTGTCTGTGTGGTTAGAAGCGTATGTGCTGAGACAAACTGGCAGGGCAGCTCAGCAATGCACTGTCAGAAATAAAACCCCCTCCAGCTCCAGTGATACAGAAATGCAAACCAGAATAATTGGGTAAATGTTATCTATAGATTCCTTCTACTGATGTATAACACATATATGTGGATTCCATTACAGAATTCCTGGTCATTAAGTCATGTATCACTCCTTTACATAAAAACTGAGTTGTTG
Source organism: Bufo bufo (assembly GCF_905171765.1). Taxonomy (NCBI): domain Eukaryota; kingdom Metazoa; phylum Chordata; class Amphibia; order Anura; family Bufonidae; genus Bufo; species Bufo bufo. Next base: position 207,966,112 of record NC_053389.1, read on the forward strand.
TGACAACTGTCATCAAGAGGGAGGGGGAGGACTTAAATAATAATATATACTGTAATACAAAACCATATAATTGCCATCGTATTAGTGCAGCCTTTTACTATCATTTTGCAATATAATACAATATTGTTAAATAATAGCAAGAGGGTGCAATTCTCAACACAACCACTGAGTGTCTGCGCATAGACACATTTAGGATAAACTTGAGCGGACACCTGGATGTTCGGGTTCGACGGGTTCGGCCTAACTTCGGAAAAAAGTTTGAGTTCGGGACCCGAACTTGACCCCGAACCCCATTGAAGTCTTTTGAGCACAGCCACTTTTGAGCACTAAAATGGCTGTAAAAATGTCATGGAAAGGGCTAGAGGGCTGCAAATGTCGTCAAAATGTGGTTAAGACCATGGCAAGTGCGCTGCAAACAAATGTAGATAGGGAAATGACTTAAAATAACTATTGAGCTATTGAGGAGCAAATGTTGGCCAAAAGAGTATAGCGGAAATGTGGGACAAATTATTGAAGTGCAAATGTGGTACAACTTGTTTAAGTTTAAGCATTGAATCAAAGGAGGTGGCGCGCATCAATTAAAGAAGCATTTCAGAAATTTTATTCCCTGTCACCTATGCAGAGCAGGGGTTTATTCACGTCTAAAATTGTATAATGTTAACCCAAGAATGTAACAGAAAAATTACAGAAATTGATTAACCTGTCGACTTGGTAGAGCAGGGGTCTATGACAGAAAGCAATTGTTTATTGTCACCCGAAAATGTAAAATAAAAATTATTGAAATTTATTAAGCTGTCAACTAGGTAGGGGAGGGGTATATTACACCCAAAAATTGGTGAATTTGACCCTAAAATATAACTGACAAATGTTTTTTTTTTTTTTTACCGGTCTAATAGGTATATCAGTGGTACATCACACCAAAAAATTGCTGAATTTCACCAGAAAATGTAACTGACATTATTTTTATTTTTTTACCGGTCTACTAGGTATAGCAGTGGTACATCACACCTAAAAATTTGTGAATTTCACCCAAAAATGTAAATGACAATTATTATTTTTTTTAACTGGCCTACTAGGTATAGCAGTGGTACTATACACCGAAAATTGGTGAGTTTTACTCGAAAATGTAAATGAGATTTAAATTTTTTTTTTTTTTTTACCGGCCTACTACAGTCCTGATCAAAAGTTTAAGACCACTTGAAAAATTGCAAAATATCATATTTAGCATGGCTGGATCTTAACAAGGTTCCAAGTAGAGCTTCAACATGCAACAAGAAGAAATGGGAGTGAGATAAAGCATTTTTTGAGCATTCAATTTAATGAAAACAACGAATAAACTGAAACAGGCTGTTTTTCAGCTGATCAAAAGTTTAGGACCACACCTCCCAAAAAAAACTAAACCCCCCAAAACAGAAATCCAACTTCCAAACATGAACTCAGTAATGAGTAGTTCCGCCGTTATTGTTTATCACTTCAAAAATTTGTTTTGGCATGCTTGATGCAAGCGTTTCCATGAGGTGAGTGGGAACATTTCTCCAAGTGGTGAAGACAGCCGCACGAAGGCCATCTACTGTCTGGAACTGTTGTCCATTTTTATAAACTTCCCTTGCCATCCATCCCTAAAGGTTCTCAATTGGATTTAGATCAGGGGAACACGCAGAATGGGCCAAAAGAGTGATGTTATTCTCCCGGAAGAAGTCCTTTGTCCTGCGGGCATTGTGTACTGTAGCGTTGTCCTGTTGAAAAACCCAGTCGTTACCACACAGACGAGGGCCCTTAGTCATGAGGAATGCTCTCTGCAACATCTGGACATAGCCAGCGGCCGTTTGATGCCCCTGCACTTCCTGAAGCTCCATTGTTCCACTGAAGGAAAAAGCACCCCAGACCATTATGCCGTCCCCTCCACTGTGGCGCGTAGAAAACATCTCAGGTGGGATCTGCTTGTCATGCCAGTAAAGTTGAAAACCATCAGGACCATCAAGGTTAAATTTTTTCTCACCAGAGAATAAAACTTTCTTCCACCTTTGAATGTCCCATGTTTGGTGCTCTCTTGCAAAGTCCAAACGAGCAGTTCTGTGGCGTTCAATGAGGCGAGGTCTTTGAAGACGTTTTTTGTTTTTGAAGCCCATCAGTCTCAGATGCCGTCTGATAGTTATGTGGCTGCAGTCAGCACCAGTAAGGGCCTTAATTTGGGTCGAGGATCGTCCAGTGTCTTGACAGACAGCCAATTGGATCCTCCGGCTCAGTGCTGATGAAATTTTTTTGGGTCTTCCACTTGACTTTTTTGTTCCATAACCCTCAGGATCATTTAAGAAATTCCAAATGACTGTCTTACTGCGTTCCACCTCAGCAGCGATGGCATGCTGTGAGAGACCCTGCTTATCCAGTTCAACAACCCGACCACGTTCAAAAAGGGAGAGTTTTTTTGCCTTTGCCATCACAACGTGTGACTACCTGACAGAAAATAACAATGAATCCACATCTTTGCACAGATTTGGCCTTTTAAAGGCATGTGGTCCTAAAATTTGGATCAGCTGAAAAACAGCCTGTTTCAGTCTAATCGGTATTTTCAATTAATTAAATGCTCAAAAAAAGCTTTGTCTCACTCTCATTTCTTCTTGTTGCATGTTGAAGCTCTACTTGGAACCTTGTTAAGATCCAACAATGTAAAATATGATTTTTTGCCATTTTTCAAGTGGTCTTAAACTTTTGATCAGGACTGTATGTATAGCAGTGGTACATCACACCCAAAAATTGGTGAATTTCACCCGAAAAAGTAAATGACAATTTTTTTTTTTTGTAAGCCTGTCTACTTAGTATAGAAGTGGTACAATGCACCCAAAAATTGCTGAATTTCACCAGAAAATGTAACTGACAAAGTAGTGAAATGATATAAAATAAAATACTTACAAATAAAAAAAAATATTTGATTTATAAGGTGGAGTTCCATATGGAGTAGGAGTTTGAGGAGCCGGTGGACGTAGTGGTGTAGGCGGAAGTGGCGGTGGAGGAGGACGAGGCAGCCAACACAGGTTTTCGGTTTTAACCCCTTAGGGACACATGACGTACCGGTACGCATGTTTCCAGAGTCCTTAAGGACACATGCGTTGTTCCGATCACCGCCGCCCAGCGGACGGTGATCGTAACAAGGTGCCTGCTCAAATCATTGAGCAAGCACCTCGGCTAAATGTGGGGGGGTGCAGTGACCCCCCCCCACCGTGTCAATTCAGACCTGCGGTATGCGGCTTTTACCTGGTGTGGCGGCGGTGCCATCGGGTCCCCATGGGGCTGTGGGGGGGAACCCGATGGCATGGAAGGCAGAGCGATGCCTTCCTGAGGCATCTGCTCTGCCTTCTGGTGAAGAGCCTGTGAGATCCAGCCCCCTGGATCTCACAGGCCCCGGAAGCTGTATGAGTAATACACACAGTATTACTCATACAGCCAATGCATTCCAATACAGAAGTATTGGAATGCATTGTAAAGGAATATACCCCCAAAAGTTCAAGTCCCAAAGTGAGACAAAAAATAAAGTGAAAAAAAAAGTTGAATAAATAAAGTTGATCCGCAAAAAAATTAAAAGTTTCAAGTAAAAATAAACAAAAACGTCATTTTCCCCAAATAAAGTTAAAAAAATACATATTAGTATACATATTAGGTATTGCCGCGTCCGTATCGACCGGATATATAAACATATCACATGACCTAACCCCTCAGATGAACACCTTAAAAAAGAAATAATAAAAGCTGTGCTAAATAAACAATTTTTTTGTCACCTTACATCACAAAAAGTACAACAGCAAGCGATCAAAAAGGCGTTTGGCCACCAAATTAGTACCAATCTAACTGTCACCTCATCCCACAAAAAATGAGCCCCTACCTGAGACAATCGCCCCAAAAATATAAAAACTATGGCTCAGAATATGGAGACACTAAAACATCTTTTTTTTTTTTTTTTTTTTTAAAAAGCTGTTATTGTGTAAAACTTACATAAATAAAAAAAAAGTATACATATTTGGTATCGCCGCGTTCGTATCGACCGGCTCTATGAAAATATCACATGACTAACCTCTCAGATGAACACCGTGAAAAATAAAAAATAAAAACTGTGCTAAATAAACCATTTTTTGTCACCTTACATCACAAAAAGTGTAATAGCAAGCGATCAAAAAGTCATATGCAACCCAAAATACTGCCAATCAAGCCATAATCTCATCCAGCAAAAAATTAGACCCTACCTAAGATAATCGCCCAAAAACTGAAAAAACTATGGCTCTCAGAATATGGAGGGGGGGGGCGTGACCGGATGCCGGGAGGAGAGGACGCATAGTGCCTGAGCTCCGTCTGTGGAACTCCGTTCAGCGGCACAAAGTGACCATAATACAAGCAATAACTTTCATACTTACCTGCCCCAGGACAGACCTTGATCCTGCAGCTCCGCCGATGATGACAAAAGGGAAGAAGAAGGGAGCGCAGCCTCAGAAAATGACGGCGTTCTTCCATCCAGCCGCTGGGTCCTCTCAAAATGGCGCCGATTCCCGCCACACAGAAGGAGAGCTCCGTTCCTCTTCTGCAGCGATATGCGACCAGCGATCTTCTGGGTCTCCCTCTTCAGCAGGCTCCAGCCCTCCAGCATCACAGGAACCTAAAAAACAAAAGAGGGTGAGTGAACAACAATCATATAATCCTCCCCTTGATACTTACACTGCATCACCAGGCAAAGACCCTGGATTAACAGTAGCCACAATGCATGACATGCTGGCAGATCTGAAAAGATCTATTCATGGCGATTTTAAAGAGACAATTTCTGTTATCCATGCAGATATAATCACTATAGGAGAAAGAACCGCACATTTAGAAGAAAAAATGGAGAAATTTGTTACAGCACATAATTCGCTGGTAGATAATCACAATGTGGTTGAAGATGACATAGCAGCCATTAAACTTAAAATTGCTGATCTGGAGGATCGCTCCAGGAGACATAATGTCAGATTCAGAAGCATTCCTGAAAGCGTTCTGGACTCTCAGCTACAAGAATTTATTTCAGACCTTATCGTGGCATATCTACCAGATACCCCTGGATCAGAGTTAATCATTGATTGGGTACATCGGGTTCCTAAACATAAAGCTCTTCCAGCCTCTATTCCCAGGGACGTCCTTGCCAGGATCCATTTTTACCATCTAAAAGATTCCCTGATGAGAGAAGCTCAAAAAAAGAGGAAAGATATTCCTGAAAGATTCTGTAATGTCCTCCTATTTACCGACCTCTCACCAGCGACACTAAGCAGGAGGCGTGATTTTCAAATCTACACCAAAGCGCTAAGGGATAAAACAATATCCCCTACAAATGGGGTTTCCCTGTTAAGCTGATTGTGAGATATCAAAACTCATCAATTGTTTTAGTTTCTCCTCAGGAAGCGTCAGAAGCCTTTTCCAAATGGAACATCATTGTGTCACCAGAGGGCGCCAAAGACAAAGACAAAGCAATGAACTCTCCTACCAATAGGTCCTCTCCTGATAGAAAGCATCTCAACCTAACACCAGAATGGACCAAAGTAGGAAGAAATCCTCCGTGACCTTCATTCTGGACAGTAACTATAGTCTCTTAAGCTTATTGCTATGTTACACAAGTGTTACGGGGTTCCACACCCTGCTGCTCTACCTCTCAGAACACATATTCCATCTAAGTGTTCATATTTCCTAATCTACTGTTTCCTTTACGCCTCTCATACTAAGTGATAGACATCACAGTTTTGTGGTCATTGTTAGACCCTTATTATGTTATTGTTATTTATTACTTACTTTATTTTTTATGTTTTAATTTATTGTTTTATAAGGTTACACACAAGAGATCTACCTCTATCTTCTCAAATACCTGAAAACAAAGGTACAATCCCACGGTCCCCTCAATTATCACACGGTAACATCTGGGTACTTTATTCTCTAGTGCATGTTTTTTTATATTTATTCAGGTTAGAAACACTAGCAGGTTGTTATGAAGCTTTAAGATGGCCAGCAAAGGTATAAAGATCTTCTCAGCAAATGTTAAGGGTCTCAATAGCCCTTTTAAGCGTTCCACATGCTGGAATGAGGTGAGAAGACAGAGAGCTGACATTATTTGCATTCAAGAGTCTCACCTTAATGAGGAAGACTCCTACAGATTCTGTCACCCCTCCTTTCCGCGCACTTTTTTTTCTCCAGCTATTAAAAAAAGGAAGGGTGTGATTATAGGCTTTAAGAACACTATTGCCTTTCAATGTCATAATATAATATCAGATAAAGAGGGTACATATATTATCATTATATGCAACATAAACAACTCTAGATACACAATAGTGAATCTTTATGCTCCCAACTCTGACCAGATAAATTTCATCAAGCACACTATTAAATTGGCTCAGGACTCCAAACAGGGATCCTTATTGATCTGTGGCGACTTTAATATGTGCCCTGATTCTTCAATTGATAGGCTACCCTCCCCTCCCCCTTCTCTTAAAAACTCGCTCCTTCAAGATTTTTTATTTCAGGAAGGGCTTCTTGATATTTGGAGGGTCCATCACGCAAATGAAAAGGATTTCACGTTTTTCTCACATCCACATAGTACATACTCTAGAATTGATCTTTTTATTTCAGATAAGTGGCTTCTTCAAAAAGTGTTAGATGTATCTATTTCCAATATCACATGGTCTGATCATGCGTTTATAACTCTCACATTAGATTACATGTATAATAATAGAGTATACTCCCCGTGGAGACTTAATAATTCCTTGCTCCAAAATTCCTCTATACGTACGGATGTAGAAAACTCTCTAAAAGAATATTTTAAGACTAATGATAATAATTTGGTATCAGATACCACATTATGGAGCGCGCACAAGGCGTTTATTAGAGGTGTACTGCTAAAACATGCGGCCATTCAGAAAAAAAATAGAAGGAAAACCCGGGATACATTACTAGCTGACATTAAGTCCCTAGAGGAATCTTCTAAATCTTCTCTAGACCCAAAAATTTTCAGCAAATTGAAAACAGCCAGACATCACCTCTACCTTCACCTTCATGAAAAACATGAGTTCCATCTTCGTAAAATTTAATCAGACCACTACTCACAAGGTAACAAAGCCTCAAAAATCTTAGCAAATAGAGTTAAAAAAAGAGAAGTCAAGACAAGAATTCCCTTTCTATATGATACTCAAGGCAAAAAACTGTTTAATCCCAAACACATAGCAGAGGAATTTGCCAACTATTACGCAAATCTGTACAATTTAGAAAAATCAACTGACATTGTCCAACCTACTACTGAATATATCAATGACTTCCTTAGTGGCATCTCCCTACCGTCCTTAACTCCAAACCAAAATCAAACCCTTAATTCTTAAATCATGCATTCAGAAATTTCCGAGGCAATCCATTCCCTCAAAAATAATAAATCCCCTGGCCCAGACGGACTTACAAATGAATATTACAAGAACTTCTCACACATTTTAAATCCCTTCCTGAATAGAACCTTTAACTTAATAGCAGCGCAAAACTCAATCCCAAAAGACATGCTAAACGCATTGATCATTACCCTTCCAAAACCCGGTAAACCTGCAGATAAACGGGCTAACTTCAGACCCATCATCACTATTAAATTCTGATATAAAGATTTTTGCGAAAATACTGGCAAAAAGATTATCTAGCATTCTGCCTTCTTTAATTTCCAATGATCAAATTGGTTTTGTCCCCAACAGACAATCATCGGATGGTACTAGAAGGTTTATAGATCTATTAGATGTGGCATATGCCACCAGGACGCCTTCTCTGCTTCTTTCCTTGGATGCGGAGAAGGCGTTCGATAGAATACACTGGGAATATATTTATGCAACTTTAAAAAAGTTTGGATTTGGGGAATTCTTCCTATCTGCAGTTATGTCCTTATACTCTAATCCCAGCGCCTCTATATTCTCGTCTAGTTTTCTGTCTGCCCCATTCAATATCAAGAATGGTACCAGACAAGTCTGCCCTATGTCACCCTTGATATTTGCTCTTGCAATGGAACCCTTTGCTGAACATATTAGATCCTCCCCGCTTATTAAAGGGATATTGGTAGGAGACATAGATCACCGTATAGGTCTCTTCGCAGATGATGTCTTAATTATAACATCAAATCCAACTACTGCACTAACTGCTATTAAAGACATTATTTTCATGTTTGGCAAAGCATCCTTCTATAAAATAAATTTCAACAAGTCCCAAATTCTTGATTTAGGTTTATCCCCGGCTACCAAATGTTTAATTTCTAATTCATATAAATTCCCCTGGGCTGATGATTCTTTGACATATCTGGGCATTCAACTTGCTTTCCCCACCAACAAACTATTCAAGGTTAACTTCTGGCCTCTATATAATAAAATGAGTGACTCTTTAAATAACCTAAGGATGGACTCTCTCTCATGGTTAGGAAGATTAGCTGCACTGAAAATGGTCATTCTTCCCAAAATTATTTACATGTTCCGTAATATCACAATTACCATTCCCACTGGTTATATAACCAAGCTACAATCCTTAATTAACCGCAACATCTGGGGGAAATTTAAACCCAGAGTGAAAGCTCTTATCCTTAGCAAACCACTCAAAACAGGAGGTCTCAATGTCCCTTCTATTAAACATTATCACGCCTCGTCTATACTCGACCAATTGAGATATTAAAGATGACATCCTGGGTTTCATTAGAATATGGAGACACTAAAACATGATTTTTTTTTTTGTTTAAAAAATTATATTATTGTGTAAAACTTACATAAATAAAAAAAAGTATACATATTAGGTATCGCTGCATCCGTATCGACTGGCTCTATAAAAATATCACATGACCTAAAAACTGTGCTAAATAAACCATTTTTTGTCACCTTACATCACAAAAAGTGTAATAGCAAGCAATCAATAAGTCACACGCACCCCCAAAATAGTGCCAATAAAACCGTCATCTCATCCCGCAAAAATCATACCCAACACAAGGTAATCGCCCAAAAGCTGAAAAAATTATGGCTCTCAGACTATGGAAACACTAAAACACAATTTTTTTTGCTTCAAAAATGAAATCATTGTGTAAAACTTACATAAATAAAGATAAAGTATACATATTAGGTATCGTCGCGTCAGTATCGACCGGCTCTATAAAAATATCACATGACCTAACCCCTCAGATGAACACCGTAAAAAATTTAAAATAAAAACTGTGTTAAATAAACCGTTTTTTATCACCTTACTTCACAAAAAGTGTAATAGCAAGCGATCAAAAAGTCATATGCAACCCAAAATAGTGTCAATCAAACCGTCATCTCATCCCGCAAAAAATGAGACCCTACCTAAGATAATCTCCCAAAAACTGCAAAAAACTATGGCTCTCAGAATATGGAGACACTAAAACATGATTTTTTTTTGGTTTAAAAAATGATATTATTGTGTAAAACTTACATAAATAAAAAAAAGTATACACATTAGGTATCGCCTCATCCGTATCAACGGGCTCTATAAAAATATCACATGACCTAACCTGTAATGACCGGCGTCACACACATGGAGGGAAAAGGGAAAGCCCTGCCCAAGGGAGAGGGTAAGGTGGTGACCCCTGACTCACCTTGCAGCTGGCACCTGACTGCCCTGACGTCCCTAGACGGGTTCCTCACCCGTGCGGCGATCACGTGCCTAAACCCTGGCTTTCCCTGAAATGAGCCCTAGATAGTGAACGGGCCGGTGGGATCGCTAGTCCGCACCACTGAACTAAGAGGGAAACACCAGGGAGAGGACAGACAATACATACAAACACATACACCCAGGTGGGCGACCACAGCAGTCCACAAAGGTCCAACAGGGATCCGGAGGGTAGCGTTCTGGATCAACAACCAAAGAACGCAGCAACATAACTCCAGAGGGTCAGAATAGATGTCCAGGCAGGAAGCTCTATATCTGGCAACCAGAGAAGTGTGAGAGGGAAATATAAGGAGGTTTGGGAGTGCTGGACAAGGAACAGCTGAGGAGAAGGAGCTACGGATCCCTGAGTGAGCCAAAAGGGTTTGCAAAGCAAACCCAGAAAGCTACCATAAGGAAACAGCCCTATATTACATAGAGCGCGCAGCCAACCGCTGCGACCTCCTGACCCCGGGTACAACGGAGTCAGGCGTGGCTCTTGACACCCTCGTGACATAACCCCTCAGATGAACACCGTAAAAAATGTTAAATGAAAACTGTGCTAAATAAACCATTTTTTGTCACCTTACATCACAAAAAGTGTAATAGCAAGCGATCAAAAAGTCACACGCACGGGGGCGGAGCTAGCGCCAGACCTGAATGGACGTGTGCGCTTGAGCTCTGCTGCTCAGACCCGGCCTTTTAACAGCTAACGATAGCTGCTTGGCATAAAATATGGGCAAAATCGGCCAGCAAAGAACTGGGGACTCGTCCTTACCCCACAAGCACCCGTCGAACTGCGGTGACATGGACAAGTTCATTAAAAGAGCCGCAGCAGTGTGTGCAGCACGGGAAGCTAAGATGGCGCCGGAGCCATGTAGAGAAACGGAAGAGAGTGAGGCCGAGCTGCAAGCTGACGGCAGCGATGCTGAAGACACAAGACATCGCAAGCACCTCCCGATCTCTAGAAAGTATCTGGATTCTGCACTTCAAAGGGCAATGGAGCTGCTTGTCAGCGAACTCTCCTCGTTGAGGCAAGATGTTAGACATGTGGGAGGCAGGGTTGGAGCCCTGGAGACCAACCAGGCCGCGATCCTAGATTTTCAGACGGCAACAGCCATCAGCATGCAGAAATGCCAAACGCACCTAAACGATGCGTTCAATGCCCTGGAGGATCAGGAAAACCGAGGGAGAAGAAATAACCTTCGTTTCAGAGGAGTCCCAGAGACGGAATCCTCTCAAGATTCTTCAGCCATTGTGAAAGAGATATGTGAAGGTTTACTAGGCCCAGAACGCTCCGCTTCCATACAAATAGAGAGAGCTCACCGGGCTTTGCGCCCAAAACCGCAAGGCAATGAACCCCCTAGAGACATCATCTGCTGGTTTCTCCACTTTCAGGATAAAGAGGCTATAATTAACAAGGCTCGCTTGCCAGGTGGAGCTAAATACAATGGGGTGCCGATTATTATATTTCAAGATCTGGCTCCGATGACTCTTCAGTAGGGATGAGCGAACCCGAACTGTATAGTTCGGGTTCGTACCGAATTTTGGGGTGTCCGTGACACGGACCCGAACCCGAACATTTTTGTGAAAGTCCGGGTTCGGTGTTCGGCGCTTTCTTGGCACTTTTTGAAAGGCTGCAAAGCAGCCAATCAACAAGCGTCATACTACTTGCCCCAAGAGGACATCACAGCCATGCCTACTATTGGCATGGCTGTGATTGGCCAGTGCAGCATGTGACCCAGCCTCTATTTAAGCTGGAGTCACGTAGCGCCGCATGTCACTCTGCTCTGATCAGTGTAGGGATAGGATGCAGCTGCTGCTGTTAGGGCGAGATTAGGCAGCGATTTACTTACTGAAGTGATCGATATACAGCTGTGTATCATACAACCTCTGCTATTCAATTGCTCACTGTTTTAAGGCTGCCCAGAGCATTTTTCAGTCACTTTTTTCTGGGGTGATCGGCGGCCATTTTGTGTCTTGTGGTGCGCCAGCACAAGTTGCCACCAAGTCCATTTTTAACCATCAATAGTGTGTTTTTTTTTTTTGCTATATCCTACATCAGGGGCTTGGCTGTGCTTGCTATTTTATTGAGGGGTAAAATACAATTGCCAAAATAGCAGTACCCTAAATCTGGTGTTTCAGCTGTGGCTAGCCAATTGTAATACTGTATGCTGTCTGCAGAAGCACAGTTTTTGTTCTGGGTTGAATACAATTCCCAACTTAGCAATTCCCTAAATAATTGTTTTCTGCTGTATCAGGCCAAGTTTAAATCTATCCATAAAAGGGTATATTAGATTGAAGGTGCTGATAGGGTCATCCTCAATAACTTCACATACCTGTCATCCAGCGCCTAAATAATAGGCCTACAATTTATATTCAGCTAAATCTGTTGTTACTGCTGTGGCTGGTCAATCTATTTAGTGTCCGCCAAAGCACAGTTTTTGTTCTGGGTTAAGGGAAATGCCCTGGTCCAGATGGACTCCCTACACCATACTACCTTTCTTTTCATGAAGAACTGATCCCACACCTCTTATTAGTTTACAATAACTCTCTACGAGGTGTGCCACTGTCTACCGATATGACTAGAGCCCACATTACACTAATCCCTAAGGAGAGTAAAGACCACTCTTTATGCTCCAACTATAGGCCCATTTCCCTCCTCAACATAGATTTGAAACTTTTAGCCAAAATGCTGGCAAACAGACTAGCGAAGCTACTTCCCTCACTAATCCACAGGGATCAGGTGGGTTTTGTAAAACACAGAGAGGGGAAAGATAATACAGCACGTATACTTAACATTATCTACTATGTCAAGAGGAACGGCCTCCCCCTAGTCCTTCTTAGCACAGACGCGGAGAAGGCCTTCGGCAGAGTTAATTGGTCTTTTATGTATTCAACGTTGCGATCTCGTAATTTCCCTCCTCCTTTTATCCATGCCATAGAAGCTATGTATTTCCATGCCTCAGCCTCTGTCAGGGTTAACGATACCCTGTCTGACCCCTTTAAAATACGCAATGGCACCCGTCAGGGTTGCCCCTTATCCCCCCTCCTATTTGTCCTTGCCCTGGAACCTCTTCTACAGACCATTCGGTTGGATAGGGACATCCAGGGAATATTTCTAGGGGACCAGCAACACAAAGTTGCCGCCTTCGCGGATGATCTACTTTTAATAGTGAGCAATCCCGAAACAGCTCTTACTAAGATATATGGCCACCTGGAAACTTATGGATCACTCTTCAATTTTAAGGTGAATCACAACAAATCATTGATAATTTCCACTGGCCTTAAAAACTTAGTGAAGACGCACCTTGAGGCTTGTTCGCCTTTTAACTGGTCTTTCCCTTTTTTAACCTATTTAGTAGTGAAAATAAGTACTGACCCAAGCCAACTATTTAACTTAAATTATACCCCTCTCCAGAACAAGTTGACTGAAGACTTAACTTCCCTGGATGTCCCTACACTTTCGTGGTTCGGGAGAAAAAATATACTACTTTCTCTCATCCTTCCCAAACTCACCTATCTTCAGCAGACCTTACCAATTCCCATTCCCTCCACATACTACTCAAAACTTAGATCCTTGTTCCGATCTTTCATATGGCACAAGAAAAAGGCTAGAATATCCTATAAATCGCTGTCTTACCCGAGAGAGAGAGGAGGTATATCCTTGCCAGACCCCAAATTATACAGTCGAGCTGTCTTACTCACTAGAGTAGTAGACTATATATTTTTTTTTACTGTAATACGCCCCTATACGCTTTCACCAAAAAAAACTGCTACAGTGCAATGCATATATATATATATATATATTTGTCTTTTCATTTACTGCAATACGCCCCTATCTGCTTTCACAAGAAATAACTGCAACAGTGCAGTGCATTTATAATTGTCACGAGGGTGTCAAGAACCACGCCTGACTCCGCTATACCCGGGGTCAGGAAGTCGCAGCGGTTGGCTGCACGCTCTATGTAAGATAGGGCTGTTTCCTTATGGGAGCTTTCTGAGTTTGCTTTGCAACCCTTTTTGGCTCACTCAGGGATCCGTAGCTCCTTCTCCTCAGCTGTTCCTTGTCCAGCACTCCCAACCTCCTTATATTCCCCTCTCACACTTCTCTGGTTGCCAGATATAGAGCTTCCTGCCTGGACTTCTATTCTGACCCTCTGGAGCTGTGTTGCTGTGTTCTCTGGTAGTTGGTCCAGAACGTTACCCTCCGGATCCCTGTTGGACCTTTGTGGTCTGCTGTGGTCGCCCACCTGGGTGTATGTGTTTGTCTGTATTGTCTGTCCTCTCCCTGGTGTTTCCCTCTTAGTGTCAGTGGTGCGGACTAGCGATCCCACCGGCCTGTTCACTATCTAGGGCTCATTCTAGGGAAAGCCAGGGTTTAGGCACGTGATCGCCGCACGGGTGAGGAACCCGTCTAGGGACGTCAGGGCAGTCATGTGCCAGCCGCAAGGTGAGTCAGCGGTCACCACCTTTCCCTCTCCCTTGGGCAGGGCTTTCCCTTTTCCCTCCCTGTGTGTGACGCCAGTCATTACATTATATATGGCCCTTATTTGGTGTAGGTAAAAAAAAATATATATATTTTTTTTTTACCTACTTAGAATCCAGTATGGATCAAATTGCTGCTCTGTCCAAACAATTTCATGGCCTGTCTTTGGAGGTGGCAGGATTGAAGGCGTCGGTCCTCCAGCAACAGCAGCAATTACAACTGACCGCAAGCCCAGCGGTTGCTACTGGTAACCAGGTTGTTGCGGAACCCAAGGTCCCTCTCCCTGACAGATTTTCTGGGGGAAGGGACAAGTTTTTGACATTCCGTGAGGCCTGTAAATTATATTTTAAACTGCGCCCTTACTCCTCTGGTAATGAAGAACAGCGGGTGGGAGTTGTTATTTCACTGCTGCAGGGGGACACGCAGTCCTGGGCGTTCTCTTTACTCACTGATTCCCAGGCTCTTCGGTCAGTGGATGAGTTTTTCGAGGCCTTGGGTCTCATATATGACGACCCTGACCGAGTCTCACTGGCTGAATCAAGATTACGGAGACTCCTACAAGGAGAGCAGCCGGTAGAGGAATATTGCTCTGACTTCCGTAGGTGGGCTACGGATACCCAGTGGAACGACCCGGCTCTCAGGAGTCAGTTCTGCTCTGGGTTATCCGAAAGGGTTAAGGATGCGCTTGCATTATATGAGACCCCCTTTTCCCTTGATGCGGTTATGTGCCTTTCTATCCGTATAGATAGACGCCTTAGGGACAGGTTGAAAAAACCGGAGCAATTGGTAACCCCTCCCAAGCAGCAGTTAGTCTGTACGGACTTAGACGAGCCTATGCAGCTAGGAGGAACTACTCGTCAGGTCCGTCCTCCTGAGGCTCGCCGTAGGCGTGAGGTTTGTTTTTTTTGTGGGGAGAGGGGTCATTTCATTAATGTCTGTCCTTCTTTCCTCAGAAACAAAAGACCGTCGTAAAACTACTAACCCCAGGCTGTGTGGAGGATGTCAGCCGGGGGGTATATGTTTCCTCCATACGTATATCGCAATTTGTGTTGCCAGCGGTTGTTGTTTTTGGTGTTAAGACGGAGACTATTTCTTTCTTTCTAGACAGTGGAGCAGGGGTAAATTTGATAGATGCCCATTTTGCCCGCACTATGGGTTTGTCTCTCTGTACGCTACAGAGACCTATTCCCATATTCGCTATTGATTCTGCTCCTCACTCACATTGTTCATAATTTACACCTTCGGGTAGGGGACCATCATAACGAGATGCTTTCATGTTATGTTCTGGAGGGGCTTCCCACTCCGGTAGTGCTGGGTCTTCCCTGGTTGGTAGTGCACAATCCAGTGGTGGATTGGCAGGCCAGGGAGATATCGGAGTGGAGTGAGCATTGCAGAGAAAATTGCTTAAATAGCAATTGCTTAGTCGCCTCCATAACTACCCTACCTACATTTATTTCGGATTTTGAGGACGTTTTTTCTGAAAAGGGTTGTCAGAAGTTACCACCTCACCGTCCTTATGATTGCCCGGTTAACCTTATTCCCGGCGCAAAATTACCCAAGACCAGGTTATATAATCTTTCGGGTCCAGAGAGACAAGCCATGAAAGATTATATATCCGAGAGCTTGGCTAAGGGACACATCAGACCCTCTTTTTCACCCGTGGCTGCAGGGTTTTTCTTCGTTAAAAAGAAAGATGGGGGCCTGCGCCCTTGCCTAGATTTTCGCGAAATAAATCGGATAACCATCCGAGACCCATACCCTCTTCCTCTCATTCCTGACCTGTTTAACCAGATTGCGGGTGCTAGGTGGTTCTCCAAACTTGATCTTAGGGGAGCCTACAATCTGATTCGTATCAAGGAGGGGGATGAGTGGAAGACAGCTTTTAACACCCATGAGAGGCATTATGAAAATCTAGTTATGCCTTTCGGTCTGACCAATGCTCCTGCCGTCTTTCAACATTTCGTTAATTACATTTTTAGTCATTTAATCGACAGGTTTGTGGTAATATACCTAGATGATATTTTAATTTATTCGTCTGATCTGAAAACACATGAGGTGCATGTCAGACAGGTACTGCAGGTCCTACGAACGAATAAATTATATGCTAAAATTTAAAAATGTGTCTTCGCCGTTCAGGAGATACAATTCCTAGGTTATTTTTTATCTGCTTCAGGTTTCCGAATGGATCCTATGAAGGTTCAGGCAATTTTAGATTGGGATCTTCCTGAGAACCTCAAAGCACTGCAACGATTCTTGGGCTTCGCAAATTTCTATAGAAAATTCATTAAAAATTATTCAGTTATTGTAAAACCCCTTACTGACATGACTAGGAAGGGGACTGATTTTTCTAAATGGTCTGACGCCGCTAAAGTTGCTTTTTCCTCTCTAAAAGAGAGGTTTACCTCGGCACCTGTACTAGTCCAACCTGATGTCTCTCAGCCTTTTATTGTTGAAGTCGATGCGTCAGAGGTGGGAGTGGGAACGGTGCTGTCTCAGGGTCCGTCTCCTGGCAAATGGCGTCCTTGTGCTTTCTTTTCTAAAAAACTATCTGCAGCAGAAAAGAACTACGATATTGGCAATAGGGAACTATTAGCTATTAAACTAACGTTGAAGAATGGCGTCACTTTTTAGAGGGGGCAGTCCACCCCGTCACTGTGATTACGGACCACAAAAATCTTCTGTACCTCGAATCAGCTAAGCGTCTCACCCCTAGACAAGCTAGGTGGTCGCTATTTTTTACCAGGTTCAACTTTATTATTACCTATCGTCCTGGGGCAAAGAATACCAAGGCTGATGCACTATTTCGTTGTTTCCCTGGAGGGGGTAATGTGAGTGATCCAGTACCCATTATTCAAAGAGGAGTGGTTGTTTCTGCGGTACACTCTGCTCTGGAGGGGAAGGTGTTAGAGGCCCAGGGGGACGCCCCGGTCTCTTGCCCCTCAGAGAAATTGTTTGTACCGTTGAACCTGCGTTTCGAATTATTAAAGGGACATCATAATTCGGCACTTGCTGGGCACCCGGGTAGTAAAGCAACCTTGGAGCTATTGTCTCGTCGTTTTTGGTGGCCAAGGTTGCGTCAGGATGTATTGGATTTTGTGTCTTCTTGTTCTACCTGTGCACGCGCAAAAGTCTCTCATACACGTCCTGCAGGGTCTCTATTACCACTCGTCATTCCCAATAGACCATGGACACATCTGTCAATGGATTTTATCACTGACTTACCTTTGTCTGCGGGTAAAACAGTTATTTTGGTAGTAGTGGACAGGTTTAGCAAAATGGTACACTTCATTGCGTTACCCGCACTACCTAATGCTAAGACTCTTGCTCAGGTATTCATCAGTGAAATCGTGAAGCTTCACGGGGTCCCTTCCGATGTTGTTTCGGATCGGGGTACCCAGTTTATTTCTAAATTTTGGAAAGCTTTCTGTTCCCGTTTGGGGGTACACTTGTCCTTTTCCTCAGCTTTCCATCCTCAGTCGAATGGACAGACTGAGCGCACCAACCAAAACCTGGAGACATATCTAAGATGTTTTGTGTCTGAAAACCAAGAGTTGTGGTCATCATATTTACTGTTAGCTGAGTTTGCCATATATAATCGTCGTCAGGAATCCACTGGCAAGTCACCATTTCTTGGTGCATATGGTTTTCATCCCCAATTCTGTACTTTCAAAGAGGGGGGGTCTTCTGGGGTTCCCGAAGAGGAACGGTTTTCGTCATCTCTTTCATCGGTATGGCAGAAGGTGCAAGCTAACTTGAAAAATATGGGCGGTAAATACAAATGCATGGCTGATAAGAGACGGTCGCCAGGTCCGGACCTAGGAGTGAATGACTATGTGTGGTTGTCTACTAGGAATATTAAATTAAAGGTTCCCTCTTGGAAACTGGGTCCTAGGTTTATTGGTCCTTACAAAATTGTAGCCATCATCAACCCCGTGGCTTTTCGCCTGGAGTTACCTCAGACTTTTAAAATCCATAATGTCTTTCATAAGTCGTTACTCAAAAAATATGTTCCACCTCTAGAACCGTCACCGCTGCCACCCCCTCCTGTTGTTGTGGATGGTAATCTAGAATTTCACATATCCAAGATTGTTAATTCTCGTCGGGTCCGCCGCTCTCTTCAATATCTGGTGCATTGGAGAGGTTACGGTCCCGAGGAAAGAATGTGGGTTCCTGCATCTGAGGTAAACGCCGACAGGCTAGTTCGGGTTTTTCATGCCTCTCATCCTGAGAGACCTGGTCCTGAGTGTCCGGAGGCCCCTCGTAGAAGGGGGGTACTGTCACGAGGGTGTCAAGAACCACGCCTGACTCCGCTATACCCGGGGTCAGGAGGTCGCAGCGGTTGGCTGTGCGCTCTATGTAAGATAGGGCTGTTTCCTTATGGTAGCTTTCTGAGTTTGCTTTGCAACCCTTTTTGGCTCACTCAGGGATCCGTAGCTCCTTCTCCTCAGCTGTTCCTTGTCCAGCACTCCCAACCTCCTTATATTCCCCTCTCACACTTCTCTGGCTGCCAGATATAGAGCTTCCTGCCTGGACTTCTATTCTGACCTCTGGAGCTGTGTTGCTGCGTTCTCTGGTAGTTGGTCCAGAACGTTACCCTCCGGATCCCTGTTGGACCTTTGTGGTCTGCTGTGGTCGCCCACCTGGGTGTATGTCTGTATTGTCTGTCCTCTCCCTGGTGTTTCCCTCTTAGTGTCAGTGGTGCGGACTAGCGATCCCACCGGCCCGTTCACTATCTAGGGCTCATTCTAGGGAAAGCCAGGGTTTAGGCACGTGATCGCCGCACGGGTGAGGAACCCGTCTAGGGACGTCAGGGCAGTCAGGTGCCAGCCGCAAGGTGAGTCAGGGGTCACCACCTTTCCCTCTCCCTTGGGCAGGACTTTCCCTTTTCCCTCCCTGTGTGTGACGCCGGTCATTACAATAATTTTCTTTTTTTACTGTAATACACCCCATACACATTCACCAGAAATAATTGCAACAGTGCAGCGCGTATATATTTTTCCTGTTGGACTGAAATACACCCCTATACGCTTTCACCAGAAATAAATGCTACAGTGCAGTGCGTATATATTTTTCTTGTTGGACTAAAATACGCCCCTATTCGCTTTCACAAGAAACAACTGCAACAGTGCAGTGCATATATATATTTTTCTGATTTTAATTAAATACACCACTTTACACTTTCATCTGAAATAACTACAACAGTGTACTGCCTTTATATATATTTCTTTTTTTACTGTAATACACCCCTATACGCTTTGACTAGAAATAACTGTAACAATGCAGTGTTTATATATTGAATTTTTTTTACTGAAATACGCCCCTATATGCTTTCACCAATAAAAACTGCAGCAGAGAACTGAGAATATATATGTCTTGGAATGAAATAGACCACTATATGGTTTGACCAGAAAAAAATTAAAGAGTGAAGTGAGTATATATATTTCTTGAAGTACTGAAATACGCCCCTATAAGCTTTGACCATAAATAACTGCAGCAGTGCAGTGCAAATATATTTTTCTTTTTTTACTGTAATACGCCCCTATACGCTTTCACCAGAAATAACTGCAACAGTGCAAAGCATATATATATCTATCTTTTTTTACTTCAATACGCCCCTGTATGCTTTCACCAAAAATACCTAAAACAGTGCATATATATATTTGTTTTTTATTTACAGTAATACGCCCCTATAACCTTTTAATAGAAATAACTGCAACAGTGCAGTGCGTATATATTTTTCTTATTTTACTTAAATACTGACCTATATGCTTTTACCAGAAATAAATGCAAAAGTGCATTGCGTATATATTTTTCTTTTTTTACTGTAATAGGCCCCTACACGCTTTCACCAGAAATAACTGCAACAGTCCAGTGCGTATATATTTTTCTTTTTGTACTGTAATACACACCTATATGCTTTCACCAGAAATGACTGAAACAGTGCAGTGCATATATATTTTTCTTGTTAAACTGAAATTACGCCCCAATACGATTTCATCAGAAAAAACTGTAACAGTGCAGCGCGTATATATTTTTATTGTTGCACTGAAATACGACCCTACACGCTTTCACCAGAAATAACTGCAACAGTGCAGTGCGTATATATTTTTCTTTTTTTAATGAAATACGCCACTATACGCTTTCACTAGAAATAAATGCAACAGTGAACTGAGAATATATATTTCTTGTTCGACTGAAATAGACCACTATTTGGTTTGACCAAAAAAATTTAAAGAGTGAAGTGCAAAGAAATGTTTCTTGAAGTACTGAAATACGCCTCTATACGATTTTACCAGAAATAACTGCAACAGTGCAGTCGTATATATAGACATTTCTTTTTTTACTGTAATACACCTCTATACGCTTTGACCATAAAAAACTGCAACATTGCAGCGCATATTTATTTTTATATTTTTTCCTGAAATACGCCCCTATACGCTTTCACCAGAATTGACTGCAGCAGTAAACTGAGAATATATATTTCTTGTTGGACTGAAATAGACCACTATAAGTTTTGACCAGAAAAATTAAAGAGTCAAGTGCATATATATTTCTTTAAGTACTGAAATACGCCCCTATACAATTTCACCACAAATAACTACAACAGTGCAGTGCATATATGTTTTTTTTTTACTATAATATGCCCTTATATGCTTTCACCAGAAATAACTGCAATAGTGCAGTGCATATTTATTTTTATTGTTAAACTGAAATACGCCCTAATATGCTTTCACCAGAAATAACTGCAACAGTGCAGTGCATATATATTTTTCTTGTTGTACTGAAATACGCCCCTATATGCTTTCACCAGAAATAACTGCAACAGTGCAGTGTGTATACATTTTTCATACTTTAATGAAATACACCACAGTGTAGTGCATATATATTTTTATTTTTTTACTGAAATACTCCCCTATACGCTTTCACTATAAATTACTGCAGCATTGAGCTGAGAATATATATTTCTTGTTGCACTGAAATAGACCACTATACGCTTTGACCAGAAAAAATGTCATAGTGAAGTGTGCATGTATATTTCTTGAAGTACTGAAATAAGCCCCTATACGATTTCACAAAAAATTACTGCAACAGTGCAGTGCGTATATATACATATTTATTTTTTACTGTAATACGGCCCTGTACGCTTTCACCAGAAATAACTGCAACAGTGAAGTGCATATATATATTAGATTTTTTTTACTGTAATACACCCCTATACATTTTTACCAGAAATAACTGCAACAGTACAGTGCGTATATATTTTTCTTATTTTAATAAAATACTCCACTATATGCTTTCACCAGAAATAACTGCAGCAGTAAATTGAGAATATATATTTCTTGTTGGACTGAAATACACTCCTATATGCTTTCACCAGAAATTATTACTACAGTGCAGTGCATATATATATTTTTCTTTTTTTCCTGTAATACATTCCTATATGCTTTCATCAAAAAATAACTGCAACAGTGCAGTGCGTACCGGTATATATTTTCCTTGTTGGACTGAAATGCGCCCCTATACATTTTCACCAGAAATAACTGCAACAGTGCAGTGCGTATATATTTTTCTTATTTTAATGAAATACTCCACAATATGCTTTCACCAGAAATAACTGCAGCAGTGAACGTAGAATATATATTTCTTGTTGGACTGAAATATGACCCTATACGCTTTGACCGTAAATAACTGCAACAGTGCAGTGCGTATATATTTTAGTTTTTTTACTGAAATACTCCCATATACGCTTTCACCATAAATTACTGCAGCATTGAACTGAGAATATATATTTCTTGTTGCACTGAAATAGACCACTATAATCTTTGACCAGAAAAAATGTAATAGTGAAGTGTGTATATATATTTTTTGAAGTACTGAAAAATGCCCCTATACGATTTCACAAAAAATTACTGCAACAGTGCAGTGCGTATATATATTTTTCTTTTTTTACTGTAATACGCCCCTATACATTTTCACCAGATATAACTGAAACCATTGCAGTGTGTATATATATATTTTTCTTGTTGGACTGAAATACGCCCTTTTATGCTTTCAGAAAAAAATAACTGCAACAGTGCAGTGCGTATATATTTTTCTTTTTTTACTGTTATACCCTATTATACGCTTTTACCAGAAATAACTGCAACAGTGCAGTGCGCATATATTTTTCTTTTTTACTCTAATACGCCTCTATATACTTTCCTCAGAAATAACTGCAACAGTCTAGTGCGTATATATTTTTCTTTTTTTACTGTAATACGCCCCTATATGCTTTCACTAAAAATAACTGCGACAGTGCAGTGCTTATATATTTTTATTTTTTTACTGTAGTACGCCACTATATGCTTTCACCAGAAATAACTGCAGCAGTAAACTGAGAATTTATATTTCTTGTTGGACTGAAATGCACACCTATACGCTTTCACCAGAAATAATTGCGACAGTGCAGTGCGTATATATATATATTTATTTTTTACTATAATACGCCCCTGTAGGCTTTCACCAGAAATAACTGCAACAGTGAAGTGCATGTATATATTTGTCTTTTTTTTACTGTAATACACCCCTATACATTTTCACCAGAAATAACTGCAACAGTGCAGTGCGTATATATTTTTTAATAAAATACTCCACTATCTGCTTTCACCAGAAATAACTGCAGCAGTAAATTGAGAATATATATTTCTTGCTGGACTGAAATTCACACCTATATGCTTTCACCAGAAATAATTGTGACAGTGCAGTGCGTATATATATTTGTCTTTTTTTTCCTGTAATACGTTCCTATATGCTTTTCACTAGAAATAACTGCAACAGTGCAGTGCGTACTGGTATATATTTTTCTTGTTGGACTGAAATGCGCCCCTATACATTTTCACCAGAAATAACTGCAACAGTGCAGTGCGTATACATTTTTCTTATTTTAATTAAATACTCCACTATATGCTTTCACCAGAAATAACTGCAGCAGTGAACGTAGAATATATATTTCTTGTTTGACTGAAATAGGCCACTGTACACTTTGACCGGAAAAAAAATTAAACACTGAAGTGTGTATATATATTTCTTGAAGTACTGAAATACGCCCCTATACGCTTTCACCAGAACTAACTGCCACAGTGCATATATATATATATATATATTTGTCTTTTTTACTGTAATACGCCCCTATACGCTTTCAACAGAAATAACTGCAGCAGTTCAGTGCGTATATATTTATCTTTTTTTACTGTAATACATCCCTATTCTCTTTCACCAGAAATAACTGCAACAGTGCAGGGCGTATATATTTTTCTTTTTTTACTGAAATACGCCCCTATATGCTATCACCAGAAAAACTTTTAATAGTGAAGTGCGTATATATTTTTTTTGAAGAACTAAAATGCGCCCCTATCCGATTTCACCAGAAATAACTGCAACAGTGCAGTGCGTATATATTTTTCTTTTTTTTACTGTAATACCCCCCTATATGCTTTCACCGGAAATATGTGTATATATATATATATATATTTTTTTTTTTTACTGTATTTTTTTTACTGTAATACGCCTCTATATGCTTTTACGGGAAATATCTGCAGCAGTGCAGTTTGTATATATTTATCTTTTTTTTACTGTAATACTCAACTATACGCTTTTACCAGTAATAACTGCAACAGTAAAGTGCAGTGCGTATATATATTTTTCCATTTTTACTGTAATACGCCTATATACTTTTTCACTAGAAATAACTCAAAACATTGCAGTGTGTATATATATTTTTTTCTTGTTGGACTGAAATACACCCTTATATGCTTTTGTAAGAAATAACTGAAACAGTGCAGTGCGTATATGATTTATTTTTTTACTGTAATACTCCACTATATGCTTTCACCAGCAATAAATGCAACAGTGCTGTGCGTGTATATTTTAATTTTTTTACGGTAATTTGCCCCTATATGCTTTCACGTGAAATAACTGCAGCAGTGCTGTTCGTATATATTTATCTTTTTTTCCTGTAATACACACCTATACGCCTTCACCAGAAATAACAGCAACAGTGGCGTGCGCATATATTTTTCTTGTTGGACTGAAATACGCCCCTTTACACTTTCACCAGGTTTAACTGCAACAGTGCAGTGCGTATATATTTTTCTTATTTTAATGAAATACGCCACTATATGCTTTTACCAGAAATAACTGCAGCAGTAAACTGAGAATATATATTTCTTGTTGAACTGAAATAGTCCACTGTACGCTTTGACTAGAAAAAAAATTAAACAGTGAAGTGCGTATATATATTGTGCGTATATATATTTCTTGAAGTACTGAAATACGCCCCTAAATGCTTTCACCAGAAATAATTGCGACAGTGCAGTGCGTATATATATTTTTCTTTTTTTACTGTAATACACCCCTATACGCTTTCACCAGAAATAACTGCAACAGTACAGTGCGTATATATATTTTTCTTTTTTACTGTAATACGCCCCTATACGCTTTCACCAGAAATAAAAGTAAGTGCAGTTTATATATATATATTTGTATTTTTTTTATGTAATACGCCCCTATATGCTTTCATTAGAAATAACTGCAACAGTGCAGTTAGTATACATTCTTTCTGTTTTTACTGTAATACGCCCCTTTACGCTTTCATCAGAAATAACTGTAACAGTGCAGCGCGTATATATTTTTCTTGTTGGACTGAAATACACCCCTCTACACCTACACAGTGCAGTGCGTATATATTTTTCTTGTTGGACGGAAATACGCCCCTATATGCTTTTACAAGAAATAACTGCAACAGTGCAGTGCGTATATATTTTTCTTATTTTAATGAAATACGTCACTATACGCTTTCATCAGAAATAACTGCAGCAGAGAACTGAGAATATATATGTTGGACTGAAATAGACCACTATACGCTTTGAATAGAAAAAAATTAAATAGTGAAGTGCGTAAATATATATATTTCTACTGAAATACGCCTCTATATGATTTCACCAGAAATTACTGCAACAGTGCAGTGCGTATATATATTTCTTTCTTTACTGTAATACACCCCTATACGCTCTGACCAGAAATAACTGCAACAGTGCAGTGCGTACATATTTTTCTTTTTTTACTGAAATACGCCCCCATACCCTTTCACAAGAAATAACTGCAGCAATGAACTGAGAAATACGCCACTATACGCTTTCACCAGAAATAACTGCAGCAGTGAACTGAGAATATATATGTTGGACTGAAATAGACCACTATACGCCTTAACCAGAAAAAAATTAAAGAGTGAAGTGCGTATACATATATATTTCTACTGAAATACGCCACTATATGATTTCACCTGAAATTACTGCAACAGTGCAGTGCATATATATATTTCTTTTTTTTACTGTAATACACCCCTAAACGCTCTGACCAGAAATAACTGCAACAGTGCAGTGCATATATATTTTTATTTTTTTTACTGAAATACGCCCCTATACGCTTTCATAAGAAATAACTGCAGCAGTGAACAGAGAATATATATTTCTTGTTGGACTGAAATAGATCACTATACGCTTTGACCAGAAAAAAATTGAAGTGAAGTGCGTATATATTTTTAAGTAATGAAATACGCCCCTATATGATTTCACCAGAAATAACTGCAACAATTCTTATAAATATTTTTCTTTTTTTACTGTAATGCGCCCCTATACGCTTTCACCAGAAATAACTCAATACATTTCAGTGCGTATATACATATTTCTTTTTTTACTGTAATACACACCTATACGCTTTCACCAGAAATAACTGCAACAGTGCAGTGTGCATATATATTTGTATTTTTTTTACTGTAATACGCCCCTATATGCTTCCAAAAGAAATGACTGCAGAAGTGAAATGTGTATATATTTTTGTTGTCGTACTGAATAAGATACTAAGATATAAGCCACTAAAGGCTTTCCAACATAACACTTGCATTCCAATAACAAAAAGCTGGAATGACAGAGCTGTCTAATGACTATTTGGATCCCAAAATAATTGTTCTCTGCACTTGTAAGTCACTTCCCTATCAATGTCCCTAGCGCCTTCTGACATCTCGCCCTGCACTAAGATGCTGTGAAATGATTCCTCCCTATTAGAGTTGAGCAGACACCTGGAAGTTCGGGAACTGAACTTGACAAGAACTTGACCCCGAACCCGAACCCCATTGAAGTCAATGGGGACCCGAACTTTGGAGCACTATAATGGCTCTAAAAAAGTCATGGAAAGGGCTAGACGGCTGCAAATGGCATCAAAATGTGGTTAAGTGCATGGCAAGTGCTCTGCAAACATATGTATATAGGGAAATGACTTAAAATAACATAAAATACGTAAAAATAAAAAATAATAATCTTGATCTAGGAGGAGGAGTTCCATATGGAGTAGGAGGTTGAGGAGGCGTGGATGTGGCTGTGTAGGTTGAAGAGGCGGTGGATAGAGATGTTGCGAACATAAAAATTTTCGTTCGCGAACGTCAAACGCGAATTTTTGCAAATGTTTGCGAACGGGCAAACCAGGCGTACCGCCATAGACTTCAATAGGCAGGCGAATTTTAAAACCCACAGGGACTCTTTCTGGCCACAATAGTGATGGAAAAGTTGTTTCAAGGGGACTAACACCTGGACTGTGGCATGCCGGAGGGGGATCCATGGCAAAACTCCCATGGAAAATTACGTAGTTGACGCAGAGTCGTAATCCATAAAGGGCATAAATCACCTAACATTTCTAAATTGTTTGGAATAACGTGCTTTAAAACATCAGGTATGATGTTGTATCGATCAGGTAGTGTAAGGGTTACACCAGCTTCACAGTAACAGACCAAACTCCCGTTTAACGCACCGCAAACAACCGCAAACAGTCCA
The DNA here is from genome assembly GCF_905171765.1 of Bufo bufo. Lineage (NCBI taxonomy): Eukaryota > Metazoa > Chordata > Amphibia > Anura > Bufonidae > Bufo > Bufo bufo. The sequence goes on from NC_053389.1 coordinate 207,993,130, forward strand.
TTTGCACAACCTCAAACTCCCCATTTGCACAAGGTTGGATACCAAGCTAGCCATGTCCCGTTCCTTGTCCTCACTGACGTCATTGAAGGTCTCTTTCTCCACCCAGCCACGTACAACACCAAGGGTCTCCGAAAGGTGACAACAAGCCCCCTGGGATGCCTGCTGTGGTTGGTCTTTCACCTCCTCAAAGCCACCTTCCTCCTCTGACTCCTCTTCTTCAGACTCCTCTCTCTGCGTTGCCGCAGGTCCAGCAATCGACGACGACAAGGCTGCTTCTGGTGGTGATGGTGACCACAACTCTTCCTCTTCATGCTCATCTACGGCCTGATCTAGCACGCTCCAGAAAAAACGCATATGGGATGAGGTCGATGATGTTGCCTTGGGTTTGACTGATCAGGTTTGTCACCTCCGTAAAAGGACGCATGAGCCTACAGCAGGGCCGGTACAAGGCAGGGGCCGAAGGAGCGGGTGCCCTGGGCGCTACCATTTGCGGACAGGAGGGGGGCGCAGGTGAAGTGCCAGCAGTGTACAGCTTCACTGTACCACATTAGCCAAGCGCCACTTGCTGTGCTTGCTGTGCTGAGTGCGCTCCTGCACCCGCCTACACCGTCCACACCAGCCATGTCAGCGCTGCTCCTTCTCTCCCCCTATGAATTTTGTGCCGACTGCGCTCCTGGTTCGGGCTCCCTTTCCTCCTCTGCGTTTCCTCGCCCCCCCCCCATGGAGGATTCATTTGGTTGATACCACCGGCGTGCGCCGTGTGACGTCACGCGGCTCACGCCGGAGGCGAGGTGTGAGGTGAGAGAGGGAGGACTCGCGCAGCCTACAGGGAGCTGTGTCGGCGCGTGAAGAACAAGCCACGAGGAGCCTGCCTTCACTAGCTGCTACTCACACACAGACTGTAAAAAGTAAGAAAATAATGTAATACAAATAACAAACTAATTTTTTTCTTAAAAACGGGGGGGGGGGGGGGCGCAGTTTGCCATCTTCGCCCTGGGCACCAAATGGCCTTGTCCCAGCCCTGGCCTACAGCCATTGTGCATGAGCGTTCAGTAACGCGGCCCAAAAATACCCAGCTCCGCAGAGGCTGTCCTCTTTTTTTTTTTATAAAAAAAAATCTGTTCTTAACAGTTTAATCTCTGTTTTGTCCCCTATTAGGGGCCGGTGTATGGAATAGTTTTAGGAACCGTGAGATGGAAAAAGATGCTTGGTTGGTCCTCTTACTTCCAATTTGGGGCACTGCGCATGCACCGTGTAATGTACTGTGCAATCCCAATATGAGTGCTGTGTTTAAGTAGTACTATTCCTATCAGTTTAATCCCTGTTATGTCCCCTATCAGGGGACGTGTATGGAATAGATTTTAGGAACCGGGAGATGGAAAAAGATGCTTGGTCGGTCCTCCTACTTCCAATTTGGGGCACTGCGCGTGCGCTGTGCAATGTTCTGTTCCACCAGATATGAGTGGTGTGTTAATTAGTACTATTCCTATCAGTTTAATCACTGTTACGTCCCCTATTATTATTATTATTATTATTATTATTATAATTATTATTGTAATTAGGTGTGTTAAGTAGTACTATTCCTATCAGTTTAATCCCTGTTACGTCCCCTATCAGGGGCCGGTGTATGAAATAGATTTTAGGAACCGGGAGATGGAAAAAGATGCTTGGTTGGTCCTCCTACTTCCTTTTTGGGGCACTGCGCGTGTGCCGTGCAATGTACTGTGCCACCAGATATGAGTGGTGTGTTAAGTAGTACTATTCCTATCAGTTTAATCCCTGTTACGTCCCCTATCAGGGGACGTGTATGGAATAGATTTTAGACAACCGCAAAGAGTTGTCAATAGTTGACACACTCATGACATTAATTTTATTCCTCTATTCGTCAATCTTGGTGTAGTGATGACTGTGTTCGTGCGCACGTTTGGGAGATTGCAGGTGATGGGGGTTTTTCAAAGCCTATGGTCGTGCTGAGGTAGTTCAGTGACAGTTAAGTGACCCAGAAAACAAACTGATTCTGCAGTGTGGGCCCATTGTTGGCCTAGTAGGCTTTAATGATCACCTTAGATGATCACAAAGAAAATTCATGTTTTTTCTATGCAAAATTATCCAGCCGATCGCTTTTGGTCTATTCACAATGAAGCAACGACCTTATCATCTGGGGTGTGCCAACATTGCCATTGCCAACACACTCATAGAGGTGGTCGCTTCATTGTGATACACAAGCCCCTTCACCACAACAAGGTAACGATCACAAAGGGGAATTGACACATGTATGTGCCTTTTTTTTGTTGTTTTGTTTTTGCAGCCACAGTGCAGCACCAGAGACCAGAAAAATTTGGCATGTACACATGCCTGAAAAATTAGGTATTGTTGCAGCCGCTACTGTAGCAGCGGCCAGAAAAATTTATGTTTTTGATGCAGGAAGTGCACTAAAACATTTTGGCTTGAACCCTAGTTGGTGGCAGATAAGTCACGCAAGTCATCCGGCATGCAGAGATAAAATACAGCAGCGTGTGGACCATTTTTAGCCCAAGGCAGCTCATCTCATCACCAGGCCTTTATTAGTCAAATGTAACGCCCACTGTCAGTCCCTTCGGGATCCATGCCTCATTCATCTTAATAAAGGTGAGGTAATCTAGACTTTTTTGACCTAGGCGACTTCTCTTCTCAGTGACAATACCTTCTGCTGCACTGAAGGTCCTTTCTCACAGAACACTTGAAGCGGGGTAGGCCAGAAGTTCTATCGCAAATTGGGATAGCTCAGGCCACAGGTCAAGCCTGCACACCCAGTAGTTAAGGGGTTCATCGCTCCTCAGAGTGTCGATATCTGCAGTTAAGGCGAGGTAGTCTGCTACCTGTCGGTCGAGTCATTCTCTGAGGGTGGACCCGAAGGGCTGTGGCGATGCGTAGGACTTATAAAGCTCTGCATGTCCTCCATCAACATCATGTCTGTAAAGCGTCCTGTCCTTGCCGGCGTGGTCATGGTAGGAGGATTACTTTCACCTCTTCCCCTGTTAGATTCCCGTTGTGCTGTGACATCACCCTTATACACTGTGTAAAGCATACTTTTTAATTTATTTTGGAAGTGCTGCATCCTTTCCGACTTGCGGTAATTTGGTAACATTTCAGGCACTTTCTGCTTATACCGGGGGTCTAGTAGCGTGGCCACCCAGTACAGGTCGTTCTCCTTCACCCTTTCTATACGAGGGTCCCTCAACAGGCACGACAGCATGAAAGACCCCATTTGCACAAGGTTGGATGCCGAGCTACTCATGTCCCGTTCCTCGTCCTCAGTGATCTCACTGAAAGTCTGTTCTTTCCCCCAGCCACGTGCAACACCACGGGTACCAGATAGGTGACAACGAGCACCCTGGGATGCCTGCTGTGGTTGTTCTTCCTCCTCCTCCTCCTCCTCCTCAAAGCCACATTCCTCCTCTGACTCCTCTTCCTCACACTCCTCTTCCAGCGTTGCCGCAGGTCCAGCAAGCGATGCTGATAAGGCTGTTTCTGGTGGTGATGGTGACCACAACTCTTCCTCTTCACGCTCATCTCCAGCCTAATCCAGCACTCTTCGCAGCGCACGCTCCAGGAAGAAAACAAATGGGATGACGTCGCTGATGGTGCCTTCGGTGCGACTGACTAGGTTTGTTACCTCCTCAAAAGGACGGCCTACAGGTGCTTGAGCGTCCAGTAACGTGGCAAAAAAATTCCCAGCTCCGCAGAGGCTGTCCTAGCACCCCGGTCATACAAATACTCGTTGACGGCTTTTTCTAGTTGAAGCAGGCTGTCAAACATTAGGAGTGTTGAATTCCAACGTGTCGGGCTGTCGCAAATCAAGCACCTCACTGGCATGTGTTTCGCTGCTGGATATCTGAAAAGTGTGCCATGGCCGTGTAGGAACGCCTGAAATGGCCACACACCTTCCTGGCATGCTTGAGGACGTCCTATAAGCCTGGGTACTTATGCACAAAGCGTTGTACAATCAGATTCAACACATGTGCCATGCATGGCACATGTGTCAACTTGCCCAAATTCAATGCCGCCAACAAATTGCTTCCGTTGTCACACACCACTTTGCCGATCTCCAGTTGGTGCAGAGTCAGCCACTGATCCACCTGTGCGTTCAGGGCGGACAGGAGTGCTGGTCCGGTGTGACTCTCTGCTTTCAGGCAAATCAACCCCAAGACGGCGTGACACTGTCGTATCTGGGATGTGGAATAGCCCCTGGGGAGCTGGGGGGTGCAGTTGATATGGAGCAAGACGCAGCAGCAGAAGAGGACTAAGCCTAGGAGGTTATGGAAGAGGATGGAGTAGGAGGAGTAGAGGAGGTGGCAGCAGGCCTGCCTGCAAGTCGTGGTGGTGTCACCAACTCCTCTGCAGAGCCACGCATTACATGCTTGGCAGCCGTCAGCAGGTTTACCCAATGCGCAGTGTAGGTGATATACCTGCCCTGACCGTGCTTTGCAGACCAGGTATTAGTGGTCAGATGGACCCTTGCCCCAACACTGTGTGCCAGACATGCCATCACTTCCTTTTGCACAATCGAGTACAGGTTGGGGATTGCCTTATGTGCAAAGAAATTTCGGCCGGGTACCTTCCACTGCGGTGTCCCAATAGCTACACATTTTTGGAAGGCCTCAGACTCCACCAGCTTGTATGGTAAAAGCTGGCAAGCTAAGAGTTCCGACAAGCCAGCTGTTAGACGCCGGGCAAGGGGGTGACTTTGTGACATTGGCTTCTTACGCTCAAACATGTCCTTGACAGACACCTGACTGTGGGCAGATGAGCAGGAACTGCTCAAGGCGAGAGATGGAGTGGCGGATGGTTGAGAGGGGACAAGGAGGACAGCAGTGGTTGACGTGGCTGAAGATGCTGGAATAGGAGGAGAATGGCGGCTTTGAGTTTGTGTGCTGCTTCTACTCATGTGTTGATCCCATAGGCATTTATGATTTAAGATCATGTGCCTTCGCAAAGCAGTTGTACCTAGGTGGGTGTTGGACTTCCCACGACTCAGTTTCTTTTGGCACAGGTTGCAAATGGCATCGCTGTTGTCAGAGGCAGACACATAAAAAAATGCCACACTGATAATCTCTGCAATGACGGCATTCTGGTGGTGGCAACAGCATGCGTCGATTGGCGTGCTGTCTGGCTGACCCTGGGTGCCGATGCATGCTGTCTGACTGTGCCACTAGCTCCTTGCAACGACCTCCCCCTGCTTCCAACTCGTCTCCTCCTCCTCTCTGTCTCCCCATCTGAACTTTCCCCCTGTTCTTCTTCTCTTCGAGCGGGCACCCACGTGACATCCACGGACACATCGTCATCATCAACCGCTTCACTTGTATCTGACAACTCAGCAAAGAAAGCAGCAGTGGGTACAACATCATCATCATCACACCGTTTGTCCATGTGTGTAATGCTGCCTGACTGAGACATATCCCTGTTATCTACATCCTCTGGCAATAATGGTCGCGCATCACTCATTTCTTCCAACTGATGTGTAAATAACTCCTCTGACAGATCAAGTGAAGCAGCTGTGGTGCTAGTGTTGGTGGTGGCGGCAGGCGGGCGAGTGGTAACTTGAGAGGAGCCTGAAGCTGAGCTGGAGGAGGATGGTGCGTCAAGGTTTCGAGCGGAAGCTGTAGAATATTGGGTGTCCTGTGTTAGCCAGTCAACTATGTCCACAGAACTTTTCGAGTTTAGGGTACGTGGCCTCTGAACACTGGGCATTATTAAAGGGCCAAAGGGAATCACAACACCACGACCACGACGGCCCCTGCGGGGTGGCCTGCCTCTGCCTGTCATTTTTTTTAGATTTGTTTAGTTGTACTATGCGTGCAAGCTACTGTGACACCAGATATGAGTTGCGCTGGTGACACTATGCACTTGCAGGGCCTTAAACACACACAGACGTGCAGGCAACTGACTGCTATTATTTCACAGTCAAAATATTTTTTTTTCTTTATGTAATCTACTGTGACACAAGATTTGAGTTGTGCTGGTGACACTATGCACTTGCAAGGCACGAAACACACACACACACGTGCAGGCAACTGACTGCTATTATTTCACAGTCAAAATTGTTGTTTTTTTTAAAATGTAATCTACTGTGACACCAGATATGAGTTGCGCTGGTGACACTATGCACTTGCAGGGCCTTAAACACACACACACGTGCAGGCAACTAACTGCTATTTATTCACAGTCAAAATATATATTTTTTTTTTTATGTAATCTACTGTGACACCAGATATGAGTTGCGCTGGTGACACTATGCACTTGCAGGGCCTTAAACACACACACCTGCAGGCAACTGACTGCTATTTATTCACAGTTAAAATATATATATTTTTTTATATATTCTACTGTGACACAAGATTTGAGTTGCGCTGGTGACACTATGCACTTGCAGGGCATGAAACACGTGCAGGCAACTGACTGCTAGTTATTCACAGTCCATTTTTTTATTATTTTTTTATGTAATCTACTGTGACACCAGATATGAGTTGCGCTGGTGACACTATGCACTTGCAGTGCCTTAAACACACACACACGTGCAGGCAACTGACTGCTATTATTTCAAAGTCAAATTTTTATTTTTTTATGTAATCTACTGTGACACCAGATATGAGTTGCGCTGGTGACACTATGCACTTGCAGGGCCTTAAACACACACACACGTGCAGGCAACTGACTGCTATTTATTCACAGTCAAAATTGTTTTTTTTTTTTTATGTAATCTACTGTGACACCAGATATGAGTTGCGCTGGTGACACTATGCACTTGCAGGGCCTTAAACACACACACACGTGCAGGCAACTGACTGCTATTTATTCACAGTCAAAATTTTTTTTTTTTTTAAATGTAATCTACTGTGACACCAGATATGAGTTGTGCTGGTGACACTATGCACTTGCAGGGCCTTAAACACACACACACGTGCAGGCAACTGACTGCTATTTATTCACAGTCAAAATATTTATTTTTTTTTTAATGTAATCTACTGTGACACCAGATATGAGTTGCGCTGGTGACACTATGCACTTGCAGGGCCTTAAACACACACACACGTGCAGGCTATTATTTTTTTATGTAATCTACTGTGACACCAGATATGAGTTGCGCTGGTGACACTATGCACTTGCAGGGCCTTAAACACACACACGTGCAGGCAACTGACTGCTATTATTTCACAGTCAAATTTTTTATTTTTTATAAAATGTATTCTACTGTGACACCAGATATGAGTTGCGCTGGTGACACTATGCACTTGCAGGGCCTTAAACAAACACACACACACACACACACACGTGCAGGCAACTGCCTGCTATTTATTCACAGTCAAAATTTTATTTTAATTTTTTAATGTAATCTACTGTGACACCAGGTATGAGTTGCGCTGGTGACACTATGCACTTGCAGTGCCTTAAACACACACACACACACGTGCAGGCAACTGACTGCTATTTATTCACAGTTAAAACATTTTTTTTTTTTTAATGTAATCTACTGTGACACAAGATTTGAGTTGCGCTGGTGACACTATGCACTTGCAGGGCACGAAACACACATGTGCAGGCAACTGACTGCTATTTATTCACAGTCAAAATTGTTTTGTTTTTTTAAATGTAATCTACTGTGACACCAGATATGAGTTGCGCTGGTGACACTATGCACTTGCAGGGCCTTAAACACACACACACGTGCAGGCAACTGACTGCTATTATTTCACAGTCAAATTTATTTTATTTTTTTAATGTAATCTACTGTGACACCAGATATGAGTTGCGCTGGTGACACTATGCACTTGCAGGGCCTAAAACACACACACACACACGTGCAGGCAACTGACTGCTATTTATTCACAGTCAAAATAGTTTTTTTTTTAAATGTAATCTACTGTGACACCAGATATGAGTTGCGCTGGTGACACTATGCACTTGCAGGGCCTTAAACACACACACATGTGCAGTTAACTGACTGCTATTTATTCACAGTCAAATTTTTTTTTTTTTTTTAATGTAATCTACTGTGACACCAGATATGAGTTGCGCTGGTGACACTATGCACTTGCAGGGCCTTAAACACTCACACACGTGCAGGCAACTGACTGCTATTTATTCACAGTCAAAATTTAATTTTTATTTTTTACTTACTTTTTATTTATTGTGACACCAGATATGAGTTGCGCTGGTGACACTATGCACTTGCAGGGCCTTAAACACACACACCTGCAGGCAACTGACTGCTATTTATTCACAGTTAAAATATATATATTTTTTTATATATTCTACTGTGACACAAGATTTGAGTTGCGCTGGTGACACTATGCACTTGCAGGGCATGAAACACGTGCAGGCAACTGACTGCTAGTTATTCACAGTCCATTTTTTTATTATTTTTTTATGTAATCTACTGTGACACCAGATATGAGTTGCGCTGGTGACACTATGCACTTGCAGTGCCTTAAACACACACACACGTGCAGGCAACTGACTGCTATTATTTCAAAGTCAAATTATTATTTTTTTAATGTAATCTACTGTGACACCAGATATGAGTTGCGCTGGTGACACTATGCACTTGCAGGGCCTTAAACACACACACACGTGCAGGCAACTGACTGCTATTTATTCACAGTCAAAATAGTTTTTTTTTTTTTTTTATGTAATCTACTGTGACACCAGATATGAGTTGCGCTGGTGACACTATGCACTTGCAGGGCCTTAAACACACACACACGTGCAGGCAACTGACTGCTATTTATTCACAGTCAAAATTATTTTTTTTTTTTAAATGTAATCTACTGTGACATCAGATATGAGTTGCGCTGGTGATACTATGCACTTGCAGGGCCTTAAACACACACACGTGAAGGCAACTGACTGCTATTTATTCACAGTCACAAATATATATTTTTTTTTAATGTAATCTACTGTGACACCAGATATGAGTTGCGCTGGTGACACTATGCACTTGCAGGGCCTTAAACACACACACACGTGCAGGCAACTGCCTGCTATTTATTCACAGTCAAAATTTTATTTAAATTTTTTTATGTAATCTACTGTGACACCAGATATGAGTTGCGCTGGTGACACTATGCACTTGCAGGGCACGAAACACACACACGTGCAGGCAACTGACTGCTATTATTTCACAGTCAAATTTTTTATTTTTTTAAATGTAATCTACTGTGACACCAGATATGAGTTGCGCTGGTGACACTATGCACTTGCAGGGCCTTAAACAAACACACACACACGTGCAGGCAACTGCCTGCTATTTATTCACAGTCAAAATTTTATTTTATTTTTTAATGTAATCTACTGTGACACCAGATATGAGTTGCGCTGGTGACACTATGCACTTGCAGTGCCTTAAACACACACACACGTGCAGGCAACTGACTGCTATTTATTCACAGTCAGAATTGTTTTTTTTTTTTTTATGTAATCTACTGTGACACCAGATATGAGTTGCGCTGGTGACACTATGCACTTGCAGGGCACTAAACACACACACGTGCAGGCAACTGACTGCTATTTATTCACAGTCAAAATTGTTTTTGTTTTTTTAATGTAATCTACTGTGACACCAGATATGAGTTGCGCTGGTGACACTATGCACTTGCAGGGCCTTAAACACACACACACGTGCAGGCAACTGACTGCTATTATTTCACAGTCAAATTTATTTTATTTTTTTAATGTAATCTACTGTGACACAAGATTGGAGTTGCGCTGGTGACACTATGCACTTGCAGGGCACGAAAAACACACACACACACACACACACACACGTGCAGGCAACTGACTGCTATTTATTCACAGTCAAAATAGTTTTTTTTTAAATGTAATTTACTGTGACACCAGATATGAGTTGCGCTGGTGACACTATGCACTTGCAGGGCCTTAATCACACACACGTGCGGTCAACTGACTGCTATTTAGTCACAGTCAAAATAGTTTTTTTTTTTTTTATGTTATCTTGTTATCTACTGTGACACAAGATTTGAGTTGCGCTGGTGACACTATGCACTTGCAGGGCCTTAAACACTCACACACGTGCAGGCAACTGACTGCTATTTATTAACAGTCAAAATTTAATTTTTATTTTTTACTTACTTTTTATTTATTGTGACACCAGATATGAGTTGCGCTGGTGACACTATGCACTTGCAGGGCCTTAAACACACACACACGTGCAGGCAACTGACTGCTATTTATTCACAGTCAGAATTGTTTTTGTTTTTTTTATGTAATCTACTGTGACACCAGATATGAGTTGCGCTGGTGACACTATGCACTTGCAGGGCCTTAAACACACACACACACGTGCAGGCAACTGACTGCTATTTTTTCACAGTCAAAATAGTTTTTTTTCTTTAAATGTAATCTACTGTGACACCAGATATGAGTTGCGCTGCTGACACTATGCACTTGCAGGGCCTTAAACACACACGTGCAGGCAACTGCCTGCTATTTATTCACAGTCAAAAATTTTATTTTATTTTTTTATGTAATCTACTGTGACACCAGATATGAGTTGCGCTGGTGACACTATGCACTTGCAGGGCCTTAAACACACACACACGTGCAGGCAACTGACTGCTATTTATTCACAGTCAAAATATTTTTTTTTTTTTATGTAATCTACTGTGACACCAGATATGAGTTGCGCTGGTGACACTATGCACTTGCAGGGCCTTAAACACACACACACGTGCAGGCAACTGCCTGCTATTTATTCACAGTCAAAAATTTTATTTTATTTTTTTATGTAATCTACTGTGACACCAGATATGAGTTGCGCTGGTGACACTATGCACTTGCAGGGCACTAAACACACACACGTGCAGGCAACTGACTGCTATTATTTCACAGTCAAAATTTTTATTTTTTATAAATGTAATCTACTGTGACACCAGATATGAGTTGCGCTGGTGACACTATGCACTTGCAGGGCCTTAAACACACACACACACGTGCAGGCAACTGCCTGCTATTTATTCACAGTCAAAAATTTTATTTTATTTTTTAATGTAATCTACTGTGACACCAGATATGAGTTGCGCTGGTGACACTATGCACTTGCAGTGCCTTAAACACACACACACGTGCAGGCAACTGACTGCTATTTATTCACAGTCAAACATTTTTTTTTTTTTTATGTAATCTACTGTGACACCAGATATGAGTTGCGCTGGTGACACTATGCACTTGCAGGGCACTAAACACACACACGTGCAGGCAACTGACTGCTATTTATTCACAGTCAAAATTGTTTTTGTTTTTTTAATGTAATCTACTGTGACACCAGATATGAGTTGCGCTGGTGACACTATGCACTTGCAGGGCCTTAAACACACACACACGTGCAGGTAACTGACTGCTATTTATTCACAGTCAAATTTTTTTAATTTTTTTTTAATGTAATCTACTGTGACACCAGATATGAGTTGTGCTGGTGACACTATGCACTTGCAGGGCCTTAAACACTCACACACGTGCAGGCAACTGACTGCTATTTATTAACAGTCAAAATTTTATTTATATTTTTTAATGTAATCTACTGTGACACCAGATATGAGTTGCGCTGGTGATACTATGCACTTGCAGGGCCTTAAACACACACACGTGCAGGCAACTGACTGCTATTTATTCACAGTCAAAAATATATATATTTTTTTAATGTAATCTACTGTGACACCAGATATGAGTTGCGCTGGTGACACTATGCACTTGCAGGGCCTTAAACACACACACACGTGCAGGCAACTGCCTGCTATTTATTCACAGTCCAAATTTTATTTAAATTTTTTTATGTAATCTACTGTGACACCAGATATGAGTTGCGCTGGTGACACTATGCACTTGCAGGGCACGAAACACACACACGTGCAGGCAACTGACTGCTATTATTTCACAGTCAAAATTTTTATTTTTTATAAAATGTAATCTACTGTGACACCAGATATGAGTTGCGCTGGTGACACTATGCACTTGCAGGGCCTTAAACACACACACACACGTGCAGGCAACTGCCTGCTATTTATTCACAGTCAAAATTTTATTTTAATTTTTTAATGTAATCTACTGTGACACCAGATATGAGTTGCGCTGGTGACACTATGCACTTGCAGGGCCTTAAACACACACACGTGTAGGCAACTGACTGCTATTTATTCACAGTCAAAATTGTTTTGTTTTTTTAAATGTAATCTACTGTGACACCAGATATGAGTTGCGCTGGTGACACTATGCACTTGCAGGGCCTTAAACACACACACACACGTGCAGGCAACTGACTGCTATTATTTCACAGTCAATTTTTTTTATTTTTTTTATGTAATCTACTGTGACACCAGATATGAGTTGCGCTGGTGACACTATGCACTTGCAGGGCCTTAAACACACACACACACGTGCAGGCAACTGACTGCTATTTATTCACAGTCAAAATAGTTTTTTTTTTAATGTAATCTACTGTGACACCAGATATGAGTTGCGCTGCTGACACTATGCACTTGCAGGGCCTTAAACACACACACGTGCAGGCAACTGACTGCTATTTATTCACAGTCAAAATATATATATTTTTTTATGTAATCTACTGTGACACAAGATATGAGTTGCGCTGGTGACACTATGCACTTGCAGGGCCTTAAACACACACATATGTGCAGTTAACTGACTGCTATTTATTCACAGTCAAATTTTTTTAAATTTTTTTTAATGTCATCTACTGTGACACCAGATATGAGTTGTGCTGGTGACACTATGCACTTGCAGGGCCTTAAACACTCACACACGTGCAGGCAACTGACTGCTATTTATTAACAGTCAAAATTTAATTTTTATTTTTTACTTACTTTTTATTTATTGTGACACCAGATATGAGTTGTGCTGGTGACACTATGCACTTGCAGGGCCTTAAACACACACACGTGCAGGCAACTGACTGCTATTTATTCACAGTCAAAATTGCTTTTGTTTTTTTTATGTATTCTACTGTGACACCAGATATGAGTTGCGCTGGTGACACTATGCACTTGCAGGGCCTTAAACACACACACACACGTGCAGGCAACTGACTGCTATTTTTTCACAGTCAAAATATTTTTTTTTCTTTAAATGTAATCTACTGTGACACCAGATATGAGTTGCGCTGGTGACACTATGCACTTGCAGGGCCTTAAACACACACGTGCAGGCAACTGCCTGCTATTTATTCACAGTCAAAATTTTTATTTTATTTTTTAATGTAATCTACTGTGACACCAGATATGAGTTGCTCTGGTGACACTATGCACTTGCAGGGCCTTAAACACACACACACACACACACACACACACACACACGTGCAGGCAACTAACTGCTATTTATTCACAGTCAAAATTTATTTTAATTTTTTTATGTAATCTACTGTGACACCAGATATGAGTTGCGCTGGTAACACTATGCACTTGCAGGGCCTTAAACACACACACGTGCAGGCAACTGACTGCTATTTACTCACAGTTAAAAAATTATAATTTTTTTTAAATGTCATTTACTGTGACACAAGATTTGAGTTACGCTGGTGACACTATGCACTTGCAGGGCACGAAACACACACACGTGCAGGCAACTGACTGCTATTTATTCACAGTCAAAATTGTTTTGTTTTTTTAAATGTAATCTACTGTGACACCAAATATGAGTTGCGCTGCTGACACTATGTACTTGCAGAGCCTTAAACACACACACACATGCAGGCAACTGACTGCTATTTATTCACAGTCAAAATTATTATTTTTTATTTTAAGGTAATCTACTGTGACACCAAATATGAGTTGCGCTGGTGACACTATGTACTTGCAGAGCCTTAAACACACACACACGTGCAGGCAACTGACTGCTATTTATTCACAGTCAAAAATTTTTTTTTTTTTTAATGTAATATAATGTGTCACAAGATTTGAGTTTCGTTGGTGACACTATGCACTTGCAGGGCACGAAACACACACACACATGGAGGCAACTGACTGCTATTATTTCACAGTCAATATTATTATTCATTTTTTTATGTAATATACTGTGACACCAGATATGAGTTGCGCTGGTGACACTATGCACTTGCAGGGCCTTAAACACACTCACACGTGCAGGCAACTGACTGCTATTTATTCACAGCTAAAACATTTTAAATTTTTTTTTAATGTAATCTACTGTGACACAAGATTTGAGTTGCGCTGGTGACACTATGCACTTGCAGGGCACGAAACACACACACGTGCAGGCAACTGACTGCTATTTATTCACAGTCAAAATATTTTTTTTTTTAAATGTAATCTACTGTGACACCAGATATGAGTTGCGCTGGTGACACTATGCACTTGCAGGGCACGAAAACACACACACACGTGCAGGCAACTGACTGCTATTATTTCACAGTCAAAATTTTATTTTTATTTTTAATTTAATCTACTGTGACACCAGATATGAGTTGCGCTGGTGACACTATGCACTTGCAGGGCCTTAAACACACACACGTGCAGGCAACTGCCTGCTATTTATTCACAGTCAAAATTTTTATTTTATTTTTTAATGTAATCTACTGTGACACCAGATATGAGTTGCTCTGGTGACACTATGCACTTGCAGGGCCTTAAACACACACACACACACACGTGCAGGCAACTGACTGCTATTTATTCACAGCTAAAACATTTTTAATTTTTTTTTAATGTAATCTACTGTGACACAAGATTTGAGTTGCGCTGGTGACACTATGCACTTGCAGGGCACGAAACACACACACGTGCAGGCAACTGACTGCTATTTATTCACAGTCAAAATATTTTTTTTTTTAAATGTAATCTACTGTGACACCAGATATGAGTTGCGCTGGTGACACTATGCACTTGCAGGGCACGAAAAACACACACACACGTGCAGGCAACTGACTGCTATTATTTCACAGTCAAAATTTTATTTTTATTTTTAATTTAATCTACTGTGACACCAGATATAAGTTGCGCTGGTGACACTATGCACTTGCAGGGCCTTAAACACACACGTGCAGGCAACTGCCTGCTATTTATTCACAGTCAAAATTTTTATTTTATTTTTTAATGTAATCTACTGTGACACCAGATATGAGTTGCTCTGGTGACACTATGCACTTGCAGGGCCTTAAACACACACACACACACACACGTGCAGGCAACTGACTGCTATTTATTCACAGTCAAAATTTATTTTTATTTTTTTATGTAATCTACTGTGACACCAGATATGAGTTGCGCTGGTAACACTATGCACTTGCAGGGCCTTAAACACACACACACACGTGCAGGCAACTGACTGCTATTTACTCACAGTTAAAAAATAATAATTTTTTTAAATGTAATTTACTGTGACAAGATTTGAGTTACGCTGGTGACACTATGCACTTGCAGGGCACGAAACACACACACGTGCAGGCAACTGACTGCTATTTATTCACAGTCAAAATTGTTGTTTTTTTAAAAATGTAATCTAAAGTGTCACAAGATTTGAGTTTCGTTGGTGACACTATGCACTTGCAGGGCACGAAACACACACACACACATGGAGGCAACTGACTGCTATTATTTCACAGTCAAAATTATTATTTATTTTTTTATGTAATATACCGTGACACCAGATATGAGTTGCGCTGGTGACACTATGCACTTGCAGGGCCTTAAACACACTCACACGTGCAGGCAACTGACTGCTATTTATTCACAGCTAAAACATTTTTTATTTTTTTTTAATGTAATCTACTGTGACACAAGATTTGAGTTGCGCTGGTGACACTATGCACTTGCAGGGCACGAAACACACACACGTGCAGGCAACTGACTGCTATTTATTCGCAGTCAAAATTGTTGTTTTTTTTAAATGTAATCTACTGTGACACCAGATATGAGTTGCGCTGGTGACACTATGCACTTGCAGGGCCTTAAACACACACGTGCAGGCAACTGCCTGCTATTTATTCACAGTCAAAATTTTTATTTTATTTTTTAATGTAATCTACTGTGACACCAGATATGAGTTGCTCTGGTGACACTATGCACTTGCAGGGTCTTAAACACACACACACACACACACACGTGCAGGCAACTAACTGCTATTTATTCACAGTCAAAATTTATTTTAATTTTTTTATGTAATCTACTGTGACACCAGATATGAGTTGCGCTGGTAACACTATGCACTTGCAGGGCCTTAAACACACACACACGTGCAGGCAACTGACTGCTATTTATTCACAGTCAAAAATTTTATTTTTTTTAATGTAATCTACTGTGACACAAGATTTGAGTTGCGCTGGTGACACTATGCACTTGCAGTGCATGAAACACGTGCAGGCAACTGACTGCTATTTATTCACAGTCAGAATTGTTTTTGTTTTTTTTATGTAATCTACTGTGACACCAGATATGAGTTGCGCTGCTGACACTATGCACTTGCAGTGCCTTAAACACACACACTCGTGCAGGCAACTGACTGCTATTTATTCACAGTCAGAATTGTTTTTTTTTTTTTATGTAATCTACTGTGACACCAGATATGAGTTGCGCTGGTGACACTATGCACTTGCAGGGCCTTAAACACACACACACACGTGCAGGCAACTGACTGCTATTATTTCACAGTCAAAATTTTATTTTTATTTTTAATTTAATCTACTGTGACACCAGATATGAGTTGCGCTGGTGACACTATGCACTTGCAGGGCCTTAAACACACACGTGCAGGCAACTGCCTGCTATTTATTCACAGTCAAAATTTTTATTTTATTTTTTAATGTAATCTACTGTGACACCAGATATGAGTTGCTCTGGTGACACTATGCACTTGCAGGGCCTTAAACACACACACACACACACGTGCAGGCAACTGACTGCTATTTATTCACAGTCAAAATTTATTTTTATTTTTTTATGTAATCTACTGTGACACCAGATATGAGTTGCGCTGGTAACACTATGCACTTGCAGGGCCTTAAACACACACACACGTGCAGGCAACTGACTGCTATTTACTCACAGTTAAAAAATAATAATTTTTTTAAATGTAATTTACTGTGACAAGATTTGAGTTACGCTGGTGACACTATGCACTTGCAGGGCCTTAAACACACACACACGTGCAGGCAACTGACTGCTATTTATTCACAGTCAAAATTGTTTTGTTTTTTTAATGTAATCTACTGTGACACCAGATATGAGTTGCGCAGCTGACACTATGCACTTGCAGTGCCTTAAACACACACACACGTGCAGGCAACTGACTGCTATTTATTCACAGTCAAAAATTTTATTTTATTTTTTAATGTAATCTACTGTGACACCAGATATGAGTTGCGCTGGTGACACTATGCACTTGCAGAGCCTTAAACACACACACACGTGCAGGCAACTGACTGCTATTTATTCACAGTCAAAATTTATTTTATTTTTTTAATGTAATCTACTGTGACACAAGATATGAGTTGCGCTGGTGACACTATGCACTTGCAGGGCCTTAAACACACACACACGTGCAGGCAACTGACTGCTATTTATTCACAGTCAAAATTGTTTTTGTTTTTTTAATGTAATCTACTGTGACACCAGATATGAGTTGCGCTGGTGACACTATGCACTTGCAGGGCCTTAAACACACACGTGCAGGCAACTGCCTGCTATTTATTCACAGTCAAAAATTTTATTTTATTTTTTTATGTAATCTACTGTGACACCAGATATGAGTTGCGCTGGTGACACTATGCACTTGCAGGGCCTTAAACACACACACACACACGTGCAGGCAACTGCCTGCTATTTATTCACAGTCAAAAATTTTATTTTATTTTTTTATGTAATCTACTGTGACACCAGATATGAGTTGCGCTGGTAACACTATGCACTTGCAGGGCCTTAAACACACACACACGTGCAGGCAACTGACTGCTATTTATTCACAGTTAAAAATTATAATTTTTTTAATGTAATCTACTGTGACACCAGATATGAGTTGCGCTGGTGACACTATGCACTTGCAGGGCACTAAACACACACACGTGCAGGCAACTGACTGCTATTTATTTACAGTCAAAATAGTTTTTTTTTTTAATGTAATCAACTGTGACACCAGATATGAGTTGCGCTGGTGACACTATGCACTTGCAGGGCACAAAACAAACACACACGTGATGGCAACTGACTGCTATTATTTCACAGTCAAAATTTTATTTTATTTTTTAATGTAATCTACTGTGACACCAGATATGAGTTGCGCTGGTGACACTATGCACTTGCAGGGCCTTAAACACACACACGTGCAGGCAACTGCCTGCTATTTATTCACAGTCAAAATTTTATTTTATTTTTTAATGTAATCTACTGTGACACCAGATATGAGTTGCTCTGGTGACACTATGCACTTGCAGGGCCTTAAACACACACACACACGTGCAGGCAACTGACTGCTATTTATTCACAGTCAAAAATTTTATTTTATTTTTTTATGTAATCTACTGTGACACCAGATATGAGTTGCGCTGGTAACACTATGCACTTGCAGGGCCTTAAACACACACACACGTGCAGGCAACTGACTGCTATTTACTCACAGTTAAAAAATAATAATTTTTTTAAATGTAATTTACTGTGACAAGATTTGAGTTACGCTGGTGACACTATGCACTTGCAGGGCACGAAACACACACACGTGCAGGCAACTGACTGCTATTTATTCACAGTCAAAATTGTTGTTTTTTTAAAAATGTAATCTAAAGTGTCACAAGATTTGAGTTTCGTTGGTGACACTATGCACTTGCAGGGCACGAAACACACACACACACATGGAGGCAACTGACTGCTATTATTTCACAGTCAAAATTATTATTTATTTTTTTATGTAATATACCGTGACACCAGATATGAGTTGCGCTGGTGACACTATGCACTTGCAGGGCCTTAAACACACTCACACGTGCAGGCAACTGACTGCTATTTATTCACAGCTAAAACATTTTTAATTTTTTTTTAATGTAATCTACTGTGACACAAGATTTGAGTTGCGCTGGTGACACTATGCACTTGCAGGGCACGAAACACACACACGTGCAGGCAACTGACTGCTATTTATTCACAGTCAAAATTGTTGTTTTTTTTAAATGTAATCTACTGTGACACCAGATATGAGTTGCGCTGGTGACACTATGCACTTGCAGGGCCTAAACACACACACACACGTGCAGGAAACTGACTGCTATTATTTCACAGTCAAAATTATTATTTATTTTTTTATGTAATCTACTGTGACACCAGATATGAGTTGCGCTGGTGACACTATGCACTTGCAGGGCCTTAAACACACACACACGTGCAGGCAACTGACTGCTATTTATTCACAGTCAAAATTTTTATTTTTTTTTAATGTAATCTACTGTGACACCAGATATGAGTTGCGCTGGTGACACTATGCACTTGCAGGGCACTAAACACACACACACGTGCAGGCAACTGACTGCTATTTATTCACAGTCAAAATTGTTTTTTTTTTTAAATGTAATCTACTGTGACACCAGATATGAGTTGCGCTGGTGACACTATGCACTTGCAGGGCCTTAAACACACACGTGCAGGCAACTGCCTGCTATTTATTCACAGTCAAAATTTTTATTTTATTTTTTAATGTAATCTACTGTGACACCAGATATGAGTTGCTCTGGTGACACTATGCACTTGCAGGGCCTTAAACACACACACACACACGTGCAGGCAACTAACTGCTATTTATTCACAGTCAAAATTTATTTTAATTTTTTAATGTAATCTACTGTGACACCAGATATGAGTTGCGCTGGTAACACTATGCACTTGCAGGGCCTTAAACACACACACACGTGCAGGCAACTGACTGCTATTTACTCACAGTTAAAAAATTATAATTTTTTTAAATGTAATCTACTGTGACACCAGATATGAGTTGCGCTGGTGACACTATGCACTTGCAGGGCCTTAAACACACACGTGCAGGCAACTGCCTGCTATTTATTCACAGTCAAAATTTTTATTTTATTTTTTAATGTAATCTACTGTGACACCAGATATGAGTTGCTCTGGTGACACTATGCACTTGCAGGGCCTTAAACACACACGTGCAGGCAACTGCCTGCTATTTATTCACAGTCAAAAATTTTATTTTATTTTTTTATGTAATCTACTGTGACACCAGATATGAGTTGCGCTGGTAACACTATGCACTTGCAGGGCCTTAAACACACACACACGTGCAGGCAACTGACTGCTATTTACTCACAGTTAAAAAATTATAATTTTTTTAAATGTAATTTACTGTGACACAAGATTTGAGTTACGCTGGTGACACTATGCACTTGCAGGGCACGAAACACACACACGTGCAGGCAACTGACTGCTATTTATTCACAGTCAAAATTGTTTTGTTTTTTTAAATGTAATCTACTGTGACACCAGATATGAGTTGCGCTGCTGACACTATGTACTTGCAGAGCCTTAAACACACACACACGTGCAGGCAACTGACTGCTATTTATTCACAGTCAAAATTTTATTTTTATTTTTTAATGTAATCTACTGTGACACCAGATATGAGTTGCGCTGGTGACACTATGTACTTGCAGAGCCTTAAACACACACACACGTGCAGGCAACTGACTGCTATT
The DNA here is from genome assembly GCF_905171765.1 of Bufo bufo. Lineage (NCBI taxonomy): Eukaryota > Metazoa > Chordata > Amphibia > Anura > Bufonidae > Bufo > Bufo bufo. The sequence continues at coordinate 208,013,843 of NC_053389.1, forward strand.
TATTCACAGTCCAAATTTTTTTTTTTTTTTAATGTAATATAATGTGTCACAAGATTTGAGTTTCGTTGGTGACACTATGCACTTGCAGGGCACGAAACACACACACACATGGAGGCAACTGACTGCTATTATTTCAAAGTCAATATTATTATTCATTTTTTTATGTAATATACTGTGACACCAGATATGAGTTGCGCTGGTGACACTATGCACTTGCAGGGCCTTAAACACACTCACACGTGCAGGCAACTGACTGCTATTTATTCACAGCTAAAACATTTTTAATTTTTTTTAATGTAATCTACTGTGACACAAGATTTGAGTTGCGCTGGTGACACTATGCACTTGCAGGGCACGAAACACACACACGTGCAGGCAACTGACTGCTATTTATTCACAGTCAAAATAGTTTTTTTTTTTAAATGTAATCTACTGTGACACCAGATATGAGTTGCGCTGGTGACACTATGCACTTGCAGGGCACGAAAAACACACACACACACGTGCAGGCAACTGACTGCTATTATTTCACAGTCAAAATTTTATTTTTATTTTTAATTTAATCTACTGTGACACCAGATATGAGTTGCGCTGGTGACACTATGCACTTGCAGGGCCTTAAACACACACGTGCAGGCAACTGCCTGCTATTTATTCACAGTTAAAATTTTTATTTTATTTTTTAATGTAATCTACTGTGACACCAGATATGAGTTGCTCTGGTGACTCTATGCACTTGCAGGGCCTTAAACACACACACACACACACACACACGTGCAGGCAACTGACTGCTATTTATTCACAGTCAAAATTTATTTTTATTTTTTTATGTAATCTACTGTGACACCAGATATGAGTTGCGCTGGTAACACTATGCACTTGCAGGGCCTTAAACACACACACACGTGCAGGCAACTGACTGCTATTTACTCACAGTTAAAAAATAATAATTTTTTTAAATGTAATTTACTGTGACAAGATTTGAGTTACGCTGGTGACACTATGCACTTGCAGGGCACGAAACACACACACGTGCAGGCAACTGACTGCTATTTATTCACAGTCAAAATTGTTTTGTTTTTTTAAATGTATTCTACTGTGACACCAGATATGAGTTGCGCTGCTGACACTATGTACTTGCAGAGCCTTAAACACACACACACGTGCAGGCAACTGACTGCTATTTATTCACAGTCAAAATTGTTGTTTTTTTTAAAATGTAATCTAAAGTGTCACAAGATTTGAGTTTCGTTGGTGACACTATGCACTTGCAGGGCACGAAACACGCACACACACATGGAGGCAACTGACTGCTATTATTTCACAGTCAAAATTATTATTTATTTTTTTATGTAATATACCGTGACACCAGATATGAGTTGCGCTGGTGACACTATGCACTTGCAGGGCCTTAAACACACTCACACGTGCAGGCAACTGACTGCTATTTATTCACAGCTAAAACATTTTTATTTTTTTTAATGTAATCTACTGTGACACAAGATATGAGTTGCGCTGGTGACACTATGCACTTGCAGGGCACGAAACACACACACGTGCAGGCAACTGACTGCTATTTATTCACAGTCAAAATTGTTTTTGTTTTTTTTTATGTAATCTACTGTGACACCAGATATGAGTTGCGCTGGTGACACTATGCACTTGCAGTGCCTTAAACACACACACACGTGCAGGCAACTGACTGCTATTATTTCACAGTCAAAATTTTATTTTTTAATTTAATCTACTGTGACACCAGATATGAGTTGCGCTGGTGACACTATGCACTTGCAGGGCCTTAAACACACACACACGTGCAGGCAACTGACTGCTATTATTTCACAGTCAAAATTTTATTTTTTTTTTAATGTAATCTACTGTGACACCAGATATGAGTTGCGCTGGTGACACTATGCACTTGCAGGGCCTTAAACACACGTGCATGCAACTGACTGCTATTTATTCACAGTCAAAATAGTTTTTTTTTATTTTTATTTAATCTACTGTGACACCAGATATGGGTTGCGCTGGTGACACTATGCACTTGCAGGGCACAAAACACACACACACACGTGCAGGCAACTGACTGCCATTATTTCACAGTCAAAATTGTTGTATTTTTTTAAATGTAATGTACTGTGACACAAGATTTGAGTTGCGCTAGTGACACTATGCACTTTCAGGGCACGAAACACACACGTGCAGGCAACTGACTGCTATTATTTCACAGTCAAAAAAGTTTTTTTTTTTTTTAAATGCAAGCTACTGTGACACCAGATATGAGTGGTGGCACTGGGCATTTGGGCACAGTATACTGTGAGCCTGACACACAAGCTGGCAATTAGATTACACAGGAAAAAAAAAAAAAAAAAGCAGACTGATGTTCTAGCTCTAAAAAGCAGAAATCAGATGAGTCTTTCAGGACTGTAGAGGACACTGAATACACTAGCCTAGCTATCGATTTCCCTATTAAATCAGCAGCAGCAGCACTGTCCCTCCTCTCACTAAGAATGCAGCTTCCGAATGAATCTAAAATGGATGCTGTTCAGGAGGTGGGAGGGTCTGGGAGAGAGGGTATGATGCTGATTGGCTGGAATGTGTCTGCTGACTGTGAGGTACAGGGTCAAAGTTTACTCAATGATGACGAATAGGGGGAGGACCGAACATCGTATATGTTCGCCCACAGCGGCGAACGCGAACAAGCTATGTTAGCCGGGAACTGTTCGCCGGCGAATAGTTCGGGACATCTCTAGCAGTGGAGGAGGAGAAGGTAGCCAACACAGTTTTTTTGTTTTTTATTTTATTTAATTTAATTTTTTTGTTTAAATTTGGGTAGACCCCAAAACATTGGGAAATATAAAAAATAAAACAAAGAGAAAGTGCGCTGGAGTATAACAATGGCTGGGTGACGCCGGTATACATGTCTATTCTGCACAAGGTACGGACAAGTCCTGTGGGATACCTGCCTGGTTCATTTTAATGAACGTGAGCTTTCCACATTGGCTGTGAACAGGCAGCTGCGTTTGTCTGTGATAATACCCTCCTGCCGTGCTAAACAAACGTTCAGACAATACTCTGGCTGCAGGGCAGGCCAGCATCTCCAAGGCGTAAAGGGCAAGCTCAAGCCATGTGCCTAATTTGGAGACCCAGAAGTTGAAGGGGCAGACCCGTCAGTCAGTACGTGTAGGCATGTGCACACATACTGCTCCACCATGTCGCACGTCCCCATGACTTCCATGATCCAATTGGATATCTTCCCTATCAACTTTCGATATTCTTTTATGCGCCTACAATGGTGATCACGGGTAACGGGGAATCAGGGTTCCATGCTGGAGAGGGAGCCTGAGAAAGGGATACCACATCCAAAGGAGAGCAATGGCTTAAATCTGATTGGGTAGAGATGTGGGACAAGTTATTAAAGCAGAAAAATCAATGAAAGGCAGGAGGCGCGCGGCAATTTCCCACTCCCGACTCGGGGAGGTAGTGACAATAAATAACAATACAGGACTCCTAATATGCCCTTTTATTGGAATGAGTAATACAAAATTACAGGCTATGTGACTGCAGTATTTTGGATTAGGAAACATTATATAGGAGAGGCCCTGCTGCCGCTTTGCTGACTCTAGATAACTTCTCCCTGATCGCACGTCCCTGTGACGTCCACGATCCAATTGGATATCTTCCCTATCAACTTTCGATGTTCTTTTATGCGCCTACAGTGGTGATCACGGGTAACGGGGAATCAGGGTTCCATGTCGGAAAGGGAGCCTGAGAAAGGGATACCACATCCAAGGGAGGCAAATGGCTTAAATCTGAATGGGTGGAGATGTGGGACAAGTTATTAAAGCAGAAGAATCGATGGAAGGCAGGAGGCGCGCGGAAATTACCCACTCCTGACTCGGGGAGGTAAGGATGATAAATAACAATACAGGACTCCTAAGATGCCCTGTTATTGGAATGAGTAATAAAAAATTACAGGGAATGTCACTGCGGTATTTTGGATTAGGAAACGTTATATAGGAGAGGCCCTGCTGCTGCTTTGTTGTTTCTAGATAACTTCTGCCTGATCGCACGTCCCTGTGATGTCTACGATCCAATTGGATAGATTCCCTATCAACTTTCGATGTTCTTTTATGCGCCTACCATGGTAATCATGGGTAACGGGGAATCAGGGTTCCATGCCGGAGAGAGAGCTTGAGAAAGGGATACCACATCCAAGGGTGGTCAATGGCTGAAATCTGATTGGGTGGAGAGGGTGGGTCAAGTTATTCAATTAAATTCAGCACATGTGCCAGGCAAGCGCTAAGCCCAGAGCTGCTACGAGATTTTGCCCATTATCGCACACCACCAGGCTTGAGGCTCACTGGCACCAAACACTCATCGGTCTGTTGTTCCATGCCCGTCCACAGCTCCTGCGCGGTGTGGAGTTTGTCCCCCAAACAGATAAGTTTCAAAACTGCCTGCTGTCATTTCCCCCTTGCTGTGCTGAAGTTGGTGGTGAAGGTGTTACGCTGACCGGATGAGGAGGCGCTAGAGGATAAGGAAGCAGAGCAGTAGGATGAAGCAACAGGAAGCAAAAAGAAACACCCTGCCATCCTCTGTGGTGGAAGAACATGCGCCAAACTGCTATCTGCCTCAGGCCCAGACGCCACTGCATTTACCCAGTGTGTTGTTAGGGAGATATAACGTCCCTGACCGTGCTTACTGGTTCACGTATCCTTTGTTATGTGTCCCTTGCCACAGATGGCGTTGCGCAGTGCACACCTGATTTTGTCTCCCACTTTGTTGTACAGGGAAGGGATGGCTCACCTGGAAAAGTAGGGGCGGCTGGGCACAATGTACTGTGGAACAGCCACCGCCATCAGATTCTTAAAACTGTCTGTGTCCACCAGACGGAATAACAGCATTTCAAAGGCCAGTAATTTGGAAATGCTGGCATTCAGAACCAGGGATCGCGGGTGGGTAGGGGGTACTTCCTCTTTCGCTCTAGTGTTTGGGAGATAGACAGCTGAGTGCTTCAATGGGACATTGTGGAGATGCTTGGTGACCGAGGTGGTGGTGTTACTGCCACATTCTCTGTTTGCTGGGTGGCAGGTGCCACTGTCACTCCAGAGGGGGATGAAGAGGCCGAGACTGCAGCAGAAGAGGAAGCAGGAGGAGCCAGAGACCTTCTTGTTTTTGAGGTGTCTACTCCACTGCAGCTCGTGCTTTGCACTTAGATGCCTGGTCATGCAGGCTGTGCTCAGGTTTAGAACGTTTATGCCTTGCTTCAGGCTCTGATTGCACAGCGTGCAAACCACTTGTGTCTTGTCGTCAGCACATTGTCTGAAGAACTCCCATGCCAGGGAACTCCTTGGAGCTGGCTTTGGTGTGCTCGGTCTCTTGGTGTGGTGGGCAGTAGCAGGCGTACTGTCTAGGGGACGGACGCTCCGCTTTTGCACCCTGCTCCCTCTTTTGCTGTGCTGGTGACTATGTGCGACCACCGCCTATTCCTCCGAACTACACAGGTCACTCACATGACCTTGATTCCATGTGGCGTCGAGGACCTCATCATCTTCCACATCATCTTCCATCCAGTCTTCACCCCTGCCCTCCTTGTCGGTCTGCACACTGCAGAAAGCCACAGCAGTTGGCAACAGTTCGTCATCATCCGAGACGTGCTGCGGTGATCTTCCCATGTACTTATCCTGAAACATAAGTGGTTGGGCATCGGTGCACTCAATCTCTTTCACTTCTGGGGCAGGGCTATGTGGATGGCCCTGGGAAACCCTGCCAGCAGAGTCATCAAAAAGCAGAAGAGACTGCTGCATGACTTTGGGCTCAGACTGCTTGCCTGATTTGCAAGGGGGTGAGGTGAAAGACTGATGGCCATGGGGCTGCAGGTGCCAACTCTGATCTTTCAGCAGGTGACTGGGTGGGAGACAATGTTAAGGAACTGGAGGCACTGTCAGCCACCCAATCTACTATCACCGGTACTTATTCTGTCCTCACCATTCATTGAGCCGCATTCGGCCCTAGCAAATAACGCTGAAGGTTCTGTCGCCTATTCGCACTTGGGAAGGTGTTTCACTTGGGCGTGTAGCTGGCACAGATCGCTTACGTCCTTTCCCTGAAACAGGAGCTCCACCAGCACCAGCAGCACCACGACCAGGGCCACGTCCCTTGTTTGACGCTCTCCTCATTTTTTGCGGTCACCCACCGAAGTAACAGTCGTTTTAACTAAATTAAGTTCCTTGTGAACAATGCAGAGCAGGTTTTTTTTTTTATGGCCAAAATGAGTTAATGTCATCGAACAATGGAACAGACGAATTTTAGAAATTTAGGTCCCTGTCACCTAGGCAGAGTAGGGATTTTTGGACGGGAAAAATGGTTAATGTCACCCAACAATGCAACAGACGAGTTTTTTATACTTATTGCCAGGTCTGCTATGCAGTGCAGGCAGCAAAGGTACTTTATTGCCAAAAAAATAAAAAATTCTCACACACAATAAAACAAATGGATTTAACTGTATTTCTTTAACTACCATAAATGCAGCACAGGGCTAAAAAGTACTTTATTGCTCCCAAAAAAAAGATTTTTTTTAACCCTAAATGAAACTGATGGATTTAACTGTGATTATATTTCACTCTTATAAATGAAGCACAGGGGCTTTTAACATAAAAAATTGTAAATATGTCACCTCTACAATGGAACAGATAGATTTGCTGAATTTATGTGCCTGCCTGTCACATGTGCAGGTCTCAGAGGTACTTTACACCCAAAAATGGGAATTTGAAGCCCAAAAATCTAACAGCGGTATTTAGTAGTTTTATTTGACTGACAGGAACGCAGCGTAGGCCGCAAATGTACTTTATAGCAACCAAAAATGGAATTTTTCAGCAAAAAATGTAACTGCAGTATTTGGCAGTTTTATTGGACTGTCAGAAATGCAGCACAGGGCAAAAAGGTACTTTATTGCCCAAAAAAGTTTTTTTTTTTAACCCTAAATGAAACAGATGGATTTAACTGTGATTATATTTCACTCTCACAAATGAAGTACAGGTTTGTTTTTTTTTACATAAAAAATGGTGGATATGTCACCCCTAGTGTTGATCACGAATATTCGAATTGCGAATTTTAATCGCGAATATCGGCACTTCGAGAATTCGCGAATATTTAGAATATCTCTAAATATATTCGTAATTGCGAATATTCAATTTTTCAGTTCATGCGAATTTTTTATGCGCATATTTTATGCGAATTTTATGCGAATTTTCGCAATCAAGAAAATAGTGCCTGGAGATCATGAATTCGCGAATTCTCGAATATATGGCGAATATTCACCCAAATATTCGCGAAATATTGCGAATTCGAATATTGCCCCTGCCGCTCATCACTAGTCACCCCTACAGTTGCAAGAAAAAGTATGTGAACCCTTTGGAATGATATGGATTTCTGCACAAATTGGTCATAAAATGTGATCTGATCTTCATCTAAGTCACAATAATAGACTATCACAGTCTGCTTAAACTGATAACACACAAAGAATTAAATGTTACCATGTTTTTATTGAACACACCATGTAAACATTCATAGTGCAGGTGGAAAAATTATGTGAACCCCTAGACTAATGACATCTCCAAGAGCTAATTGGAGTGAGGTGTCAGCAAACTGGAGTCCAATCAATGAGATGAGATTGGAGGTGTTGGTTACAGTTACCCTGCCCTATAAAAACACACACACACACACCAGTTCTGGGTTTCCTTATTACAAGAAGCATTGCCTGATGTGAATGATGCCTCGCACTAAAGAGCTCTCAGAAGACCTGCGATAAAGTATTGTTGACTTGCATAAAGCTGGAAAGGGTTATAAAAGTATCTCCAAAAGCCTTGCTGTTCATCAGTCCACGGTAAGACAAATTGTCTGTAAATGGAGAACGTTCAGAACTGCTGCTACTCTCCCTAGGAGTGGCCGTCCTGTAAAGATGACTGCAAGAGCACAGCGCAGACTGCTCAATGAGGTGAAGAAGAATCCTAGAGTGTCAGCTAAAGACTTACAAAAGTCTCTGGCATATGCTAACATCCCTGTTAGCAAATCTACGATATGTAAAACACTAAACAAGAATGGATTTCATTGGAGGATACCACAGAGGAAGCCACTAGTGTCCAAAAAAAACATTGCTGCACGTTTACAGTTTGCACAAGAGCACCTGGATGTTCCACAGCAGTACTGGCAAAATATTCTGTGGACAGATGAAACCAAAGTTGAGTTGTTTGGAAGAAATACAACACTATGTGTGGAGAAAAAGAGGCACAGCACACCAACATCAAAACCTCATCCCAACTGTGAAGTATGGTGGTGGGGGCATCATGGTTTGGGGCCGCTTTGCTGTGTCAGGGCCTGGACGGATTGCTATCATCGAAGGAAAAATAAATTCCCAAGTTTATCAAGACATTTTGCAGGAGAACTTAAGGCCATCTGTCCACCAGCTTAAGCTCAACAGAAGATGGGTGTTGCAACAGGACAACGACCCAACGCATAGAAGTAAATCAACAACAGAATGGCTTAAACAGAAGAAAATACACCTTCTGGAGTGGCCCAGTCAGAGTCCTGACCTGACATGCTTTTTCTTGCAACTGTACAATGGAACAGATGTATTTGCTGAATTTATGTGCCTGCTTGTCACATGTGCAGGCCTCAGAGGTACTTTACACCCAAAAATGGGAATTTGAAGCCCAAAAATGTAACAGCGGTATTTAATGGTTTTATTTGACTGACAGAAACGCAGCGTAGGCTGCAAAATGTACTTTATAGCAACCAAAAATTGAATTTTTCAGCAATAAATGTAACTGCAGTATTTTGCGGTTTTATTGGACTGTCAGAAATGCAGCACAGGGCAAAAAGGTACTTTATTGCCCCAAAAAAAAAAAGGGTTTTTTTTAACCCTAAATGAAACAGTGGATTTTTAACTGTGATTATATTTCATTCTCACAAATAAAGTACAGGTTTTTTTTTACCTAACAAATGGTGTATATGTCACCCCTACAATGGAACACATGGATTTGCTGAATTTGTGTGCCTGTCTGTCACATGTGCAGGCCTCAAAGGTACTTTACACCCAAAAAATGAGAATTTGAAGCCCAAAAATGTAACACCGGTATTTAATGGTTTTATTTGACTGACAGGAATGCAGCGTAGGCTGCAAATGTACTTTATAGAAACCGAAAATTGCATTTTTCAGCAAAAGATTTTACTGCAGTATTTGGAGGTTTTATTGGTCTGTCAGAAATGCAGCACAGGGCAAAAAGGGTTTCTTTAACCCTAAATGATATGGATTTAACCACGATTAAATTTCACTCTCAAAGATGAAGCACAGGGTTTTTTTCACATAAAAAATGGTGGATATGTCACCCCTACAGTGGAACAGATGGATTTGCTGAATTTATGTTCCAGACTTTGGAACTCTCTGCCTGAGGAGGTGGTGATGGTGAGTACATTAAAGGAGTTCAAGAGGGGCCTGGATGTATTTCTGGAGCTTAATAATATTACAGGCTATGGCTACTAGAGAGGGGTCATTGATCCAGGGAGTTATTCTGATTGCCTGATTGGAGTCGGGAAGGAATTTTTTATTCCCCTAACGTGGGGAAAATTGGCTTCTACCTCACAGTTATTTTTTTGCCTTCCTCTGGATCCCAAATGGGAATTTGAAGCGCAAAAATGTAACAGTGGTATGTAATGGTTTTATTTGACTGACAGGAACGCAGCATAGGCCGCAAATGCACTTTATAGAAACAAAAATTTGAATTTTTCACCAAGAAATTTAACTGCAGTATTTGGCGGTTTTATTAGACTGTCAGAAATGCAGTACAGGGCAAAAAGGTACTTTATTGCCCCCCAAAAAAGGGTTTCTTTAACCATAAATGCAACAGATTAATTTAACTGAGATTATATTTTCAATCTCACAAATTAAGTACACGGGATTTTTACTTTAAAAATTGTGGATATGTCACCCCTACAATGGAACAGATGAATTTGCTGAATTTATGTGCCTGCCTGTCACATATGCAGTGCAGGCCTCAGAGGTACTTTACAACAAAAAATGTAAATATGTCACCTCACAATGGAACAGATGGATTTAAATGAATATATTTCACTCTCAGAAATGCAGCACAGGGGTACTTTACAGAAAAAAATGGGGTTATGTCACCCCCTGGGTCCCTGAACTCACAGACGGTATTTTCCCTTCCCCTGGCACAGATGCAGTGCAGGTGCACTTTAAAAATGGGTATATGTTAGCCACTAAACTACAAGAACAGGATTAAATGATTGTCCCTGGCACATATGCAGTACTGGTGCACTGCTGCTGCACAAAATGGCCGCCGACGCCCACCAAACTAACAAACGGATTAAACTTTTTTTTCAGTCTCACTGGACTCAGGGTAGGTTACAAAAATGTTGCATTGCACCCCCAAAACAAAAAACCCTGTAGATTGCTGACTTCACACCAAGTGTAGATATGAGAGTCTTTCCTAATCTCTCCCTCACAGCAGCAGCATCCTATCCCTACAACTACTAAGAGCAGATTGACGTGTGGCGCTACATGACTCCAGCTTATATAGAGGCTGGGTCACATGCTGCACTTGGCCAATCACAGCAATGCCAATAGTAGGCATGGCTGTGATGGCTACTAAGGGCACACTAGTTAAACGCTTGTTGATTGGCTGCTCTCCAGGCTTTCAAAAAGCACCATTTAATCGCTGAACACCGAACTCAAACCCGAACTTTAGCAAAAATGTTCGGGTTCGGGTACAAAAACCCTAAAGTTCGGTACTGTTCGGGTTCGGGTACAAAAACCCTAAAGTTCGGTACAAACCCGAACTTTACAGTTCAGGTTCGCTCAACCCTACTCCCTATCCTTTCCCTGCACTTATAAATCCTTTTTTTAGTTTTTTGTTAACCACCTCCGGACCGCCTAACGCAGGATCGCGTTCCGGAGGTGGCAGCCCTGCGCAGAGTCACGCATATATGCGTCATCTCGCGATGGCCGAGATTTCCTGTGAACGCGCGCACACAGGCGCGCGCGCTCACAGGAACGGGAGGTAAGAGAGTTGATCTCCAGCCTGCCAGCGGCGATCGTTCGCTGGCAGGCTGGAGATGTGTTTTTTTTAACCCCTAACAGGTATATTAGACGCTGTTTTGATAACAGCGTCTAATATACCTGCTACCTGGTCCTCTGGTGGTCCCATTTGTTTGGATCGACCACCAGAGGACACAGGTAGCTCAGTAAAGTCCCACCAAGCACCACTACACTACACTACACCCCCCCCCGTCACTTATTAACCCCTTATTAGCCCCTGATCACCCCTGATCACCCCATATAGACTCCCTGATCACCCCCCTGTCATTGATCACCCCCCTGTCATTGATTACCCCCCTGTAAAGCTCCATTCAGATGTCCGCATGATTTTTACGGATCCACTGATAGATGAATCGGATCCGCAAAACGCATCCGGACGTCTGAATGAAGCCTTACAGGGGCGTGATCAATGACTGTGGTTATCACCCCATATAGACTCCCTGATCACCCCCCCTGTCATTGATTACACCCCTGTCATTGATCAACCCCCTGTAAAGCTCCATTCAGACGTCCGCATGATTTTTACGGATGCACTGATAGATGGATCCGATCCGCAAAACGCATCCGGACGTCTGAATGAAGCCTTACAGGGGCATGATCAATGACTGTGGTGATCACCCCATATAGACTCCCTGATCACCCCCCTGTAAAGCTCCATTCAGATGTCCGCATGATTTTTACGGATGCACTGATAGATGGATCCGATCCGCAAAACGCATCCGGACGTCTGAATGAAGCCTTACAGGGGCATGATCAATGACTGTGGTGATCACCCCATATAGACTCCCTGATCACCCCCCTGTCATTGATCACCCCCCTGTAAAGCTCCATTCAGATGTCCGCATGATTTTTACGGATGCACTGATAGATGGATCCGATCCGCAAAACGCATCCGGACGTCTGAATGAAGCCTTACAGGGGCATGATCAATGACTGTGGTGATCACCCCATATAGACTCCCTGATCACCCCCCTGTAAAGCTCCATTCAGATGTCCGCATGATTTTTACGGATGCACTGATAGATGGATCCGATCCGCAAAACGCATCCGGACGTCTGAATGAAGCCCTACAGGGGCATGATCAATGACTGTGGTGATCACCCCATATAGACTCCCTGATCACCCCCCTGTCATTGATTACCCCCCTGTAAAGCTCCATTCAGATGTCCGCATGATTTTTACGGATGCACTGATAGATGGATCGGATCCGCAAAACGCATCCGGACGTCTGAATGAAGCCTTACAGGGGAGTGATCAATGACTGTGGTGATCACCCCATATAGACTCCCTGATCACCCCCCTGTCATTGATTACCCCCCTGTAAAGCTCCATTCAGATGTCCGCATGATTTTTACGGATGCACTGATAGATGGATCGGATCCGCAAAACGCATCCGGACGTCTGAATGAAGCCTTACAGGGGCGTGATCAATGACTGTGGTGATCACCCCATATAGACTCCCTGATCACCCCCCTGTCATTGATCAACCCCCTGTCATTGATTACCCCCCTGTAAAGCTCCATTCAGACGTCCGCATGATTTTTACGGATCCACTGATAGATGGATCGGATCCGCAAAACGCATCCGGACGTCTGAATGAAGCCTTACAGGGGCGTGATCAATGACTGTGGTGATCACCCCATATAGACTCCCTGATCACCCCCCCTGTCATTGATCAACCCCCCTGTCATTGATCAACCCCCCTGTCATTGATCAACCCCCCTGTCATTGATCACCCCCCTGTCATTGATCACCCCTCTGTAAGGCTCCATTCAGATATTTTTTTGGCCCAAGTTAGCAGAATTTTTTTTTTTTTTTCTTACAAAGTCTCATATTCCACTAACTTGTGTCAAAAAATAAAATCTCACATGAACTCACCATACCCCTCACGGAATCCAAATGCGTAAAATTTTTTAGACATTTATATTCCAGACTTCTTCTCACGCTTTAGGGCCCCTAGAATGCCAGGGCAGTATAAATACCCCACATGTGACCCCATTTCGGAAAGAAGACACCCCCAGGTATTCCGTGAGGGGCATATTGAGTCCATGAAAGATTGAAATTTTTGTCCCAAGTTAGCGGAACGGGAGACTTTGTGAGAAAAAAATTAAAAATATCAATTTCCGCTAACTTGTGCCAAAAAAAAAAAATTTCTATGAACTCGCCATGCCCCTCATTGAATACCTTGGGGTGTCTTCTTTCCAAAATGGGGTCACATGTGGGGTATTTATACTGCCCTGGCATTCTAAGGGCCCCAAAGCGTGAGAAGAAGTCTGGTATCCAAATGTCTAAAAATGCCCTCCTAAAAGGAATTTGGGCACCTTTGCGCATCTAGGCTGCAAAAAAGTGTCACACATCTGGTATCGCCGTACTCAGGAGAAGTTGGGGAATGTGTTTTGGGGTGTCATTTTACATATACCCATGCTGGGTGAGAGAAATATCTTGGTCAAATGCCAACTTTGTATAAAAAAATGGGAAAAGTTGTCTTTTGCCAAGATATTTCTCTCACCCAGCATGGGTATATGTAAAATGACACCCCAAAACACATTCCCCAACTTCTCCTGAATACGGCGATACCACATGTGTGACACTTTTTTGCAGCCTAGGTGGGCAAAGGGGCCCATATTCCAAAGAGCACCTTTAGGATTTCACAGGTCATTTACCTACTTACCACACATTAGGGCCCCTGGAAAATGCCAGGGCAGTATAACTACCCCACAAGTGACCCCATTTTGGAAAGAAGACACCCCAAGGTATTCCGTGAGGGGCATGGCGAGTTCCTAGAATTTTTTATTTTTTGTCACAAGTTAGTGGAAAATGCTTATTTTTTTTTTTTTTTTTTTTTCATACAAAGTCTCATATTCCACTAACTTGTGACAAAAAATAAAAAGTTCCATGAACTCACTATGCCCATCAGCGAATACCTTGGGGTCTTTTCTTTCCAAAATGGGGTCACTTGTGGGGTAGTTATACTGCCCTGGCATTCTAGGGGCCCAAATGTGTGGTAAGGAGTTTGAAATCAAATTCTGTAAAAAATGACCTGTGAAATCCGAAAGGTGCTCTTTTGAATATGGGCCCCTTTGCCCACCTAGGCTGCAAAAAAGTGTCACACATCTGGTATCTCCGTAATCGGGAGAAGTTGGGGAATGTGTTTTGGGGTGTCATTTTACATATACCCATGCTGGGTGAGAGAAATATCTTGGCAAAAGACAACTTTTCCCATTTTTTTTTACAAAGTTGGCATTTGACCAAGATATTTATCTCACCCAGCATGGGTATATGTAAAAAGACACCCCAAAACACATTCCTCAACTTCTCCTGAATACAGAGATACCAGATGTGTGACACTTTTTTGCAGCCTAGGTGGGCAAAGGGGCCCACATTCCAAAGAGCACCTTTCGGATTTCACAGGTCATTTACCTACTTACCACACATTTGGGCCCCTAGAATGCCAGGGCAGTATAACTACCCCACAAGTGACCCCATTTTGGAAAGAAGAGACCCCAAGGTATTCGCTGATGGGCATAGTGAGTTCATGGAAGTTTTTATTTTTTGTCACAAGTTTGTGGAATATGAGACTTTGTATGAAAAAAAAAATTTAAAAAAAAATCATCATTTTCCACTAACTTGTGACAAAAAATAAAAAATTCTAGGAACTCGCCATGCCCCTCACGGAATACCTTGGGGTGTCTTCTTTCCAAAATGGGGTCACTTGTGGGGTAGTTATACTGCCCTGGTATTCTAGGGGCCCAAATGTGTGGTAAGGAGTTTGAAATCAAATTCAGGAAAAAATGAGGAGTGAAATCCGAAAGGTGCTCTTTGGAATATGGGCCCCTTTGCCCACCTAGGCTGCAAAAAAGTGTCACACATCTGGTATCCCCGTACTCAGGAGAAGTTGAGGAATGTGTTTGGGGGTGTCTTTTTACATATACCCATGCTGGGTGAGATAAATATCTTGGTCAAATGACAACTTTGTATAAAAAAATGGGAAAAGTTGTCTTTTGCCAAGATATTTCTCTCACCCAGCATGGGTATATATAAAATGACACCCCAAAACACATTCCCCACCTTCTCCTGAGTACGGAGATACCAGATGTGTGACACTTTTTTGCAGCCTAGGTGGGCAAAGGGGCCCATATTCCAAAGAGCACCTTTCGGATTTCACAGGTCATTTTTTACAGAATTTGATTTCAAACTCCTTACCACACATTTGGGCCCCTAGAATGCCAGGGCAGTATAACTACCCCACAAGTGACCCCATTTTGGAAAGAAGAGACCCCAAGGTATTCGCTGATGGGCATAGTGAGTTCATGGAACTTTTTATTTTTTGTCACAAGTTAGTGGAATATGAGACTTTGTAAGAAAAAAAAAAAAAAAATCATAATTTTCCGCTAACTTGTGACAAAAAATAAAAAGTTCTATGAACTCACTATGCCCATCAGCGAATACCTTAGGGTGTGTACTTTCAGAAATGGGGTCATTTGTGGGGTGTTTGTACTGTCTGGGCATTGTAGAACCTCAGGAAACATGACAGGTGCTCAGAAAGTCAGAGCTGCTTCAAAAAGCGGAAATTCACATTTTTGTACCATAGTTTGTAAACGCTATAACTTTTACCCAAACCATTTTTTTTTTACCCAAACATTTTTTTTTTATCAAAGACATGTAGAACTATAAATTTAGAGCAAAATTTCTATATGGATGTCGTTTTTTTTTGCAAAATTTTACAACTGAAAGTGAAAAATGTCATTTTTTTGCAAAAAAATCGTTAAATTTCGATTAATAACAAAAAAAGTAAAAATGTCAGCAGCAATGAAATACCACCAAATGAAAGCTCTATTAGTGAGAAGAAAAGGAGGTAAAATTCATTTGGGTGGTAAGTTGCATGACCGAGCAATAAACGGTGAAAGTAGTGTAGGTCAGAAGTGTAAAAAGTGGCCTGGTCTTTCAGGGTGTTTAAGCACTGGGGGCTGAAGTGGTTAAACAGAGGTTTTTACAATTTCTGTCCCTAGCAACTTCACACGTCTGTCCCTGCACAATCTAAAATGGCTGCTGTATTTAAAGGGCTGTGACCAGTGATGGCCAGTTCGCCGGTTTTGCCCGCGAAAACACATGTGGGCTGCCATCTTAACTCACAATTCCGGCGATGCTCAGGTAAGCCCTTACCTGTGCCCTTGCGTGAGCCGGTCTGAAACAAATGCGGTCACCGGGAGCAGGCAGTTCCGAGAACAGCCGCCGGGGGCCTTCATCGGGCTGTTCTCGGAACTGCCTGCTCCCGGTGACCGCATTTGTTTCAGACCGGCTCCCGGCACAGGTAAGGACTTACCTGTGCATCGCCAGACTTGTGAGTTAAGATGGCAGCTCGCATGTGTTCGCGAACTGGCCATCACTGGCTGTGACAATACAGGGCTGGCTGGCTGCTGATTGGCTGCATGCAGAGTTCCTTGCCCCATGTCCTCAGTCCTCACACATGTAGCCGCCATTTTAGAAAAATTGTGATTCATTACCACGAAGAGCGAGGAAAGTTGCATTTGTTGCAAATCTAATTTTTCCTGAAATTCGGATCGAATTCCACTTCTTTAGCTTCGATTCGCTCAACTCTAATGGCAATGTAAAAAAATAAAAATTTTCAAAGTTTTTTTTATTTTTTTATTAAAATACAAAAAACTACACATATGTGGTATCATTGTAATCGTACTGACCTAGAGAATGAAGGGTACAGAGCAGTTTTTCTGCATAGATATCACCATAGGGACAAAACCTATAAAACTGTGGCAGGATTGCATTTTTTTTTCCAATTCGATCCCATTTTTTATTTGTTCATGCTTCCCACTACATTGTATTCCATATCAATTGGTTGCATTAAAAAGTACAAACTTTTACGCAAAATGCTAGCCCTCATATGGCTATGTGGATGAAAAAATAAAAATGTTACGGCTCTGGAGAAAACGGGTAAGAAAAGTGAAAATGGAAAAAACTAAAAACCTAAGGTATCCATGGGGTTAAGTACATAGAACCTGATTTGTGGGACCAGCTCTAGGTAGGTTATACATTTTCAGTTTTTGTTAGCTAGGATTTTAGAACAGATGGAACATTTTATTTAGAACATGCTTTATATATGTATTTATGATTTTTTTCACTGCATTGAAAAGCACAGCATGATAATTAGAATTATTATGGAAAATAAATGGATGGAATGCAGTTCTGGTGTTAAAGATTGTAATTTTTATTGTATTTTTTTATTTTGTAAACTATGTAATAAAAGAGATTGAAACAAGACATTTACATAGGAAGAGCTCAATTCAAAGTGCTTTAAAGGTAAGGCTACTTTCACACCTGCGTTAGGTGCGGATCCGTTTGCATTATTCTTTTAACAAAAAGTCTAAGTCAAAACGGATCCCTCCTGACTTACATTGAAAGTCAATGGGGGACGGATCCATTTTCAACTGCACCATATTGTGTTAGTGAAAACGGATCCGTTCCCATTGACTTACATTGTAAGTCAGGACTGATCCGTTTGGCTCCGCATCGCCAGGCAGACACCAAAACGCTGCAAGCTGCGTTTTGGTGTCCGCATCCAGAGCTTAATGGAGGCAAAACGGAGCCAAACTGATGCATTCTGAACGGATCCTTATCTATTCAGAATGCATTGGGGCTGAACTGATCTGTTTTGAACCATTTATGAGATCCCTGAAACGGATCTCACAAACGGAAATCAAAACGCCAGTGTGAAAGTAGCCTAAGCAAGTTTGAAAACCAGATGGCTTAGTATAAAATGCATCAGTATTTCAAAGATATAAGGGCTGTGGCTGGCAGAGGATTCTTTACACAGCAAACAAGGGAAGAGTGGGCAGCAGATTGAAAGATACAGAACAGGCGTGGAAGGAACATGCAAGAGAAATATTTATAGGCAGCAAAATAGGAGAACGCTACTATTGCTATGACAATCACATGCTTTATGCTAACAAATATGTTTCATTTCAGCCTAAAAAAAAACAGGCGTGCATGGTTTTTAATTATATATACAGTTGTTCTTTTCTGTATGGTGAATGAATAATTTTTGGGACCTGTAGTCCACTGGCCTGCAATAAAATTGATATCCAATGACTGTCTAATATACCTCCAGCCACATAATCACGTGATGTTTTCTGTCCGGTGAATGCCTAATGTTTGGGGCCTGTACTCCAGTGGCCTAAAATAATATTTTTCTAGGCTTTAGCAGAGCACATTTTTGAGAGTTTCCCTTTAAGACGCATAAAAATGGCCCCTGTGGGAATTTTTGCCATTGATTCCCCTCTGGTATGTCACTGTCTATGTTGTAGGATGATTTGTGCCCTTCTAGTAAGTATTATGCATTCACTGTACATAAAAGATCAAATGATTATGTGACTATAGGTATTTTAGACGGTCAATGAATATCAATTTTACTGCAGGCTAAAGGGCCCAAAAATTATTCATTCATCGGGCAGAAAACATCAAGTGATTATGTGGCTGGAGGTATATTAAACGGTCATTGGATATCAATTTTACTGCAGGCCAGTACAAAAACATGTCAAATACATATGTTTAAAAGAACTAAAACTATAAAATTGGATTTAAAAAAAAGCTAACTAAATCCCCCCTCTTGAATAAACACCAAATGACAATTGGTGGAATTCGATAACACGTGGTCGTCACAGGTGTTGAATTCCTCCGAGGCCCCACAAATTAGGCATTAACCGTACAGAAAAGTTCAAGTGATTATGTGGCTGGGGGTATATTAGACAGTCAATGGATATCAATTTTACTGCAGGCAAGTGGAGTACAGGCTCCAAAAATTATTCATTCACCGTACAGAAAAGAACAAGTGATTATGTGGCTGGAGGAATATTAGACGGTCAATGGATATCAATTTTACTGCAGGCCAGAGGACTACAGGACCAAAAAATTATTCATTCACTAGACAGAAAACATCAAGTGATTATGTGGCTGAAGGTATATTAGACGGTCTTTGGATATCAATTTTACTGCAGGCCAGTGGACTACATACCCCAAAAATTATTCATTCACTGTACAGAAAAGAATAATTGATAATGTGTCTGGAGGTACATTACGCGGTCACCAAATAACAATTTTACTGTTGGCCAGTTAGATTACAGGCCCCAAAAATTATGCTTTCACCGTACAGAAAATATCAAGTGATTATGTGACTGGAGGTACATTAGGTGGTCACTGTATAACAATTTTACTGTTGGCCAGTTAGATTACAGGCCCCAAAAAATATGCATTCAACGTACAGAAAAGATCAAGTCATTATGTGGCTGGAGGTACAATAGGCTGTCATCGTATAACAATTTTACTGTTGTCCAGTTAGATTACAGGCCCCAAAAACTATGCATTCACCCTACAGAAAAGATCAAGTAATTATGTGATTGGAGGTATATAATACGGTCATTGATATCAATTTTACTTTTGGCCAGTGGACTACAGGCCCCAAAAATTATTCATTCAGAAAACATCAACCGATTATTAGTGTTGAGCGCGAATATTCGAAAAGCAAATATTTTTCGCGAATATTGTAACTTCGCGATTTCGCGAATATTTAGAATATAGTGCTATATATTCGTAAAAACGAATATTTTTTTTTTTAAAATAAATTACAGTACACATATAATTGTCATTGATTGTTTCCCAAAAGTGCAAAAGCTCAGATCTTACTCACTTTGCCGAAAAAGTGATTGAGGCGCGAATCTTCGTAATGCGATTATATTAGTGCACAGGCGAATATCGGCACTTGTACCAGAACGGAGAGGCAAAGGGCTTTGCATTCAAATAGTATAGCAACATATTCGCGAATATTTAGAACTTCGAAAAATTCGATTTACGAATATTCTTATTTTTTATTTTCGTTTCCACCGTACAGATTACATTGATCTGTACTCTGTAAACTACTGTCATCACCCCCCACTGTATCTCGATTGTTTCCCAAAAGTCCAAAAGCTCAGATTTTACTCATATTGCCGAGTAAGTGATTGAGTCGCAAATCTTCGTAATGCGATTATATTAGCGCACAGGCGAATATCGGCACTTGTCCCAGAACGGAGAGGCAAAGGGATTTGCATTCAAATAGTATAGCACCATATTCGCGAATATTTAGAACTTCGAAAAAATTTGATTTACGAATATTCATATTTTTTATTTTAGTTTCCACCGTACAGATTACATTGATCTGTACTCTGTAAACTACTGTCATCACCCCCCACTGTATCTCGATTGTTTCCCAAAAGTCCAAAAGCTCAGATTTTACTCATATTGCCGAGTAAGTGATTGAGGCGCGAATCTTCGTAATGCGATTATATGAGCGCACAGGCGAATATCGGCACTTGTACCAGAACGGAGAGGCAAAGGTCTTTACATTCATATATTAGTGATTGAGGCGCGAATCTTCGTAAGGCGATTATATTAGCGCACAGGCGAATATCGGCACTTGTCCCAGAACAGAGAGGCAAAGGGCTTTGCATTCAAATAGTATAGCACCATATTCGCGAATATTTAGAACTTCAAAAAAATTCGATTTACGAATATTCGTATTTTTTATTTTAGTTTCCACCGTACAGATTACATTGATCTGTACTCTGTAAACTACTATCATCACCCCCCACTGTATCTCGATTGTTTCCCAAAAGCTCAGATTTTACTCATATTGCCGAGTAAGTGATTGAGGCGCGAATCTTCGTAATGCGATTATATTAGCGCACAGGCGAATATCGGCACTTGTACCAGAACGGAGAGGCAAAGGGCTTTGCATTCAAATAGTATAGCACCATTTTCGCGAATATTTAGAACTTCAAAAAATTTGATTTACGAATATTCGTATTTTTTATTTTAGTTTCCACTGTACAGATTACATTGATCTGTACTCTGTAAACTACTATCATCACCCCCCACTGTATCTCGATTGTTTCCCAAAAGTCCAAAAGCTCAGATTTTACTCATATTGCCGAGTAAGTGATTGAGGCGCGAATCTTCGTAATGCGATTATATTAGCGCACATGCGAATATCGGCTTTTCGTGAGGACACTAATCCCTCCCTTATTTTAGATTGTGGGCCAATGAGAAGGAGTCAAACAGGTTAGCAACATCCCTAGCAACCAATCAGAAAGTTTCCCACCCCATTACTATAGAAGATTTTGTCACGGCAGCCATTTTGTGCAGTTTCATGTGGTGGTGATTGAGAGAGGAGCTTGGAACTGTGTAGTGCTTTGCTTTTTTAAAAGCAAATTATAAATCAAATTTATTACTGATTCTGATAGTGTTAGATAGGGCAGGTTAGTGTAGCTGATAGGTTAAAGATTAGGGTACAGTTAGGAGAAATATCATTTATTTAGGTTAGTGAATAGTTAGGAGATAGTTTCTAGTGCCGTGTGTAGTGTAGGGTACAGTTAGGAGAAATATAATCATTTATTTAGGTTAGTGAATAGTTAGCAGATGGTTTCTAGTGCAGGGTGTAGTGTAGGCAGGGCCGGCCTTAGGTGTTCAGGCGCCCTGTGCGAGCTAACCTTGTGGCGCCCCCCCACCAAAAAAAAAAAACCACTGCCACTTGCTGGCATCATGGCATAGGCTGGCTGACTATCCAACCAAGTAGTTACCAACCCACACACCCCAAAGGCCAATGTAATGTTATACTTCCCTACTTCGTAAGATTTCCCTACCCTCGTCACTTCCGGTCGCACCGGACATGACGTGAGGAGGTGTGCAGCGCCGCGCAGGCGCACAACGACAGGTTAGGGAAATTACACAGCAGAGTGCGCATGCGCCAGGAGCCTCGCCGGCGGTTAGGGTAGGGAAAAACTATGGGCCAATGCGCAGGCACAGTGATCGGATGGATGTTCTCAGCTGAACACCAGCCGACACTGCGCATGCACCGGGAGCCTCACCAGCGGTTAGGGAAGGGAAAAATTACATACGGGCCAGTGCTTTTTCCCTACCCTAACCACTGGTGAGGCTCCCAGCGCATGCGCAGTGTCGGCCGGTGTCCAGCTGAGAAAATTAGTTTCCAATGTAGTATTAATAACTAAACAATTAAATAATAAACATATTGCATTGTCTACTTACCACCAGGACAGTAAGATGATCTGGACTCTGGCTGCAGTCTGGCTCTGGGGACTCCATTGTCACTCTCTTCTCCCCCGCCTCCCTCCCTCCCTTGTCACTCTCATTATCCCCCCCCCTCTCTCTTGTCACTCTCATTATTCCAACCCCCTCCCTTGTCACTCTCATTATTCCCCCCTCTCCCTTGTCACTCTCATTATTCCCCCCCTCTCCCTTGTCACTCTCATTATTCCACCCCCCCTCCCTTGTCACTCTAATTATTCCCCCCCCTCTCCCTTGTCACTCTCATTATTACACCCCCCCTCCCTTGTCACTCTCATTATTCCCCCCCCTCTCCCTTGTCACTCTCATTATTCCCCCCCCTTGTCACTCTCATTATTTCCCCTCCCTCCCCCCTTGTCACTCTCATTATTTCCCCCCCCTCCCCCCTTGTCTCTCTCATTATTTCCCCCACCCCCCCTCCTCCCCCTTGTCACTCTCATTATTTCCTCCCCCCCCCCTTTTCACTCTCATTATTTCCTCCCCCCTCCACCCTTGTCACTCTCATTCTACTCCCACCTCCACCTCTAGTGTAGCGTGGCCGAGCTCTGTTCGATCCGCGGTACAGGAGCATTTGTTTCCTGTACCCGGCCGGACTGACAGGAAGTGCACACTAAGTGAGCACTTCCTGTCAGTCCGGCCGGGTACAGGAAACAAAAGCTCCTGTACCGCGGATCGAACAGAGCTCGGCCACGCTACATTAACAGCACACAGCAGGTGCAGGCAGGATTCTTTAGAGCGGCAAGCGCTCAGCCTCAGCCGCTCAGGCGGCGCAGCATGAGGGGCGCCGCTGGCCGCCCGAACTTATATAAGCAACTTTTTTTTTTTTTTTTTTAAACCGCAACGGGCACCGGGCGCCCCCTGCTAAGTACAGGGGAGGGGGAGATGGAGGGGGCGGGAGGCCCGCCCCGAGGGAGAACACAAGTGCCGCCTCGCCTGCCGCATATTACATTGCGAGCTGTCGGCCGCCCGGCGCCCCTGTTGCTATGGCGCCCTGTGCGGCCGCACAGCCCGCACACCCCAAATGCCGGCCCGGCATACGGTCTGCTTATCTGTAGGCCCTCGCTACAATGTTTTATGGGGATCGTTCACCTGTAGGCCATCACTACAAAGTTTCCTACGGTCTGCTCAGCTGTAGGCCCTCACTACAATGTTTTATGGGGTTTACTCACTTGAAGGCCCTCACCTTCAATGTTTCATACGGTGTGCTCAGCTGTAGGCCCTCACTCTAATGTATCATATGGTATGCTCAGCTGTAGGCCCTCACCTACAATGTTTCATACGGTCTGCTAAGCTGTAGGCCCTCACCTCCAATGTTTCATACGGTCTTCTCAGTTGTAGGCCCTCATTTCCAATGTTTTATGGGGTTCGCTCAACTGTAGGCCCTCACCTCCAATGTTTCATACGGTCTGCTCAGCTGTAGGCCCTCACTCCAATGTTTCATACGGTCTGCTCAGCTGTAGGCCCTCACCTCCAATGTTTCATACGGTCTGCTCAGCTGTAGGCCCTTACTCCAATGTTTCATACGGTCTGCTCGGCTGTAGGCCCTCACCTCCAATGTTTCATATGGTCTGCTCAACTGTAGGCCCTCACTACAATGTTTTATACGGTATGCTCAGCTGTAGGCCCTCACTCCAATGTTTCATACGGTCTGCTCAGCTGTAGGCCCTCACTCCAATGTTTCATACGGTCTGCTCAGCTGTAGGCCCTCACCTCCAATGTTTCATATGGTCTGCTCAGCTGTAGTCCCTCACTCCAATGTTTTATATGGTCTTCTCAGCTGTAGGCCCTTACCTCCAATGTTTCATACGGTATGCTCAGCTGTAGGCCCTCACTCTAATGTTTCATACGGTCTGCTCAGCTGTAGGCCCTCACTCCAATGTTTCATACGGTATGCTCAGCTGTTGGCCCTCACTCCAATGTTTCATACGGTCTTCCCAGCTGTAGGCCCTCATCTCCAATGTTTCATACGGTATGCTCAGCTGTAGGCCCCCTTACTCTAATGTTTCATACGGTCTGCTCAGCTGTAAGCCCTCACCTTCAATGTTTTATGGGGTTCGCTCACCTGTAGGCCCTTAACTCCAATGTTTCATACGGTCTGCTCAACTGTAGGCCCTCACTCCACTGTTTTATGGGGTACGCTCAGCTGTAGGCCCTCAACTCCAATGTGTTATACGGCCTGCTCAGCTGTAGGCCCTTACTCCAATGTTTCATATGGTCTGCTCAGCTGTAGGCCCTCACTCCAATGTTTTATACGGTCTGCTCAGCTGTAGGCCCTCACTACAATGTTTTATGGGGTTCACTCACCTGTAGGCCCTCACCTTCAATGTTTCATACGGTGTGCTGAGCTGTAGGCCCTCACTCCAATGTCTCATATGGTATGCTCAGCTGTAGGCCCTCACCTCCAATGTTTCATACTGTCTGCTCAGCTGTAGGCCCTCACTCCAATGTTTCATACGGTCTGCTCAGCTGTAGGCCCTCACCTCCAATGTTTCATATGGTCTGCTCAGCTGTAGTCCCTCACTCCAATGTTTTATATGGTCTTCTCAGCTGTAGGCCCTCACCTCCAATGTTTCATACGGTATGCTTAGCTGTAAGCCCTCACTCTAAGGTTTCATACGGTCTGCTCACCTGTAGGCCCTCACCTCCAATGTTTTTTGGGGTTTGCTCACCTGTAGGCCCTCAACTTTAATATTTCATACGGTCTGCTCAACTGTAGGCCCTCACTTCAATGTTTTATGGGGTTCGCTTACCTGTAGGCCCTCACCTCCAATGTTTCATACGGTCTTCTCAGCTGTAGGCCCTCACTCCAATGTTTCATATGGTCTGCTCAGCTGTAGGCCCTCACCTCCAATGTTTCATATTGTCTGCTCAGCTGTAGGCCCTCACCTCCAATGTTTCATACGGTCTTCTCAGCTGTAGGCCCTCACCTCCAATGTTTCATACGGTCTTCTCAGCTGTAGGCCCTCACGCCAATGTTTTATACGGTCTGCTCAGCTGTAGGCCCTCACTACAATGTTTTATGGGGTTCACTCACCTGTAGGCCCTCACCTTCAATGTTTCATACGGTGTGCTGAGCTGTAGGCCCTCACTCCAATGTATCATATGGTATGCTCACCTGTAGGCCCTCACCTCCAATGTTTCATACGGTCTTCTCAGCTGTAGGCCCTCACTCCAATGTTTCATATGGTCTGCTCAGCTGTAGGCCCTCACCTCCAATGTTTCATATTGTCTGCTCAGCTGTAGGCCCTCACTCCAATGTTTTATACGGTCTGCTCAGCTGTAGGCCCTCACTACAATGTTTTATGGGGTTCACTCACCTGTAGGCCCTCACCTTTAATGTTTCATACGGTGTGCTGAGCTGTTGGCCCTCACTCCAATGTATCATATGGTATGCTCAGCTGTAGGCCCTCACCTCCAATGTTTCATACTGTCTGCTCAGCTGTAGGCCCTCACTCCAATGTTTCATACGGTCTGCTCAGCTGTAGGCCCTCACCTCCAATGTTTCATATGGTCTGCTCAGCTGTAGTCCCTCACTCCAATGTTTTATATGGTCTTCTCAGCTGTAGGCCCTCACCTCCAATGTTTCATACGGTATGCTTAGCTGTAAGCCCTCACTCTAAGGTTTCATACGGTCTGCTCACCTGTAGGCCCTCACCTCCAATGTTTTTTGGGGTTTGCTCACCTGTAGGCCCTCAACTTTAATATTTCATACGGTCTGCTCAACTGTAGGCCCTCACTTCAATGTTTTATGGGGTTCGCTTACCTGTAGGCCCTCACCTCCAATGTTTCATACGGTCTTCTCAGCTGTAGGCCCTCACTCCAATGTTTCATATGGTCTGCTCAGCTGTAGGCCCTCACCTCCAATGTTTCATATTGTCTGCTCAGCTGTAGGCCCTCACCCCCAATGTTTCATACGGTCTTCTCAGCTGTAGGCCCTCACCTCCAATGTTTCATACGGTCTTCTCAGCTGTAGGCCCTCACGCCAATGTTTTATACGGTCTGCTCAGCTGTAGGCCCTCACTACAATGTTTTATGGGGTTCACTCACCTGTAGGCCCTCACCTTCAATGTTTCATACGGTGTGCTGAGCTGTAGGCCCTCACTCCAATGTATCATATGGTATGCTCAGCTGTAGGCCCTCACCTCCAATGTTTCATATGGTCTGCTCAGCTGTAGGCCCTCACCTCCAATGTTTCATACGGTCTGCTCAGCTGTAGGCCCTCACCTCCAATGTTTTATGGGGTTCGCTCAACTGTAGGCCCTCACCTCCAATGTTTCATACTGTCTGCTCAGCTGTAGGCCCTCACTCCAATGTTTCATACGGTCTTCTCAGCTGTAGGCCCTCACCTCCAATGTTTCATATGGTCTGCTCAGCTGTAGTCCCTCACTCCAATGTTTTATATGGTCTTCTCAGCTGTAGGCCCTCACCTCCAATGTTTCATACGGTATGCTCAGCTGTAAGCCCTCACTCTAATGTTTCATACGGTCTGCTCACCTGTAGGCCCTCACCTCCAATGTTTTTTGGGGTTTGCTCACCTGTAGGCCCTCAACTTTAATATTGCATACGGTCTGCTCAACTGTAGGCCCTCACTTCAATGTTTTATGGGGTTCGCTTACCTGTAGGCCCTCACCTCCAATGTTTCATACGGTCTTCTCAGCTGTAGGCCCTCACTCCAATGTTTCATATGGTCTGCTCAGCTGTAGGCCCTCACCTCCAATGTTTCATATTGTCTGCTCAGCTGTAGGCCCTCACTCCAATGTTTTATACGGTCTGCTCAGCTGTATGCCCTCACCTCCAATGTTTCATACGGTTTTCTCAGCTGTAGGCCCTCAACTCCAATGTTTTATACGGTCTGCTCAGCTGTACGCCCTCACTCCAATGTTTCATACGGTATGCTCAGCTGTAGGCCCTCACTTCAATGTTTCAAACGGTCTGCTCAGCTGTAGGCCCTTACCTCCAATGTTTTATGGGGTTCGCTCAGCTGTAGGCCCCCACTCCAATGTTTCATACGGTCTGCTCAGCTGTAGGCCCTCACCTCCAATGTTTCATACGGTATGCTCAGCTGTAGGCCCTAACTTCAATGTTTCATACGGTCTGCTCAGCTGTAGGCCCTCATCTACAATTTTTTTGAGGGTCAGATGACATGGTATATTATTTTTTTATGTTTATGACTTGGAAGGAAACATAATTTGGTTTCCTTTAGTGGTTAATCTTTCACGCATGTGTTTTTTACCGGTTTCTGGTTTTTCTATAGTGGCACAGGGGTAAAAATGTCAATGTTTTAAAAAAATATATGTCAGGCTTGACTCCATTTTCTTCTCTCTCCTTTGTAGATGCCTTTTCAGGAGATATTAGACCCTTTCACATTTGGGGCCTGGAGGAATTACAATTGTATTCCTTTTTTTCATTGTATGTGCCACTTTCCCTTGATCTTTTTTTGGATATACAATTGAATTCCAAGATAGTCAGATAGCAGCTTGTAATTGTGGTACAGTTCCATAATGTAAATAGGCAACAAATGCTGACCGCCATTTCCTGCGCTAACTCTGCTATGTGACGCTCCCTGGAACCCAATGGAACATTAAAATTAGAAATTGTTCATTCGTTCTTGGTAGCCTGTGCTGACCACCATTACTTGCGCTAACTCTGCTATGTGACATTCTCTGGAACCCAAAGGAACATTATGATTAGAAATTGGTCATTCTTTCTTGGTAGCCTGTGCTGACCAGGTCAATTAGCTTATTAGGTGTTTAGATCAGAAGGCCCTTGCTCCTGATGTTTCATACAGTCTGGTCAGCTGTAGGTCCTCACCTTCAATGTTTCATACGGTCTGGTCAGCTGTTGGCCCTCACCTCCAATGTTTCATATGGTCTGCTTAGCTGTAGGCCCTCACTACAATGTTTCATACTGTCTTCTCAGCTGTAGGCCCTCACCTCCAATGTTTTATGGGGTTGGCTCACCTGTAGGCCCTCACCTCCAATGTTTCATACGGTCTGCTCAGCTGTAGGTCCTTACTACAATGTTTCATTACGGTCAGCTCCGCTGTAGGCCATCACCTCCAATGTTTCATACGGTCTGCTCAGCTGTAGGCCCTCACTACAATGTTTTATACGGTATGCTCAGCTGTAGGCCCTCACTCCAATGTTTCATATGGTCTGCTCACCTGTTCGCCCTCACCTACAATTTTTTGGGGGGTCAGCTGACATGGTATATTATTTTCTATGTTTCAGACTTGGAAGAAAACATAATTTGGTTTCCT
Organism: Bufo bufo; assembly: GCF_905171765.1. Lineage (NCBI taxonomy): Eukaryota > Metazoa > Chordata > Amphibia > Anura > Bufonidae > Bufo > Bufo bufo. The sequence continues at coordinate 208,042,348 of NC_053389.1, forward strand.
TAAGTGGTGAATCTTTCACGCATGTGTTTTTTACAGGATTCTGTTTTTTATTCTATAGTGGCACAGGGGTAAAAATGTCAATGTTTTTTTTAAAAATATGTCAGGCTTGATTCCATTTTCTCCTCTCTCCTTTGCAGATGCCTTTTCAGGAGATATTAGACCCTTTCACATTTGGGGCCTGGAGGAATTACAATTGTATTTCTTTTTTTCATTGTATGTGCCACTTTCCCTCCACTCCAATGTTTTATGGGGTTTGCTCACCTGTAGGCCCTCACCTCCAATGTTTCATACGGTCCGGTCAGCTGTAGGCCCTCACCTCCAATGTTTCATACGGTCTGCTCAGCTGTAGGCCCCCCACTTCCAATGTTTTATGGGGTTTGCTTACCTGTAGGCCCTCACCTCCAATGTTTCATGCGGTCTGCTCAGCTGTAGGCCCTTACTACAATGTTTCATACGGTCTGCTCAGCTGTAGACCCTCACCTTCAATGTTTCATACGGTGTGCTGAGCTGTAGGCCCTCACTCCAATGTATCATATGGTATGCTCAGCTGTAGACCCTCACCTCCAATGTTTCATACGGTCTGCTCAGCTGTAGGCCCTCACCTCCAATGTTTCATACGGTCTGCTCAGCTGTAGGCCCTCACCTCCAATGTTTTATGGGGTTCGCTCAACTGTAGGCCCTCACCTCCAATGTTTCATACTGTCTGCTCAGCTGTAGGCCCTCACTCCAATGTTTCATACGGTCTTCTCAGCTGTAGGCCCTCACCTCCAATGTTTCATATGGTCTGCTCAGCTGTAGTCCCTCACTCCAATGTTTTATATGGTCTTCTCAGCTGTAGGCCCTCACCTCCAATGTTTCATACGGTATGCTCAGCTGTAAGCCCTCACCTCCAATGTTTTTTGGGGTTTGCTCACCTGTAGGCCCTCAACTTTAATATTGCATACGGTCTGCTCAACTGTAGGCCCTCACTTCAATGTTTTATGGGGTTCGCTTACCTGTAGGCCCTCACCTCCAATGTTTCATACGGTCTTCTCAGCTGTAGGCCCTCACTCCAATGTTTCATATGGTCTGCTCAGCTGTAGGCCCTCACCTCCAATGTTTCATATTGTCTGCTCAGCTGTAGGCCCTCACTCCAATGTTTTATACGGTCTGCTCAGCTGTAGGCCCTCACCTCCAATGTTTCATACGGTTTTCTCAGCTGTAGGCCCTCAACTCCAATGTTTTATACGGTCTGCTCAGCTGTAGGCCCTCACCTCCAATGTTTAATATGGTGTGCTCAGCTGTAGGCCCTCACCTCCAATGTTTTATATGGTCTGCTTAGCTGTAGGCCCTCACCTCCAATGTTTCATACGGTCTGCTCAGCTGTACGCCCTCACTCCAATGTTTCATACGGTATGCTCAGCTGTAGGCCCTCACTTCAATGTTTCAAACGGTCTGCTCAGCTGTAGGCCCTTACCTCCAATGTTTTATGGGGTTCGCTCAGCTGTAGGCCCCCACTCCAATGTTTCATACGGTCTGCTCAGCTGTAGGCCCTCACCTCCAATGTTTCATACGGTATGCTCAGCTGTAGGCCCTAACTTCAATGTTTCATACGGTCTGCTCAGCTGTAGGCCCTCATCTACAATTTTTTTGAGGGTCAGATGACATGGTATATTATTTTTTTATGTTTATGACTTGGAAGGAAACATAATTTGGTTTCCTTTAGTGGTTAATCTTTCACGCATGTGTTTTTTACCGGTTTCTGGTTTTTCTATAGTGGCACAGGGGTAAAAATGTCAATGTTTTAAAAAAATATATGTCAGGCTTGACTCCATTTTCTCCTCTCTCCTTTGTAGATGCCTTTTCAGGAGATATTAGACCCTTTTACATTTGGGGCCTGGAGGAATTACAATTGTATTCCTTTTTTTCATTGTATGTGCCACTTTCCCTTGATCTTTTTTTGGATATACAATTGAATTCCAAGATAGTCAGATAGCAGCTTGTAATTGTGGTACAGTTCCATAATGTAAATAGGCAACAAATGCTGACCGCCATTTCCTGCGCTAACTCTGCTATGTGACGCTCCCTGGAACCCAATGGAACAATAAAATTAGAAATTGTTCATTCGTTCTTGGTAGCCTGTGCTGACCACCATTACTTGCGCTAACTCTGCTATGTGACATTCTCTGGAACCCAAAGGAACATTATGATTAGAAATTGGTCATTCTTTCTTGGTAGCCTGTGCTGACCAGGTCAATTAGCTTATTAGGTGTTTAGATCAGAAGGCCCTTGCTCCTGATGTTTCATACAGTCTGGTCAGCTGTAGGTCCTCACCTTCAATGTTTCATACGGTCTGGTCAGCTGTTGGCCCTCACCTCCAATGTTTCATATGGTCTGCTTAGCTGTAGGCCCTCACTACAATGTTTCATACTGTCTTCTCAGCTGTAGGCCCTCACCTCCAATGTTTTATGGGGTTCGCTCACCTGTAGGCCCTCACCTCCAATGTTTCATACGGTCTGCTCAGCTGTAGGTCCTTACTACAATGTTTCATTACGGTCAGCTCCGCTGTAGGCCATCACCTCCAATGTTTCATACGGTCTGCTCAGCTGTAGGCCCTCACTACAATGTTTTATACAGTATGCTCAGCTGTAGGCCCTCACCTTCAATGTTTCATAAGGTCTGGTCAGCTGTTGGCCCTCACCTTCAATGTTTCATATGGTCTGCTTAGCTGTAGGCCCTCACTACAATGTTTCATACGGTCTTCTCAGCTGTAGGCCCTCACCTCCAATGTTTTATGGGGTTCGCTCACCTGTAGGCCCTCACCTCCAATGTTTCATACGGTCTGCTCAGCTGTAGGTCCTTACTACAATGTTTCATTACGGTCAGCTCCGCTGTAGGCCATCACCTCCAATGTTTCATACGGTCTGCTCAGCTGTAGGCCCTCACTACAATGTTTTATACGGTATGCTCAGCTGTAGGCCCTCACTCCAATGTTTCATATGGTCTGCTCACCTGTTCGCCCTCACCTACAATTTTTTGGGGGGTCAGCTGACATGGTATATTATTTTCTGTTTCAGACTTGGAAGAAAACATAATTTGGTTTCCTTAAGTGGTGAATCTTTCACGCATGTGTTTTTTACAGGATTCTGTTTTTTCTATAGTGGCACAGGGGTAAAAATGTCAATGTTTTTTTTAAAAATATGTCAGGCTTGATTCCATTTTCTCCTCTCTCCTTTGCAGATGCCTTTTCAGGAGATATTAGACCCTTTCACATTTGGGGCCTGGAGGAATTACAATTGTATTTCTTTTTTTCATTGTATGTGCCACTTTCCCTCCACTCCAATGTTTTATGGGGTTTGCTCACCTGTAGGCCCTCACCTCCAATGTTTCATACGGTCCGGTCAGCTGTAGGCCCTCACCTCCAATGTTTCATACGGTCTGCTCAGCTGTAGGCCCCCACTTCCAATGTTTTATGGGGTTTGCTTACCTGTAGGCCCTCACCTCCAATGTTTCATGCGGTCTGCTCAGCTGTAGGCCCTCACTACAATGTTTCATTCGGTCTGCTCAGCTGTAGACCCTCACCTCCAATGTTTTATGGGGTTCGCTCACCTGTAGGCCCTCACCTCCAATGTTTCATATGGTCTGCTCAGCTGTAGGCCCTCACTACAATGTTTCATACGGTCTGCTCAGCTGTAGGCCCTTACTACAATGTTTTATGGGGTTCGCTCACCTGTAGGCCCTCACCTCCAATGTTTCATACGGTCTGCTCAGCTGTAGGCCCTCACCCAGTGGCATACCTACCATATAGGCAGACCACGCAGCTGCTATGGCGCCCATGAGGAAGTGGGGGTCCCGCAGTGGAGGAGAATCCCCCCCTGTCTATCTTTCTAACTGTCTCCCGTCTGCTAGCCCCACCCCCTAGCTACGCCTCCCACCTTTTTGCCCCGCCTTCCGCCTGCTAGCTCCACCATGCCTGATTCCTCTGGCTTGCCACAACCCCGCCAGTAATGAAGTATGTGACTACTTGTAGTTGAGGACAGTGCAGTTGTGTATGTGTGTGGAGGGGGGGTCTCTCAGCTTTTCCAGGCTATTCCTTTGCACATATGCCATTCAGAACAGGAGGAAAGCTGGTTGTCACTACATTATGTAATGTGACTCAGCTTTCCTGATGTCCTGCATGGCACAAGTGCAGAGGCATGAGAAAATATGAGGGTTGGTAGGAGCTTTCTCAGACTATTATTATGTCTCTCCACATGTGCCATGCAGGACAGCAGAAAAACTGGGTGGTATTACATCATGTAATGTCACTCAGATTTCCTGCTATCCTGCAAGGCATAAATGCAGATAATATGAACATGGAAAGGCAGGGGGAGGGGTCACTCAGCTTTCCCAGAGACTCCTGGGAAAGCAGGATAGCAAGTAATGTCAGTGTCTCCCAGCTGTCCTGTATGACACAGAGGATTGGGGGAGGGGGGCACTCACTTCATCAAATTTTTCTCATGTCTTTTCTCATGTGCATGTGCCATGCTGGACAGCAGGAATGTTGGGTGGTATTACATCATGTAATAACCCAGATTCTTGTCAATATATGCTGAACACCGCCAGAACCTACCAGATCCCATTCACTATAATGGGTCTGTTGGGTTCCAGCGTGAGTACTGCCATTTTGTAGAACAAAATACTGCTGCACGAGGTGGGGCAGGGGAGAAGGTAGGGAGGGTAGTGAGATGAGCCAGGGCGTATAGTGGGAGGGACTAGGAAGGGGCATGGGGGCCCAATCTAAATTCTTGCTATGGGGCCCAATGATTTCTCTGTACGCCCCTGCCCTCACCTACAATTTTTTTGGGGGTCAGCTGACATGGTATATTATTTTCTATGTTTCAGACTTGGAAGGAAACATAATTTGGTTTCCTTCAGTGGTGAATCTTTCAAGCATGTGTTTTTTACAGGATTCAGTTTTTTTCTATAGTGGCACAGGGGTAAAAATCTCAATGTTTTTTTTTTAAATATGTCAGGCTTGACTCAATTTTCTCTTCTCTCCTTTGTAGATGCCTTTTCAGGAGATATTTGACCCTTTCACATTTGGGGCCTGGAGGAATTACAGTTGTATTCCTTTTTTTTCATTGTATGTGCCACTTTCCCTAGCTCTTTTTTTGGGGTATACAATAGAATTTCAAGATAGTCAGATAGCAGCTTGTAATTGTGGTACAGTTCCATAATGTAAAGAGGCAACAAATGCTGATCAGCAGGCCCTTGCCCCTAATGTTTTTGAGGGTCATTAGCAGGCCATCAATGATGAATTTTTAAAGGGTGTGTAATATGCCCTACATTGTGTGTAATAAAGGGTGCATTGTAGTGCCAGTTCCTTGTAATTTTTGGCAGCCCTTTCACTTAGTGCATAGGCTTTATGAGTGTAGGTCCCACTACATGAACAATTGTACCATAATGTGAATTAGTGCCTCCTTTATGTGATATACAGGCTGTATCTCTTCTTCCTTGTAATTTTTGGCAGCACTTACACTGTATATAAAATTGAATCTACAGGAAAGAATGTTTCCTAACAATTTTTCCTCTAAGGCTACTTTCACACCTGCGTTAGGTGCGGATCCATCTGGTGTCTGCACAGACGGATCCGCACCTATAATGAAAACGCTTGTATCCGTTCAGAACGAATCCGTTTGCATTACCATGAACAAAAAATGTTCATGATAATCCAAACTGATCTGTTTTGACTTACACTGAAAGTCAATGGGAGGCAGATCCGTTTTCAATTGCACCATATTGTGTCAGTGAAAACGGATCCATCCCCATTGACTTACATTGTAAGTCAGGATGGATCCGTTTGGCTCCGCATCGTCATGCGGACATCAAAATGCTGCAAGCAGTGTTTTGGTGTCTGCCTCCAGAGCGGAATGAAGGCTGAACGGAGGCAAACTGATCCTTATCCGTTCAGAATGCATTGGGGCTAAACTGATCCGTTTTGGGTCGCTTGTGAGAGCCTTGAAACGGATCTCACAGGCGGACCCAGAAACTGCAGTGTGAAAGTAGCCTAAAAAGGTTTTTTTTGTGGGGGGTCGGGGTTTTGGGCGTTTTTTGTCAGTCTGTAAAAGTGGCGTACAACTCGGACAACATGGTTCCCAGCAGCGACATTGATGTCCAAGATGCATCAAGACATGGTCCCCCTGCTGTTCCTGATTTCAGAGGTGTTTCCATCACTTTCAGACCTTTTCCTATGAACCAGGCACCCTCCCCTCATCCAAGCAGGGGGTGTCTGGTCACCTCCCATTGACTTCCATTATGCTCGGCCGAGCGCACGAATATTGCGATGTGTTCGGACCGAACACACGAACACACAAACACTTTAGTGCTCGATCATCACTAATAATTAGGTAAGGGCCTGCAGGTGAGCTGACCCTGTAAAAGATTGTAGGTGAGGGTCTGCTGGGGAGCTGACCCTCTAAAAGATTGTAGGTGAAGGCCTGCAGGTGAGCTGACCCTCTAAAACATTATATGCGAGGGCCTGCAGGTGATCTGACCCTCTCAAAAATTATATGGGAGGGCTTGCTGCTGAGCTGACCCTCTAAAACATTATGGTTGAGGGCCTGCTGCTGAGCTGACCATTTAAAATATTATGGGAGAGTGCCTGCTGCTTAGCTGACCATTGCGAAAAGTTTACAGTGTTCAAAGCAGGCCGGGTCACCTGAATACTTCAGCTAGGAATGATGGAATAGCACTCTGGTTCTATTTTGTAGGTTTTCGGAACAGGGGCCATGATTAAGAGGGACGGCCGGGGGCATTCGTATTGCGGCGCTAGAGGTAAAATTCTTAGACCTGTGCAAGACAAACCAAAGTGAAAGCATTTGGCAAGAATGTTTTCATTAATAAAAAATGAAAGTCGGAGGTTCGAAGACGATCAGATACCTTTGTAGTTCCGACCATTTACAATGACGACAGGCGATCCGGCTGCGTTATTCTCATGACCGGCCGAGCTGCTTCCGGGAAATCAAATTCTTTGGGTTCCGGGGGGTGTATGATTTCAAAGCTGACAAAGTACACTGTATGTCACAGATACATTTTAAAAGCGCACATGTTACACTGCAGATGTGGTCCTGGTAAGGTCACTGTCAGAATTACAAAAAACAAGATGGCTAGCACCGTTATATATACAAACAATAGAGCTAAGAAATGGGGGTCATTCTAGATAAAAGTGGTACAATACCGACTATAAATGAGTAATGGAAACTCTTAGCGCACATACGTGTCGGGCCCATCTACCAGGTGTCAAGGTGGCTTCCGCAGATGGGTCCCTAACACTAAAGATACTGCCTCACTTTGGACTTACTTAAGCCTACAATATTCAGGGCAGTGTAGGAACCAGCTACAAACATACTCTGCTCAGAAGTCCCAGGTAGATGGGCGTGTTCATTCCATTATTCATTTATAGTCTGTATTTTACCACTTTTATCTAGAATGACCCCCATTTCTTATCTCTATTGTTTGTATATACAGTATAACGGTTTTCAGCCATCTTGTTTTTTGTAACTATGTTTGCTTCATGAATATGCACCTGTGATTCTGAAGGTTTTAGTGTAAATTTTCTTGCAATATATTGAGGGTATCGCCTCTTTTAGACTGAACACGCCTATCTACCTGGGACTTCTGAGCAGAGTACGTATGTAGCTGGTTCCTACACTGCCCTGAATATTGTAGGCTTAAGTAATTCCAAAGTGAGGCAGTATATTTAGTGATAGGGACCCATCTGCGGAATCCACCTTGACACCTGGTAGATGGGCCCGACACGTATGTGCGCTAAGAGCTTCCATTAATCATTTATAGTCAGTATTGTACCACTTTTATCTAGAATGACCCCCATTTCTTAGCTCTATTGTTTGTATATATAATGGTGTGCAGCCATCTTGTTTTTTGTAATTATGTTTGCTTCATGGATATGCACCAGGTTTTAGTCTAAATTTTCTTGCAAGGTCACTGTCAGAAGCGGACACCGTCTACGGAAAAATTACAATGTATGTCACAGATAAATTTTTGAAGCGCACACGTTATACTGCAGATGTGGCCCTGGTAAGGTGACTTTCAGAAGCGGACAACATGTATGGAAAAAGTACACTGGATGTCACAGATATTTTAGGGATGCGCACACTTTACACAGGAGATGCGGGCAACTAATCTCACTGTCCGCAGTGGACACCGTCTATTGAAAAAGTACACTAGATGTCACAACTATTTTTTGGATGCGCACACTTTACACTGGAGATTTGGCGCAGCTAATCTCACTGTCCGCAGCGGACACCGTCTATTGAAAAAGTACACTGGATGTCAGATATTTTTTGGATGCGCACACTTTACACTGGAGATATGGTGCAGCTAATCTCACTGTCCCCTGCGGACACCGTCTATGGAAAAAATACACCGGATGTCACTGATATTTTAGGGATGCTCACACTTTACACAGCAGATGTGGCGCAGCTAATCTTACTGTCCACAGCGGACACCGTCTATTGAAAAAGTACACTGGATGTCACAGATACATTTTTGAAGCACACACGTCACACTGGAGATGTGGCCCTGGTAAGGTCCCTGTCAGAAGCGGACACCGTCTACGGAAAAATTACAATGTATGTCACAGATAAATTTTTGAAGCGCACACGTTACACTGCAGATGTGTCTCTGGTATGGTCACTGTCAGAAGTGGACACCGTCTACGGAAAATGTACAATGTATGACACAGTTATTTTTTTGAAGCGCACACGTTACACTGCAGATGTGGCCCTGGTAAGGTCGCTTTCAGAAACGGACACAGTCTTTGGAAAAAGTTCAATGTATGTCACAGAATTTTTTTTGAAGCGCACACGTTACACTGCAGATTTGGCCCTGGTAAGGTCACTGTCAGAAGCGGACAACGTCTACGGAAAAAGTACACTGGATGTCACTGATATTTTAGGGATGCGCACACTTTGCACAGGAGATGTGGCGCAGGTGATCTCACTGTCCGCATCGGACACCGTCTATTGAAAAAGTACACTGGATGTCACAGATATTTTTTGGATGCGCATAATTTACACTGGAGATATTGCGCAGCTAATCTTACTGCTCCCAGCGGATGCCGTCTATTGAAAAAGTACACTGGATGTCAGAGATATTTTTTGGATGCGCACACTTTACACTTGAGATGTGGCACGGATAATTTAACTGTCCACAGCAGACACCGTCTAAGGAAAAAATACACTAGATGTCACTGATATTTTAGGGATGCGCACACTTTGCACAGGAGCTAATAGTTTAACCTCATGCGAACACAGGGCGTACAGGTACGCCATGATGTCCAAGTCCTTAAGGCGGCGGGTGGTGATCGGAACAGAGTGCAGTACGCAGGCCTGCAGGGTATTGCGATTGTGAGGTCACGGTTACTTAGGAAAACGAGGGTTGCTATTGGTTACTCACAGTTTGTAGGATGACCCTGGGTAGCGTACAGCAGTGATGGAGAGGCTGGCACAATAGTGCTCTGGGGCACTCTCTGTATATAGGGACCAGGACTGATGGTGGATGAGGTGCCCTGGGTGTTGCAGATATTTAATGTGCCTAGGGCAAGGTCCCTTTAAGGTTCGTGACGCCAGTGCCTGTAACGGTGGCACACCGATTTGTGGTTGTAGTAAATGAGGTACTCGATGGTATGGTGAACCAAACTTTGCTTTACTGAGAAGCAGCTCAACTTTGTACAATTCAGTTTCAGTTCCACATTGCAGCAGTAATCAATAGCAGGATTTTTATAAATGGCAGATAATGTTCTTTGCAAGATACTCAGAGGATACAATCGACACTCCCAGACCAGGCTGCACTATTTCTTAGATATTCTGGCTGGCTATATTCCAAGGCCCGTATGCTCTAATGCTGGCTTTTATCCTTGGTAGCAATCTTCCTCAGGTATATATCACTTGCTTTAGATTAATGATCCTTCTGCCCTTCAGCTTACTTGTTTTAGATGAAAACGATGGCTCTGCTCTGCTTTGGCTAAGGAACTTGGTTTCTCCCAGGAGGCAAACTCTTCTCTTGGGGTGAATCTTCTGAGCTAACAGAGGCTCAGGAACTTAAGGCAGGCTAGACTGCACTACTAGCCACCTGGAATGCACTACTCTCCCCTGTCTGGGCCTACCTATATATACTCAGGGCTCTCTAGCTCCCTATAATGTCTAGGAGGCTGAACTACACCCTAACAGGCCTGACACCCAGATAACACAGGGAAATGAACATAAAAAATCACATTAATACAATAGACATATTAACCCTTGTGTAGTGCCCACCTTTACCTAGTGGGACACTACAAGAGTGCCTGCTGAAATCATTCAGCAGGCACCCTGTGACAATGCCGAGGGGGTCCTATCGGCGATTGCTGCAAACCGCAGTTCAATTCAGACCTGCGATTTGCAGTGTTTATGGGTCATTCCTGCGGCGATTGTGGAAGCCATCGGGTCCCCTTGCTGCTGTAATGGGGACCCGATGGCATGGAAGGCAGCAAAATGCCTTCCTTAGGCATCGTGGCTGCCTTCCGGTGGAGAGCCTGTGAGATCCAGCCCCCTGGATCTCACAGGCAGGAAGCTGTATGAGTAATACACATTGTATTACTCCTACAGCCAATGCATTCCAATACAGAAGTATTGGAATGCATTGTAAAGGGGATCAGACCCCAAAAGCTGAAGTCCCAGAGTGGGACAAAAAAAAAGTGTAAAAGAAGTTAAATAAATAAAGTTCTATAAACATATCACATGACCTAACCCCTCAGATGAACTTCGTCAAAAAAATAAAGTAAAAACTGTGCTAAATAAAAATTTGACTTACTTCACTAAAAGTGCACCACCAAGCGATCAAAAAGGTGTATGCCCCTCAAAATAGTGCCAATCTAACCATCACCTCATCCCGCAAAAAATGAGCCCCTATCTAAGACAATAACCTAAAAAATAAAAAAAACTATGGCTCTCAGACTAAAACATGATTTTTTTTTGTTTCAAAAATGCTTTTTTATGTTAAAACGTAAAAAGTGGGTTTTGGAAATTTTCTGAAAAATTTTAAGATTTGCTTTTAAACTTCTAAGCCTTCTAATGTCCCCAAAAAATTAAATGTTATTTACAAAATGATCCAAACATGAAGTAGACATATGGAGAATGTAAAGTAATAACTATTTTTGGAGGTATTATTATTAGGGATGAGCGAACCCGAACTGTATAGTTCGGGTTCGTACCGAATTTTGGGGTGTCCGTGACACGGACCCGAACATTTTCGTAAAAGTCCGTGTTCGGGTTCGGTGTTCGGCGCTTTCTTGGCGCTTTTTGAAAGGCTGCAAAGCAGTCAATCAACAAGCGTCATACTACTTGCCCCAAGAGGCCATCACAGCCTTGCCTACTATTGGCATGGCTGTGATTGGCCAGTGCAGCATGTGACCCAGCCTCTATATAAGCTTGGGTCACGTTGCGCTGCACGTCACTCTGCTGATTCAAGCATAGGGAGATGTTGCAGCTGTGACGTTAGGGCGAGATTAGGCAGTGATTAACTCCTCCAAAAGACTTCATTCTGTGATCGATCTGCAGCTGTGGATCATTGAAGTGCTAGTATTGACTTGCTCACTTTTTTGAGGCTGCCCAGAGCGTTTTTAGATCACTTTTTTTCTGGGGTGATCGGCGGCCATTTTGTGACTTGTGGTGCGCCAGCACAAGCTATCACCAAGTGTATTTAACCATCAATAGTGTGGTTATTTTGTGCTATATCCTACATCAGCTGCAGGCTGAGCCTGTGTCACCGAAGTGCATTTAACCATCATCAGTCTGATTATTTTTTGGCCATATACTACATCTGGTGCAGGCTGAGCCTGTGTCACCCAAGTGCATTTAACCATCAACAGTGTGGTTATTTTTTGGCCATATACTACATCAGGGGCAAGTTGAGCCTGTCACCCAGCGCCTAAAAAATAGACCTGACATTTCTATTCAACCAAATCTGTACTGTTTTAGCTGGTCAAGTTATTTGTAGCGACCATAAAAGCCCTTTTTTTTTTATGGGTTGAAAAACTATTCCCAAATTTGCCATTCTCAAAATAACTAGTTTCTGGTATTTGAGGCCTACTTGAAATCTATCCCAAAAAGGATATCTTACATTGAAGGTACTGATAGTGTCATTCAGAAAAACCTAAGACACACACTACCGTGCAGATAGAAGTCTGATTCTGAGATTAAACCTTAACCTGTCACACAGTGCAAAAAAAAACAGGTCTCACATTTCTATTCAAGCAAATCTGTACTGTTTTAGCTGGTCAAGTTATTTGTAGTGACCGTAAAAGCACACTTTTTTTTCTGGGTTGAAAAACTATTCCCAAATTTGCCTTTCTCAAAATAACTAGTTTCTGGTATTGGAGGCCTACTTGAAATCTATACCAAAAAGGATATCTTACATTGAAGGTACTGATAGTGTCATTCAGAAAAACCTAAGACACACGCTACCGTGCAGATAGAAGTCTGATTCTGAGATTAAACCTTAACCTGTCACACAGTGCAAATAAAAACAGGTCTCACATTTCTATTCAAGCAAATCTGTACTGTTTTAGCTGGTCAAGTTATTTGTAGTGACCGTAAAAGCACACTTTTTGTTCTGGGTTGAAAAACTATTTCCAAATTTGCCATTCTCAAAATAACTAGTTTCTGGTACTGGAGGCCTACTTGAAATCTATCCCAAAAAGGATATCTTACATTGAAGGTACTGATAGTGTCATTCAAAAAAACCTAAGACACATGCTACCGTGCAGATAGAAGTCTGATTCTGAGATTAAACCTTAACCTGTCACACAGTGCAAAAAAAAAACAGGTCTCACATTTCTATTCAAGCAAATCTGTACTGTTTTAGCTGGTCAAGTTATTTGTAGTGACCGTAAAAGCAGACTTTTTGTTCTGGGTTGAAAAACTATTCCCAAATTTGCCATTCTCAAAATAACTAGTTTCTGGTATTGGAGGCCTACTTGAAATCTATCCCAAAAAGGATATCTTACATTAAAGGTACTGATAGTGTCATTCAGAAAAAACTAAGACACACGCTACCGTGCAGATAGAAGTCTGATTCTGAGATGAAACCTTAACCTGTCACACAGTGCAAAAAAAACAGGTCTCACATTTCTATTCAAGCAAATCTGTACTGTTTTAGCTGGTCAAGTTATTTGTAGTGACCGTAAAAGCACACTTTTTGTTCTGGGTTGAAAAACTATTCCCAAATTTGCCATTCTCAAAATAACTAGTTTCTGGTATTGGAGGCCTACTTGAAATCTATCCCAAAAAGGATATCTTACATTGAAGGTACTGATAGTGTCATTCAGAAAAACCTAAGACACACGCTAGCGTGCAGATAGAAGTCTGATTCTGAGATGAAACCTTAACCTGTCACACAGTGCAAAAAAAAACAGGTCTCACATTTCTATTCAAGCAAATCTGTACTGTTTTAGCTGGTCAAGTTATTTGTAGTGACCGTAAAAGCACACTTTTTTTTCTGGGTTGAAAAACTATTCCCAAATTTGCCATTCTCAAAATAACTAGTTTCTGGTATTGGAGGCCTACTTGAAATCTATCCCAAAAAGGATATCTTACATTGAAGGTACTGATAGTGTCATTCAGAAAAACCTAAGACACACGCTACCGTGCAGATAGAAGTCTGATTCTGAGATTAAACCTTAACCTGTCACACAGTGCAAAAAAAAACAGGTCTCACATTTATATTCAAGCAAATCTGTACTGTTTTAGCTGGTCAAGTTATTTGTAGTGACCGTAAAAGCACACTTTTTTTTCTGGGTTGAAAAACTATTCCCAAATTTGCCATTCTCAAAATTGTGGTGAACGGGAACAATGAGGAAAACATCTAATAAGGGACGCGGACGTGAACATGGTCGTGGTGGTGTTAGTGGACCCTCTGGTGCTGGGAGAGGACACAGCCACACGTCCTAGTGTACCAACTACCTCAGGTCCCAGTAGCCGCCAGAATTTACAGGGATATTTGGTGGGGCCCAATGCCGTTCTAAGGATGGTAAGGCCTGAGCAGGTACAGGCATTAGTCAATTGGGTGGACGACAGTGCATCCAGCACGTTCACATTATCTCCCACCCAGTCTTCTGCAGAAAGCACACAGATGGCGCATGAAAACCAAGCCCATCAGTCTGTCACATCACCCCCATGCATATCAGGGAAACTGTCTGAGCCTCAAGTTATGCAGCAGTCTCTTATGCTGTTTGAAGACTCTGCTGCCAGGGTTTCCCAAGGGCATCCACCTAGCTCTTCACCAGGGGTGGAAGAGATAGAATGCACTAACGCACAACCACTTATGTTTCTTGATGATGAGGACATGGGAATACCACCTCAGCACGTCTCTGATGATGACGAAACACAGGTGCCAACTGCTGCGTCTTTCTGCAGTGTGCAGACTAAACAGGAGGTCAGGGGTCAAGACTGGGTGGAAGACGATGCAGGGGACGATGAGGTCCTAGACCCCACATGGAATGAAGGTCGTGCCACTGACTTTCACAGTTCGGAGGAAGAGGCAGTGGTGAGACCGAGCCAACAGCGTAGCAAAAGAGGGAGCAGTGGGCAAAATCAGAACACCCGCCGCCAAGAGACTCCGCCTGCTACTGACCGCCGCCATCTGGGACCGAGCACCCCAAAGGCAGCTTCAAGGAGTTCCCTGGCATGGCACTTCTTCAAACAATGTGCTGACGACAAGACCCGAGTGGTTTGCACGCTGTGCCATCAGAGCCTGAAGCGAGGCATTAACGTTCTGAACCTTAGCACAACCTGCATGACCAGGCACCTGCATGCAAAGCATGAACTGCAGTGGAGTAAACATCTTAAAAACAAGGAAGTCACTCAGGCTCCCCCTGCTGCCTCTTCTGCTGCTGCCGCCGCCTCGGCCTCTTCTGCTGCTGCTGCCGTCACCTCGGCCTCTGCTTCTGGAGGAACGTTGGCACCTGCCGCCCAGCAAACATGGGATGTACCAAAAACACCACCACCTGCGTCACCAAGCATCTCAACCTTGTCACACGGCAGCGTTCAGCTCTCCATCTTACAAACATTTGAGAGAAAGCGTAAATTCCCACCTAGCCACCCTCGATCCCTGGCCCTCAATGCCAGCATTTCTAAACTACTGGCCTATGAAATGCTGTCATTTAGGCTGGTGGACATACACAGCTTCAAACAGCTCATATCACTTGCTGTCCCACAGTATGTTGTTCCCAGCCGCCACTACTTCTCCAAGAGTGCCGTGCCTGCCCTGCACAAACAAGTGTCCGATAAAATCAAGTGTGCACTGCGCAACGCCATCTGTGGCAAGGTCCACCTAACCACAGATACGTGGACCAGTAAGCACGGCCAGGGAGGCTATATCTCCCTAACTGCACAATGGGTAAATGTAGTGGCGGCTGGGCCCCATCGCAGGGCAACATTCTTTGCCTCCTGTCTCCTCCTCCTCCTACTCAGCTTCCTCCTCCTCTTCTTCCACCTGCTCATCCAGTCAGCCACACACCTTCACCACCAACTTCAGCACAGGACGGGGTAAACGTCAGCAGGCCATTCTGAAACTCATATGTTTGGGGGACAGGCCCCACACCGCACAGGAGTTGTGGCGAGGTAAAGAACAACAGACCGACGAGTGGTTGCTGCCGGTGAGCCTCAAGCCTGGCCTGGTGGTGTGCGATAATGGGCGAAATCTCGTTGCAGCTCTGGGACTAGCCGGTTTGACGCACATCCCTTGCCTGGCGCATGTGCTGAATTTGGTGGTGCAGAAGTTCATTCACAACTACCCCGACATGTCAGAGCTGCTGCATACAGTGCGGGCCGTCTGTTCGCGCTTCCGGCGTTCACACCCTGCCGCTGCTCGCCTGTCTGTGCTACAGTATAACTTCCGCCTTCCCGCTCACCGCCTTATATGCGACGTACCCACCAGGTGGAACTCCACCTTGCATATGCTGGACAGACTGTGCGAGCAGCAGCAGGCCATAGTGGAGTTTCAGCTGCAGCACGCACGGGTCAGTCGCACTGCGGATCAGACACACTTCACCACCAATGACTGGGCCTCCATGCGAGACCTGTGTGCCCTGTTGCGCTGTTTCGAGTACTCCACCAACATGGCCAGTGGCGATGACGCCGTTATCAGCGTTACAATACCACTTCTATGTCTCCTTGAGAAAACACTTAGGGCGATGATGGAAGAGGAGGTGGCCCAGGAGGAAGAGGAGGAAGAGGGGTCATTTTTAGCACTTTCAGGCCAGTCTCTTCGAAGTGACTCAGAGGGAGGTTTTTTGCAACACCAGAGGCCAGGTACAAATGTGGCCAGACAGGGCCCACTACTGGAGGACGAGGAGGACGAGGATGAGGAGGAGGTGGAGGAGGATGAGGATGAAGCATGTTCACAGCGGGGTGGCACTTAAAGCAGCTCGGGCCCATCACTGGTGCGTGGCTGGGGGGAAACACAGGACGATGACGATACGCCTCCCACAGAGGACAGCTTGTCCTTAACTCTGGGCAGCCTGGCACACATGAGCGACTACATGCTGCAATGCCTGCGCAACGACAGCAGAGTTGCCCACATTTTAACGTGTGCGGACTACTGGGTTGCCACCCTGCTGGATCCCCAGTACAAAGACAATGTGCCCACCTTACTTCCTACACTGGAGCGTGATAGGAAGATGCGCGAGTACAAGCGCACGTTGGTAGACGCGCTACTGAGAGCATTCCCAAATGTCACAGGGGAACCAGTGGAAGCCCAAGGCGAAGGCAGAGGAGGAGCAAGAGGTCGCCAACGCAGCTGTGTCACGGCCAGCTCCTCTGAGGGCAGGGTTAGCATGGCAGAGATGTGGAAAAGTTTTGTCAACACGCCACAGCTAAGTGCACCACCACCTGATACGGAACGTGTTAGCAGGAGGCAACATTTCACTAACATGGTGGAACATTACCTGTGCACACCCCTCCACGTACTGACTGATGGTTCGGCCCCATTCAACTTCTGGGTCTCCAAATTGTCCACGTGGCCAGAGCTAGCCTTTTATGTCTTTTATGTCTTGGAGGTGCTGGCCTGCCCGGCGGCCAGCGTTTTGTCTGAATGTGTATTCAGCACGGCAGGGGGCGTCATTACAGACAAACGCAGCCTCCTGTCTACAGTCAATGTGGACAAGCTTACGTTCATAAAAATGAACCAGGCATGGATCCCACAGGACCTGTCCATCCCTTGTGCAGATTAGATATTAACTACCTCCCCTTAACAATATATTATTCTACTCCAGGGCACTTCCTCATTCAATACTATTTTAATTTCATTTTACCATTATATTGCGGGGCAACCCAAAGTTGAATGAACCTCTCCTCTGTCTGGGTGCCGGGGCCTAAATGTGTGACAGTGGCCTGTTCCAGTGGTGGGTGACGTGAAGCCTGATTCTCTGCTATGACATGAAGACTGATTCTGCGCTGACATAAGGCCAGATTCTCTGTTACGGGACCTCTCTCCTCTGCCTGGGTGCCTGGGCCTAAATGTGTGACAGTGGCCTGTTCCAGTGGTGGGTGACGTGATGCCTGATTCTCTGCTATGACATGAAGTCAGATTCTGTGCTGACATAAGGCCAGATTCTCTGTTACGGGACCTCTCTCCTCTGCCTGGGTGCCTGGGCCTAAATGTGTGACAGTGGCCTGTTCCAGTGGTGGGTGACGTGAAGCCTGATTCTCTGCTATGACATGAAGACTGATTCTGTGCTGACATGAAGCCAGATTCTCTGCTATGGCATGAAGAGACTGATTCTGTGCTGACATGAAGCCAGATTCTTTGCTATGGCATGAAGAGACTGATTCTCTGCTGACTTGAAGGCAGATTCTCTGCTATGGGACCTATGTCCAATTGATATTGGGTCATTTTTATTTTTTTAATTTTTATTTTAATTCATTTCCCTATCCACATTTGTTTGCAGGGGATTTACCTACATGTTGCTGCCTTTTGCAGCCCTCTAGCTCTTTCCTGGGCTGTTTTACAGCCTTTTTAGTGCCCAAAAGTTCGGGTCCCCATTGACTTCAATGGGGTTCGGGTTCGGGACGAAGTTCGGGTCAGGTTCGGATCCCGAACCCGAACATTTCCAGGAAGTTCGGCCGAACTTCTTGAACCCGAACATCCAGGTGTTCGCTCATCTCTAATTATTATCTATTATAAAAGTAGAGAAATTGAAAATTGGAAATTTGCAAATTTTTCTAAATGTTTGGTAAATTTGGTATTTTTTTATAAATAAAAAAATAATATTTACTTAATTTTACCAGTGTCATGAAGTACAATATGTGACGAGAAAACATTCTCAGAATGGCATGGATAAGTAAAAGCGTTTAAAAGTTATCTCGACATAAAGTGACACTGGTCAGATTTGTAAAAAATGGCCTGGTCCTTAATGTGAAAATGAGCCCGATCCTTAAGGGGTTAACTGTTGGCAGCGGACACCGTCTACGGAAAAAGTACACTGCATGTCACTGATATTTTAGTGATGCGCACACTTTACACAGGTGATGTGGCGCGAATAATGTAACTGTCTGCACGGCCTATTACACGGTATTTAGCGCAGGATGGGCTAAAAATATATATTGCTGCTGTCACACGCAATAGTCCTTAAAAGGACTTTTGGGTCTCTGAAAAAAATTTGTATAAAAATCTTCCTATTACACGCCCTACACTGTCTGTCCTTTCCTATGCACAGCTCTCCCTAACACAGAGCAATTTAGCGCAGGTTGCACTACAAACATATATTGCTGCTGTCACACACAATAGTCCTTACAAGGACTTTTGGGTCTCTTAAATGTTTTTGTACAAAAAAATATTCAATTACACTCCCTACACTCTCTGTCTCTTCCTATGCTCAGCTCTCCCTGACTACGAATGAGCCGAACATACGTCATCGGTTGCTAAATAGGACCGGATGACGCGTTCCGGCCAGCCAATCACTGTAGTGCCAGTAGCCAACATGGCTACTGGCATTACAATGAGTGCAGTGCATACTTGCATGTATTTTTGGATGTGGAGCAGCCAAGAAACGTACGGGGAGGAGACTCGAGCATGGCACTCGAGCACATGCTGTACTTGGTCGAGTACCACCATGTGCCGAGCCTGTTCGGCCGAGCATGCTCGATCATCACTACTGCTGACACCCTCTCCACTCTGTCGGGGGGCTCTACTTGTATAAGCGTTTAATAGAACAGGTTCTGTAGACATCTATGTGGAATCAGATGATGATGGTGTAAAAGGAGTGTGCTTCTTCTTGACGTTAACATTGACCTGTAAGGCTGAGTTCATACTTGAGTTATTTGGTCAGTTTTGGCCCTGTGACTGCCCAAATAAGAGAAGTGTGCAGTGATTCTAAGAGAGACGTCTGTTATCTGCATGTCATACTGACTCACAGTATTATTGCTCTACCACAGCAGACTCCTTATGCATGTTACTGCAAGGCACAGTGTTCTACACCACTATAAAGGGTCTCTGCAGCCAGGAAATAGACGTTTTTTTTAACGTGATTAGCAACAAATAAATTCGGATCTAACTAATTTTTTTCTGAAAATTCGGTGAACCGGCCGAAAAAATTCGCTTATCTCTAGTCATGACATCACAGCTGGACCGGGCCTGGAGGAGAGAAGTAGCATGGGGAGATGAGCAGTGGTTAGGGGATGAAAGGACCGTCAGCTCTCCTGCGCTCCAGTAATTAGTCCTTCCTTCTGTATTGATGGAAGTTCTCATAGCGGTGGGCCCTGTGCGCGTGCCCACAGAGAGGGCTCTGATTGCCCCCTTTGGCACTTGTGCCATAGGTTCTCCACCACTGGACTAGATGGACCCTTGTCTTTTTTCTTCTACCACATCAACTATGAAACTCTATATATTTAAAATGTAATCACTATATGGGGTTAATATTTACATCTATGTATACCAGGACAATAGCAAAAGCAATTTATTTAGTAATCACAAAAATGTAATGGATCAAAATAATTAAAAATAAATATACATGCAATTTATTTTTCTCCATTACATTTGTGTGATTACTAGCTAGCTAGTGGAACTATAATGTCCTTGTATATACAGCATTATACAGGAATACTAATGAAGGTTTTTAGTGTGCCAGTGTGGCTAGTAGTGTGCCCTGTAGTACAATGGTAAGGTGTCAGTTTCCACCTGTAAGGTTTGTGGCTTTGAATCTTGGTATAACCACAGAAGTCTTCTTTGTTTAGTAATAACCAAAATATATTACAACATGAATGAAAACTGCAGTTTTTTTCCTTATATAACACTTCAGAGCCAAATATGTGGTTGCTTAGATGTGCCACCAGGAACACACATCCCAAAAATTGGAACACCATTTACCACTTTAAAGCATGGATTTTACTAGAATGGTTTATGAATGCATAGCCTCTCAGGGACTAGTACAGTGGAAACCACAAGAAGTGACATTTTGGAAACAGACTTTTGACCCCACATGCGTTGGCCCAAAGTTAAGACATAGTGGATGATGGAAAAAATTCAGGGGCACTGAATTATCGGGAAGCCCTGGACAACCTGGACAGCCAAATAAGTCTAAAATCTGATTTAACCACATCAGCTCCCCTAGCTTAAAGGGCTTCTGTCACCCCACTAAACATTTTTATTTTTTTTGGTTAGTTATAATCCCTATACTGCAATTTTTTCATACATACTGTAATTAATCATTTCGGTTCAGTAGATTATGTTAAAAACGTATTTTTAAAATATGCAAATTACCTTGCTAGCAGCAAGTAGGGCGGCTACTTGCTGGTAGCAGCCGCATCCTCCTATCCTAAAGACGCCCCCTCCGCATGTTGATTGACAGGGCCAACGGACGGGATCGTCCTCTGGCTGGTCCTGTCTGCTATCAAGATCTCGCGCCTGCGCCGTAACGGTATTCAGTCGGCGCAGGCGCACTGAGAGGAGGACGCTCGCTCAATTTGCCTGCGCCGATGACGTCATCAAGTACACCCGGAAGAGATTTATTATTAATAATCGTTAGTGGTATAGTGTTAATAACTGTCATTTTTATAAAATTATTTATTCCCATTTCGTTGGTGGTTTTTGTAGCAGCATGCTTATTACGTACATACTTACCTGATTCGAGCATCCAGCGACATCACCAGACTCTCCGCCTCCTTCCAGCGATGCCGGCGTCTTCTCTTCCAGGTGTACTTGATGACGTCATCGGTGCAGGCGCATTGAGGATGGAGCGGCCGAGCGAGCGTCCTCCTCTCAGTGCGCCTGCGCCGACTGAATACCGTTATGGCGCAGGCGCGAGATCTTGATAGCAGACAGGACCAGCCAGAGGACGATCCAGTCCGTTGGCCCTGTCAATCAACATGCGGAGGGGGCGTCTTTAGGATAGGAGGATGCGGCTGCTACCAGCAAGTAGCCGCCCTACTTGCTGGTAGCAAGGTAATTTGCATATTTTAAAAATACGTTTACAAACTATGGTACAAAAATGTGAATTTCCGCTTTTTGAAGCAGCTCTGACTTTCTGAGCACCTGTCATGTTTCCTGAGGTTCTACAATGCCCAGACAGTAGAAAAACCCCACAAATAACCCCATTTCGGAAAGTAGACACCCTAAGGTATTCGCTGATGGGCATAGTGAGTTCATAGAACTTTTTATTTTTTGTCACAAGTTAGCGGAAAATGATGATTTATTTGCCAACTTTGTATAAAAAAATGGGAAAAGTTGTCTTTTGCCGAGATATTTCTCTCACCCAGCATGGGTATATGTAAAAAGACACCCCAAAACACATACCTACTTCTTCTGAGTACGGCGATACCAGATGTGTGACACTTTTTTGCAGCCTAGGTGGGCAAATGGGTCCACATTCCAAAGAGCACCTTTCGGATTTCACAGGGCATTTTTTACACATTTTGATTTCAAACTACTTCCTACACATTAGGGCCCCTAAAATGCCAGGGCAGTATAACTACCCCACAAGTGACCCCATTTTGAAAGAAGACACCCCAAGGTATTTCGTGATGGGCATAGTGAGTTCATGGAAGTTTTTATTTTTTGTCACAAGTTAGTGGAATATGAGACTTTGTAAGAAAAAAAAAAAAAAAATCATCATTTTCCGCTAACTTGTGACAAAAAATAAAAAATTCTAGGAACTCGCCATGCCCCTCATGGAATACCTTGGGGTGTCTTATTTCCAAAATGGGGTCACTTGTGGGGTAGTTATACTGCCCTGGCATTTTAGGGGCCTTAACGTGTAAGAAGTAGTTTGAAATCAAAATGTGTAAAAAATGCCCTGTGAAATCCGAAAGGTGCTCTTTGGAATGTGGGCCCATTTGCCCACCTAGGCTGCAAAAAAGTGTCACACATCTGGTATCGCCGTACTCAGGAGAAGTAGGGCAATGTGTTTTGGGGTGTCTTTTTACATAAACCCATGCTGGGTGAGAGAAATATCTCGGCAAAAGACAACTTTTCCAATTTTTTTATACAAAGTTGGCATTTGACCAAGATATTTATCTCACCCAGCATGGGTTTAAGTAAAATGACACCCCAAAACACATTCCCCAACTTCTCCTGAGTATGGCGATACCACATGTGTGACACTTTTTTGCAGCCTAGATGCGCAAAGGTGCCCAAATTCCTTTTAGGAGAGCATTTTTAGACATTTGGAATCCAGACTTCTTCTCACACTTTAGGGCCCCTAAAAAGCCAGGGCAGTATAAATACCCCACATGTGACCACATTTTGGAAAGAAGACACCCCAAGGTATTCAATGAGGGGCATGGGGAGTTCATAGAAATTTTTTTTTTTTTGGCACAAGTTAGCGGAAATTGATTTTTTTTTGTTTTTTCTCACAAAGTCTCCCTTTCCGCTAACTTGGGACAAAAATTTCAATCTTTCATGGACTAAATATGTATGCCCCTCAGCAAATACCTTGGGGTGTCTTCTTTCCAAAATGGGGTCATTTGTGGGGTGTTTGTACTGCCCTGGCATTTGAGGGTCTCCGCAATCATTACATGTATGGCCAGCATTAGGAGTTTCTGCTATTCTCCTTATATTCAGCATACGGGTAATGAGATTTTTTTTTTTCGTTCAGCCTCTGGGCTGAAAGAAAAAATGAACGGCACAGATTTCTTCATTCGCATCGATCAATGTGGATGAAAAAATCTCTGCAAAAAAAAAAGAAAGGAGGGGAAAGGCGTCTGCCAGGACATAGGAGCTCCGCCCAACATCCATACCCACTTAGCCCGTATGCCCTGGCAAACCAGATTTCTCTATTCACATCAATCGATGTGAATGAATAAATCATTGCCGGGATTTTTTATTTTTTTTATATACAAAGTGTTTGCCAAAGTATATGAACACCGCCTCCCCCTCAGCTCATAAGCCTCGGCAAACGTATCTTTTACTGCAGAGGAGAAATCTCGTCTTGCAGCGCCGCATACACCAACTTTTGTGTAATCTGACAGCAGCGCAATGCTTCTGTCAGAATGCACATCAGTGCTGCAGCTAGTCAATCGGTTGGTCCACCTGGAAGGTAAAAAAAACAAAACAAAAAAGAAAAAACCAGGCCGCAACGCAATAAATTTATTAACTTTATAATAACATTTGAACGGAACATATAAACTTTATTAAACTTTTTGAACAGAACGTTAACTTTTTTGCTTACCGGTGATTTTTTTTTTTTTGATTTTTTTTTTACCTTTATAGGACAAACCTCTCCTTCCCCATGGGACAATGTGCAAAGCGCAAATCGCCCAAAGATGTGGCGAAGTACATTATGCACTTTGTCCCAGGTAAAAGGAGAGGTTTGCAGCAGCTGTGAGTGAAAGGGCCCTAATAGCCCTGTGTGCCTGTCCTGTGAGATGTAATCCCTATGCTAAGTGTACCTGTGTGTGGTACTTTCGGAAACACTCCCCTAAGCATAGGGCAGGGTGGTCAGGGCAGTCAGGACAGAAATAGCAGGTGTCACGCTTTATTCCACTCCTGCTACAGAGACGACATCTTTTTCGGGGTGACGGTTGGGTTGAGGTACCAGCAACGACATTGGGGAAATGTCGCTCGTGTAGACGGCTCACTACACTGGTGGATGGGGCCACGGAACCTCCTGGATACAGGAGGTTCTCGATGATCTCTTCCTGAAATTTGAGGAAGGATCCTGTTCTCCCAGCCTTACTGTAGAGAACAAAACTATTATATGCAGCCAATTGAATCAAATATACAGACACCTTCTTATACCAGCATCTGGTGCATCGGGAAACTAAATAAGGAGCCAACATCTGGTCATTGAAGTCCACCCCTCCCATGAGCGAATTATAGTCGTGGACTGAGAGGGGCTTTTCAATGACACTGGTTGCCCATTATATTTGAATTGTTGTGTCTGCGTGAATGGAGGAGAGCATGTAAACGTCACGCTTGTCTCTCCATTTCACCGCGAGCAGTTCTTCGTTACACAAGGCAGCCCTCTCCCCCCTTGCAAGACGGGTGGTAACGAGGCGTTGGGGGATGCCCCGGCGACTAGGTCACGCGGTGCCACAGCAGCCAATCTGTTCTAGGAACAAATGCCTGAAGAGGGGCTCACTTGTGTAAAAATTGTCCACATAAAGATGGTACCCCTTGGGAAAATAAGGGTGACACCAAGTCCCAGACTGTCTTCCCACTGCTCCCTAGGTAGTCAGGGCAACCGACCGGCTCCAGGGTCTGATCTTTACCCTCATAGATCCGAAATTTGTGGGTATAGCCTGTGGCCCTTTTTATACAGCTTATACAATTTGACCCCATACCGGGCGCGCTTGCTTCGGATGTAATGTTTGAAGCCAAGGCGCCCGGTAAAATGTATAAGGGACTCGTCTATGCAGATGTTTTGCTCAGGGGTATACAAATCTGCAAATTTGTTGTTGAAGTGGTCTATGAGGGGCCGAATTTTGTGGAGCCGGTCAAAAGCTGGGTGGCCTCTGGGACGGGAGGTGGTGTTGTCGCTAAAGTGCAGGAAACGCAGGATGGTCTCAAATCGTGTCCTGGACATAGCAACAGAGAACATAGGCATGTGATGAATTGGGTTCGTGGACCAATATGACCGCAATTCATGCTTTTTGTTTAGACCCATGTTGAGGAGAAGGCCCAGAAAAATTTTAATTTCGGAAACTTGGACTGGTTTCCACCGGAAAGACTGGGCATAAAAGCTTCCCGGGTTGGCGGCTATAAATTGAGTGGCATACTGATTTGTTTCTGCCACGACTAAGTCCAGGAGCTCCGCAGTCAAGAACAGCTCAAAAAATCCCAGTGCCGAACCGATCTGAGCTGTCTCAACCCGAACTCCAGACTGGGCGGTGAAAGGGGGAACTACAGATGCGGCTGAAGTTGGGGACTGCCAATCAGGGTTTGCCAGCACCTCAGGGACTCTAGGGGCTCTACGGGCCTGTCTGTGCGGTGGCTGCGACGGGGTAACTATTGCACGTGCCACCGTACTAGCTTCAACTGCCCTTCTGGTGATCGCCACTTCACCATGTTGTACGGCAGTGCTGGTACTAGGTCCAGGATGGGCTGCGCTGCTGGTGTATGCCTCACCACGTAATCCGACAGCGCCAGCCCCACTCTGCTGCCCTTGAAGCGGATCCTGCGCAACCTGTGGTCTAGCAACACGGGGCCGGGTACGCCTGGTGCTATCAGGGACCTCAACCTCCTCGTCCGAACTTTGGGTCAGACTGCCACTGCTTTCTACAGGTTCATATTCTGACCCGCTGGATTCGTCAGATGAGGGTTCCCATTCCTCATCCGACTGGGTCAGAAGCCTGTAGGCCTCTTCAGAAGAATACCCCCTGTTTGACATTTGGACTACTAAATTTAGGGGGTATTCCCTGAGACTACCCAAGAAAAAAAGCAAGCCTGTCTTACAAAGGGGAGGCTAGCGAAGTACCGGAGGCCGCTGCGATTGATAAAAAATATCAAAACTGATTTTTTTTATCGCCGCAGCGCTTGTAAAGTGATTGTGCAGTGATCAAAAAAAAATAAAAAAATTTGTCACTGCGGCGGGGCGGGCGTGGGTGAACGCACGTGTGGGCGACCGATCAGGAATGATCGGGCAAACACTGCGTTTTGGGTGGAGGGTGAACTAAGGTGACACTAATACTATTATAGATCTGACTGTGATCAGTTTTGATCACTTACAGATACTATAAAAGTACAAATGCTGATTAGCGATACGCTAATCAGCGAATCAGTGACTGCGGTGCGGTGGGCTGGGCGCTAAACGATCGCTAACTACCTAACCAAGGGACCTAAAACTATCCTAAAACTATCAGTCAATACCAGTGGGAAAAAAAAGTGACAGTTTACACTGATCACTTTTTTCCCTTTCACTAGGTGATTGACAGGGGCGATCAAGGGGTGATCAAGGGGTTAATTGGGGTGATGGGGGTGATCTGGGGCTAAGTGTAGTGTTTGGTGGCTACTCACTGTGATGTGTGCTCCTCTGCTGGGACCAACCGACGAAAAGGACCAGCAGAGGAGCACAGAAGCCATTTAACACCTTATATTTATAAATATAAGGTGTTATATGGCTTCTGATTCGGTTTTTTTAAAAATCGCCAGCCTGCCAGCAACGATCATTGGCTGGCAGGCTGGTGACGAAATTGTTCTTTAACTTTTGCCGGCCCGCAATGCGAATGCGCGGGCCGGCTCAGACCAAAATCTCGCGTCTCGCGAGATGACGCACGGATGCGTCCAGGAGGAATGAATCGACCGCCGCCAGGACGCATCCGTGCGTTAGGCGGTCGGGAAGCGGTTAATAGACATCAATAGCTCATCACATAGAGGTACAATGACATAAGTTAAAAAGTATAAAACAACATATAACAACATAAAATTGTGCTGTAGAGTACAAGGATGCGACACTAGGCAAATGACACTTGTAGCCTTATGAAAACACTCAATGGTAGGTGGCTAGCTGGTTGTCCCAGTGAAGCAGGAAATATAACGTGCCTTCTGATTATGTCAAACGTCCCAGGGAGCCAGTAGTGGAATGAGGAACCCACTGGCAGTAAGCAGCTGACAGCCCAGAAACGCGGTACAAGTTTAGGGATAATCCAAGAGGGGTAGTCAATGTCCAATCCGGGTTGAGGCAGGCAAATAGGAGGATCTGCAGGGAGGCTAGGTGTTCACCATAAGGTGGAATAACTCAGCAATGAACCAGAGCTCAGGCCAGGTCTTTATAGCCAGGGAAGGTAGGACCACCCCCTGGTCCCCAAGGCAACCAGGAGGCCTCCCTCCCCGGGAACCAATGACAGGCAAGGAAGATGGAAGGTGTGTACTGGGAACCTCCCCCAGCAAGGCTCACACCTGACAGCTGGATAATGCAGGAACGCTATGCTTCCGGGGATGCGCGCGCAGCCTGCGTACTCACGCACCCGCTCCTCGGGCACCAGGTGTTCTACCGAGCTGAAGGGGAACCTGTGCCCTGCGCCGTGCCCGCCGTCCCCGAGTAGGGGTAACACCCCCTGCTTCCTGACAGATTGGGGGACGCTGAGAGCAAATGTCCCTTATAAAGATGAATCGGTGGTGGATAATGGGATGTAGGAACATATCGCTTATCCCCTGTAGTAACAGATATGTCCGTATCCTCCGATTCTCTGCCGGATATATTCACCAAAAAATAATGGTATAATAAGCGTAATACATTACCGCCGGGTGTCGGGTACCTTCATTCCCCGTCGCCTTGACTCGCCTTGACTCACCACGGCGTCCCGTGGGATCTCGTGGTCTGGACGCGGCATCCCACGTGACCTGGCGAGACAATCACGTGATAGGATAATGTCCACGTGATCGGCGGATACAACCCTGGGAGGGATCAGATGTTGGAATCCTAATCTCCAAGCGGAATTCTGTGTTCAGCAGATAAACCCTTGGTTGTTGAGTCACTGCTGGATGAATAGTTGTAGGCTTATATAAAACCACAAGAAATAAAGTCAGTATGAATTGCTTGCTACTCTGACCAGACCATACGTGTTTCGGGGTACCTCCCCTTCTTTAGTGGTGGTGTTAGCAAGCAGAAGGTGTGTCTTATTTATACTCAAATCGACATGGGCTGATGGGAAACTGATTCTTCCTAAATCCTGGCACGGAGTAGTAACAATGTGATAAAAAACGCATGTGCTTTTATGATGCGATTTCTGTACATGAATATCAGATTTAGTATAATCCATCAATCTGTCATAAATATAGGTTCATAAGATAAAATATGTCCTGATAAAATATATCTTAATAAAAAATATCTTAATAAAATAAACAGTTGTCTAAGACAAATATCAGAAGCCCATGAGAAGTAACACCATTTTAGAATCTACTGTAGAATCCTCAATGCATTCATCTATAGCAGGGGTACTCAACTAGTTTTATTAAAGGTCCACATACCTGGGTCTGCAGTCAGGTGAAGGTCCGAGCTGAACGCCAACAGTAAAGATGCCATGTGATCATGTGATACATGTGCGTGGGGCGCTCTGACGTTATAGTGGAGCGCCCCGGGTAAGTCCCAGAATTAGTAATGGCCACATTAGTGCCCCAGTAAGAATAATGTCCCCATTAGTGCCCCCAGTAAGAGTATTGCCCCCATTAGTGCCCCCCTTCTCTGCTTTTGCAAAAAAAAATAAAAAATTAGCATTCACCTGGCTGCGGTGAACATTCGCTGCTGACTACTCGCTCAGGACCGGTGCTCCAACGTGATGACGTCTTGTAGGTCCTGTCCTGAGCTTCTAGTCAGCAGGGAGTGTTCTCCACAGCGTGAGCAAATGGAGGTGGAAGTACCGTAATATATATATTTTTTTACTAGCACAAGTAGCGGTGGAGGTAAAGGCGGTACTGATGGGCGTTCCATGATGGAAGCGCTCATTAGTAAGGGTACTTTCACACTTGCAGCAGGACGGATCCGACAGGCTGTTCACCCTGTCAGATCCATCTTGCCACTACTTCGCCGTGCTGCTGCTCTGTGCCCATTGACTATAATGGGGATGGGGGCAGAGTTACGGCGCAGCACGGTGAGAGGCCGCCAGACTAAAAGTACTACATGTCCGACTTTTTCGTCTGGCGGCCTCACGCCGTGCACTGCCATGCTGCGCCGTAGCTCCACTCCCGCTATAGTCAATGGGGAGTGGCAGTCCGGCGAAATAGCGGCAGGACGGATCTGACAGGGTGAACAGCCTGTCGGATCCGTTCTGCTGCAAGTGTGAAAGTACCCTAACAGTCCTTACAGGAAAATTCTGGCACCGGCAAGGGAACTAAAGTACCAGCCTTGCTGGTGAACTACTGGCCGGGTGGCAACCCAAGCCACAGAACAGACATATGATAGTTTTGTTCTGCATCCAATTCCCATTATTGGGGGATTGGATGCGGCCCCTTAATTACAATGGGGCCACAAGAGATGCAGACAGCACACTGTGTGCTGTCTGCATCTTTTTCCGCTCCATTGAAACTAAGGGGTCCGCATCCAATGCCCCAATAATGGGAATTGGATGCGGAACAAAACTATCATGGTTTGATGGGGCTTAATCACTTTATTTAATCAGGTTACCTAAAGAAGATGGCCCAGGAGAGATGGGAACACGACACTGACTGGAGTCCTTTCCTGCAGTCAGTGACGTGTTCCCGCCTCTCTGTAGCCCTCTCCACGCCCCCCTTCCTTCCCAAATGTGACATTTATTTCATTGGTGGCAGTGGTGATGTCCCTCCCCTCTCCAGCAGCTTGAAGCTCCATTACGTGCTGCCGCTGCTGCAGGGGAGGAGGGACCTGCAGTGCTCCAGCCTAAAAAAAATACCTAGTAGCCATTGGCTCCTGAACTGAAAAATTTAGGAGCCAAATCAAATTTTTAGTCGCCAAATCGAAACTGAATCAAAGTTTTGGTATCGTGACAACGCTACGCCGATCAGATCGGCGTAGGGTTGTTTTGAAACCAAAATTTTGATTCGCTTTCGTCACCATAAAAAAGTATTGCGATACTCAATACCGCGCAAAAAAAAAAAAAACACCAAAAAAAGCTGCGTGCATTTCGCATTTTATGAAACATTCGGCCCATAATAGAACAGTCCTATGCTATTTTTTGGGGTGACAAGGTGACTAAAAAATGGCGAATACTCACCGCATAGGAGATATTTTTGAATAATTTAATAGTTTGGACAGCGCTATGTAATATGTTTATTTATTTATTTATTGTTTATATATTTTATATGTAAAATTGGGAAAGGGGGGATTTAAACTTAATATTTTAGGGTACTTTCACACTAGCGTTTTTCTTTTCCGGCATAGAGTTCCGTCACAGGGGCTCTATACCGGAAAAGAACTGATCAGGCATATCCCCATGCATTCTGAATGGAGAGCAATCCGTTCAGGATGCATCAGGATGTCTTCAGTTCAGTCATTTTGACTAATCAGGCAAAGGATAAAACCGCAGCATGCTACGGTTTTATCTCCGGCGAAAAAAAAATTAAGATTTGCCTGAATGCCGGATCCAGCATTTTTCCCCATAGGAATGTATTAGTGCCAGATCCGGCATTCAAAATACCGGAATGCACCCGCACTAAATCCGGACCCATTCACTTCTATGGGGCTGTGCACATGAGCGGTGATTTTCACACATCACTTGTGCGTTGCGTGAAAATCGCAGCATGCTCTGTTGTGCGTTTTTCACGCAACGCAGACCCCATAGAAGTTAATGGGGCTGTGTGAAAATCGCAAGCAAGTGCGGATGCGGTGCGATTTTTAACGCATGGTTCCTAGGATGAAAGTCTATTCACTGTATTATTTTCCCTTATAACATGGTTATAAGGGAAAATAATAGCATTCTGAATACAGAATGCATAGTAGAAGGTCAATATAATAAACATTGGTGGCGCAGTGCGCCCCTCCAACACCCCAGTATAATAAACATTGGTGGCGCAGTGCGCCCCCCCCATCACCCCAGTATAATAAACATTGGTGGCGCAGTGCGCCCCCCCTCAATATAATAAACATTGGTGGCGCAGTGTGCCCCCCCTCAAAATAAACATTGGTGGCGCAGTGTGCCCCCCCCAATATAATAAACATTGGTGGCGCAGTGGGCAGTGCCAATGAGGGTTAAAAAATAAAAAAATTATTTACTCAACCCTAACCCGCCTCCTGTATTTGTATAAGAAACGTTGGTGGCACAGTGCGCCCCCCCCCCCCCTCCCCAGTATAATAAACATTGGTGGCTCAGTGGGAAGTGCCAATGAGGGTTAAAAATAATAAAAGAAAATTAACTCACCTCCTCCAGTTGATCGCGTAGCTGCCGGTCTCCTGTTCTTACTTCTTTCTTCAGGACCTGTGGTGACGTCACTGAGCTCATCACATGATCCATCACCATGGTAATGGGCCATGTGATGAGCTCAGTGACATCACCACAGGTCCTGAAGAAAGAAGTAAGAACAGGAGACCGGCAGCTACGCGATCAACTGGAGGAGGTGAGTTAATTTTCTTTTATTATTTTTAACCCTCATTGGCACTTCCCACTGAGCCACCAATGTTTATTATACTGGGGGGGGGGGGGGGGGCGCACTGTGCCACCAACGTTTCTTATACAAATACAGGAGGCGGGTGCTGGAATCAAATAGCCGCCACCCGACCTTTGTGACAGGGAGCTGCGATCAGCTACAATTAACCCCTCAGGTACCGCACCTGAAGGGTTAACTCAACTGCAGCTGATCGCAGCTCCCTGTCACAGAGGTCGGGTGCCGGCTATTTTATTCCAGCACCCGCCTCCTGTATTTGTATTACAGGTCAGTTTTCTTCATTGGTGGCGCAGTGGCCACAGCCCCTCCCCTCCTCCTCCTGCCTCTTCTTATTGGCAGCGGCGGGGGCAGCAGCACAGGGGGGAGGGAGAGACTCCTCCTGCGCTGCTGAGAACGATCATCTCCTGTGCCCCGCCGCAGTGTATTGAGCAGAGCTGCGGCGGTGCTGGTGCCTGCACGTCTCTCACTGCGCTGTGGGACAGTCGGAAGTGCGCCGGTAAGCTCCTCCTCCTGCACGGTACAGTGTGCAGGAGAGGAGGAGCTCTCTGAAGGATGGCCGGGGTCCGGACAACTGGCAGCCGCGGTCCGTATTTGGACCGCGGTCCGCCAGTTAAGTACCCCTGATCTATAGGAACGGTGAGCTTTTTGAATTTCACAAGTAGCTTTAAAAACATTAATTAGCAGTAAAGATGATTGAATCGATTCTGCAGAATGAAAATTTGACCCCAATTTATTATTTTTTTTAATGGATTTGAGAGAGAAAAAAAGGTGTTCTTACTGCATAAAATGATTAAAATTCCTGTAATGTATGGTGCATTTTAAAACACTCTCTAAGGCCTCTTTCACACTTGCGTTGTCCGGATCCGGCGTGTACTCCACTGGCCGGAATTACACCCCGGATCCGGAAAAACGCAAGTGTACTGAAAGCATTCTAAGACGGATCCGTCTTCAAAATGCGTTCAGTGTTACTATGGCAGCCAGGACTAGAGTTGAGCAAACACCTGGATGTTCGGGTTCGAGAAGTTCGGCCGAACTTCCCGGAAATGTTCGGGTTCGGGATCCGAACCCGATCCGAACTTCGTCCCGAACCCGAACCCCATTGAAGTCAATGGGGACCCGAACTTTTGGGCACTAAAAAGGCTGTAAAACAGCCAAGGAAAGAGCTAGAGGGCTGCAAAAGGCAGCAACATGTAGGTAAATCCCCTGCAAACAAATGTAGATAGGGAAATGAATTAAAATTAAAATTAAAAAAATAAAAATGAACCAATATCAATTGGACAGAGGTCCCATAGCAAAGAATCTGGCTTCATGTCAGCAGAGAATCAGTCTCTTCATGCCATAGCAGAGAATCTGGCTTCATGTCAGCGCAGAATCAGTCTTCATGTCATAGCAGAGAATCAGGCTTCACGTCACCCACCACTGGAACAGGCCACTGTCACACATTTAGGCCCAGGCACCCAGGCAGAGGAGAGAGGTCCCGTAACAGAGAATCTGGCCTTATGTCAGCGCAGAATCAGTCTTCATGTCATAGCAGAGAATCAGGCTTCACGTCACCCACCACTGGAACAGGCCACTGTCACACATTTAGGCCCCGGCACCCAGACAGAGGAGAGCGGTCCCGTAACAGAGAATCTGGCCTTATGTCAGCGCAGAATCTGTCTTCATGTCATAGCAGAGAATCAGGCTTCACGTCACCCACCACTGGAACAGGCCACTGTCACACATTTAGGCCCAGGCACCCAGGCAGAGGAGAGAGGTCCCGTAACAGAGAATCTGGCCTTATGTCAGCGCAGAATCTGTATTCATTTCATAGCAGAGAATCAGGCTTCACGTCACCCACCACTGGAACAGGCCACTGTCACACATTTAGGCCCAGGCACCGAGGCAGAGGAGAGAGGTCCCGTAACAGAGAATCTGGCCTTATGTCAGCGCAGAATCAGTCTTCATGTCATAGCAGAGAATCAGGCTTCACGTCACCCACCACTGGAACAGGCCACTGTCACACATTTCGGCCCCGGCACCCAGACAGAGGAGAGCGGTCCCGTAACAGAGAATCTGGCCTTATGTCAGCGCAGAATCTGTCTTCATGTCATAGCAGAGAATCAGGCTTCACGTCACCCACCACTGGAACAGGCCACTGTCACACATTTAGGCCCAGGCACCCAGGCAGAGGAGAGAGGTCCCGTAACAGAGAATCTGGCCTTATGTCAGCGCAGAATCTGTATTCATTTCATAGCAGAGAATCAGGCTTCACGTCACCCACCACTGGAACAGGCCACTGTCACACATTTAGGCCCAGGCACCCAGGCAGAGGAGAGAGGTCCCGTAACAGAGAATCTGGCCTTATGTCAGCGCAGAATCAGTCTTCATGTCATAGCAGAGAATCAGGCTTCACGTCACCCACCACTGGAACAGGCCACTGTCACACATTTAGGCCCAGGCACCCAGACAGAGGAGAGCGGTCCCGTAACAGAGAATCTGGCCTTATGTCGGCGCAGAATCTGTCTTCATGTCATAGCAGAGAATCAGGCTTCACGTCACCCACCACTGGAACAGGCCACTGTCACACATTTAGGCCCAGGCACCCAGGCAGAGGAGAGAGGTCCCGTAACAGAGAATCTGGCCTTAAGTCAGCGCAGAATCTGTATTCATGTCATAGCAGAGAATCAGGCTTCACGTCACCCACCACTGGAACAGGCCACTGTCACACATTTAGGCCCCGGCACCCAGACAGAGGAGAGCGGTCCCGTAACAGAGAATCTGGCCTTATGTCAGCGCAGAATATGTCTTCATGTCATAGCAGAGAATCAGGCTTCACGTCACCCACCACTGGAACAGGCCACTGTCACACATTTAGGCCCAGGCACCCAGGCAGAGGAGAGAGGTCCCGTAACAGAGAATCTGGCCTTATGTCAGCGCAGAATCTGTCTTCATGTCATTGCAGAGAATCAGGCTTCACGTCACCCACCACTGGAACAGGCCACTGTCACACATTTAGGCCCAGGCACCCAGGCAGAGGAGAGAGGTCCCGTAACAGAGAATCTGGCCTTATGTCAGCGCAAAATCTGTATTCATGTCATAGCAGAGAATCAGGCTTCACGTCACCCACCACTGGAACAGGCCACTGTCACACATTTAGGCCCCGGCACCCAGACAGAGGAGAGCGGTCCCGTAACAGAGAATCTGGCCTTATGTCAGCGCAGAATCTGTCTTCATGTCATAGCAGAGAATCAGGCTTCACGTCACCAACCACTGGAACAGGCCACTGTCACACATTTAGGCCCAGGCACCCAGGCAGAGGAGAGAGGTCCCGTAACAGAGAATCTGGCCTTATGTCAGCGCAGAATCTGTCTTCATGTCATTGCAGAGAATCAGGCTTCACGTCACCCACCACTGGAACAGGCCACTGTCACACATTTAGGCCCAGGCACCCAGGCAGAGGAGAGAGGTCCCGTAACAGAGAATCTGGCCTTATGTCAGCGCAGAATCAGTCTTCATGTCATAGCAGAGAATCAGGCTTCACGTCACCCACCACTGGAACAGGCCACTGTCACACATTTCGGCCCCGGCACCCAGACAGAGGAGAGCGGTCCCGTAACAGAGAATCTGGCCTTATGTCAGCGCAGAATCTGTCTTCATGTCATAGCAGAGAATCAGGCTTCACGTCACCCACCACTGGAACAGGCCACTGTCAAACATTTAGGCCCAGGCACCCAGGCAGAGGAGAGAGGTCCCGTAACAGAGAATCTGGCCTTATGTCAGCGCAAAATCTGTATTCATGTCATAGCAGAGAATCAGGCTTCACGTCACCCACCACTGGAACCGGCCACTGTCACACATTTAGGCCCCGGGACCCAGACAGAGGAGAGCGGTCCCGTAACAGAGAATCTGGCCTTATGTCAGCGCAGAATCTGTCTTCATGTCATTGCAGAGAATCAGGCTTCACGTCACCCACCACTGGAACAGGCCACTGTCACACATTTAGGCCCAGGCACCCAGGCAGAGGAGAGAGGTCCCGTAACAGAGAATCTGGCCTTATGTCAGCGCAGAATCTGTATTCATGTCATAGCAGAGAATCAGGCTTCACGTCACCCACCACTGGAACAGGCCACTGTCACACATTTAGGCCCCGGCACCCAGACAGAGGAGAGCGGTCCCGTAACAGAGAATCTGGCCTTATGTCAGCGCAGAATCTGTCTTCATGTCATTGCAGAGAATCAGGCTTCACGTCACCCACCACTGGAACAGGCCACTGTCACACATTTAGGCCCTGGCACCCAGGCAGAGGAGAGAGGTCCCGTAACAGAGAATCTGGCCTTATGTCAGCGCAGAATCTGTCTTCATGTCATAGCAGAGAATCAGGCTTCACGTCACCCACCACTGGAACAGGCCACTGTCACACATTTAGGCCCCGGCACCCAGACAGAGGAGAGCGGTCCCGTAACAGAGAATCTGGCCTTATGTCAGCGCAGAATCTGTCTTCATGTTATAGCAGAGAATCAGGCTTCACGTCACCCACCACTGGAACAGGCCACTGTCACACATTTAGGCCCAGGCACCCAGGCAGAGGAGAGAGGTCCCGTAACAGAGAATCTGGCCTTATGTCAGCGCAGAATCTGTTTTCATGTCATAGCAGAGAATCAGGCTTCACGCCACCCACCACTGGAACAGGCCACTGTCACACATTTAGGCCCAGGCACCCTGGCAGAGGAGAGAGGTCCCGTAACAGAGAATCTGGCCTTATGTCAGCGCAGAATCTGTCTTCATGTCATAGCAGAGAATCAGGCTTCACGTCACCCACGACTGGAACAGGCCACTGTCACACATTTAGGCCCCGGCACCCAGACAGAGGAGAGGTTCATTCAACTTTGGGTTGCCCCGCAATATAATGGTAAAATGAAATTAAAAATAGTATTTAATGAGGAAGTGCCCTGGAGTAGAATAATATATTGTTAAGGGGAGGTAGTTAATATCTAATCTGCACAAGGGATATACAGGTCCTGTGGGATCCATGCCTGGTTCATTTTTATGAACGTCAGCTTGTCCACATTGGCTGTAGACAGGCGGCTGCGTTTGTCTGTAATGACGCCCCCTGTTCCGTATCAGGTGGTGGTGCAGTTAGCTGTGGCGTGGTGACAAAACTTTTCCACATCTCTGCCATGCTAACCCTGCCCTCAGAGGAGCTGGGCGTGACACAGCTGCGTTGGCGACCTCTTGCTCCTCCTCTGCCTTCGCCTTGGGCTTCCACTGGTTCCCCTGTGACATTTGGGAATGCTCTCAGTAGCGCGTCTACCAACGTGCGCTTGTACTCGCGCATCTTCCTATCACGCTCCAGTGTAGGAAGTAAGGTGGGCACATTGTCTTTGTACCGGGGATCCAGCAGGGTGGCAACCCAGTAGTCCGCACACGTTAAAATGTGGGCAACTCTGCTGTCATTGCGCAGGCACTGCAGCATGTAGTCGCTCATGTGTGCCAGGCTGCCCAGAGTTAAGGACAAGCTGTCCTCTGTGGGAGGCGTATCGTCATCGTCCTGTGTTTCCCCCCAGCCACGCACCAGTGATGGGCCCGAGCTGCTTTGGGTGCCACCCCGCTGTGAACATGCTTCATCCTCATCCTCCTCCACCTCCTCCTCATCCTCGTCCTCCTCGTCTTCCAGTAGTGGGCCCTGTCTGGCCACATTTGTACCGGGCCTCTGGTGTTGAAAAAAACCTCCCTCTGAGTCACTTCGAAGAGACTGGCCTGAAAGTGCTAAAAATGACCCCTCTTCCTCCTCTTCCTCCTGGGCCACCTCCTCTTCCATCATCGCCCTAAGTGTTTTCTCAAGGAGACATAGAAGTGGTATTGTAACGCTGATAACGGCGTCATCGCCACTGGCCATGTTGGTGGAGTACTCGAAACAGCGCAACAGGGCACACAGGTCTCGCATGGAGGCCCAGTCATTGGTGGTGAAGTGTGTCTGATCCGCAGTGCGACTGACCCGTGCGTGCTGCAGCTGAAACTCCACTATGGCCTGCTGCTGCTCGCACAGTCTGTCCAGCATATGCAAGGTGGAGTTCCACCTGGTGGGTACGTCGCATATGAGGCGGTGAGCGGGAAGGCCGAAGTTACGCTGTAGCGCAGACAGGCGAGCAGCGGCAGGGTGTGAACGCCGGAAGCGCGAACAGACGGCCCGCACTTTATGCAGCAGCTCTGACATGTCGGGGTAGTTGCGAATGAACTTCTGCACCACCAAATTCAGCACATGCGCCAGGCAAGGGATGTGCGTCAAACCGGCTAGTCCCAGAGCTGCAACGAGATTTCGCCCATTATCGCACACCACCAGGCCGGGCTTGAGGCTCACCGGCAGCAACCACTCGTCAGTCTGTTGTTCTATACCCCCCCACAACTCCTGTGCGGTGTGGGGCCTGTCCCCCAAACATATGAGTTTCAGAACGGCCTGCTGACGTTTACCCCGGGCTGTGCTGAAGTTGGTGGTGAAGGTGTGTGGCTGACTGGATGAGCAGGTGGAAGAAGAGGAGGAGGAAGCTGAGCAGGAGGAGGAGGAGACAGGAGGCAAAGAATGTTGCCCTGCGATCCTTGGCGGCGGAAGGACGTGCGCCAAACAGCTCTCCGCCTGGGGCCCAGCCGCCACTACATTTACCCAGTGTGCAGTTAGGGAGATATAGCGTCCCTGGCCGTGCTTACTGGTCCACGTATCTGTGGTTAGGTGGACCTTGCCACAGATGGCGTTGCGCAGTGCACACTTGATTTTATCGGACACTTGTTTGTGCAGGGAAGGCACGGCTCTCTTGGAGAAGTAGTGGCGGCTGGGAACAACATACTGTGGGACAGCAAGCGACATGAGCTGTTTGAAGCTGTGTGTGTCCACCAGCCTAAATGACAGCATTTCATAGGCCAGTAGTTTAGAAATGCTGGCATTCAGGGCCAGGGATCGAGGGTGGCTAGGTGGGAATTTACGCTTTCTCTCAAATGTTTGTGAGATGGAGAGCTGAACGCTGCCGTGTGACATGGTTGAGATGCTTGGTGACGCAGGTGGTGGTGTTGGTGGTACATCCCATATTTGCTGGGCGGCAGGTGCCAACGTTCCTCCAGAGGCAGAGGAAGAGGCCGCGGCGGCAGCAGCAGCAGAAGAGGCCGAGGCAGCAGCAGCAGAAACATAGAAACATAGAAACATAGAATGTGTCGGCAGATAAGAACCATTTGGCCCATCTAGTCTGCCCAATATACTGAGTACTATGGATAGCCCCTGGCCCTATCTTATATCAAGGATAGCCCTATGCCTATCCCATGCATGCTTAAACCCCTTCACTGTATTTGCAGCTACCACTTCTGCAGGAAGGCTATTCCATGCATCCACGCAGCAGGGGGAGCCTGAGTGACTTCCTTGTTTTTAAGGTGTTTACTTCACTGCAGTTCATGCTTTGCATGCAGGTGCCTGGTCATGCAGATTGTGCTAAGGTTCAGAACGTTAATGCCTCGTTTCAGGCTCTGATGGCACAGCGTGCAAACCACTCGGGTCTTGTCGTCAGCACATTGTTTGAAGAAGTGCCATGCCAGGGAACTCCTTGAAGCTGCCTTTGGGGTGCTCGGTCCCAGATGGCGGCGGTCAGTAGCAGGCGGAGTCTCTTGGCGGCGGGTGTTCTGATTTTGCCCACTGCTCCCTCTTTTGCTACGCTGTTGGCTCGGTCTCACCACTGCCTCTTCCTCCGAACTGTGAAAGTCAGTGGCACGACCTTCATTCCATGTGGGGTCTAGGACCTCATCGTCCCCTGCATCGTCTTCCACCCAGTCTTGACCCCTGACCTCCTGTTCAGTCTGCACACTGCAGAAAGACGTAGCAGTTGGCACCTGTGTTTCGTCATCATCAGAGACGTGCTGAGGTGGTATTCCCATGTCCTCATCATCAGGAAACATAAGTGGTTGTGCGTTAGTGCATTCTATCTCTTCCACCCCTGGTGAAGAGCTAGGTGGATGCCCTTGGGAAACCCTGGCAGCAGAGTCTTCAAACAGCATAAGAGACTGCTGCATAACTTGAGGCTCAGACAGTTTCCCTGATATGCATGGGGGTGATGCGACAGACTGATGGGCTTGGTTTTCATGCGCCATCTGTGCGCTTTCTGCAGAAGACTGGGTGGGAGATAATGTGAACGTGCTGGATGCACTGTCGGCCACCCAATTGACTAATGCCTGTACCTGCTCAGGCCTTACCATCCTTAGAACGGCATTGGGCCCCACCAAATATGGCTGTAAATTCTGGCGGCTACTGGGACCTGAGGTAGTTGGTACACTAGGACGTGTGGCTGTGGCAGAACAGCCACGTCCTCTCCCAGCACCAGAGGGTCCACTAACACCACCACGACCATGTCCACGTCCGCATCCGCATCCCTTATTAGATGTTTTCCTCATTGTTCCCGTTCACCACAATTTTGAGAATGGCAAATTTGGGAATAGTTTTTCAACCCAGAAAAAAAATAGGGCTTTTACGGTCGCTACAAATAACTTGACCAGCTAAAACAGTACAGATTTGCTTGAATAGAAATGTGAGACCTGTTTTTTTTTGCACTGTGTGACAGGTTAAGGTTTAATCTCAGAATCAGACTTCTATCTGCACGGTAGCGTGTGTCTTAGGTTTTTCTGAATGACACTATCAGTACCTTGAATGTAAGATATCCTTTTTGGGATAGATTTAAAGTAGGCCTCAAATACCAGAAACTAGTTATTTTGAGAATGGCAAATTTGGGAATAGTTTTTCAACCCAGAAAAAAAAAAAAGGGCTTTTACGGTCGCTACAAATAACTTGACCAGATTAAACAGTACAGATTTGCTTGAATAGAAATGTGAGACCTGTTTTTTTTTGCACTGTGTGACAGGTTAAGGTTTAATCTCAGAATCAGACTTCTATCTGCACGGTAGCGTGTGTCTTAGGTTTTTCTGAATGACACTATCAGTACCTTCAATGTAAGATATCCTTTTTGGGATAGATTTCAAGTAGGCCTCAAATACCAGAAACTAGTTATTTTGAGAATGGCAAATTTGGGAATAGTTTTTCAACCCTGAAAAAAAAATAGGGCTTTTACGGTCGCTACAAATAACTTGACCAGATAAAAGAGTACAGATTTGCTTGAATAGAAATGTGAGACCTGTTTTTTTTTGCACTGTGTGACAGGTTAAGGTTTAATCTCAGAATCAGACTTCTATCTGCACGCTAGCGTGTGTCTTAGGTTTTTCTGAATGACACTATCAGTACCTTCAATGTAAGATATTCTTTTTGGGATAGATTTCAAGTAGGCCTCAAATACCAGAAACTAGTTATTTTGAGAATGGCAAATTTGGGAATGGTTTTTCAACCCAGAACAAAAAGTGTGCTTGTACGGTCACTACAAATAACTTGACCAGCTAAAACAGTGCAGATTTGGTTGAATAGAAATGTCAGGTCTATTTTTTAGGCGCTGGGTGACAGGCTCAACTTGCCCCTGATGTAATATATGGCCAAAAAATAACCACACTGTTGATGGTTAAATGCACTTGGGTGACAAAGGCTCAGCCTGCACCAGATGTAGTATATGGCCAAAAAATAATCAGACTGTTGATGGTTAAATGCACTTGGGTGACACAGGCTCAGCCTGCACCAGATGTAGTATATGGCCAAAAAATAACCAGACTGTTGATGGTTAAATGCACTTCGGTGACACAGGCTCAGCCTGCAGCTGATGTAGGATATAGCACAAAATAACCACACTATCAATGGTTAAATACACTTGGTGATAGCTTGTGCTGGCGCACCACAAGTCACAAAATGGCCGCCGATCACCCCAGAAAAAAAGTGATCTAAAAACGCTCTGGGCAGCCTCAAAAAAGTGAGCAAGTCAATAATAGCACTTCAAGGATCCACAGCTGCAGATCGATCACAGAATGAAGTCTTTTGGAGGAGTTAATCTGCCTAATCTCGCCCTAACGTCGCATCTGCAACCTCTCCCTACACTGATCAGAGCAGAGTGACGTGCGGCGCTACGTGACTCCAGCTTAAATAGGGCTGGGTCACATGCTGCACTGGCCAATCACAGCCATGCCAATAGTAGGCATGGCTGTGATGGCCTCTTGGGCCAAGTAGTATGACGCTTGTTGATTGGCTGCTTTGCAGCCTTTCAAAAAGCGCCAAGAAAGCGCCGAATACCGAACCCCAACACGGACTTTTACGAAAATGTTCGGGTTCGGGTCCGTGTCACGGACACCCCAAAATTCGGTACGAACCCGAACTATACAGTTCGGGTTCGCTCATCCCTAGCCAGGACGCTATTAAAGTCCTGGTTGCCATAGTAGGAGCGGGGAGCGGGGAAGCGGTATACTTACAGTCCGTGCGGCTCCCGGGGCGCTCCAGAATGACGTCAGAGCGCCCCATGCGCATGAATGACGTGATCCATGCGATCACGTGATCCATGGGCTTGGGGCGCCCTGACGTCACTCTGGAGCGCCCCGGGAGCCGCATGGACGGTAAGTATGCTGCTCCCCCGCTACACTTTACCATGGCTGCCAGGACTTTAGCGTCCCGGCAGCCATGGTAACCATTCAGAAAAAGCTAAATGTCGGGTCCGGCAATGCGCCGAAACGACGTTTAGCTTAAGGCCGGATCCGGATCAATGCCTTTCAATGGGCATTAATTCCGGATCCGGCCTTGAGGCAAGTCTTCAGGATTTTTGGCCGGAGCAAAAAGCGCAGCATGCTGTGGTATTTTCTCCGGCCAAAAAACGTTCCGTTCCGGAACTGAAGACATCCTGATGCATCCTGAACGGATTTCTCTCTATTCAGAATGCATTAGGATAAAACTGATCAGGATTCTTCCGGCATAGAGCCCCGACGACGGAACTCTATGCGGAAGAAAAGAATGCAGGTGTGAAAGAGCCCTAACACGGTGTCACACTGGTAGATTGTGTCCTTTCTTATCTCCCTTGCAACATTTTTGGCTTTTTACATTCTGTCCAGTTTTGGGAACTTTGCTAAGCAAAATTAGCCTGGTACAATGCACGTGGCCTCACGTCTAAAAATACCATCCATTTTCCTGGTCTCCAAATATTAAGCCTGAGCACGTATGTAGCACATAAGCATTATACAATGCCATCTATATGATATGTACTGTCAACCTCTTTTACACATTCTCATTTTCCACATGGCACTGTATGGCTCAGGGGCGTAACTAGAAAATTATGGGCCCCAATTTTTGAATGCCCCATGCTCCTGAGCAACTTTCCTGCACCCAATTCCTAGTTAAGCTGCCCACGATCACCATACAATTGCCTTGTCCACTCAGTCATGTAAACAATATGAAAATAAAGTGCTTACTAGCCCAAGACAGGAGAGGGAGTCAAGAGTTTACTTTGCAGTATGTCATCAGGCCCTGTATCCCTCCTTACTGCCTTCACACAGTAGAATTCCCCCTTAGTGCCCCATCTCGTAGTTTTTCTCCCTTAGTGCCCCCTTCACAGTAGTGATACACTGTTATTTCCCCCTCACACTAGTTATGCTACCTTAGTGTCCCCACACAGTAGTTATCCCCCCTTTGTCTCCCCATACAGCAGTTATGCCCCTTTTGTGCACCCACACAGCAGTTATGCCCCTTTTGAGCCACCACAAGGTAGTCATGCCCCCTAAGTTCTCCCAAACATTAGAATACCGTACCTCTTAGTGCCCAAACACAGCAGAATACCCCCTTAGTGCCCCTTACAGTAGTTCTGTACCTTTAGTGTCCCCTTTACTGCAGTGAAACCCCAGTAGTGTTAACAATATTTTAAAAAAATAGTACTCACCTAACTCTCTTTTCCTGAGGAACAGGGCACATCATGTTTTCATCAGCTGGTGTGATGCAGTGAAGTAATCACACCTGCTGACCAGGAGCGAGCACAGGCAGGGGGATGATCCCTGGCCTGTGAGCTCTGCTACTCAGCCCATGACTGCATCGCTACATATGTCATTGTATTGCGCCTGCTGCTGGGTAGAGCACAGGCCAGGTATGGAGGCCAGGGCCGTAATGGATGATAGACACAGCAACCGGACTCGGCCCCTCCACCCAGACCCCATAGCAATCACATGATCTACCTCCACTGTAGGTACACAACGTGGCTGCACACAGCCAGCTTATTATCTTTAAAATGATATGCAGGGGATTTGGAACTCTGCATTTTAACCACTTCCCAACTGTCCATTAACTATAAACATCCTGGGCAGTCGGGTTTATATCTGATTAGACGTCTTTTCAGAGATGGCAGCTGCACAATAGTGCAGCGGTTGTGTCGGGGGCCCACTGTCAGTGACAGCAGGGCACCCCAGAAAGAAGGCAGAGAACATCCCTGTGTGTCCCTGCCTTCTAGTTCGATGTATACACAGTGCTGAATGAGCACGGTGTATACAAATCAGGAAGCGATAAAAAACTAAAGTTTCATGTGTAAAAAAAAAAATTCCCCCAATTAAGTCATTTAAAAAATGTAAAAAAAAAATAAAAAATTGAAATATTTGGTGTCGCCGTATCCGTAACGACCAGCTCTATAAAAATATCACATGATCTACCCCATCAGGTGAACGACGTAAAAGAAAATAAATAAACATTACGCCAAAACAGATTTTTTTAGTCACCTCACCTCCCAAAAACCTAATATCAATCAATCAATCAATCAATCAATCAAAAAGTTGTATTTTTTCTTCAATATGGTATCAATAAAAATGTCACCTCATCCCACAAAAAACAAGTCCTCACACAAGACCATAGCCAGAAACATTTTAAAAATGTGGCTCTAAGAATATGTTAACACAAAAACATGATTTGTTTTTTCAAAAAATGTTCTTATAGTGTAAAACATAAAAATAAAAAAATAAACATATTTGGTATTGTTGCATCTGTAACAACTGCATCTATGAAAATATCACATGATCTACACCATCAAGTGAACGGTGTAAAAAAAAAATATAGAAAAATGACACCAAACAACTTTTTTTGTGACTTCACCTCCCAAATGTACCCCAAAATGGTGCCAATAAAAACTTCAGCTTGTCCTGCACAAAATAGGCTCTCATGCAGCTCAGTATACAAAATCTTTTAAAAGTTATCTCTCTTAAAAACCATGTGGGGATATTCTCCTGTTATCTTTTGTGAAAAGAATTTAATAAAAAATGTCATTTTCACAGCCAACTATTATAAATTCTATGAAACGTGTATTGGGTCAAGTGCTCACTACAAACCTTAAAAATTTCTTGGGTGGTTTAGTTTATAAAATGTGGTCACTCTTTGGGGTTTTTTA
The DNA here is from genome assembly GCF_905171765.1 of Bufo bufo. NCBI lineage: Eukaryota > Metazoa > Chordata > Amphibia > Anura > Bufonidae > Bufo > Bufo bufo. The sequence goes on from NC_053389.1 coordinate 208,087,158, forward strand.
CTGTGGGGATACCTCAGGGTCTCTTCAAATGCAACATGGCACCCTAAGACCATTCCAGCAAATCTACCCTCCAAAAACCATGTGGCGCTCCTTGCATTCTGTGCCCTGCTGTGTGCCCATACAGCGGTTTACGACCACATGTGGGGTGTTTCTGCAAACTGCAGAATCAGGGTAATAAATATTGAGCTTTGTTTTGTTGTTAACCCTTGATGTGTTACAGGAAAATATTGATTAATATGGAAAATCTGCAAAAAACAGTCTAATTTTGAAATTTCACATCTATTTTGCTTTAATTCCTGTGGAATACTTAAATGGTTAAAAACATTTCTAAAACCAGTTTTGAATAGTTTAAGGGGTCATTTATGGGTAGTTTCTATTATGTGGGCTCCTCAAAGTGACTTCAGAGCTGAACTAGTCCTTAAAAAAGTTGATTTTGGAAAAAATTTTAAAAATTAAAAAAATTGCTTCTAAAATTCTAAACCTAACATCCTAAAAAAAAAAATGTCATTTACCAAAATGATGCCAACATAAAGTAGACATACAGTAAATGTTAATTAATGAGTATGAGGTATCACTATCTCTCTTAGAACGTATTTTGCATTCCGTATACGGGCCATTATCTGCGTTCCGCATACGGTTCATATACGGAACCATTCATTTCAATGGGTCCGCAAAAGATGCGGACAGCACTCTGTGTGTTGTCCGCATCCATTGCTCTGTTCCGTGTCCCAGCAAAAAATATGAGTCCTGTCCTATTCTTGTCCATTTTGTCGACAAGAATAGGCATTTCTATAATAGGCCTCCTGTTCCGTTCCGCAAATTGCAGAAGGCACACAGGCGGCATCCGTTTTTTGCAGATCCGCAATTTGCAGACCGCAAAAAATGGCACGGTCGTGTGAAAGAGCCCTTAAAAGCATAGAAATTTAAATTGAGAAAACAGTGAATTAAAAATTTAATTTACCACTAACGTGAAGTACAATATGTCACGAGAAAACAATTTCTGAACGGCTTGGATAAGTAAAAGAGTTCCAATGATATTACCACATAAAGTGACACAGGTCAGATTTACAAAATTAGGTCTGGTCAGGAAGGGGGCCAATGGCCCGATCTGGAAGTGGTTAAGAAATTCATTAGCACAGCATTTTAAACCTAAAAACATGAGGATTCACTTTACTATAAAGAAAAATCTAATAAAAATCAAATCACTGTTAACACTCTTCAGCTGCCATATATTCTCTAACCTGAAGTTGTGAGCTGTAACAGTCATTTATATGATCCAGCCAAACTGCTACCTATCATAGAAACATAGAAACATAGAATGTGTCAGTAGATAAGAACCATTTGGCCCATCTAGTCTGCCCAATATACTAAATACTATGGATAGCCCCTGGCCCTATCTTATATGAGGGATGGCCTTATGCCTATCCCATGCATGCTTAAACTCCTCCACTGTATTTGCAGCTGCCACTTCTGCAGGAAGGCTATTCCATGCATCCACTACTCTCTCAGTAAAGTAATACTTCCTGATATTACTTTTAAACCTTTGCCGCTCTAATTTAAAACTATGTCCTCTTGTAGCAGTTTTTCTTCTTTTAAATATTATCTCCTCCTTTACCGAGTTGATTCCCTTTATGTATTTAAAAGTTTCTATCATATCCCCTCTGTCTCGTCTTTCTTCCAAGCTATACATGTTAAGGTCCTTTAATCTTTCCTGGTAAGTTTTATCCTGCAATCCATGTACTAGTTTAGTAGCTCTTCTCTGAACTCTCTCCAAAGTATCAATATCCTTCTGGAGATATGGTCTCCAGTACTGAGCACAATACTCCAAATGAGGTTTCACTAGTGCTCTGTAGAGCGGCATGAGCACCTCCCTCTTTCTACTGGTAATTCCTCTCCCTATACACCCAAGCATTCTGCTAGCATTTCCTGCTGCTCTATGACATTGTCTGCCTACCTTTAAGTCTTCTGAAATAATTACTCCTAAATCCCTTTCCTCAGATACTGAGGTTAGAACTGTATCACTGATTTTATATTCTGCTCTTGGGTTTTTACGCCCCAGTTTTTTCTCCTGTTCTGTGCTGAGCCTCAAAAATATTGACTTCAATGGTGCTCTACATGCTTAAAGGGAACCAGTCACCGGGATTTTGGGTATAGAGCTGAGGACATGGGTTGCTAGATCACAAAGCTCTGTGTGCTTTTATTGTGTATAAAAACCGATTTGATACATATGCAAATTAACCTGAGATGAGTCAGAGCTTGAAAATATGACTCTTATCTGGTCACACAAGTAAGATAAGACTCTTTTATGTTAATTTGCATATGTATCAAATCGTTTTGTTTTTTTACACAATAAAAGCACACAGAGCTATGGGGACTGGATATTGCAGATGTGCTAGTGGCCATCTAGCAACCCATGTCCTCAGCTCTATACACAAAATCCTGGTGACAGGTTTCCTTTAAGAAGTTTCTAAAGGATGCTGATTCCATTGACATCAATGGCTATTCATGTGATGTGAGATTTTGAGCTGTGTCCCTTGGTTGCTGTGTTCCAGATGTGAAAATTAAATGACATGAGAGAAGATTCCACCTTCAGTAATCTTGCCAGTCGCCAGTAATTGTTTTCACATTAGAACAGAAAATAATGCAGATATGTTACATATAACCTCTTACAGTATGCATGTGTCAAAGAGGATCTGTCACCAATCCTGACATGTCTGTATAGTAATGTAATTTCCCAGAGTAGTATTCTTCACCCTGCTACTGTCTTTAACTGCTACCAATAACGTCATCTAGGTATTTGTTCCAGGTCTTCCTACATTGTACATTCATGTTATTATGAAACTGTTATTTGTTGTAGTTTTTGTAATCTGCCTGGTTAACCAGCAGGTGGCAGCGTGTATGGCAGAGCTATCTTTAGGCAGAATGGAACTTACAATTCCATTCTTCCCCCTTTTCAGTTGAAGTGGGCTAGTCCTGCTTCCTACCAACAGGAGGCGCTGCAGGAAGTCTAGTCAGAGTAAGCTAGGGCAGCGTGAGACCAGATGTGCAGTAGATGTAGCAGTGAGGGGAAAATTCCACCTCCTGCAGCAAAAGTCTCCAAAGAGATTTAGCTAGTAGAGCACCCTGTCTTCTTACAGTTCTACGGATAGAGTGTCACTAAGGGGTCAGCAGACAAAAGCACCCCACTCCAGACATATCAGAGCAGTCCTAATGTCAAACTACCAGATTTAAGCCGAGTTTAGAACAGAAGAGAGAGAAAGCAGAGTTATCAAGTTTGCCTGGCAGTTAATGTCAAAGCCTGCTGGAACCAAATGAAAAGCCTGAATATTGTCTGGATTCAAGTTGATGCAAGTAAAGCTGTTAAACCTTATAAGAGCCTGGACTTGACTTATTTTCCATTATTCATCTCCTTTATTGCTTCGGAGCTAAGCCCTGGGGAGCGACAGTATCCATGTAGGAGCACCGTGACACACACAGAGACTGTTAAGGTCGCACCATACCACTCAGCAGTCGGCATTCCTATAGACCTGGAACACGATCAGCCCTGGGGGCGGCATGCTGCAGTAACTACTTGCATTCTCCATGTAATAATTCTAGAGCTCATTTTCTTATATCTCTCTGTTATGCCATTCTTCTGTTGTTCCTCAAAAAAAGAAAACCTTGACAAGTGGTTGTTACCAGATAAGGGTCTTTCCCTGCATGTCTGGGATCATCCAAACATTGCTGGCAGTATCATACAGAACAAGGACAGATCCCTATGACACGGGCAATGGTAACACCCAGTTGTCAATTTATTCATATTTTCCAGTAGAAATGACAGAGGACTGTGTCACAATGCAGAGAAAAGACGCTCCTGGATTATTTAATTGATTATACAAATACCCGCTAAAACAGACTTGTCAGTGGTGACCGGGCAACAGTGTATTTGTAGTACCAGGTCACATGTCGGAACAAGGAGATTCAAACCAGGTGCTTTTTTATGAAGATTTGGGAACTTCATAAAAAAAAACTTGTTTGGGGAGCGTTCTACTTTTCGTTAGGTTAAATATAACAGTGCCTTTTATATCCATAAAAATGATTTTTTTAAGAAGATTATAATGTCATACACTGGTTCCCTTGTTACCCTGCTTCTTAATATATCTATATTATTTTGATTCTAATAATCCTTGCTTTACAGATCTAGTAGGCACGTCTATAATATTACAGAACTCATCATCATATTATAATGTGGTACTTTAGAGTCCCATAATACCATAGGTAAGTTTGCTCACCAATATAAAAAAAAAAAACATCCCCTGTTGATAAATCTGTCTGCCAGTAATTTATCAAACATGCTACACTGGTTTTGTGGTGTTAAAAAAAGTTGCACAATCTTGACTTTTTGCACATTTATGCTATGCTCGTTGCTTTTCTGAAAAGTGGACGGGGCTTACCAAGAGAGGACAAGGTCTCCAACAGCCTAATTAATTTACTATAATTTACATCAGAAACTGGAGTAAATTATAGCTCGAGTATATGCAAGCTCATAGCTTTCGTAGATTTGATATTCTGGTGCACAGAGCCAGAGATGAACCTTATTTACCAGAGGCCTTCACTTCAGTGCACAGTAGATCACCAGTCTTGTTTAGTTAGACCTGGAATTGTTTTCTAAATCTGTTCAAAGTAGAAAAATAGTTGACATGTTCACAAAATGGTCGGCATTGGTTCAACCCCATTTCTTTCCAAAAGTTTCAATGTGTTGGAAAATGTGCTGCAGAGGCTTCATAGTGTGGTAGAAATCTGAAAAAGTTGTCTAAACACATTGATAAATAGACCTTTTAAACCTAGTGCAGAGCCCGAGGGGGTGACCGAATGACAGAATAGACAAATTCAAAGAACACCAAAGAGAGAATCCCTGAGTCATGCTCTGCCCCCTCAGGCCCTGCATCAGGCAAAACTGTAAACGAGAGTATTGATACTTTCCAAAAGTAAAACTATTTCTGTTGCCTATAGCAACCAATCACAGCCCAACTTCCTTTTTTTAATGCTGTGATTGGTTGATTTGAACAAAGTTTTTTTTTTTTGTTTTATAAATCTCACCCAATTCGGCCGTTTTGCCTGGAATGTTCCTCTTATGCTGCCATCTTTGAGGTCAGCATAGTGTAGTCACAGACACTCTGATTTAAATGATCTATCATGTACATGTACAGTGGATATAAAAAGTCTACACACCCCTGTTAAAATGTCCTTTAATCTGACCTATAAACTGTACAACTCAATTGAAAAGCAAACTGAAATCTTTTAGGTAGAGGGAAGAAAAAATATAAAAATAAAATAATATGGTTGCATAAGTGTTCACACCCTTAAACTAATAGTTTGTTGAAGCACCTTTTGATTTTATTACAGCACTCAGTCTTTTTGGGTATGAGTCTATCAGCATTGCACATTTTGACTTGGCAAGATTTGCCCACTCTTCTTTGCAAAAACACTCCAAATCTGTCAGATTGCGAGGGCATCTCCTGTGCACAGCCCTCTTCAGATCACCCAACAGATTTTCAATTGGATTCAGGTCTGGGCTCTGGCTGGGCCATTCCAAAACTTTAATCTTCTTCTGGTGAAGCCATTCCTTTGTTGATTTGGATGTATGCTTTGGGTCGTTGTCATGCTGAAAGATGAAGTTCCTCTTCATGTTCAGCTTTCTAGCAGAAGCCTGAAGGTTTTGTGCCAATATTGACTGGTATTTGGAACTGTTCATAATTCCCTCTAGCTTAACTAAATACCCAGTTCCAGATGAAGAAAAACAGCCCCAAAGCACGATGCTGCCACCACAATGCTTCACGGTGGGTATAGTGTTCTTTTGGTGATGTGCAGTTTTGTTTTTGCGCCAAACATATCTTTTGGAATTATGGCCGAAAAGTTCAACCTTGGTTTCATCGGACCATAACACCATTTCCCACATGCTTTTGGGAGACTTCAGATGTGTTTTTGAAAAATGTAGCCTGGCTTGGATGTTTTTCTTCGTAAGAAAAGGCTTTCGTCTTACTGCTCTACCCCATAGCCCAGACATATGATGAATATGGGAGATTGTTGTCACATGTACCACACAGCCAGTACTTGCCAGATATTCCTGCAGCTCCATTAATGTTGCTGTAGGCCTCTTGGTAGCCTCCCAGACCAGTTTTCTTCTCGTCTTTTCATCAATTCTGGAGGGACGTCCAGTTCTTGGTAATGTCACTGTCTTGCCATATTTTCTCCACTTGATGATGACTGTCTTCACTGAGTTCCATGGTATATCTAATGCCTTGGAAATTCTTTTATACCCTTCTCCTGACTGATACCTTTTAACAATGAGATCCCTCTGATGCTTTGGAAGCTCTCTGTGGACCATGGCTTTTGCTGTGGGATGCGACTAAGGGCTCTTTCACACTTGCGCTTTTGTTTTCCGGCATAGAGTTCTGTCGTCGGGGCTCTATGCCGGAAAAATCCTGATCAGGATTGTCCCCATGCATTCTGAATGGAGAGAAATCCGTTCAGGATGCATAAGGACGTCTTCAGTTCAGGACCGGAACGTTTTTTGGCCGGAGAAAATACTGCAGCATGCTGCGCTTTTTGCTCCGGTCAAAAATCCTGAACACTTGCCGCATCGACGGATCCGGAATAATAGCCCATTGAAATGTATTATTCCGGATCCGTCCTAACATCTTCAGTTGTTACGACGCAACGACGGATCCGGAAGTTGCGTCTGCGCCAGGAAGTAGGAAGGACTTGGCTGGCGCGAAAAGAGACTGATCTGGAAATCCTGAAGCCAATATCAACTTTTTTTTCCGGATCCGTCGTACAGATCCAGCCCCATACCGGATCCGTATGACGGATCTGGAAAAAAAACGTTGATGTTGGCTTCAGGATTTCCGGATCAGTCTCTTACCAAAAAAGCCGGAAAGACGCATCCGGAAAGAAAAAATTATGCGTTCTTACGCGTTTTTCCGGATCCGGTGTGTAATTCCGGTAAATGGAGTACACAACGGATCCGGACAACGCAAGTGTGAAAGAGCCCTAAGAAAATTTCAGGAAAGACCAACTAGAGCAGCTGAACTTTATTTGGGGTTAATCAGAGGCACTTTAAATGAAGGCAGGTGTATGCTGACTCCTATTTAACATGATTTTGAATGTGATTGCTTAATTCTGAACACAGCTACATCCCCAGTTATAAGAGGGTGTGCACACTTATGCAACTACATTATTTTATTTATTTTTTTTGTTTTCTTACCTCCACCTAAAATATTTCAGTTTGTTTTTCAATTGAGTGGTACAGTTTATAGGTCACATTAAAGGTGGAAAAAGTTCTGAAATGTTTTTTTTTATGTAATTTTTTTACAGCACAGAAACCTGACATTTTAACAGGGGAATGTAGACTTTTTATATCTACTGTATTTGTGTAGTAATTTTAGAAAACGTATATATCAAACTATGCAGCACTGCAGCAATGAGTCTATTGACATGGAGTATTGTGTACAGTTCTGGGCTCCTGTGAACAAGACTGATAAAGCTGGAGAGGGCTCAGAGAAGGGCAACTAAAGTAATAACTGGAATTGGTGGACTACAGTACCCAGAGAGATTAACAAAATTAACGTTAGTCACTTCAGAAAAAATACGACTAAGGGCAGATCTAATAACTATGTATAATATATCAGGGGTCAGTACAGAGATCTCTCCCATCATCCAATTATCCCCAGGACTGTAACTGTGTGAATGAGGTGACATCCTCTGCGTCTGGAGTAAAGAAGGTTTGTACACAAATATAGAAGAGGATTATTTACAGTAAAAGCAGTGAGAGTATGGAACTATCTGGACTCCCATATTGTTGAATGGATTAGGCAGTGGCTGATGGACAGACAACAGAGGGTTGTAGTCAATGAAGTATATTCAGACCATGGTCTTGTTAACAATGGGGTACCTCAGGGATCTGTTCTGGGACCCATATTGTTTAATATCTTTATCAGCGAAATTGAAGAAGGCCTCGATGGTAAGGTGTGTCTTTTTACTGATGACACAAAGATTTGTAACAGGGCTGATGTTCCTGGAGGGATACACCGAATGGAAAAGGATTTAGGAAAACTAGAGGAATGGTCAAAAATCTGGCAACTAAAACTTAATGTTGATAAGTGCAAGATAATGCACCTTGGGCGTAAAAACCCAAGAGCAGAATATAAAATCAGTGATACAGTCCTAACCTCAGTATCTGAGGAAAGGGATTTAGGGGTCATTTTTTCAGAAGGCTTAAAGGTAGGCAGACAATGTCATAGAGCAGCAGGAAATGCTAGCAGAATGCTTGGGTGTATAAGGCCCCTTTCACACGGGCGAGTATTCCGCGCGGATGTGATGCGTGAGGTGAACGCATTGCACCCGCACTGAATACCGACCCATTCATTTCTATGGGGCTGTTCACATGTGCGGTGATTTTCACGCATCACTTGTGCGTTGCGTGAAAATCGAAGCATGCTGTATATTCTGCATTTTTCACGCAACGCAGGCCCCATAGAAGTGAATGGGGTTGCGTGAAAATCGCAAGCATCCGCAAGCAAGTGCGGATGCGGTGCGATTTTCACGCACGGTTGCTAGGAGACGATCGGGATGGAGACCCGATCATTATTATTTTCCCTTATAACATGGTTATAAGGGAAAATAATAGCATTCTGAATACAGAATGCATAGTAAAACAGCGCTGGAGGGGTTAAAAAATAATAATATATAATTTAACTCACCTTAGTCCACTTGATCGCGTAGCCGGCATCTCCTTCTGTCTCCTTTGTAATTACAGGACCTTTGATGATGTCACTCCGGTCATCACATGGTACGTCACCATGGTAAAAGATCATGTGACGTACCATGTGATGACCGGAGTGACGTCATCAAAGGTCCTGTAATTAATGCTCACCACAGGTCCTATTCAACAAAGGAGACAGAAGGAGATGCCGGGCTGCGATCAAGTGGACTAAGGTGAGTTAAATAAATTTTTATTTTTTTTAACCCCTTCAGCGCTATTTTACTATGCATTCTGTATTCAATATGCTATTATTTTCCCTTATAACTATGTTATAAGGGGAAATAATACAATCTTACAGAACACCGATCCCAAGCCCGAACTTCTGTGAAGAAGTTCGGGTTTGGGTACCAAACATGCACGATTTTTCTCACGCGAGTGCAAAACGCATTACAATGTTTTGCACTCGCGCAGAAAAATCACGGGTGTTCCCGAAACGCACCCGCACATTTTCCCGCAACGCCCGTGTGAAAGAGGCCTAAGGAGAGGCATTACCAGTAGAAAGAGGGAGGTGCTCATGCCGCTCTACAGAGCACTAGTGAGACCTCATTTGGAGTATTGTGCTCAGTACTGGAGACCATATCTCCAGAAGGATATCGATACTTTGGAGAGAGTTTAGAGAAGAGCTACTAAACTGGTACATGGATTGCAGGATAAAACTTACCAGGAAAGATTAAAGGACCTTAACATGTATAGCTTGGAAGAAAGACGAGACAGAGGGAATATAATAGAAACTTTTAAATACATAAAGGGAATCAACAAGGTAAAAGAGGAGAAAATATTTAAAAGAAGAAAAACTGCTACAAGAGGACATAGTTTTAAATTAGAGGGGCAAAGGTTTAAAAGTAATATCAGATAGTATTACTTTACTGAGAGAGTAGTGGATGCATGGAATAGCCTTCCTGCAGAAGTGGTAGCTGCAAATACAGTGAAGGAGTTTAAGCATGCATGGGATAGGCTTAAGGTCATCCTTCATATAAGATTGAACCAGGGGCTATTCATAGTATTCAGTATATTGGGCAGACTAGATGGGTCAAATGGTTCTTATCTTCAGACACATTCTATGTTTCTATGTTTCTATCTGCTTAAAGAGGTGGTGATGTTGAAGTAACTAAAAGAGTTCAAGAGGGGCTTGGATCAGGGGCATAGCTATAGGGGGTGCAGAGGTTGCAGTCTCTACCGGGCCCAGGAGCCTGAGGGGGCCCAAAGACCCTTGCTCCCCATAAGAAGAGACCAGTATTATAGAAAGTGCATGATGGTCAAGTTCTAGCTCTGGCTGGAGGGAAGGGCTTGGGTCAAGAATTTGGCATGGGAGGGTTGGGGGTGGTCTACTGTTGAAATTTTTGCCGCAGGCAGCATGAAGGCTATGTGCTTCCCTAGCCACAAAACACTGAGGGAAGGGGGGGCCCCAAGCTGAACTTTTAGACCAGGGCCCATGATTCTTTAGCTACGCCCCTGGCCTGGATGTATTTCTGGAGTGTAATAATGTTACAGGTTATAGATACTAGAGATGGGTTGTTGATCCAGGGAGTTATTCTGATTGTCTGATTGGAGTCGGGAAGGAATTTTTTCCCCTAAACTGCGGAAAATTGGCTTCTACCTCATGTTTTTTTTTTTTACCTTTCTCTGGGTCAACTTGCAGGATAACAGGTTGAACTGGATGGACAGATGTATTTTTTCAGCCTTATATGCTATTTTACTATGTTACTATGATATGCAGGCTTCACCCACCCATTTACTGTGCATAAGAATAAATCTGTAATTGGGGGGCTGGAGGGGCAAGGGCCTGGGGGGTGTTCCACACATCATGAATCTGTAAATCAGTGGATGGAGGGCAGGCTGCAGCGATTGCCACCCACTAAATAATACATGTAATTTATCTAGTACTTGTGCACAAATACATATTTATGACAGACCGCTAAGGTCAGCATGTCTGTCACTATAATGGGGATCTGACGGACTCTCTTGCACTCAGAGAGTCATCATGGTGAACAAATTCAACCCTGCTCCATCTGTTTCTTCATATGAAAGTGTTCCTGCATCCATTGTTTTATGTAATGTTATTGTCACCTTTGTAACTTTAGATTTCACATTCAATATATTTTTGTGGATGGTTTGTTCATATGCTTGGTATACACAAAGAGCGCACAGGAAAATTATCATCAAAATCTGGCTGTATTTTGCAGTTTGGCACATAGTCTTAAATTGATTACAAGGAAAATAATCACATTTTAATGGCCCAATAGAGCAGACATCTACAAACCAGAACTGAGAACAGAACAATGGAAAACAAAATCTTATGACAACAATGCAAAAGTGCAATCTAATGTTAATTTTATACCCATAACTTAGCTTTTTTTTTCTGAGCATTTTTATTTTATTTTTTTTTTTTATATATTTGTAGAATTTCTAAGATACAGAATTTTTTTGTTTTACCTGTACCAGACATTATAGGATACCAAAAGTATAATCTGCAATCCCTATAAATCAAATGATGAATATTTAAATGATGTAAAAGCAAGCCATGAATAAAAACAATATTAACTGAGAAAAAGAAAGAGCGAGCCCATGTAATACTATATTGGTTGCTTAAGTTAACTTGTAATCATATTTTACATACACACGCAAGTTACTCATTCACCCGCTGCATCCGTCTATGTGCACTCTTACAGCTTACCGTGCCCTTAGTATATTTTATGTTCACAGTTTAACAGGGCAAACACGACTATAGTCTTTTTTTTAGCACTAAGGCTGCGCCATATTGCAAATCAATGCAACAATCAGGTATCAACATTATGAAATGAGCTTCCCTCTTGAAAGGGAAAAAAAAAAACTTGCTGGTTGCTGATGACGTCCTCCAGTTGGTGAAGCATGTAATGGCTCTGTAAAGAATACATTCAAATTATATATTTGTATAGCATGCAAGCTGCCAGCTTCCTGTATATCAGAGAAGATCAATAAGAAGTGTATCATATTCAGTTACGTCTCCATTCTAAAGCCAATATGGGGTTTAGATAATCGTTCCAAACCTCCATGACACAAGTCTGTATTGAAACCTGTTGTATTACAGTTGGATATTGTTGCACTTCAGCTTGACTGTGAGTGGAGCAAAATTGGGCAAAATGGAAAATTAACAATTGTGTTTCTTCTCCCATATGGCCTTTTTAAAAAAAAAAATATTTGTACTTACTGAAATGTGTATGATTTCATCATCCTAGGGAACGATGCCCACACACACCTAGGCATGTGATACTAAAGTGCATGCTGTGTTGGCATAAAAGAAAAGGCACTGAATTGTCCCTGTATTACCGTCTTTTTGTGGTCCCTATTGACATTCTAGATGTTTTATTATACAGAAGAGGCATATTTTATTTTCACAGCTGAGAATTACTAAATTTATCCGATGCATCAAATCAATCTTGCACATTTACACAGGAATAAAAAATTCCCACCCTGTCCGTGATATAAAGAAATAATAGATTTCTTTAAGGTTTTCTATACTCTTGTATGTTTTGATGTTTGTTTGTGCTGCAGACTTAAGTTGTTGGGTTAGGTCAAGTGAGGCAAAAGAACCCAGGACACAGCCATGGCTTTACATTTCAGTACTGAAGATTGAATTTCAGGTTCTTGCATGAAACTAGATAGCTGGTGATCAAAGTCTAATGGCCAGAGTCATTCATTACACAGTGATAAAATATAAACTGACTCCATCACATAGACATTAAAAAAGTGTCTTATATAATTTTATACAAATATGGATTATGAGGGGTCAGAATTTACTGAATCAGGGGCTACTGGTAAAAAAAAAAATCAATAGAAGCCAAACATATTTAGGACAATAACCTGATTTTTAAGTTATTGTTATTAAAATTATTAAAGTGGACCTGAAAGCTCTCCTAACTTGTCTGTTTTAGAAACAATTTAGAGGCATCTTTACATTGTGCCATTTCTCAGTTATTTCTCCTAGAAATATATGAATAAATTAAAAACTGGGTATCACCATTACCCTTGTCAATGGAGAGTGTTTCTGAACACTCTGACATTTTCCAATCAGTGTTGGGAATTTCAAATGTTATAGAGATACACCCTATTGATGAGTAGCACCCAGTTGCCAAATTCTTCATACAGTTTCTAGAGAAATAACCAGTACAATGGTGAAATATAAGAAAAGATACTTATTTCATGAGGCTACAAATATTTACTGCAACTGACATGTCCAGAGAGCGGACAGATCCTCTTTAGGAATACATCTGCATTGGACATCTTATACATATTAGTGAATCCTGTAAACATTCAGAATCATCTCAAGAAAAGCATTGTGCGCAGTGTTGCACTAGTCTCACCTTACAACAACACCTACATATTCAAAATTACTTTCTTCTCTCCTTTTTGAAGCCTTTATACAGTTGTAGAATAGCAGAGCAGTAGGGGATCTCTCAGTAATGACCTAGCGAGATTCCATACCTCACCTCAAATAGTTCCTTTGAATGATATTTTCTAGGGGACATTGTAAATGAGTAGAACTGTCAGACTTTAACCATGGAAGACCTGACATATAATCTTATTAAGCTTTGGACTCCACTGGTTGCATAAGCTCAAGTCATTTGAGATTCTAAAGTAAGACATCTTTACTCACTATCAGTACTGCTCTTAATGATGTGCGATTAAGCTTCACGGGTTGTAGTGGAGCGTTTTATAATATGCTACAGAGCTGAAATACCACATGTTCGTCTTCCCCGTGTTTTTTTTTCCAATTTTTTTCCAATTTGGACTAAACTGGCCATAGACCCTAAAGAGAGCTGCCCAAGCCTTCCACTTGGTCGCCAGCCAGGTACATAAAGATCTGATGCTTTCAGCATTAATTAATGTAGGAGCATCAGACACTTATGCACCTGGCAGGCAGAAAAAAGTTCTGCATTCAACTGTAATGACATCCTCAGGATGATGATACTGTTTCATACTATGATTCTGGAAGCAGTATTTTGTGATACACTATGGTATTTGGTTCTGCACTATGATATTGCTTGCCCTGCCTACTTCTGTTGTCCTTCATTGTGTCAATTTGGACCTACCTATTACATGGAGCCACTTTTAGGCTTCTTTCCAGGTCCACTTTCAGTTCCCAGTCCACCCCTGTGAAATATACTCACTAATTTTTACCATATAAAGAAATAACTTTGGTTTCTTTACATTCTGTATGTAGTACTTCCTGTTGCTATATCCAACCAAACCCACAATAGAAACATAGAAACATAGAATGTGTCGGCAGATAAGAACCATTTAGCTCATCTAGTAATGGCTTGCAATGAAGTGTCAGAGGTGAAAAAATCTTTTATCACACTTGGTAATGACGTACAGGATTTTGCATCCACCATTTCATTTTCTGAATTTCTGCCTGTGCATAATGTTCAGAATGATAGGCAGAGGCGCATAAAGGAGTTCAACATATGGCTTGGTAAATGGTGTCAAGAGCAAGGATTTGGCTTTGTTTCTCATGATAGCTCTACTTGGAATAGAAAGGAACTGTACAAAAAAGATGGTTTGCATCTTTCTCTCAAAGGAACAAATGTACTTAGTGAACAGCTCCAAGAATTTGCGAAAGAGTATTTAAACTAGGAAGGGGGGGCAAAAGAGTGAAAATAAAAGAGTCCAATTGCCCCCCGAAACAATGCCAGAACAGGTCAGAAGCACAGAGGTTAAGAAATGATAAGCTCAGAGTCCTGTCTACAAATGCTCGCAGTTTAGGTAAAAAAATCAATGAACTTGGGTCAATAATGGCATCTGAGAATGTAGATTTAGTGGCTGTTACGGAGACATGGTTTAATGAAAGAAATGACTGGGACATAACCATACCAGGGTACTCTTTATACAGAAGAGACAGAGAAGGCAAGAAAGGAGGAGGAGTGGCCCTGTATGTGAAAGATAGCATTAAATCTAACCTAATACAAGTTGGTGAGGCCAACATAGAGTCAGTTTGGGTTACGTTGCAGTTTGCTAACCATGCAGTAACTCGTGTAGGTGTGATATATAGACCACCTGGTCAAGTTAAAGAACTAGATGATCTACTAGTTGAAGAAATAGCTAAAATGACAATGAAAGGAGAAGTTATCATTATGGGAGATTTCAATCTTCCAGATATAAACTGGAAAACCAAAATAGCAAGTTCTACCAGGAGTACAGATATTCTAAATTCCCTACTGGGGTTATCTCTACAACAAGTGGTTGAGGAGCCAACCCGGAGGGAGGCCATTTTGGATTTGGTATTCACAAAAGGGGATTCGGTATATGATGTCATTGTAGGCGAAACCTTGGGATCTAGTGATCACCAGTCAGTGTGGTTTAATATAAGAACTGTGAAAGAGTCCCACCACACAAAAACAAAAGTTTTAGATTTTAGAAAAACAGACTTTTCAAAAATGAAATTAGTCATAAATGAGTCCTTATCAGACTGGAACGGATTACATGGAGTCCAGGAGAAATGGGACTACTTAAAAGGTGCATTATTGAAGGCAACAGAAAATTGCATTAGACTCGTCAGTAAAAGCAAAAAAAGGAGGAGACCAATGTGGTACTCAGCAGAAGTGGCCCAAATCATTAAAAATAAAAAGCTAGCATTTTGTAATTATAAAAAAACCCAGAGCAATGAAGATAAGGAAATCTACAAGATTAGGCAGAGAGAGGCCAAGCAAGTTATAAGAACTTCTAAAGCGCAGGCAGAAGAAAAACTAGCTCAGTCTATGAAAAAAGGGGATAAGACATTCTTCAGATATATAAATGAAAAAAGGAAATTAAAACAAGGAATAACTAAATTAAAAACAAAGGATGGAAGGTATGTAGAAGAGAATAAAGGGCTAGCCGACTGCCTTAATGAATACTTCTGTTCAGTTTTTACAAAAGAAAAAGGAGAAGGACCTCCACTAGAAAGAATGACTATTAAATCGTTTGATGCATGTATCTTTACAGAGGAAGATGTTCTAAGTTTGCTGTCTAAGGTGAAGACAGATAAGTCACAGGGGCCTGATGAGATACACCCAAAATTATTAAAAGAGCTTAGATTTATTAAAAGAGCTTAGATTTATTTAACCAATCATTAGTAACAGGAGTCGTCCCGGAAGATTGGAAATTGGCAAATGTCGTGCCCATTCACAAGAAAGGTAGTAGGGAGGAATCGAGCAACTATAGACCAGTGAGTCTGACATCAATAGTAGGCAAATTAATGGAAACCCTATTAAAGGATAGGATTGTGGAACATCTAAAATCCCATGGATTGCAAGATGAAAAACAACATGGGTTTACTTCAGGGAGATCATGTCAAACAAATCTTATAGATTTTTTTGACTGGGTGAATAAAATATTAGACGGTGGAGGTGCAGTAGACATCGCATACAGTAGGTGTTTGTGACATTGTGTTTTCAGCACGACAGCGTCGCGCTGATACTCGGCGACGTGGTGCCGAGATCTCGCACTCACTGGGATAGCGACAGCACATCCCAGCAAGCGCGTCATAGAAGAGGCGGGAGATCCGACTTGGATTCCCGCCAATTCTACACGTGTGCGGCGTTTGTTATGAATCCTGAGGGGGAAGTCCCCGCCGGATTTTAAATAAAAATCCGGCCTGGGTCCCGCCCT
The DNA here is from genome assembly GCF_905171765.1 of Bufo bufo. Lineage (NCBI taxonomy): Eukaryota > Metazoa > Chordata > Amphibia > Anura > Bufonidae > Bufo > Bufo bufo. Next base: position 208,103,587 of record NC_053389.1, read on the forward strand.
CAGGAGCATACCGGGCCCTTAGGTCTGTTATGGGTTGTAAGGAGAGCCCCCCCTACGCCGAAAAAAACGGCGTAGGGGGTCCCCCTACAATCCATACCAGACCCGTATCCAAAGCACGCTACCCGGCCAGCCAGGAAGGGAGTGGGGACGAGCGAGCGCCCCCCCCCCTCCTGAGCCGTACCAGGCTGCATGCCCTCAACATGGGGGGTTGGGTGCTCTGGGGCAGGGGGCGCACTGCGGCCCCCCCACCTCAGAGCACCCTGTCCCCATGTTGATGAGGACAGGGCCCCTTCCCGACAACCCTGGCCGTTGGTTGTCGGGGTATGCGGGCGGGAGGCTTATCGGAATCTGGGAGCCCCCTTTAATAAGGGGGGCCCCCAGATACCGGCCCCCCACCCTAAGTGAATGAGTATGGGGTACATCGTACCCCTACCCATTCACCTGCAAGAAAAGTGGTAAAAACACAAATAAACCACACAGTGTATTAAAATATTTTATTTTTCTGCTCCGGAGGCCGCCCCCTGTCTTCTTTATTAGCTCTTTTACCAGGGGGGGCTCTTCTTCTTCCGATATCCCGACGGGTCTTCTCCGCTATCCGGGTGGGGTCTTCTCAACTCTCCGGGGTTCTCCTTCTGTCTTCTCCTTCTGTCTTGTTGTCTCCTTCTGTCTTCTGTCTCCGGGGGGGGCTCTTCTTCTTCCGATATCCCGACGGGTCTTCTCCGCTATCCGGGGGGGTCTTCTCAACTCTCCGGGGTTCTCCTTCTGTCTTCTCCTTCTGTCTTGTTGTCTCCTTCTGTCTTCTGTCTCTGGGGGGGGCTCTTCTTCTTCCGATATCCCGACGGGTCTTCTCCGCTATCCGGGGGGGTCTTCTCAACTCTTCGGGGTTCTCCTTCTGTCTTCTCCTTCTGTTCTTCTTCTGTCTTCTCCTTCCTTCTTGTTGTCTCGGCGCACCCCGGTTCTTCGTCTCGCGAGACTCGGCGCACCCCGATTCTTCTCTCTGTTGTTGACTCGGCGCACCCCGGTTCTCGCGAGACGAAGAATCGGGGTGCGCCGAGTCTCGCGAGACGAAGAACCGGGGTGCGCCGAGTCAACAACAGAGAGAAGAATCGGGGTGCGCCGAGTCTCGCGAGACGAAGAACCGGGGTGCGCCGAGACAACAAGAAGGAAGGAGAAGACAGAAGAAGAACAGAAGGAGAAGACAGAAGGAGAACCCCGAAGAGTTGAGAAGACCCCCCCGGATAGCGGAGAAGACCCGTCGGGATATCGGAAGAAGAAGAGCCCCCCCCGGAGACAGAAGACAGAAGGAGACAACAAGACAGAAGGAGAAGACAGAAGGAGAACCCCGGAGAGTTGAGAAGACCCCCCCCGGATAGCGGAGAAGACCCGTCGGGATATCGGAAGAAGAAGAGCCCCCCCTGGTAAAAGAGCTAATAAAGAAGACAGGGGGCGGCCTCCGGAGCAGAAAAATAAAATATTTTAATACACTGTGTGGTTTATTTGTGTTTTTACCACTTTTCTTGCAGGTGAATGGGTAGGGGTACGATGTACCCCATACTCATTCACTTAGGGTGGGGGGCCGGTATCTGGGGGCCCCCCTTATTAAAGGGGGCTCCCAGATTCCGATAAGCCTCCCGCCCGCATACCCCGACAACCAACGGCCAGGGTTGTCGGGAAGGGGCCCTGTCCTCATCAACATGGGGACAGGGTGCTCTGAGGTGGGGGGGCCGCAGTGCGCCCCCTGCCCCAGAGCACCCAACCCCCCATGTTGAGGGCATGCAGCCTGGTACGGCTCAGGAGGGGGGGGGGCGCTCGCTCGTCCCCACTCCCTTCCTGGCTGGCCGGGGTAGCGTGCTTTGGATACGGGTCTGGTATGGATTGTAGGGGGACCCCCTACGCCGTTTTTTTCGGCGTAGGGGGGGCTCTCCTTACAACCCATAACAGACCTAAGGGCCCGGTATGCTCCTGAGGGCGGGACCCAGGCCGGATTTTTATTTAAAATCCGGCGGGGACTTCCCCCTCAGGATTCATAACAAACGCCGCACACGTGTAGAATTGGCGGGAATCCAAGTCGGATCTCCCGCCTCTTCTATGACGCGCTTGCTCTCCATCGCGGCAAGCCAGCTCGGCGCTGGCTCCCGCGATGGGGCTCGTATGTGCTCAATCTCGCCGAGAAATACGGCGAGATTGACACAAAATCGGGTTCACCTACTGTATCTAGATTTTAGTAAGGCTTTTGACACTGTCCCACATAGAAGACTTATCAATAAACTGCAGTCATTGAGCATGGACTCCCATATTGAGTGGATTAGGCAGTGGCTGAGTGACAGACAACAGAGGGTTGTAGTCAATGGAGAACATTCAAAACAAGGTAATGTTACCAGTGGGGTTCCACAGGGATCTGTACTGGGACCGATTTTGTTTAATATCTTCATAAGTGATATTGCAAAAGGCCTCGCTGGTAAGGTTTGTCTTTTTGCTGATGACACAAAGATATGTAACAGGGTTGATGTTCCTGGAGGGAAACGCCAAATGGAAAAGGATTTAGGAAAACTAGAAGAATGGTCAGAACTCTGGAAACTGAAATTTAATGTGGATAAGTGCAAGATAATGCACCTGGGGCGTAAAAACCCAAGGGCAGAATATAGAATATTTGACACAGTCCTGACCTCAGTATCTGAGGAAAGGGATTTAGGAGTAATTATTTCAGAAGACTTAAAGGTGGGAAGACAATGTAATAGAGCAGCACGAAATGCCAGCAGAATGCTTGGATGTATAGGGAGAGGCATAAGCAGTAGAAAGAGTGAAGTGCTTATGCCGCTGTACAGAACACTGGTGAGACCTCACTTGGAGTATTGTGCGCAGTACTGGAGGCCATATCTCCAGAAGGATATAGATACTCTAGAGAGAGTTCAGAGAAGAGCTACTAAACTAGTACATGGATTGCAGGATAAAACTTACCAGGAAAGGTTAAAGGACCTTAATATGTATAGCTTGGAAGAAAGAAGAGACAGAGGGGATATGATAGAAACTTTTAAATACATAAAGGGAATCAACTCGGTAAAGGAAGAGAGCATATTTAAAAGAAGAAAAACTGCCACAAGAGGACCCAGTTTTAAATTAGAGGGGCAAAGGTTTAAAAGTAATATAAGGAAGTATTACTTTACTGAGAGAGTAGTGGATGCATGGAATAGCCTTCCTGCAGAAGTGGTAGCTGCAAATACAGTGAAGGGGTTTAAGCATGCATGGGATAGGCATAAGGCCATCCTTCATATAAGATAGGGCCGGGGGCTATCCATAGTATTCAGTATATTGGGCAGACTAGATGGACCAAATGGTTCTTATCTGCCGACACATTCTATGTTTCTATGTTTCTATGTTTCTAGTCTGCCCAATATACTGAATACAATGAATAGCCCCTGGCCCTATCTTATATGAAGGATGGCCTTATGCCTATCCCATGCATGCTTAAACTCCTTCACTGTATTTGCAGCTACCACTTCTGCATGAAGGCTATTCCATGCATCCACTACTCTCTCAGTAAAGTAATACTTCCTGATATTACTTTTAAACCTTTGCCCCTCTAATTTAAAACTATGTCCTCTTGTAGCAGTTTTTCTTCTTTTAAATATTCTCTCCTCTTTTACCTTGTTGATTCCCTTTATGTATTTAAAAGTTTCTATCATATCCCCTCTGTCTCGTCTTTCTTCCAAGCTATATATGTTAAGGTCCTTTAATCTTTCCTGGTAAGTTTTATCCTGCAATCCATGTACCAGTTTAGTAGCTCTTCTCTGAACAATGTACTTCGCCTTTCTCCAACATAGCTGTAGTGCCACCCCTACCAATGCCCAGTTGTTTTATAGCTCCAACCACCCAGCTAATTACACAAACACTACCCTATGAACATAACAGGAATTAAGAAACAACCACATGAACATGGTCATGTGACCACAGACCAGAAAGGAAGATAGGTGTGATAAAGGTAAAATAAATACATTACAAAATTACAGCTACTTTCAAAAATGATTAGGTTGATGTAAACTGGAAAACCCCTTTAATATTGGATGTAAAACTGTATGACTCTTTGGGGAAAAAAAGACTGTTTTGTGAAAAGTAATACCATGAAAAAATCCTAAACTATATCTACAGATTTGAATTTAAACAAATTGAAAATCTCTTTAGCACTCCTCATAAATTGTATGTAAAAGGTTGATCATTTCTGGCTATTTCAATGATGGCAATATTATATTAGTTACCATCTTAGAAATTCTGAGTGAAAGAATAGATTTTGCAAAGCCTTGTATTAACTAGTAAAGCATTGAGTCGCCAAATCTGCATTAGGGCTCATGCATTTGGCGTGAGCACTCTTTGTGTCTCCATATGGCGCACTGTCACTTCTAGGAGACAATATTTCCATAATGTGGTATTGAATGGAGAATTCCACAATTTCTTTCTTGCAATTTAATGGAGTTTTTTTAAAATAAAAACTTGTGTAATATCAGAAACATGAGGAGATTGGGCATATACAATTAAATGTATGCTGTATAATGGATCCAAGCTGCATATAACATCTATAAGGCCCCTTTCACACGGGCGAGATTTCCGCGCGAGTGCAATGCGTGAGGTGAACGCATTGAACCCGCACTGAATCCGGACCCATTAATTTCTATGGGGCTGTGCACATGAACGGTGATTTTCACGCATCACTTGTGCGTTGCGTGAAAATCGCAGCATGCTCTATTTTGTGCGTTTTTCACGCAACGCAGGCCCCATAGAAGTTAATGGGGATGCGTGAAAATCGCAAGCATCCGCAAGCAAGTGCGACTGTGGTGCGATTTTCACGCACAGTTGCTAGGAGATGATTGGGATGGGGACCCGATCATTATTATTTTGCCTTATAACATGGTTATAAGGGAAAATAATAGCATTCTGAATACAGAATGCTTAGTACAATAGGACTGGAACGGTTAAAAAAAATATATAATAATTTAACTCACCTTAATCCACTTGTTCGCGCAGCCCGGCTTCTCTTCTGTCTTCATCTTTGCTGTGCAGTAGGAATAGGACCTTTGATGACGTCAATGTGCTCATCACATGGTCCATCACATGATCCATCACCATGGTGATGGATCATGTGACGGACCATGTGATAAGCGCAATGACGCCACCACAGGTCCTTTTCCTGTGCACAGCAAAGATGAAGACAGAAGAGAAGCCAGCTGCACGAACAAGTGGATTAAGGTGAGTTAATTTTTTTAAAAAAAAAATTTAACCCCTCCAGCCCTATTGTACTATGCATTCTGTATTAAGAATACTATTATTCTCCCTTATAACCATGTTATAAGGGAAAATAATAAAATCTACACAACAGTGCTAAACATGCCGATTTTTCTCACGCGCGTGCAAAACGCATTACAATGATTTGCACTAACGCGGAAAAATTGTGCATTTTCCCGCAACGTACCCGCATCTTATCCGGCCCAAAACCATGACGCCCGTGTGAAAGAGGCCTAATTCAGCCGTGTGCATGAGATGTTAGACCTTTCATTCTACTACAGTCTATAATTGGACAAAGTTAGAAAAATCTATCATCAGTCCATATGCCTCTATATGATGTCACCTGCAGCCTCAGGAAAGTTAGGAATTTGAATATTAGATTTGAAACGGCTATTTTCATAATGTAATGTCATTATTTGAATCATTCTAGTAACAAAGCTCAAGGAGTTAATAATCTCTGCCACTTCCTTGGCGGCACATCAACATTCCATTATAATAGCTTACGTGTGTCCTTCTCCAGTGTACCCAATGCTGTAAACTTCCCATATACTCTATAGAAGGGAACAGGGAGAGAGTTAGAATTCTTAGGACCTCTTAAACTTATTATCCCACTTGTTAATGCAGTTTTAGGAAAATGCTGCTTCCATATTTCTCCTATTTTTACATATACAGTACTGTAATATTATAATGAAACCAACTTATGCACAGCAGGAATCCACCTGTCTTCTTCGCCATACCAAGGGGCACTAAAGAAATCCATCTCAAATCTCCAAAAACTGAATAACACAGGCAGTAAAGGTTTCTCTGGAATAACACGATGGAAGATAAAACTTCTATGTCTACAATTCTGCATGTTCCCTTTGGCTCTGCTCATTTTGGCTTTCTGCTCTGTTCTTGGTTGTATACTCTTTGGAGACAAGTCCTACAGTCAGTATTTCCTGTGAGACTGGCTCAATAATTCTGTCCTGAGTGGTGTCCTCCTCCTGAAGATACTGGCATTGCTGCTCTGCTGGGATATCTCGTACCTAAAAAAAAAACTGAAGAAGTAATAGCTTCACACATATTCCCTTAGCATTACATTATTCTGACAGGAGAGACAGATTACTATTTTGCCAATAAAAAGGATGAGGCTCAGCGGGTGCTGGCGGAGGCAAATTGCTGTGCACTTCATCATTGCTGTACTCATTGCAGAGGATATTTCCCAGCACAGCAACAGTAAAGACATCTGGTCCCCACACCTGGCTTAATATATAAACTTCTTGTCTATCGTAATCATTCTTAATTTCTCTCACGCCTTCACCTGAGATATATTGCTCTCCTAGTGTTCACTATAACCCTGTGTGTGGGAGAGCTTCCCAGCTTGGTTTTCCAGTGATGCTCATGATCTTTCTCAGTTTCTGCTATATGCATCGAAGATGGAGGTTAATATTCCATAATGCAATGTTATTATTCCAATTGCGTCCTGCAGCTACAAACTATTCAAATAACAGAGTCAGAGCAATTTAAAGAAAGAAACATTACTAGTCACCCTATACACAGACTACAGGTTGTGTCATTTATACATTAAAGGCCACAATTAAAGGGGTTTTTACAGAGGGTCCAGAATGATTTAACACCTTTACATATATCTCCCTAACACGTGTTGGGACCGTACATACATTTTATTTACAATTGGTCACTAGGACCATAGATGTCCCTAATTAGCACGTGTTACTAAATCTAAAATTTAACATTTATTATTAATCTTTAAAAATGTTTAGAACTCTACTATTAAAATAATCAGTTATGCCTGCTTAATATGTATCAATTGTACCAGTGAGTCTGATTGCTGAGCGATTCCTCTAGAGGGCACTTGTTATTTATTGCTGTTAAAGAGGACCTTTCACCGATTCTTACCCTATGAACTAACTATACAGACATGTGGAGCGGCGCCCGGGGATCTCACTGCACTTACTATTATCCCCGGTCGCCGCTCCGTTCTGCCGCTATGCCCTCCGGTATCTCCGCTCACTAAGTTATAGTAGGCGGAGATACCAGTCCCTAAGTTATGGTAGGCGGAGTCTGCCCTAGCGCTGGCCAATCGCAGCGCAGAGCTCACAGCCTGGGAGGTTATTTTCTCCCAGGCTGTGAGCTATGCAATGCGATTGGCCAGCGCTACAGAAGAACAAGGGCAGACTCCGCCTACCATAACTTAGGGAACGGAGATACCGGAGGGCATAGCGGCCGAACGGAGCGGCGCCCGGGGATAACAGTAAGTGCAGTGAGATCCCCGGGCGCCGCTCTCCATGTCTGTATAGTTAGTTCATAGGGTAAGAATCGGTGAAAGGTCCTCTTTAAGTCTCTCTTGCCTTTTATTACGGCATCACAGTATTCAATTAGTGCGCTCTGTTATTAGCACAGTGCGCTACTTTTCAACAGCATTTGCCCTCATAGGATGCACTATTCCTACTTGTCTTCCTATCAGACCACTCTCTAAGCTTAGCATAAACTGGCTAAAACACGCTATCTGCCCCCCGACATGTTTCGCCAAGCACTTGGCGTCTTCAGGGGTTTGGGCAGTGAACAAACCCCTGAAGACGCCAAGTGCTTGGCGAAACATGTCGGGGGGCAGATAGCGTGTTTTAGCCAGTTTATGCTAAGCTTAGAGAGTGGTCTGATAGGAAGACAAGTAGGAATAGTGCATCCTATGAGGGCAAATGCTGTTGAAAAGTAGCGCACTGTGCTAATAACAGAGCGCACTAATTGAATACTGTGATGCCATAATAAAAGGCAAGAGAGACTTAACAGCAATAAATGACAAGCGCCCTCTAAAGGATTCGCTCAGCAATCAGACTCACTGGTACAATTGATACATATTAAGCAGGCATAGCTGATTATTTTAATAGTAGAGTTCTAAACATTTTTAAAGATTAATAATAAATGTTAAATTTTAGATTTAGTAACACGTGTTAATCAGGGACATCTATGGTCCTAGTGACCAATTGTAAATAAAATAAACAGAATGATTTAAAACATAAAAGAACCAAAAATCACCTCACTGATCCTCTGCCGCTGACACTCCAAAGCTGCCTAGATCATCACTACTCTCCGTTATGTGCAGGAAAAGCCTTTTTGGCCAATCATTGACTGCAGCAGTGATTGGCTGAGCGGCATTTCCTCTATGTTGAGACCGGAGCAGGAAATAGGAAGCAAGGACCCGGGCAGCACTGGAATAGCAAGGGAATCAGTGATTGAGTATCGTTCTATTTTTAAGCCACTTTGAGCCCACTGTCACCATTCTTTTGCTCTGGAGACTTCCTTTAACTGCAGATTTATTGACTTTGAGAACTTAAGTAACGGATATTTAGGCAATTATTATTAGCAAGACATTGTTATAATATATAAATAACATGGCAAACTTGAAGGAAAACTAGCACTGTGACCATCTGCTGAGTGAACAAGTGCTAATGCTGTGGATTAAAACTCAAACAGAGCACATTAGAGCAAAATTAGAAAAAGTGGTTATCAAAATTAACATTTTTCTCAGGCCTAACTGCAGGCCGACTGATAAAATTATAAAAGAACTTAAACTCACCTTCCCGAACCCCTTCTATGCCAGGTTGCAGCCATGATGTCATGTTTTGGCTGTAGCAGTGACATTCTATATATCACTGTAGCCAATCACTAGCCTCAGTAGTGTATGGCATTAGACCACTTAGGCCAGTGATTGGCTGCAGCAATATATTGGTTTTCACCAATGCAGCCAAAACAATTAGTCACAGATTCAGCCCGGCAGAGAGGACTGAGCAGCAGTGATTGATCAAAGAGGACTTGAAAAGGTGAGTTTAATTTTTTTCTATTAATTTACCAGCCTCCCTGAGAAATATTTTAACTTGGACAACCTCTTTAATAATGTTTAGTGACAACATAAGAGTAAGGCCAAACAGTTGGATGCTGCATGGGGATGAAGTCCATAGTGAGCGTGGCTTGGCCACAGGCAGCCAGCTGCACCACCTGGCATCACCATGCATGCAATTCCATGCAACTTTATTAGCAAGCAATAGTTAGAAAATAAATCAATTTACACAAGGCACCACTATTGTTAAGCAGTAATAATGCCTCTAATTTCCTCTAATGTATGCTTATTTCTTTAAAAGGGTTCTTTTTACTCACAAAATTGTATGCCTAAAGCACAGCCGGCATTTTCAGTGTATAGTGACCTGATGGTATGCTTGTGGGTGTATGTTGAGGATGGGAAAGGTCCAGTTTAATGAGACCTGGTATATTCAGGATTATGGAATATTTCACATTATTGAAACTTTTTAAATAGAAAGCCTACATCAGCCCTGTATTATGCTAATACAGATGTGTCCACCTTTACATCACCATGCTACTAAAATAGGCATAATGCCTGGTAAGATTGACCGTGGTGACTACAACGAGAACTTTCTTTCTGCAACCAATATTTCTGCTGCAGAAAAAGTCATAAATTAAGTTACATGCAAATCAGGAGCACTGAGGAGCTGGTCTAGCTCCTTGGAGTACCGCTTCACGTCCGCCTTTTCCTTTTACCACTCTCTCTCCCAGTGAGATTGACAGGTAATACAGATTGCAAGAAAAATGGGCTTGTTTTAGTCAACATGATCATCCCTACCAGGCATCGTGCCTGCGATAATTAGGTTGATCATGGTGACAGTACTCTGTAAGAACTCCAGTTTTTGATGATACAAATTCAAAACATTATTGCTACATGCAAGCAAAACACTTTACAAGCTGAAACACACATCATAACCACTGGGTTGTGACCCATAGACACATATAGCATAAACAACTCCTGATAGAGTATCACAGAATCATATTATACCACACCACACATCTTGGGATATGTCAAGCTAAAAGGAAAGAGCAAAAATAAAACCTTTATAATGCAAAAATGGATTTCTGCCTATGCTTTTGACTCAGAACTACCTTTTACATGTAATTAGTTATGTGTGCTCAATCTTCTTCTATGATCTGCTCAGTTCTGTGTCAGAAAATGCTCTCCAAATAATTCGATTTTCTAGACAAATGTTGGATAAAATAAAAGTTACTGTATTTTAACGTAACAAACATCCTGCCTGTTTACTTGCATGTCTCCATATTTTACAAGGATTCTTATTAATAGTTCTAAACTATAGGGGTTTAAAGATTAACCGTCAGTACTGAAATATCACCAAAAGAACACCTTAACCTTTCCTTTTAATGTGAAGTGCGCTCAACGTGAAGAATGCAGCTAAAGAAATTTTAATGTACAGTATGAACTCACTCAGGGGTTTTCTTTCTTAAAAGCCAATACATAGTAGAATACAGCTATTTTTGACACATAAATGAAGCTGCTGTTCATTCTTCAGTGATTCAAACATAGAACTGTTACATTTCTGCCACTGTCCTTACTGGAAGCTGAGACTGCTGGGCAGTGATTAATGATCCCCATACTAAACCAGAAGACCGTTATTCATGTGGGCACTCTTGTGGAATTGGTTCTGTTTTCTTCAATAATAATCCATTAAGAACATCACCACAGAACAATCATTAGAACGTGTGCATAATAATAAGATTTTTTTGTAGCCTCAATTATGATGTTTACAAAGTTTCAGATTTTCCATTTATTTGGAAGAGGTGCTGTACACCATATGCAGTACATGTGGTGCCTACACACCTTAAATAGGTTTTCTGGTACTTAGATATAAATGGTCTTTCCTCAGGATAGTCTATCAATATCAGATAGCTGGAGGTCCAGCATCCCTCACTCCCATACATTAGCTGGTACCTGCAGAAAGTATACAGTGGACAAAACCAGAAGCACAAGGTTTCCTTCACTGTGTATTGACCTTATCAGTGAATCGGAGCTGAGCTGCAGTACACTGGAGCTGGTTACTACATAGTAGATGGAATCTTCCATCCACTGTATAGTTTCCGCCTATGACAGCAGCCTGAAGCAGTTGATTAGTGGAGGAATGAAGTGTCAGACCACCACCAATCTGGTAAAAATTACCTATTCAGAGGATAGGTCATCAATATTTAAGTAATTGGAAAACTCCCTATGTTTCACTCAAATTAATACTAAACATGCCTAGCCACTGCATTCTGTTCTGTAAAGCTGAGATCTGAAGACTATTTTGATGGTGTCCTATCATGAAAGAGGTGACAAACAAAATGATAAATGGCTAACAATTTTGTCATGAAATTTCTTTGACTAGCAAATTATTAGACTTAAATATCTATGTAATCATGAAAAGCCAGCAAATAGAATCTATATCAATTCTGCAGACACAGAGAAAGTGTATTCAACAGAAAAGTCCACCTAAGCTTCCTGGATTCCTGTTGGTATGACTTCAGAAAGTCACAGGAAGTTGAAGGGTTTGAGGTTTCTTGCTGCACTGAGGCGACGATTAAAGAAAAAAGTTTGCAATTTAAGGTTTTGATTATAGGTTTCTTCCTGATTTATCACTCCAGATTGAAAGGAGAAACCCTTTATATTTCCTATTCATATTTTTGTTATCATGGGTATTTTATGGTCATAACTTTGCATTTACTATAGTCTTGCTGAATATCAGCTACACAGCTACAGTATTTCTTGCAAATTTCTATGGCACAATACAAAGCTTTTATGCAAAATCATTTCTAGTAGTGGGCAGAGTGCACCTTCTATACCTATGCCTCTTAAGAGAACAATGTCATTTCAGATAGCATAATCCTGGAAAAATCTGAGACAGCCTCTTCACTTTGGTTCCTTTTGACACATATTCTTCCTATATATATATATATATATATGTATTATGTCTCATTCTGTACTTACGTAGCATTTTGACTGGCAGTAATACAGATCTATGGTTTTGGACATCTCCTACAGTTCAACAGCTATCCATCTATGTATATAAGTATTTATCATTGAGTTCCAACTTCAAATATATTACAAATGTCACCCTTAAATTAAGTGGTCCATTATTTAATGCCATCAACTGTGTAAAATGGAAATTGTGAGAGTAGAGCTTCCATGCCTCTGTTACCATGCAAAAAGTACTAATATTAAACCATTCAAATATGTTGAACTTCATTTGTATAAATTAGTTTTGTACATGTAGGTGCTAGAAAGCATCCCCTCCTTTAAGAACAAGATATTGCTGTGCCCTTTCAGACACTATTATATCACCTGCAATGAAATACTGAACCAGCCCACAGCAATTGACTGAACAAGATTTATATATTTAATAATTGAACAATTGATCTAAGCTCTACAAAACACTGCATTTTATTAAGGATAACTACCCCAACAACCCCAGCATCTAGTTATACAGGGTGCCTTGATTTGAGGGGCATCCTGTACATTCTTTCAGGGAGAATAGAGCTGGTGAGGCATGACCCCAGTTGCTGGATGTCAAGGGGGTCATCAACAAGCACTCTGTTTGGGACAGAATATTTAGGTACAAGGTTAGGACATGACTATGGCTGCATTTTCTCACAGCAGTTTATCTTATGGAACAAAGTACAGACCCTAGAGAGTCTAGAAAAATGTTTTGTAGACCCAGTAAAATTAATATTTTGTCACAAAGGAACTGGGGGATAAGAACTGTCTTACAATACACAACTCGCAGAATTTCACTTAAAAGGGTTGTCCACTCATTTACTATTGACATCTGATCGCAGCAGACTGATACCTAATACCACCATGATCAGATGTTTCAGAGAGGTTCTGTCACCAGAAGTCAGCACCAGAATGTCACAGCTCCATCCATTGTGTAGTGAACGGAGCTGGTTACTCCAATGCTGTTTCCTCTAAAGTGAATGGGAGTAGTGCTGTAGTTACAAGCACCATCCACTGCAAAAAGGACGGAATTGAGTATTTTAAGAACGGACTTCTGGCACTGGAACCACTCAGAGAAAGCTGATCATCAGGGATGCATGGTGTCAAACCTCTCCAATCAGACATTCATGGCTTTTCTTGAACATAAACAAAAATGAAACAACATGATCATCACCTTATGCGAAAAACAGTCCATGATAGAGAGGAAGCCGATGGACAACGGTAATTAGACATCCAAAATACAAATTGCTCTAGCACTTCTTAAATACAAATATATTTTAATTGTTGTCCATAACAACACAGTAATACTACCCAGTTGTCAGGCATATTATTGGAAACAAACTTTCCTATGAATGCTTGTTCATGATAATCTGCCCGTATAAGACTACTTTCACACTGGCATTTTGGCTTTCCGTTTCAGGGCTCTCACAAGCGGTCCAAAACAGATCAGTTTTGCCCTAATACATTCTGAATGGAAAAGGATCCGCTCAGAATACATCAGTTTGCCTCCATTCCGTCTCCATTCCGCTTTGGAGGCAAACACCAAAATGCTGCTTGCAGCGTTTTGGTGTCCGTCTGACGAAACTGAGCCAAATTAAGCAATTCTGACACACAATGTAAGTCAATGGGGACAGATCCGTTTTCTATGACACAATCTGGCACAATATAAAACGGATCCGTCTTGGCTTTGTTAAAGATAATACAAACTGATCCGTTCTGAACGGATGCAGACGGTTGTATTATCTGAACGGATCCGTCTGTGCAGATCCATGACGGATCTGCACCAAACGCAAGCGTGAAAGTAGCCTAAAGCAAAACGCTCATTTATCAGGTGAAATGATCAGTGGGGCAGACAAGTCAGTCATCATTTCAGGGCAGCAGATCATGCTGTATAAACATCATTCTCCTGCCCAGAAACAATGGGGAGATTTATCAAACTGGTGTAAAGTAGAACTGGCTTAGTTGGCCATAGCAACCAATCAGATTCCACCTTTCATTTTCCAAAGGAACTGTAAAAAATGCAAGGTGCTATGGGCAACCAAGCCAGTTCTACATTACACCAGTTTGATAAATCTCCCCCAATTAATTTGTATGAGGACGAGCAATAGCAGCAGCAATCGCTCCATACAGTGGAGGTGATTGTTGCATGTGAATGCAGTACTTCACTGATGAGCAGGCAATTGTCAGAGAGGAACGCTTTCTTCCCGACAATTGTCTGCTCATCGGCACAGTGTAAATGCTCCTCAAGATGTAGTCCACAAGTATAAGCAGGGTCTTGATCTGGTTGTTGTTACTGTATTTTAAAAAAAATAAAAAATAAATAATATTTGATTTTAAGAAGCACTAGAGCACTTTGTAATTTGGATACACTGAAGACAGGCTGTCACCAGTAAATAAGTGGACAACCCCTTTAAAGTGAACCCTGGGTTGCATGGTGGAGCAGTAAAAATTGTATTTATCCTTCAAAGTCATCATCTGACAATGCTACTCATCTAGAGTAAAGTTTCATTTCCCCCTGCTGTGCTGCAAATATGTGTTTCACAGCACCTAGAGTATTGAAAACAATAGGCAACAACTCAGTTCAGTGGCTGTCCTCCAGAGTAGCACACTTGGCTCTCAGTTCTAGATTTCTAAAGTGCTCCAGAATCACATGCTTTATTAGGGAATATTAAAATACTGTAGGTTGTTTTATCTAGCAATGAAAGTGAATGCCAAAATTGATCAACCTGTACATTTACATTTTCTCTCCACATTTATGTTAGTTCTCATACGCTGGAGATACTTTTTGCAAACAGATTTCTCAACTATTATCATTTTCACGTGCAAACAAATGATCATTAAAGAGGACTTGCCATCTCTCATGACATGTCTATTTCAGTAAACCCGTGATACTATCACGGAACCTAGAACTAAGCATTTTGTCATTCCTCTGGAAGTCCTTCTGAAAATGTATGGATAATCTGACAATTGGGTGTTCACCATTTCAGAAGAGTATGCTCCTATACAATCTGATACTATCAGCAGCACTGATTGGACAGTGTCATGCCATGTCACAAGAGATGCAGATCATCTTTAACTCATTTATGGAATTTGTCTTAGGTGAGAATATTTAATAGTTTCCATCCTTATTTTGCAGGTACCCTTTGAGAGAAGCTACAGCTTAGCAGGAACATTTTTGGAAGAGAGCAAAAGGTTAATCAGCATCCTATAATGTACATTATCTTTCTTAACAAGTGTATTTTATCAAAACTTTATGATGCAGGGATTAGAACATATATCATTTGGTTCCAAACTTTCTTTCACTGATAGAGAGATTTTTAACACCTCTTTACCAGAAATTGGCAGCTACATGGCATAAAATGGCTCCTACCTCCGTCCTAAAACTTACATCCTATCACACAGATTACACACTCACTCTCACAAGCTCACTTAGAAGACCTTAGCCTTGGGACCACCTACACAGGGGTGGTTTTCCTGTTTAGAGTGTTGGTATTTGAACCGTCCTTGCCCAGGGTGCCTGTGTTTGAGGCTGGTCCTGTGACGGTGACGGTGACCCCAGGTTCCTTGGGAAAGCAGTTGTGCAGCTGTAAAAAACTGTGATCTCCACGCTCTGTGTTATACAGACTGCTGACATTAGCCTTGGAGGTATCTCTTGACAAGGTGTACATGGAAATATCAGTAGATGGTATCCCTTTCACTCCAACTGGAGAAGTGTCCCGTGATTGAGAAGGTTCAGTGGATCGTGAACTTGATCTAGAGCGTCGACGATATCGAAAACGATAGCTTGGTAAACGAAGAATGGCCGATGGGTTTTTGATCAGCTCAGTACGTGATTTACAGTGTGCTTCTCTGTTCTTTTCAATGTAAATATTAACTGCAAGCACCCCAATCATTTCAGCAATGATAAAAGAAAGTCCCCCAAAATAAAAGGACCAACCATATGAATAATGACTCTTCTTCTCATCATCTCTCTTAGTACCAGGATCTCCAGCATTTGCAGAAATGTAAACAATGACACCAATAATGTTGCTTAAACCTGCCAATAGAGTTGAAGGCAAGAAAGTTACCACATTATATATCTTAATGTTAAATTAACTAAGCATTTTTTATGATAATTTTGCAATTATTCAGCAGTGAACACCAACTGATTAGTATAAAATATATTGCATTTGTACCTTTGTTAAAATCTCTGGTCTTAAGATGTTCATGTTAAATTAGTCATCATTCTGATTGATATGAAAATAAAGGAAAACACAAAGTGGAGCTCCACAGTATAGTATGTCTGCACTAAATCAACCAATTTATTTAAAGTAGGTTTTGTCCTAACCTTATCTCGTTGTGGTACGGAAATATAAATAAGTCCTTATGAAAAAGGGCAAAATCTGGCTCTCTGGTGCCACCTATTGGATAACTACCCTGTAAGTCAATATCTGGCTCTTTAAACGGGAAATCTCAGGTCATGTGCCGAATCCTGACATGTCACTGTATTGTGTCAGTGACGTGTATAGTAATGTGTCAGGATTTGGCATGAGACCACAGTCCTCTCCTGTACACAGCTGAAAACTGATTGGCTACAGTGGTCATGTACCATATCCAGTCATTTCACTACTGCAGTTTGTAAAAAAAAATGCAAGTGGGATCAGACCAGCACCACAGAGAACAGTGCTAGAGAAAAAGGTATCACTTAGTTTTTTATTTTAAGGGCTCTTTCACACCTGCGTTATTGTCTTCCGGCATAGAGTTCCGTCGTCGGGGCTCTATGCCGGAAGAATCCTGATCAGGATTATCCTAATGCATTCTGAATGGAGAGTAATCCGTTCAGGATGCATCAGGATGTCTTCAGTTCCGGTACGGAACGTTTGTTGGCCGGAGAAAATACCGCAGCATGCTGCGCTTTTTGCTCCGGCCAAAAATCCGGAACACTTGCCGCAAGGCCGGATCCGGAATTAATGCCCATTGGAAGGCATTGATCCGGATCCGGCCTTAAGCTAAACGTCGTTTCGGCGCATTGCCGGAGCCGACATTTAGCTTTTTCTGAATGGTTACCATGGCTGCCGGGACGCTAAAGTCCTTGCAGCCATGGTAAAGTGTAGCGGGGAGCGGGGGAGCAGTGTACTTACCGTCCGTGCGGCTCCCCAGGCGCTCCAGAGTGACGTCAGGGCGCCCCAAGCGCATGGATCACGTGATCGCATGGATCACGTCATCCATGCGCATGGGGCGCTCTGACGTCATTCTGGAGCGCCCCGGGAGCCGCACGGACTGTAAGTATACCGCTCCCCCGCTCCCCGCTCCTACTATGGCAACCAGGACTTTAATAGCGTCCTGGGTGCCATAGTAACACTGAAAGCATTTGGAAGACGGTTCCGTCTTCAAATGCTTTCAGTACACTTGCGTTTTTCCGGATCCGGAGTGTAATTCCGGCAAGTGGAGTACACGCCGGATCCGGACAACGCAAGTGTGAAAGAGGCCTTAGCTATTCTTTGCTTTAGGCCTCATGCACACGACCGTATTTTTTTGCGGTCCGCAAAACGGGGTTCCGTTTTCCCGTGATCCGTGACCGTTTTTTCGTCCGTGGGTCTTCCTTGATTTTTGGAGGATCCACGGACATGAAAAAAAAGTCGTTTTGGTGTCCGCCTGGCCGTGCGGAGCCAAACGGATCCGTCCTGAATTACAATGCAAGTCAATGGGGACGGATCCGTTTGACATTGACACAATATGGTGCCATTTCAAACGGATCCGTCCCTATTGACTTTCAATGTAAAGTCTGGAGTCCCTTTTATACCATCGGATCGGAGTTTTCTCCAATCCGATGGTATATTTTAACTTGAAGCGTCCCCATCACCATGGGAACGCCTCTATGTTAGAATATACTGTCGGATATGAGTTAGATCGTGAAACCTCATTTCCGACAGTATATTCTAACACAGAGGCGTTCCCATGGTGATGGGGACGCTTCAAGTTAGAATATACTACAAACTGTGTACATGACTGCCCCCTGCTGCCTAGCAGCATTCGATCTCTTACAGGGGGCCGTGATCAGCACAATTAACCCCTCAGGTGCCGCACCTGAAGGGGTTAATTGTACTATCATATCCCCCTGTAAGAGATCAGGGCTGCCAGGCAGCAGGGGGCAGACCCCCCCCTCCCCAGTTTGAATATCATTGGTGGCCAGTGCGGCCCTCCCCCCCCCTTCCTCCCTCTATTGTAATAATTCGTTGGTGGCACAGTGTGCGCCCACCCCCCTTCCTCCCTCTATTGTAATAATTTGTTGGTGGCACAGTGTGCGCCCCCCCCTTCCTCCCTCTATTGTAATAATTCGTTGGTGGCACAGTGTGCGCCCCCCCCCCTTCCTCCCTCTATTGTAATAAATCGTTGGTGGCACAGTGTGCGCCCCCCATCGGCCCCCCCTCCCTCTATAGCATTAACAACATTGGTGGCCAGTGTGCGGCCTCCCATCTCCCCCCCCCCCCCGATCATTGGTGGCAGCGGGTTACTAGCAATAGTACAATAGTAAAAGATTCATACTTACCTGGGAGCTGCGATGTCTGTGTCCGGCCGGGAGCTCCTCCTACTGGTAAGTGACAGTTCATTTAGCAATGCGCCGCACAGACCTGTCACTTACCAGTAGGTGGAGCTCCCGGCCGGACACGAACATCGCAGCAGCCACCAGCAGGTAAGTATGAATCTTCTACTATTGTACTATTGCTAAGTAACCATGGCAACCAGGACTGTAGTAGCGTCCTGGTTGCCATGGTTACCGATCAGAGCCCCAGCGATTAAACTGGGACTCCGATCGGAACTCCGCTGCCACCAATGATGGGGGGGGGGAGATGGGAGGCCGCACACTGGCCACCAATGTTGTTAATGCTATAGAGGGAGGGGGGGCCGATGGGGGGCGCACACTGTGCCACCAACCTATTATTACAATAGAGGGGGGGGGCGCACTGGCCACCAATGATATTCAAACTGGGGAGGGGGGGAGGGTCTGCCCCCTGCTGCCTGGCAGCCCTGATCTCTTACAGGGGGATATGATAGTACAATTAACCCCTTCAGGTGCCGCACCTGAAGGGGTTAATTGTGCTGATCACGGCCCCCTGTAAGAGATCGGGTGCTGCCAGGCAGCAGGGGGCAATCTTGTACACAGTTTGTAGTGTATTCTAACTAGAAGCGTCCCCATCACCATGGGGACGCCTCTGTGTTAGAATATACTGTCGGTTCTGAGTTTTCACGAAGTGAAAACTCAGCTATGAAAAAGCTTTTATGCAGACGGATCTTCGGATCCGTCTGTATAAAAAGTAACCTACGGCCACGGATCACGGACACGGATGCCAATCTTGTGTGCATCCGTGTTCTTTCACGGACCCATTGACTTGAATGGGTCCGTGAACCGTTGGCCGTGAAAAAAATAGGACAGGTCATATTTTTTTCACGGCCACGAAACACGGCTCACGGATGCGGCTGCCAAACGATGCATTTTCCGATTTTTCCACGGACTTATTGAAAGTCAATGGGTCCGCGGAAAAAAACGGAAAATGGCACAACGGCCACGGATGCACACAACGGTCGTGTGCATGAGGCCTTAAACAGATTTTGGAACAATGACTTTAGAAAAAAAAAGCCCAAACCAGAATCTTTCCCATAAGGAAAAGACATCCACCTGCAGACAGTAGTTTCAGGGGTTTTGCTCCTTGCAGATCAGAGAACTGGTTTGGCTGGGTGAGAGGTCTTTGATGTGTTAATAATGCTGTCTTATTTGAGAATTCATTATTTCAAGATCTTTTGAAAGGGCCAAGGTAGACATTAAATAGGTGGCACTAGGTGGCCCTCCTGGATCGGAGGTTGTTTGCATTTCCTGGCATATATGACTCCCTACACTCACTTGGTAGTCTCAGATGCGGTAGAATACTGACTTCTGCTCCTGGTCCTGAAACAGGGTTGCCAGCAAAGATAACTGGTGTGCAGAAAAATCAATAGTTAAACTAGATTAAGCAATGCCATGTAAGGTCTTAGAGGCAGTGATGCAAATAGGTATATAGATACATTTGGGAATGTAAGCAAGCCTTATAATGTATGTATGTGTCTTATGCCTGCAAACAAATTCAGCAACAGCTCATCTGTAACAGTGCCAACCACAGTACCTAAGTAATAGTGACAGCCAGAAAAGCCCCATAATAGTGACCTGTGATTTTCCCTCTGTAGTGTCACCCACCATGCTTCTATGTGGCACTGTCACCTTCTTTTAGGAAGCTTCTCAAGGCAGCCAATCAGTGGTTGCTCTTAGTAAGGGCTCATGCACACAACCGTATGTATTTTGCGGTCCGCAAAAAACGGATCCACAAAAAATACTGATGACGTCCGTGTGCATTCCATATTTTGTGGAAAGGAACAGCTGGCCCCTAATAGAACAGTACTATCCTTGTCCATAATGTGGACAATAATAGGAAATGTTCTATTTTTTGGCGGAACGGAAATCCGGACATACGGAAACGTAATGCCCACGGAATAACTTCTGTTCTTTTTGCGGACCCATTGAAATGAATGGTTCTGCATACGGTCCGCAAAATAAAAACAGAACAGACATGGAAAGAAAATACATTTGTGTGCCTGAGCCCTAAGGCCCCTTTCACACGGGCGAGTTTTCCGCGCGGGTGCAATGCGTGAGGTGAACACATTGCACCCGCACTGAATCCGGACCCATTCAATTCAATGGGGCTGTGCACACGAGCAGTGATTTTCAAGCATCACTTGTGCGTTGCGTGAAAATCGCAGCATGCTCCTCTTTGTGCGTTTTTCACGCAACTCAGTCCCCATAGAAGTGAAAGGGGCTGGTGAAAATCGCAACCAAGGGCGGATGCAGTGCGATTTTCACTCACGGTTGCTAGTAGACGATCGGGATGGAGAGCCGATCATTATTATTTTCCCTTATAACATGGTTCTAAGGGAACATAATAGCATTCTTAATACAGAATGCTTAATAAAATAGGGATGGAGGGGTTAATGATGATGGATCATGTGATGGACCATGCAATGAGCTCAGTGACGTCACCACAGGTTATTTTCCTCAATCAAGAAGAAAAATTAGAAGCCGGGCTGCGCGAACAAGTGGATTAAGGTGAGTTTAATTTTTATTTAATTTTTTTAATCACTCTATCACTATTGTACTATGCATTCTGTATGAAGAATGCTATTATTTTCCCTTATAACCATGTTATAAGGGAAAATAATAAAATCTACAGAACACCTAACCCAAACCCGAACTTCTGTGAAGAAGTCCGGGTTCGGGTCTGGGTACCAAACATGCCAATTTTTCTCACGTGCCTGCAAAACACATTTAAATGCTTTGCACTCGCGTGGAAAAATCGTGCTTCTTCCCGCAACGCACCCGTATCTTTTCCCACAACGCCTGTGTGAACCCAGCCTAAGGCCTAGTTCACACGAACGTTTTTTTTGCGAGTGTACGGGCCGTTTTTTTGTGTTCAGTATACGGTCCGTATACGGATCCATTCATTTCAATGGTTCCGCAAAAAAAACGGAATGTGTTCCGTATGCATTCTGTTTCCGTATTTCCGTTTTTCCGTTCCGTGGAAAGATAGAGCTTGTCCTATATTTGGCCATAAATCACGGGTCGTGGCTCCATTCAAGTCAATGGGTCCGCAAAAAAAAACGGAAATGCATCCGTATGTCTTCCGTTTCCGTTCCGTTTTTTCTGAACCATCTATTGAAAATGTTATTGCCAGCCCAATTTTTTCTATGTAATTACTGTATACTGTACATGGCATACGGAAAAACGGAACGGAAAAACGGAAAGGAAACGGAAACACAACGGAACTCAAAAATGGAACAACGGATCCGTGAAAAATGGACCGCAAAAAACAATAAAAGCCATACGGTCGTGTGAACTAGGCCTAAGTGTGACTTTCTGTTTTCTCTGATTAAGCAGACCGTCAGTGTACAAATGCCAAAGAGCCACGAGTTGTTTAATGGTCAACCATATAGGTGAAACTCAAAAAATAAGAATATTATGCTTAAGTTCATTTATTTCAGTAAAAGCGAGATATTTCAAGCCTTTATTTGTTATAATTTGGATGATTATGGCTTACAGCTTATGAAAACTCCAAATTCACAATCTCAGAAAATTTGAATATTGTGAAAAGGTTCAATATTCTAGGCTCAAAGTGTCACACTCTAGTCAGCTAATTAATCCATAACACCTGCAAAGGGTTTCTGGGCCTTTAAATTGTCTCTCAGTCTGATTCAGTAGGAATCACAATCATGGGAAAGACTGCTGACCTGACAGTTGTGCAGAAAACCATCATTAACACCCTCCATAAGGAGGGAAAGCCTCAAAAGGTAATTGCAAAAGAAGTTGGATGTTCCCAAAGTGCTGTATCAAAGCACATTAATAGAAAGTTATGTGGAAGGGACAAGTATGGAAGAAAAAGGTGCACAAGCAGCAGGGATGACCGCAGCCTGGAAAAGATTGCCAGGAAAAGGCCATTCAAAAGTGTTGGGGACTTTCACAAGGAGTGGACTGAGGCGGAAGTTAGAGCATCAAGTGCCACCACACACACAGACGGATTCTGGACATGGGCTTCAAATGTCATATTCCTCTTGTCAAGGCTCTCCTGAACAACAAACAACCACAGAAGCGTCTTACTTGGGCTAAAGAAAAAAAGAAATGATCTGTTGTTCAGTGGTCCAAAGTCCTCTTTTCTGATGAGAACAACTTTTGCATCTCATTTGGAAACAAAGGGACCCGGAGTCTGGAGGAAGAATGGAGAGGCACACAATGCAAGATGCTTGAAGTCCAGTGTGAAGTTTCCACAGTCTGTGTTAATTTGGGGAGCCTCATCTACTGGTGTTGG
Organism: Bufo bufo; assembly: GCF_905171765.1. Lineage (NCBI taxonomy): Eukaryota > Metazoa > Chordata > Amphibia > Anura > Bufonidae > Bufo > Bufo bufo. The sequence goes on from NC_053389.1 coordinate 208,126,549, forward strand.
TCTACTGTGCTTCATTAAGTCCAGAGTCAACGCAGCCGTCTACCAGGAGATTTTGGAGTACTTCATGCTTCCTTCCGCAGACAAGCTTTATGGAGATGGTGACTTCATTTTCCAGCAGGACTTGGCACCTGCCCACACTGCCAAAAGTATCAAAACCTGGTTCAATGACCATGAGATTACTGTGCTTGATTGGCCAGCAAACTCGCCTGACCTGAACCCCATAGAGAATCTATGGGGCATTGTCAAGAGAAAGATAAGAGACATGAAACCAAACAATGCAGAAGAGCTGAAGCCTGCTATTGAAGCATCCAGCTCTTCCAAAACACCTCAGCGGTGCGGGCCATAGGCTGATAGCATCCATGCCACGCCGCATTGAGGCAATAATTGATGCAAAAGGGGCCCAAACCAAGTAATGAGACCATATGCATGATTATACTTTTCAGAGGTCCTACATTTTTCTATTTAACATCCTTTTTTTTATTGATTTCATGTAATATTCAAATTTTCTGAGATTGTGAATTTGGGGTTTTCATAAGCTGTAAGCCATAATCATCCAAGTTATAACAAATAAAGGCTTGAAATATCTCACATTGCATGTAATGAGTCTATCATATATATTAGTTTCACCTTTTAAGTTGCATTACTGAAATAAATGAACTTTTGCACGATATTCTAATTTTTCGAGTTTCTCCTGAACATATGCATTTAGAAAGCACATAGGGGGAGATTTATTAACACCCACTGGCTCTGCTTTAGGGTCAACCATACATATGCATCTAGAAAACACACAAGGGAAGATTTATTAATGCCCAGTGGCATACCCATGTGTGCTGCCGGATGCGGCACATAATTTATATTGAAGTGTGCATTTTGTCATAAATTAGACGCAGCATCCGGCAATCTGTGTGTCTGAACTGGCTGGTGTAAAATGCAGTGTTCGTCTACGTCATAAAACTGATGTATGAAATGATAAGTGGCGGGGTGACAGATCCCACCTTCGCAATGCCCCCTTTTTGGGAAAGTGGCAAGGCCAGCAGATTTTGTGCAAGTGGCTTTTGAAAAGGTCGCAAACAAGCAGTTTGTGACTTTTTATTGCCACAAATGTTGTGTATCCTAATGATAAATCTGGCCCATAATACATAACATAATATTTTATATGCAGTTCAGAATAAATCTGACCTTTATTTGAGTCACAATAATTTACATCTGTGTAACGGTAAATGGAAAGCAAGATGCAGTGGAGGAAGACAGACCTCAAAAAATTTAAGGGTACTGTGTTGCCTTCTGACAAAGTATCCATCATTTTGACTGGAAAAATAATGCAGCATACTGTGCTATTTTTTTCCATCAAAATTGACAGAATATGTGATGTCGGCCTATGTGGAATAAACAAAAAGAATTACCGCTTACAAGGCTGCACCTCTTGGTACAAAAATATAATTTATTAGAAAACACAAAACCCACGGAATAAAATCATTGTATACAATTACACAACTGTGTGTGGATTAAACATGAGTCCAACACACAAACCTACAGCCACCAGTTTCTAAATGGAAACATATGAACACCGCCAGAATGATAATACCTAAATCAATGTAGCGGGGTGCAGACGTAGCGAAGTGTGGCTTGACTCAGGGGGAAGTTAGAAGGCAGGAATGGGTTAAAAGGCTTAGGGCAAGGTTAGAGGTCTGATTGGTTGTAAGGGGGGTGGGTGAGTTGAAGGTTTGGCGGGCTATATATAAAGCTAGTGTGGGGGCGTGTCTGGTCAGTGCAGTTAGTACCTGAGAATTGTGGTACAGCATGGTGTCCTAGGAGCACTTAATGGCGGCGGTTAGGGTGGCAGCTGAACAGCACGGGATGGAATGGTTGCAGCGGACCTTCCAGGTAGCAGTGGGCGACCCTTCAGTGTCCCATGTAGTCCCTCATGGCAGGATATGCGCTAGGAGGTCCATCCCTCATGAGCGCTTGAGCCCTGAATCACCCCCAAGGTTCGGCGGCATTTAGGAAGCCCCAGCAGGGACCCTCCACTGCGGATGGCCGAGTCTGGTGTGTCCTCAGAGCACCACCGCAGTGGGAGGAATCTCGTAGCACGCGCCGAAGTTACGGGAGGGGGACGGGTATATTCCTGTCCCGCTTCCCCTTGTCGTAGGGGGAGGGGGGAGAGGAGTACGGCTTCCTCTCTGCAGGATGCCTGCTGCAGGGGGCAAGCCAGGAGCATCTTTGAGCCGGCGGAGGAAGAAGCAGGCCGGGAGCCAGGAGAGAGACGCGCCTCTCTAGTGGCCAGAGGGGGCACTGCAAGCGGGGATAGTGCCGGGAATTTAGAATCAGCGCTGCGGCCTCTAATTGGAGGTCGGCAGCCTTGCAGTGAGAGTGCAACAGGGGGGCTAGGTTCAGTACCGCCTCCCGTGCGGTCACCTGCAGCAGAGGAGGGTGACTATGCAGCTCCTGGCCGCGCGGTCAGGAAGTTTGTGGGACATGGGAGTTGGCTGGCTGGAAATTGAAGTGGATCCAGCGACCAGCGGCCATCGGTCCATGGCCAGGCGTATATATACAACCTCCAGTGCTTCACCCCACCCCTTTGGAGCCTAGGGGTGGGTCGCCGGCGGTCTGATCTGCGGAAGAAGGCTAGCTGAGCCCGGAGTCTTGGTGTGCAGCAGACAGGGCTAAAGTTGTGGAGGCAACCGGAGTCAGTCCTTCAGCCACAGAACAACCAGCTGTGATGTCGCCTGGAGGATTTTTGCGGCGGTCGGTGGCTACTTGGAGTACTTCCCACGGACAACCAGGTGAGAGGACGTCGAGTCAGGCGGTTGTTTCTAGGGGGCGGGTTTCATGCGGGCAGACGGGCGGCCTAGCACAGGAATTGCTATCGGGGATGCTAACACTGCTGTCGCGATTCGGATCCAGCTCACCAGCGGCGATGTGACCCCTAATATGTCCGTAGGGGCTGTGGACCAGGTTAATTTACCTAGTTTGGGAAGCGCATCGACTGCGCCGGTTGTTGAAGTGGCAGGAGCCTTGGTCGCGGGGGGTTATGGCTAGTGGCGGCGGTAAAGGGTCAACTGGAGGTTAGGATTGCTGATGCGGCAAGGGGAGAGGTGTATGTTTGCTTTGACGGCCCTTTAGGGACTCACTTGAAGCCTGAGGTTAGGGAGAAGATTTGGAGGGACGATTATGTCGATAAATTTTCGTTGCTTCCGTTAGATAAGTTCAATTTGGATAGGGTTAAGTCGGATAAGAGCAAAAAGGAGGAAGAGGAGAAGAGGCGGTATCGGCTGATTCCGCACACGTTCATGAATTGGTTACAGGCATTTGCTATTTTAGCTAGTGTGGTAGGGGAGAAAGGGCCAGAGCATTGTTCGGATTTTTTTTATTATATGGACGCCATTGGGGAGGCTTATCGGGTGTATGGGGGTGTTGGTTAACTTAGATAGATGAGCAGTTTTGGCAGAAGAAGGCAGTTAGGCCTAGTATTAGGTGGGACCATAAAGATATTGGCCTATGGATGCGTTTAATGGCAGCACCAAGAGGGTGGGTACAGCCCTTTCGTGGGACAGTCCCCCAGCAACGGAATCGGGCAGCGGGAGCAGGAAAGGCTATTGTTGGCAATTCAATGAAGTATACTGTAAGTTCCTTTCGCATGATACAAACATGAGTGTTCCGGCTGCGGTGGCGCCCACAGTTAGTCACTGTGTTTTAAGCAGGGAAAATGGAAGGGACACGAGGCTTCGCAGAAGAGGGGTGACTCCGGTGAGGGTGGATGAGATGGAGCCATTTTTAAAGAGGTACCCAAATAGGGAGGCGGCAGAGTTGCTGTTAGCTGGTTTCAGGGATGGTTTTAGGATTCCTTGTACTTCGGAGGGTGCTGGGTTTGTCGGCCGTAATTAGATTTAAGCGCTACAATGGCTGGAGGTTGTTTCAGAGAAGATTGTAAAAGAAGTACAGGTGGGATGTGTTGTGGACCCATTTAGGGAGTGTCCTTTGTTAGATTTGAGGGTTTTGCCATTGGGTCTGGTGCCAAAGAAGGAGCCGAACAAATTTCGGCTCATTCACCACTTTTTTTTTTTTCGGTGGGAAGTTTAGTGAATGATGGTATAGAGAGGGATTTATATTCCGTCTCATATACGTCGTTTGACACGGCAATTAGGTGGGTGCACCATTTTAGATGCAGGGCCCTTTTGGCAAAAACGGATATTAAGGCGGCGTTTAGTTTGTTGGCGATTCACCCAGACAGTTCCCACTTGTTGGGTTTTAAATGGGAAGGTCAGTTTTACCTAGAATGTTGTTTGGAGATGGGCTGTGTGATTTTGTGTTCTTTGTTCGAGACTTTTAGCTTTTTTATTGAATGGGTAGTGAAACAGGAGGCTGGTTGGACTTCGGTGCTGCATTACCTTGATGACTTCCTGTTTCTGGGACCGGTTGGGTCTCGTCTATACTCAGTTATGCTGCATACAATGGAACAGGTGGCGGCGAAATTCAGAGTTCCTTTGGCCCCAGAAAAGACTGAGGGGCCTGCAACGTCCGTTACGTTTTTGGGGATAGTGATAGATAGTGTGGCCATGGAATGTAGACTGCCGGAGGATAAGGTGGCAGATTTGAGTTTGGAGGTGGCTTTTTTTGCGAAAGACTAAGAAGGTGCAGCTCCAAGGGGTGCAGTCCGTTTTATGCAAGTAAAATTTAGCTTGTCGCATTTTGCCGATGGGGCATGTTTTTTGTCGTTGCCTGGCCATGGCTACAGCGAGGGGGATTGCCCCATTACATTTTTTGCAATTGTCGGCAGAAGTACGGGCAGGATTGGAAATTTGGGATTGGTTTTTACATGAATTTAATGGTCGATCGGTGTGGATGGATGCGCCCATTTCTAATGTCGATTTGGAGCTGTATACGGATGCTTCGGGTTCCTGTGGTTACGGCGTTTTTTTGTCAGGGACAGTGGAGAACAGGCCCTTTTCTTAGTAATTTGACTTTGTTGGAATTGTTTGCGATAGTTTTGGCAACGGAATTGTGGGGGGATTGGTTGCGGAATAAATGCGTGCATTTTTTATAGCGATAATTTGAGTGTAGTTCACGCGATCAATGGGCAGTTGTCGAGTTGTGGGCTTGCTCTGTCATTTGGTTCTCCAGGGTTTGAGGTTGAATGCATGTTTTGTGGCGGTGCACGTGCCAGGTGTGGATAACTCAGTTGATGATTCTCTCTCTCGTTTTCAGTGGGACCGTTTTTCGCGAATTGGTGCTGGGAGCGGACGTACATGGGCTTTCTTGTCTTCAGTAGCTCTGGAGTGTGGCCTTGGGGTCTCTGCATCTTTGATTAGGCGGTACGTGAGTAACATTATGTGGTATGTGTATTCTTCTGTATGGTCTCAGTGGGAATGGTTGGTGGATCAGGTGGGGGGGTGCGATTCTGTTTAGGATTTTTAGTTGTTTAATGGTTTATTTTGTTGGGTTGGCTTTCAGTTCGAGCGTGTCGTTTTCGGTCACATCTAAAAGGGTGGCAGCTGTGTTTTTTTCATTGAAACTACGTGGTTTGGCGGATGTGTCCAAGAGTTTTTTGGTACGCCAGGCTTTGAAGGGGTAATGCCGTAGTGGGAGTAGCAAGGATACCAGTCACCCGGTTTCGTTTTCGGTGTTGCAAACTTTGTGTGGATAGGAGGGGCTCGTGTGCACATCAAATTATGAAATTTGTTTGTTTAGAGCAGCGTTTTCATTGGCATTTTTTGAAGCCCTTAGGGTTTCGGACCTGGTTGCCAGTAGTCGAGTGCGAGGCGGGGGTTTGTTGCGGGAGGATGTCCGTGTTTGTGAGGACGGTTTGCGGTGTGTGTTAAGGAGGTCGAAAACTGATCCAGAGGGTAGAGGCGTATGTATAGAACTACGTCCTTTAGTTGGGTCGGTGCTGTGTCTGGTGCATTGTTTTGAGGAATATATGGGTATTCGTTTGGATGTGGCGGGTTCTTTGTTGATACATCATGATGGTACGGCCTTGCAGCGATACCAGTTTGTGGCGGTTTTAGGAGGTGTTTGGGGGGCAGCGGGATTACCGGCTAAAGGGTTTGCATCTCACTCCTTTTGGATTGGTACAGCGATGGAGGCTGCCAGGTGGGGTTTGGGGGATGACGCAAAGAAGCATATTGGCGGCTGGGAGTCAGCGTGCTTTTGGTCCTTTATTCTTCCTTACCTGTTGTGAGGTGTTCGGGGGTTAAGCGGGTTTAGGCTTAAACACATATACATTTTGTTTTCTTTGCTTTCAGGGTCTACTTTGTGTTTGGCATGGATTTTTGGACATTCCTATATTTACTGGGGGGCCTTGCGAGCTCATGTGCGATGAAACGAACGTCAATTAGGTTTCCATCACGAAGTGTTGCAAGTCAGGTGGATTGGTTTGCGTGGTCTTTTATGGGGTAGGGTGTTACCGGAGTTTTACGTGTATGCTTCTCTTGATCGGCCACTTGATATTTTGGTGTTGCATGTAGGTGGTAACGATTTGGGGATCTGCCAATCTAGAGATGTCATTCGTGACATAAAATTTGATTTGTTGCGGTTGCTGAGGGAATTCCCTGATTTTTTGATAGTCTGGTCTGACGTGGTAGCTCGTCAGTCTTGGAGATTTGCGCGGTCAGTTGAACGGATTAATAAGGCTCGGGCAAAATTGAATAAGAAAGTGGGCCGTTTTGTGCGCAAGCAAGAATTGGAGGTGGCGTTTCATAACTTTTTGCGTGCTGATGGGGTGCACTTGAATAATTATGGACTGGATCTGTGGGCCTTGGGGCTTCAGGAAGGTTTGGAGACAGCCCTTAAGGTGTGGCAGGACGTACATGGGTGAGTTGTCACCAATGTTCGTCGTGACAGGAATCTGGGGATCCTGGGAGGCAAAACAAGGGTTAATAGGTGCACGTTGGAGCATGCATCTCATGAGGCTTGGTAAGATGAAGGATCGGGGTTCCTGTTTGGGCTAAAAGGCCCACAGGGGTATATGTTTATATATAGGAGGATTTGTGCCCTTGGGTCAGTGAGTGCGGCCAAGGGTAAGGTTGTAATAAAAGTGGATGTGGTGATTGATGGATGGCAGTTTACTTGGGTTCCCTTCCAGGATCCTTCAAAATTAGGAGGTTATACTGATGGGTAGGTTGGATTATGTTGCGGTATTATGTTATTGCACATTATTATGTGTGTTAAGCCTTATCATTAAAGAGGTTTTATACTGTTGTATTTTATTTAATAAATCGGCTGCTACGGCCTTATACCAAAAGAAAGTCTCTGAGTATTTTTGGGTTGGGTATTGAATGGGTTGGTAGCCGAAAGAATCTTGCATCCTAATAAGTCAAAAAATATAACATCACAAATGAGGCATCAAAATTTGCGGATACTTATCAAAATAGATAGGTCAGCGGATATGATGTGTAGGTAAGATACGCCCCACGCGTATTGCCAGGTAAACTGGCTTCCTCAGGTGCACACAGGCGTATGCACAGGTAATTAATGTTATTCTGTAAAGCAGATTTCGGTGTATTACGGTTGCAAGAAAAAGTATGTGAACCCTTTGGAATGATATGGATTTCTGCACAAATTGGTCATAAAATGTAATCTGATCTTCATCTAAGTCACAACAATAAACAATTACAGTCTGCTTAAACTAATAACACACAAATAATTAAATGTTACCATGTTTTTATTGAACACACCATGTAAACATTCACAGTGCAGGTGGAAAAAGTTGGTTAACCCCTAGACTAATGACATCTCCAAGAGCTAATTGGAGTGAGGTGTCAGCCAACTGGAGTCTAATCAATGAGATGAGATTGGAGGTGTTGGTTACAGCTGCACTGCCCTATAAAAAACACACACCAGTTCTGGGTTTGCTTTTCATAAGAAGCATTGCCTGATGTGAATGATGCCTCGCACAAAAGAGCTCTCAGAAGACCTACGATTAATAATTGTTGACTTGCATAAAGCTGGAAAGGGTTATAAAAGTATCTCCAAAAGCCTTGCTGTTCATTAGTCCACAGTAAGACAAATTGTCTATAAATTGATAAAGTTCAGCACTGCTGCTATTCTCCCTAGGAGTGGCCGTCCTGTAAATATGACTGCAAGAGCACAGCGCAGACTGCTCAATGAGGTGAAGAAGAATCCTAGAGTGTCAGCTAAAGACTTACAAAAGTCTCTGGCATATGCTAACATCCCTTTTAGTGAATCTACGATATGTAAAACACTAAACAAGAATGGATTTCATGGTAGGATACCACAGAGGAAGCCACTTCTGTCCAAAAAAAACTTTGCTGCATGTTAACAGTTTGCACAAGAGCACCTGGATGCTCCACAGCAGTACTGGCAAAATATTCTGTGGACAGGTTCAATCAAAGTTGAGTTGTTTAGAAGAAACACACAACACTATGTGTGGAGAAAAAAAAGGCACAGCACACCAACATCAAAACCTCATCCCAACGGTGAAGAATGGTGGTGGGGGCATCATGGTTTGGGGCTGCTTTGCTGCGTCAGGGCCTGGACGGATTGCTATCACTAAAGGAAAAATTAATTCCCAAGTTTATCAAGACATTTTGCAGTAGAACTTAAGGCCATCTGTCCACCAGCTGAAGCTCAACAGAAGATGGGTGTTGCAACAGGACAACGACCTAAAGCATAGAAGTAAATCAACAACAGAATGGCTTAAACAGAAGAAAATACGCCTTTTGGAGTGGCCCAGTCAGAGACCTGACCTCAACCCGATTGAGATGCTGTGCGATTAACACCAGACATCCCAAGAATATTGCTGAACTGAAGCAGTTCTGTAAAGAGGCATGGTCAAAAATTACTCCTGACCGTTGTGCACGTCTGATCTGCAACTACAGGAAATGTTTGGTTGAAGTTTTTGCTGCCAAAGGAGGTTCAACCAGTTATTAAATCCAAGGGTTCACATATTTTTTCCACCTGCACTGTGAATGTTTACATGGTGTGTTCAATAAAAACATGGTAACATTTAATTATTTGTGTGTTATTAGTTTAAGCAGACTGTGATTGTCTATTGTTGTGACTTAGATAAAGATCAGGTCAAATTTTATGACCAATTTGTGCAGAAATACATATCATTCTAAAGGGTTCACATACTTTTTCTTGCAACTGTACATTGAGTGTGGTGCAAGATTTTGCTTGTTTAAATGTACTTACCTGCAGCAACAAACAGAATCCCAGCCCCCAAAATGATGTTGCGCTTAGATTTGTAAACACGACTGGCAGCAACACAAAGGCCCCCTAGTAATAGGAGCATGGCACTGAGGATAGGGAAGATACTCGAGGCACGAACCACACCTGACAAACAAAAAAAAATAATAGACACATTTTCATTATAAAATTAAAAAAAGACTTTCCTCCTTTCACTATTAAAATTTTCTTTTAGTTGTGCACATACAACTAATGCAATATAAATGAAATGTGTTAGAAGGACATCTCTTGACCATAGATTGCTTGATAAAGGTCATCTCAATGGCCTAGTGATTATTGAGACTTTCTGGATATGAATTGTACTGTATCAACATGAAATTTTCTTGATTAAAAGCATTTATAAAACATTTGGGTTGCCATAGAACTTTCTATACATTACTACTGGAGGTGCATGGGGACATTATTGGCAACACTAAAGGGAGCATTACTGGGGGCACTCCGGGGTATTTTTATTTATTTTTTATATGTCAAATAAAGTCCTTTATTTGAGAGAAGGACATATCACAGGAAAAGAGAAATTACAGTAAGAAAGCAATCTCGATTAGAAAACAATTACATAATTAATCAAAACATAAATTATACTTTTCTCCCCATACCCACCCCAATCACCCAAACCCAAACCACCCACCCCCACGATGAATCTCATTCTCTTTCTAAAATAATAAACTCAACATCACAAAGGAAAAAAAACAACAAATAGGCAAAGAGTGAGAGGGAAAAGAAGGGCAGAGGAACAGAAACAAAAACCCACCACTTCCATTCTCCCCATGTCCTAGACCATTTTTCTTTAGAATTCCTCTGGGTATGCAAAATGTTCTCATATCTCATAACCTTAAGATGTATCTAGTCATTAAGTTTTGGAGTGTTTTGAGAAAACCAGACTCGGATAATTAAAAGTCTGGCTAAGAAAATTATTTTGATCAAAAAGATCTTTTGGTGCTTATGGCAGATTATATTGGAGAAATCATTCAATATCCAACACTCGGGGGTAAACGGGATTACTATCTTTAGTTTTTGAGTAATAAAATTACAGATTACAGGGGCATTATTGGGGGAATTTGGGGTATTTTAACACTGGAGAACTATAGCTGGATTTTTTGTATAGGAACATTAATACTGGGGGCACTATAGAGGACAATATTTATTCTGGGGGCACTATAATGAAATTATTACTGGGGGTAAAATAGGGGATATTATTCTGAAGGCAAAGTAGGAGCTCTTCTACTATAGAGGCATATTAGAAAACATTATTTCTGCGGACACTATACAGGCATATAAAGTAAAAAAGTTAAAAAAAAAAGTTTTTATAATAAAAAAATTAAGTTTCAAGTAAAAAAATAAAAATAAATTCCCAAAATAAAACACATAAAATTGGAAAAAAAAATATAGAAAAGAAAAAGAAAACCAAACATATTGGGTATTTCCGCATCCGTAACGACAGGCTCTATAAAAATATCACATGACCCACTCCCTCACCTGAACGCTATAGAAAAAATAAAATAAAAACTGTGCTAAAACAATCATTTTTTGTCACCTTACATCACAAAAAGTGCAACACAATCAAAAAGGCGTATGCCCCCAAAATATTACCAATCAAACCGTCACTTCATCCCACAAAAAATGAGCCACTACATAAAACAATCTCTCTCAGAATATAAAGACAGTAATGCATGATTTTTTTTGTTTCAAAAATGCATTTAGGCCCCTTTCACACGAGCGAGTTTTCTGTGCGGGTGCGATGCATGATATGAACATAGTCCTTACCCATTCATTTCAATAGGTCTGTGTACATGAGCGCTTTTTTTCACGCATCCGTTCTGCATTGCGTGAAAACGTAGCATGTTCTATATTCTGCGTTTTTCACGCAGCCCTGGCCCCATAGGAATGAATGGGGCTTCCGTAAAAAAAGCATTGCATCCGCAAGCAAGTGGGGGAGAAATGCGTTTTTCACTGATGGTTGCTAAGAGAGGTTGTTTATAAACCTTCCGTTTTTTATCACACGCGTGAAAAACGGATCAAAACGCATTGCACCCACCCCAACTGAACAACTGAACGCAATTCTAGACAAAACTGACTGAACTTGTTTGCAAAATGGTGCGAGTTTCCCTGAACTCAGCCTGAACGCATCTGGAGCCAATCTGCCACACTTGTGTGAAAGAGGCTTTATTGTATTAAAAGTGAATAAAATAAAAAAAGTAGACATATTAGGTATCGCAGTGTCCGTAACAACCAGGTCTATTAAAATATCACATGACCTAACCCCTCAGGTGAACACCGTAAAAAAAAAAAAAAACGGTGTCAAAAAAGCCATTTTTTGTCACCTTACATCACAAAAAGTGCTACCAATACCATGCGATCAAAAAGTCATATTCCCCTTAAAGTAGTACCAATCAAACTGTCATCTTATCCCGCAAAAAATGAAACCCTACTTAATACAATCATCCCAAAAAAAAAAAAAAAAAACTATGGCTCTCAGAATATGGAAACACTAAAACATGATTTTTTTTTTTTTTCAAAAATGCTTTATTGTGTAAAACCTTTTTAAAATAAAAAAAGTATACATATTAGGTATCACCGAATATGTAACGACCTACTGTATAAAAATATCACATGACTTAACCCCTCAGGTGAACACGGTAAAAAAGTAAAAAATAAAAACGGTGTAAAAAAAAAACATTTTTTGTCACCTTACATCACAAAAAGTGTAATACCAAGCGATCAAAAAATTATATGCACCCTAAAATAGTACCAATCAAACAGTCATCTCATCCCGAAAAAAATTAGCCCCTACATAAGACAGTCGCCCAAAAATAAAAATAAAAGTATTGCTTTCAGAATATTTTTTTTAAAGATGCTTTATTGTGTAAAACTGAAACAAATCACCCAAAAAGTAGTCATTTTTGGTTTTGTCATATTTGGTTTTGTTACCTTGCCTCACAAAAAGTTTAATATAGAGCAACCAAAACCATATGTACCCTAAAATAGTACCAATAAAACTGCTACCTTATCCTGTAGTTTCCAAAATGGGGTCACTTTTTTGGAGTTTCTACTCTAGGGGTGCATCAGGGGGTCTTCAAATGTGACATGGCAACTTAAAATTATCCCAGTGAAATCTGCCCTACAAAAACCATATGGCTTTCCTTTCCTTCTGCTCCCTGCAGTGTGCCCGTACAGCAGTTTACGATCACAAATTGGGTGTTTTTGTAAACTACAGAATCAGGGTAATAAATAATGGGGGATATTTATCAAACTGGTGTAAAGCAGTCTTGGCTTAGTTACCCATAGCAACCAATCAGATTCCACCTTTCATTTTCCAAAGGAGCAGTGAAAAATGAAAGGTGGAAACTGATTGGTTGCTATGGGCAACTGAGACAGTTCTACTTTACACCAGTTTGATAAATCTCCTCCAGTGAGTTTTGTTTGGCTGTTAACTCTTGCTTTGTTACTGGAAAAAATTGATTAAAATGGAAACTCTGCCAAAAAAGTGAAATTCAGAAATGTCATCTACATTTTCCTTTAATTCTTGTGGAACACCTAAGGCCTCTTTCACACGGGCGTTGCGGGGGACGTGCGGGAAAAGATGTGGGTGCGTTGCGGGAAAATGCACGATTTTTCCCTGCGAGTGCAAAGCGTTTTAATGCGTTTTGCACACGCGTGAGAAAAATCGGCATGTTTGGTACCCAGAACCGAACCCGGACTTCTTCACAGAAGAAGAAGAAAGGTTATAAAGGAAATAATAGCGTTCTTAATACAGAATGCTAAGTGAATTAGGGATGGAGGGGGTCAAAAAATATAAAAAAATAAATAAACTCTCCTCATCCACTTGTTCGCACAGCCCGGCTTGTCTTCTATCTTCTTCTTTGATGACCTGGGAGGAAAAGGACCTCTGGTGACGTCACTGTGCTCATCACATGGCCCATAACATGGTCCATCACTATGGTGATGGACCATGTGATGAGCGCAGTGACATCACCAAAGGTCCTTTTCCTCCCAGGTCATCAAAGAAGAAGAAAGAAGACGAGCCAGGCAGCGCGAACAAGTGGATGAGGTGACTTAAATATATATATTTTTTTTAACCCATCCATCCCTAATTTACTTAGCATTCTGTATTAAGAATGCTATTATTTCCCCTTATAACCATGTTATGAGAGAAAATAATGAACATTGGGTCCCCATCCCGATCGTCTCCTAGCAACCATGCGTGAAAATCGCACCGCATCCGCACTTGTTTGCGATTTTTACGCAGCCCTAGTCACTTCTATGGGGCCTGCGTTGCAGGAAAAACGCACAATATAGAGCTTGCTGTGATTTTCATGCAACACACAAGTGATGCGTGAAAATCACCGATCATGTGGACAGCGCCAAGCAAGTGCGGATGCGGTGCGATTTTCAGGCATGGTTGCTAGGAGATGATTGGGATGGGGACCCGATCATTATTATTTTCCCTTATAACATGGTTATAAGGGAAAATAATAGCATTCTTAATACAAAATGCTTAGTAAAATAGGGATGGAGGGGTTAAAAAAAAAACATAGATATATATAACCATGTTATAAGGGAAAATAATAAAATATGTACAACACCTAACCCAAACCCGTTCAGGTTCGGGTTTGGGTACCAAACATGCCGATTTTTTTCACGCGCGTGCAAAACGCATTAAAATGCTTTGCACTCGTGCAGAAAAATTCTGCATTTTCCCGCGACGCACCCGCATCTTATCCGGCCCTCACACGCGACGCCCGTGTGAAAGAGGCCTAAGTCTTCAAACGCGCTGTAAAACGCTCAACACATGAAAACCAATGCTTCCCTATGGCCCTGGTTCTCACTTGAGCGTTTTACAGCGCGTTTGAACGCGCTGAAAAACGCCCTACGCTCAAACAAGTTCTTGAGCTTCTTTAGGGCGTTTTGACGCGCGTTTGTGGCCATAGGACACTGCAGTCAATCACACAAACGCGCGTCAAACGCGCGTTTACTATTGCAAAAAACGCGCATAAAAACGCGCGACAAAAACGCGCATATAAAATGCGCTCAGGTCTGAACCCAGCCTAAGGCCTCTTTCACACGGGCGTTGCGGAAAAATGTGCGGGTGCGTTGTGGGAACACCCGCGATTTTTCCGCGCGAGTGCAAAACATTGTAATGCGTTTTGCACTCGCGTGAGAAAAATCGCGCGTGTTTGGTACCCAAACCCGAACTTCTTCACAGAAGTTCGGGCTTGGGATCGGTGTTCTGTAAATAGTATTATTTTCCCTTATAACATGGTTATAAGGGAAAATAATAGCATTCTGAATACAGAATGCTAAGTAAAACAGGGCTGGAGGGGGTTAAAAAAAATAAAAAAATCATTTAACTCACCTTAATCCACTTGCTCGCGATTCCGGGCATCTCCGTCTGACTCTTTTACTGTATAGGACCTGTGGAGAGCATTAACTATAGTTTAAGGACCTGGGATGACGTCACTCTGGTCATCACATGGTACGTCACATGATCTTTTACCATGGTGAATCACCATGGTAAAAGATCATGTGACGTACCATGTGATGACCGGAGTGACGTCATGTGATGACCGGAGTGACGTCATGTGATGAGCGCAGTGACATCACCAAAGGTCCTTTTCCTCCCAGGTCATCAAAGAAGAAGAAAGAAGACGAGCCAGGCAGCGCGAACAAGTGGATGAGGTGACTTAAATATATATATTTTTTTTAACCCATCCATCCCTAATTTACTTAGCATTCTGTATTAAGAATGCTATTATTTCCCCTTATAACCATGTTATGAGAGAAAATAATGAACATTGGGTCCCCATCCCGATCGTCTCCTAGCAACCATGCGTGAAAATCGCACCGCATCCGCACTTGTTTGCGATTTTTACGCAGCCCTAGTCACTTCTATGGGGCCTGCGTTGCAGGAAAAACGCACAATATAGAGCTTGCTGTGATTTTCATGCAACACACAAGTGATGCGTGAAAATCACCGATCATGTGGACAGCGCCAAGCAAGTGCGGATGCGGTGCGATTTTCAGGCATGGTTGCTAGGAGATGATTGGGATGGGGACCCGATCATTATTATTTTCCCTTATAACATGGTTATAAGGGAAAATAATAGCATTCTTAATACAAAATGCTTAGTA
Source organism: Bufo bufo (assembly GCF_905171765.1). Lineage (NCBI taxonomy): Eukaryota > Metazoa > Chordata > Amphibia > Anura > Bufonidae > Bufo > Bufo bufo. The sequence goes on from NC_053389.1 coordinate 208,141,885, forward strand.
AAATAGGGATGGAGGGGTTAAAAAAAAAACATAGATATATATAACCATGTTATAAGGGAAAATAATAAAATCTGTACAACACCTAACCCAAACCCGTTCAGGTTCGGGTTTGGGTACCAAACATGCCGATTTTTTTCACGCGCGTGCAAAACGCATTAAAATGCTTTGCACTCGTGCAGAAAAATCCCGCATTTTCCCGCGACGCACCCGCATCTTATCCGGCCCTCACACGCGACGCCCGTGTGAAAGAGGCCTAAGTCTTCAAACGCGCTGTAAAACGCTCAACACATGAAAACCAATGCTTCCCTATGGCCCTGGTTCTCACTTGAGCGTTTTACAGCGCGTTTGAACGCGCTGAAAAACGCCCTACGCTCAAACAAGTTCTTGAGCTTCTTTGGGGCGTTTTGACGCGCGTTTGTGGCCATAGGACACTGCAGTCAATCACACAAACGCGCGTCAAACGCGCGTTTACTATTGCAAAAAACGCGCATAAAAACGTAAAAATGTGCGGGTGCGTTGTGGGAACACCCGCGATTTTTCCGCGCGAGTGCAAAACATTGTAATGCATTTTGCACTCGCGTGAGAAAAATCGCGCGTGTTTGGTACCCAAACCCGAACTTCTTCACAGAAGTTCGGGCTTGGGATCGGTGTTCTGTAAATAGTATTATTTTCCCTTATAACATGGTTATAAGGGAAAATAATAGCATTCTGAATACAGAATGCTAAGTAAAACAGGGCTGGAGGGGGTTAAAAAAAATAAAAAATCATTTAACTCACCTTAATCCACTTGCTCGCGATTCCGGGCATCTCCGTCTGACTCTTTTACTGTATAGGACCTGTGGAGAGCATTAACTATAGTTTAAGGACCTGGGATGACGTCACTCTGGTCATCACATGGTACGTCACATGATCTTTTACCATGGTGAATCACCATGGTAAAAGATCATGTGACGTACCATGTGATGAACGGAGTGACGTCATCCCAGGTCCTTAAACTATAGTTAATGCTCTCCACAGGTCCTATACAGTAAAAGAGTCAGACGGAGATGCCCGGCATCGCGAGCAAGTGGATTAAGGTGAGTTAAATGATTTTTTATTTTTTTTAACCCCCTCCAGCCCTGTTTTACTTAGCATTCTGTATTCAGAATGCTATTATTTTCCCTTATAACCATGTTATAAGGGAAAATAATAAGGTTCGGGTCTCCATCCCGATCGTCTCCTAGCAACCGTGCGTGAAAATCGCACCGCATCCGCACTTGCTTGCGGATGCTTGCGATTTTCACGCAACCCCATTCATTTCTATGGGGCCTGCGTTACGTGAAAAACGCACAAAGAGGAGCATGCTGCGATTTTCACGCAACGCAAAAGTGATGCGTGAAAATCACCGCTCGTGTGCACAGCCCCATAGAAATGAATGGGTCAGTATTCAGTGCGGGTGCAATGCGTTCACCTCTCGCATCGCATCCGCGCGGAATACTCGCTCGTGTGAAAGGGGCCTAAGGCCTCTTTCACATGACCGTTTTTTTTTTCTGTTTACGGGCCTTTTTTTGCAATTGCGGACAACAATAGGCATTTCTATGGGGGTGTCGGTCAAGTGTATTTCAGATCTACAATTTGCGGACCCGCAATGCACTACGGATGTGTGAATGGACCCTTAGACCTCTTGCACACGACCGTATTGCTTTTTTGGTATTTCGCGGTCCTCAAAAAACGGATCTACAATAAATACGGATGACATCCGTGTGCATTCCATTTTTGCGGAACAGAAAAGCTGTCCCCTGATAGAACAGTACTATCCTTGTCCGTTATGCGGACAATAATAGGACATGTTCTATCTTTGAACGAAACGGAAAAACGGAAGTATGGAAACGGAAGGCATACGGAGTACCTTCAGTTTTTTGCGGATCCATTGAAATGAATGGTTCTGTTTACGGTCCATATACGGAAGGCAAAAAAACGGAACGGAAGCAGGAAAAAAAAACGTTCGTGTGCAAGAGGCCTAAACTAGAGTAAGGGCTGTTTCACACGAGCGGATGCCGTGCGTGACATCCGCTCCGTGAATGACAGCCAAGACCCGATGCAGACTGCAGAGGCACGGAGCATTAACATGATTGATAATGCTCCGTGCCTCTCTGTGATCTCTTTACTACGAAATCACAGTGACAACTTTATCTCCCTGTGATTTCGTAGTAAAGAGATCACAGAGAGGCACGGAGCATTATCAGTCATGTTAATGCTCCGTGCCTCTGCAGTCTGCATCGGGTCTTGACACTCTTTCACGGAGCGGATGCCACGCACGGCATCCGCTCGTGTGAAACAGCCCTAAATGGTGTATGGTGTCAACGCTGAGTCCGGGTATGTCATTTTTATCTTCATGCTCATTTGCATTCTGACATTGTGCTCCGACAAACCAGCAGTAAAATGCATTGAGGACTCTCAAGAAAGGGTCCTCTCAATGCATTATACTGCTGGTTAGATAAAAAATTATATAAAATCTGAATTTGCATCATTTACATCAATTCTAATTTTCCTATAAGAAGCTAGACTATGACAGTCTGTTCAAGAACAGAATTTTGTAATTACATTTTTAGTGGATGAAGATTTTTTTCTCCTAGTTTTACTTACAGAGAAAATTACAGAACATAGCAGCACTCTCATGGCTCTCAATGCAAAATCTATATATAAACTAATACATTTGATATGATAAATATGAGGTTCTTAGCAAATATATTTTAGAAAGGAAGAGCCAACTCAGCTATATGTATCACACTAATTAAAAGCACTTGTGGAATGGATGGGATAATGGGAGCGCATTGAGACTTGGAGGCGACTACACCTCCGCGTAGAACATATTTGGTGGTGTGGCCGCTTCCAAGTCTGAATGCACTTCTATCATCCCATCTATTCAAGTGTTTTTAATTAGTGTGATATTTATGGATGCCTGTGGCACACAGAGGTAACAACTGTAGCCACTCAGAATACATGTGGGGTCCCACTGGCATAGAGATAGATGTTAAACATTAAACTGAGTAGATTTCCATATGCCGTGGTGGCTGGGCACTGGTATTTTTTTTTATCAAGAAATATTTGCTAAGAACCTGATATTTATCACATCACATGTGGTATTAGTTTATATATCAATTTTGCATGTAGGGCCTTGAGAGTACTGCTATGTTCTGTGCTTTTCTCTTTAATTATGGCCATATACATCCTCGTATCTATTTATCATATTATTCAGGAACAGTTTATCATTTCTGAGTGTTTTTTTTTTTTTTTTGTTTTGTTTTAATCACAGACACGATTACCTGCAATGCCACTACCATATTTCCATATTTTGTAAATTACCTGCCCTTGAAAATGTGCTGCCCAACCTCCAGTGGCAGCACAAAAATAAAGTAATACAAATTACTTACAGTCTACCATTTTGTATATTTATTAACTGTGAATATTTATAGTTCAGAAATTAAATTTATAATTGATAACCATTTCATGGTTGAATACTTATGGCTGCATGGCTCTTTGCAATGCATTAAAGGCTAGTGATTGTATAATGAGTGTACATATTCATGAGCCATAGGGATTTATATTATAGAGTAGTGCAATGCAGGAGCGGACTTTAACAGCATGGAGCCCCTGTGTAAGAAGTATGTCTGGACCCCCTTGCTTCAAAAGCAACCAAGCTACACCATTTATACTATTTATAGGTCAGTTACATATCAGACACTTACTATACCTACTGGATATATGTTGCACACACCCTGGACACATGCCACACCTATATGTTCACTTATTGCATCCTATTTAAATTCTACACCTGCTGTATGTATACCTCTCACACATTAGATTCATGCCACACATACCGTATGCCTCTCACACATAAAATACTTGTCACACATGCACCTCTTATGTGCCTCTCACATTACATATTGTACATGCTATATACTTGTCACTTTAATCAGATACATACCACACACATCATTCATGCTGGAAGAGAAACTATGGTCACCGTCTGGAACCACAGCCAGCAAACTCAGAAACTGCTACCAGTCTTCCCTAACCACTCCTAGTTCCTCTCAAAGCCCACCACAAGGCTAGATGGACTTGTCTGGTAGGGATCAGGTTACATTTATGGAGTAAAGTAGCAGAAAATTAGCTCGCTAGAAGAAGACCTACCAGAATGACCGGGATGCAAAGAGTGGTAGACAAGCAGAGTGAGAACTAGAAGAGCGAATAGTGCCAAAAGACAAGGGTTAAATCCAGAAACAAGCCACAGTCAGAAAACCAGGAGAATCAGTAGAAGGCAAGTCAGCAGATGAGAGGTTAATTCAGAAAACAAGGCTCTGTCAGATTGCTGAGAGTTTAGATGCAGTAGGAAAAAAAGAAAATAATCAGACTTGAATCTCCTGTCAAGCTTTGGAATTGGATGCTGTTTCCAGCCTCACTGATAAATCAACCTGTTGGAGCTTGACTGGTTGGCATGGCAGTTTCCCAGCTTGGGTGGCCAGACATCCGGTTTTAGGCCGGACAGTCCAGTTTTATGGCTTCCTGTCCTCCATCCGATGCAGGGAATGGATGGGCACGGGAATGTGACCTTTGCACTGTCTGAGCATGAACTGCAGCAACAAACTGACTGACTGAGGCTTCTCTCACCCCTAGTTACTAGAGCCAGCGGACATCTCACTAGGGTGGCCAGAGGTCCAGTTTTAGGCAGGACAGTCCGGCTTTCTGACTCCCTGTCCTCCATCCGACGCAGGGCCAGGGATGACTTTTTTTAACAGCTTATGCTCAGAGAGCAACACTGTGCTGTCTGAGCGTGAGCTGCAGAGATATAGTAACCCTCCCACCCCCCGCATTTCTTAATTTAAATCTCTGTCGGTTGCAGGTGAGTGAGGGAGCATGACCTAACGGGGCCAGAGGCATGACTTAGCGGAGTCGGGCTGTGAAGTCTGTCTTTTGAGGGTGGTCTGAGTGGCCACCCTACATCTCACTCTGTGACTGACTGACTGTAAGAGAAGCACTCCCCCGACCGCAGCTCACCTGACAGTCTCCCACTTCTTTTTTCCCCTCTTTTGCTGGCAGTGGGGGGATGGCTTAGTCCTGCTTATGAGGGGAAAGCCAGTGGCCTAGCACAGCCATGAACAGTATATTGGCTGGATAAACTCCTGACACATGTCACTCACACATTACATACCATACACTTGTCACATGTTATATACTTGTCACGCACACACATGATACTCATACTGCAGATTCACTCATACACTGGATATAAATGCAAACACAATCACTCAAACAATTCACTTACAATATACTTGTATCTGCCTGATTTCTTTTGTAGTTTAGAACTTTCATGGCTGCTTACAGTAGATAAAATAAGAACTGACATTTCAACATGCAATGGTCTTCCCTGAGTCACTGTCACATAAAAATACATTCAACGTACACTCAACTAAAGAATTATTAGGAACACCTGTTCTATTTCTCATTAATGCAATTATCTAGTCAACCAATCACATGGCAGTGCTTCAATGCATTTAGGGGTGGGGTCCTGGTCAAGGCAATCTCCTGAACTCCAAACTGAATGTCAGAATGGGAAAGAAAGGTGATTTAAGCAATTTTGAGCGTGGCATGGTTGTTGGTGCCAGACGGGCCGGTCTGAGTATTTCACAATCTGCTCAGTTACTGGGATTTTCACGCACAACTACAGGGAGTACAGAATTATTAGGCAAGTTGTATTTTTGAGGATTAATTTTATTATTGAACAACAACCATGTTCTCAATGAACCCAAAAAACTCATTAATATCAAAGCTGAATATTTTTGGAAGTAGTTTTTAGTTTGTTTTTAGTTTTAGCTATTTTAGGGGGATATCTGTGTGTGCAGGTGACTATTACTGTGCATAATTATTAGGCAACTTAACAAAAAACAAATATATACCCATTTCAATTATTTATTTTTACCAGTGAAACCAATATAACATCTCAATATTCACAAATATACATTTCTGACATTCAAAAACAAAACAAAAACAAATCAGTAACCAATATAGCCACCTTTCTTTGCAAGGACACTCAAAAGCCTGCCATCCATGGATTCTGTCAGTGTTTTGATCTGTTTACCATCAACATTGCGTGCAGCAGCAACCACAGCCTCCCAGACACTGTTCAGAGAGGTGTACTGTTTTCCCTCCTTGTAAATCTCACATTTGATGATGGACCACAGGTTCTCAATGGGGTTCAGATCAGGTGAACAAGGAGGCCTTGTCATTAGATTTTCTTCTTTTATACCCTTTCTTGCCAGCCACGCTGTGGAGTACTTGGACGCGTGTGATGGAGCATTGTCCTGCATGAAAATCATGTTTTTCTTGAAGGATGCAGACTTCTTCCTGTACCACTGCTTGAAGAAGGTGTCTTCCAGAAACTGGCAGTAGGACTGGGAGTTGAGCTTGACTCCATCCTCAACCCGAAAAGGCCCCACAAGCTCATCTTTGATGATACCAGCCCAAACCAGTACTCCACCTCCACCTTGCTGGCGTCTGAGTCGGACTGGAGCTCTCTGCCCTTTACCAATCCAGCCACGGGCCCATCCATCTGGCCCATCAAGACTCACTCTCATTTCATCAGTCCATAAAACCTTAGAAAAATCAGTCTTGAGATATTTCTTGGCCCAGTCTTGACGTTTCAGCTTGTGTGTCTTGTTCAGTGGTGGTCGTCTTTCAGCCTTTCTTACCTTGGCCATGTCTCTGAGTATTGCACACCTTGTGCTTTTGGGCACTCCAGTGATGTTGCAGCTCTGAAATATGGCCAAACTGGTGGCAAGTGGCATCTTGGCAGCTGCACGCTTGACTTTTCTCAGTTCATGGACAGTTATTTTGCGCCTTGGTTTTTCCACACGCTTCTTGCGACCCTGTTGACTATTTTGAATGAAACGCTTGATTGTTCGATGATCACGCTTCAGAAGCTTTGCAATTTTAAGAGTGCTGCATCCCTCTGCAAGATATCTCACTATTTTTGACTTTTCTGAGCCTGTCAAGTCCTTCTTTTGACCCATTTTGCCAAAGGAAAGGAAGTTGCCTAATAATTATGCACACCTGATATAGGGTGTTGATGTCATTAGACCACACCCCTTCTCATTACAGAGATGCACATCACCTAATATGCTTAATTGGTAGTAGGCTTTCGAGCCTATACAGCTTGGAGTAAGACAACATGCATAAAGAGGATGATGTGGTCAAAATACTCATTTGCCTAATAATTCTGCACGCAGTGTATTTCTAGGGTTTACAAAGAATGGTGTGAAAAGGGAAAAACATCCAGTATGCGGCAGTCCTGTGGGCAAAAATGCCTTGTGGATGCTAGAGGTCAGAGGAGAATGGGCCGACTGATTCAAACTGATAGAAGAGCAACATTGACTGAAATAACCACTCATTACAACCGAGGTATGCAGCAAAGCATTTGTGAAGCCACAACACGCACAACCTTGAGGCGGATGAGCTACAACAGCAGAAGACCCCACCGGGTACCACTCATCTCCACTACAAATAGGAAAAAGAGGCTACAATTTGCACGAGCTCACCAAAATTGGACTGTTGAAGACTGGAAAAATGTTGTCTGGTCTGATGAGTCTCGATTTCTGTTGAGACATTCAAATGGTAGAGTCCGAATTTGGCGTAAACAGAATGAGAACATGTATCCATCCTCTGATGGCTACTTCCAGCAGGATAATGCACCATGTCACAAAGCTCGAATCATTTCAAATTGGTTTCTTGAACATGACAATGAGTTCACTGTACTAAAATGGCCCCCACAGTCACCAGATCTCAACCCAATAGAGCATCTTTGGGATGTGGTGGAACGGGAGCTTCGTGCCCTGGATGTGCATCCCTCAATTCTCCATCAACTGCAAGATGCTATCCTATCAATATGGGCCAACATTTCTAAAGAATGCTATCAGCACCTTGTTGAATCAATGCCACATAGAATTAAGGCAGTTCTGAAGGCAAAAGGGGGTCCAACACCGTATTAGTATGGTGTTCCTAATAATTCTTTAGGTGAGTGTACAGTACAATGCTATAGACATTGCCAACTGTGAAAAAAAATGAAAATACATTTGGAAGACAAATTTCATGAAAAAAAACAACAACAACTGAGTGCACAACATCCATAATTGAATGCTAGGTATTGTTGATTGAGCATGCTTGGCCAAACACCAGTTCGGCTCGAGCATCGCTATGCTCGGCCGAACACCGCGTGTGCTCGAGTCAGTATATTTAAATGTAATTTAGCATCTATTTCTGAAAAGTTTCTGCTGGGATTTGAACTCCCAACCACTTGTACAGTAGAGGCAAGGACCTTATCCCCTCAGCTATAAAGCTGAATGCTAAACTGTGTCAGAAAAACCTCATAGTAGTTTCTGATGTAGTGAATATTAATCACTACATCAGAAACTTCTATGAGGTTTTTCTAACACGATTTAGCATTCAGCTTCATAGCTGAGTGGATAAAGTCCTTGCCTCTAATATATAAGATTGGTAGTTTGAATTCTGGCAGAAACTTTTCAAAAATATATATATAGAACTTTTTAGCCATAATATATTTACATACCGGTATATTATTATATATTTAAAATATATAATATATTGTAATATATGTAAATATATTATGGCTAAAAACATAAGTAGTAGTTAACCACATATTATGCATTAATATATATCAGAAGTAATATTATATATATATATATATATATATATATATATATATATATAAAAAAAGGGAAAGTAGCGGCGGCACTGGAAACAAGCAATATGGGTGCTATGTCCAGGGATATTGCTGCTTACCCCAGATGTACAGGAACGAAGAAAGGACAGCACTCCAAGTAAAAATATACTGGTCTTTAATCACCCATGCAGATGGGTGATTAAAGACCAGTATATTTTTACTTGGAGTGCTGTCCTTTCTTCGTTCCTATATATATATATATATATATATATATATATATATTTTTTTTTTCTATTATTTTTTTTAATTACACACTTATTTTGTTCCATAATTTTTTTACAATTGCTAAAAAAAAAATATAAATTTAATCTCTATTTCTGAAATGTTTCTGCCAGGATTCGAACTCCTAACCTTGTATAACCTTTATAGCTGAGTGGATAAGGTCCTTGCCTCTAATATGCAAGGTTGAAAGTTCAAATCCTAACAGAAAAATTTCAGAAATGGAGATTATATTTATATATTTTATATTTTTTTAGTAATTGTAAAATATTTATGGCACAAAATACATGTGTAATTATTACTATATATATATATATATATATATATATATATATATATATACATACATAGAGAGAGAGAATCATACTTCTGATATATATAAATGCATAATATGTTGGAAACTACTACTGATGTTTTTAGCCTATTTATATTTACATATATTATAACATATTATATATAATAATATATGTAAATATATTATGGCTAAAAACTTATATATATATAAATGTTTCTGCCAGGATTCAAACTTCCAACCTTGTACATTAGAGGCAAGGATGTTAACCAGTACACTATAACGCTACATGCTATCCTGCACAGAAAAATAAAATAAGTCTTCTGCTGAATAGGAATGTTCACTACATCAGAAACTTCTATGAGGTTTTTCTGACACAGTTTAGCATTCAGTTTTATATATGTACAATGTTTGGAGTTTAAATCCCAGCAGAAACTTTTCAGAAATAAGATTTAAATACACTGGAGTGTCCCCAAGCACTGACTCCATATATGAATATAGCTATATATGGAGCCAGAGCAGGGACTCCTAAGCCAAACTAGAGTCCTGACACCCTCCCCTCTTCAGAGTAGGGGGTGCCTGGGGTTCTCCCATCGACTTCCATTGTGCTCGGGTGCTCAGTAGAACACCCGAGCATCACAAAGTGTTCTACCCGAGCACTTTGGTGCTCGATCAACACTAATGCTAGGCCAACAAATAATTTAGCACCAGAAATCTGGAATGTATTTTTCATCAAAATTATGCATATTATTTATTAATGGAGGCAGTGTCCTCTCTAAATGTAGGCTGTTTGTGAATACTCATCACTCAGTCTGGCACCGCACCAGTGATCAGTCATGTGTAATACGTTTTAACCATAATATCTTCATACATAAATTATATTTCCTTAATTATTAAAAAACTGCATGTAATGTGATGGACAAGGTCATGAGGTATTCCAAGGATCCAGTTTGAGTATAGCAAGGCTGCATTATTTATCTCAGGTGCTGAGCCATCAATTTCCTTCGTATTCAGAAATATATAAAGTAAGGCTAGTTTCAGTCCAGCCAATTCTCTGCATATTTGCCGGGTTGCATCCGGATCTCCGCCGATTCCAATTATAGCTAATGGGACCAGCCCCAGGGTTCACCACCAATGAGGCCAGGTGAGGCGAATGCCTCATGCAGCACCAGGTAGGGGCAACTGAAGGGCCATGGGCTGAAGGAAAGGGGTTAGGTTAAAAAATTAGCATTTCAGTTTTCGCCTCAGGCAGCAGAAAGGCTAGGTGCACCCCAAGCCGGACAACATCCATTTAGCTTATGGCAATGCCAGATACACAGAGATCTGGCAGGATGTTCCCTGCCAAAACAGCTTGCCAGATCTTGCGAACCCTAGTGTAAAGCTAGCCTAAAGGTGCCGCCATACATTGTTTTTTGTATTTTTAATACAGTTTTTGGAGCCCAGACCTGGAGTGAATTCAAAAAGGAGAAGCAGTCTATGTCCTTAATACTTTGCTTTTATGATGCACTGACAGCCAGGAAATTCTTCTAACCTATATGCCAATATGCCTATAGACTTAATTGAGAAAAATGTGCTGAAAATTTTTCTTTTTGGCCTGAATATGTTAGGATCCTGCAGCCTCAACTATATTGCAAATTGCAATATTCAGTAAAGTTATAGCTGTAGTTTTTAAATGTATAATTTTTTTACTGCAGTATATGGCAGGTGAATGCAACTGTATATTCATACAGTTGTACAGCCCCTGGATTCTCCAATTTCTATTGGAGTATGCTAGCTATGAAAAAACATTGTTTTCAATGCACTTAGTTTAGAGAATTCTTCAATAATTTTGCTGTCGTTAGTGTCATGTTCGCTTGGCGCATCAATGTGGTTTCCACACTGTATTACTCATACAGCCAATGTATTCCAATACAGAAGTATTGGAATGCATTGTAAAGGGGATCAGACCCCCAAAAGTTGAAGTCGCAAAGTGGGACAAAAAATAAAGTGAAAAAAAAGTTGAAAAATAAAATTTTTGCCCGCAAAATTTTTAAGTTTCAAGTATAAAAAACAAGTCATTTTTCCCTAATAAAGTTTAAAACATATTAGGTATCGCCGTGTCCGTATTGACCGGCTCTATAAACATATCACATGACCTAACCCCTCAGATGAACACCGAAAAAATTTAAATATTAAAACTGTGCTAAATAAACAATTAATTTTTTTTGACCTTACATCACTAAAAGTACCTCACCAAGCGATCAAAAAGGCGTATTCCCGCCAAAGTATACATATTTGGGATTGCCGCGTCCATAAGAACCAGCTCTATAAAAATATCACATGACCTAACCCCTCAGGTAAAAACACCGTAATTTAAAAAAAATAAAAACTTAAAAAAAAGCAATTTTTTGTCACCTTTCATCCCAAAAAGTGTAATAGCAAGCGATCAAAAAGTCATATGCACACCAAAATAGTGCCAATCAAACCATCATCTTTTCCCGCAAAAATGGTACCCTACCTAATATAATCGTCCAAAAACTGAAAAAACTATGGCTTTCAGAATATGGAGACACTAAAACATGATTTTTTTTTGTTTCAAAAATGATATTATTGTGTAAAACTTGTTTGTCACCTTAAATCACAAAAAGTGTAATAGCAAGTGATCAAAAAGTCATATGCACCCTATAATAGTACCAATCAAACCGTCATCTCATCCCGAAAAAAATGAGCCCCTACACAAGACAGTCGCCCAAAAATTTTATAAAACTACGGCTTTCAGAATGTGGTGACACAAATAATTTTTTTCCAAAAATGCTTTGTTATGTAAAACTGAAGCAAACAGGTATCGCTGCGTCCGTAATAACCTGCTCTATAAAAATATCACATGACCTAACCCCTCAAGTGAATACCGTAAAAAAATAAAAATAAAAACTGTATAAAAAGCTATTTTTTGTCACCTTACATCACAAAAAGTGTAATAGCAAGCGATTAAAAAGTCATATGCACACCAAAATAGTGCCAATCAAACCGTAATTTCATCCCTCAAAAATGGTACCCTACCTAAGATAATCGCCCAAAAAATGAAAAAACTATGGCTCTCAGAATATGGAGACTCTAAAACATGATTTTATTTGTTTAAAAAATGAAATAATTGTGTAAAACTTACAAAAATTAAAAAAGTAGACATATTTGGTATTGTCGCGTCCGTGACAACCTGCTCTATAAAAATACCACATGATCTAACCTGTCAGATGAATGTTGTAAATAACAAAAAATAAAAACGTTGCAAATATGGATGAGCGAACCCGAACTGTATAGTTCGGGTTCGTACGGAATTTTGGGGTGTTCGTGACACGGACCCGAACCCGAACATTTACGTAAAAGTTTGGGTTCGGGTTCGGTGTTCGGCGCTTTCTTGGCGCTTTTTGAAAGGCTGCAAAGCAGCCAATCAACAAGTGTCATACTACTTGCCCCAAGAGGCCATCACAGCCATGCCTACTATTGGCATGGCTGTGATTGGCCAGTGCAGCATGTGACCCAGCCTCTATTTAAGCTGGAGTCACGTAGCGCCGCACGTCACTCTGCTCTGATCAGTGTAGGGAGAGGATGCAGCTGCTGTTAGGGTGAGATTAGGCAGGGATTTACTCAGCAAAAACACTTAATGAAGTGATTGATCTACAGCTGTGAATCATTCAACTTCTGCTAGTTAATTGCTCACTGTTTTTAGGCTGCCCAGAGCGTTTTTCTGTCACTTTTTTCTGGGGTGATCGGTGGCCATTTTGTGTCTTGTGGTGCGCCAGCACAAGCTGCCACCAAGTCCATTTAACCATCAATAGTGTGTTGTTGTTTTTTTGCTATATCCTACATCAGGGGCTTGGCTGTGCTTGCTATTTTATTGAGGGGTGAAATACAATTGCCAAATTAGCAGTACCCTAAATCTGGTGTTTCAGCTGTGGCTAGCCAATTGTAATACTGTCTGCTGTCTGGCAAAGGATATATTTTTTTCTGGGTTGAAATACAATTCCCAAATTAGCAATTCCCTAAATCAGTGGTTTCTGCTGTAGCAGGCCAAGTTTAAATCTATCCATAAAAGGGTATATTACATTGAAGGTGCGGATAGGGTCATTCTCAATAACTTCACACGCTACCGTGCATCTCCAAGTGTAATTCTGTCCGTAAAGGGATACCTGTCATCCATGCAGGGCCTAAATACTAGGCCTACAATTTATATTCAGCTAAATCTATGGTTTCTGCTGTGCCTGGTAAAGTTATTTAGTGTCCGTCAAAGCACAGTTTTTGTTCTGGGTTGAATTTCAATTCCCAAATTAGCAATTCCATAAATCAGTGGTTTCTGCTGTAGCAGGCCAAGTTTAAATCTATCCATAAAAGGGAACATTACATTGAAGGTGCTGATAGGGTCATTCTCAATAACTCCACACGCTACCGTGCATCTCCAAGTGTAATTCTGTCTGTAAAGGGATACCTGTCATCCATCCAGGGCCTAAATACTAGGCCTACAATTTATATTGAGCTAAATCTGTGGTTACTGCTGTGGCTGGTAAAGTTATTTAGTGTCCATCAAAGCACAGTTTTTGTTCTGGGTTGAATTTCAATTCCCAAATTAGCAATTCCATAAATCAGTGGTTTCTGCTGTAGCAGGCCAAGTTTAAATCTATCCATAAAAGGGTATATTACATTGAAGGTGCTGATAGGGTCATTCTCAATAACTTCACACGCTACCGTGCATCTCCAAGTGTAATTCTGTCCATAAAGGGATACCTGTCATCCAACCAGGGCTTAAATACTAGGCCTACAATTTATATTCAGCTAAATCTGTGGTTACTGCTGTGGCTGGTAAAGTTATTTAGTGTCCGTCAAAGCACAGTTTTTGTTCTGGGTTGAATTTCAATTCCCAAATTAGCAATTCCATAAATATGTGGTTTCTGCTGTAGCAGGCCAAGTTTAAATCTATCCATAAAAGGGTATATTACATTGAAGTTGCTGATAGGGTCATTCTCAATAACTTCACACGCTACCGTGCATCTCCAAGTGTAATTCTCTCCGTAAAAGGGATACCTGTCATCCAGGGCATAAATACAAGGCCTACAATTTATATTCAGCTAAATCTGTGGTTACTGCTGTGCCTGTATTAGTGTAATACGGTACCTAAATAAATAGCCAGATAGTGTTAGGTGCCTGTAAAAAAAAGGCCTGAATTAGAATTCAATACATTGGGGCAAATAATTTTTTTCTTATTGTGGTGAACGGTAACAATGAGGAAAACATCTAGTAAGGGACGCGGACGCGGACATGGTCGTGGTGGTGTTAGTGGACCCTCTGGTGCTGGGAGAGGACGTGGCCGTTCTGCCACAGCCACACGTCCTAGTGAACCAACTACCTCAGATCCCAGTAGCCGCCAGAATTTACAGCGATATTTGGTGGGGCCCAATGCCGTTCTAAGTATGGTAAAGCCTGAGCCAATGCAGGCATTAGTCAATTGGGTGGCCGACAGTGGATCCAGCACGTTCACATTATCTCCCACCCAGTCTTCTGCAGAAAGCGCACAGATGGCGCCTGAAAACCAAGCCCATCAGTCTGTCACATCACCAACATGCATATCAGGGAAACTGTCTGAGCCTCAAGTTATGCAGCAGTCTCTTATGCTGTTTGAAGACTCTGCTGGCAGGGTTTCCCAAGGGCATCCACCTAGCCCTTCCCCAGCGGTGGAAGACATAGAATGCACTGACGCACAACCACTTATGTTTTCTAATGATGAGGACATGGGAATACCACCTCAGCACGTCTCTGATGATGATGAAACACAGGTGCCAACTGCTGCGTCTTTCTGCAGTGTGCAGACCGAACAGGAGGTCAGGGAGGAACACTGGGTGGAAGACGATGCAGGGAACGATGAGGTCCTAGACCCCACATGGAATGAAGATCGTGCCACTGACTTTCAGAGTTCGGAGGAAGAGGCAGTGGTGAGACCGAGCCAACAGCGTAGCAAAAGAGGGAGCAGTGGGCAAAAGCAGAACACCCGCCGCCAAGAGAGTCCGCCTGCTACTGGCCACCGCCACCTGGGACCGAGCACCCCAAAGGCAGCTTCAAGGAGTTCCATCAGAGCCTGAAGCGAGGCATTAACGTTCTGAACCTTAGCACAACCTGCATGACCAGGCATCTGCATGCAAAGCATGAACTGCAGTGGAGTAAACACCTTAAAAACAAGGAACTCACTCAGGCTCCCCCTCTACCTCTTCTGCTGCTGCCGCCTCGGCCTCTTCCTCCGCCTCTGGAGGATTGTTGGCACCTGCCGCCCAGCAAACAGAGGATGTACCACCAACACCACCACCTCCATCACCAAGCATCTCCACCATGTCACATGGCAGCGTTCAGCTCTCCATCTCACAAACATTTGAGAGAAAGCGTAAATTCCCACCTAGCCACCCTCGATCCCTGGCCCTGAATGGCAGCATTTCTAAACTACTGGCCTATGAAATGCTGTCATTCAGGCTGTTGGACACAGACAGCTTCAAACAACTCATGTCGCTTGCTGTCCCACAGTATGTTGTTCCCAGCCGCCACTACTTCTCCAAGAGAGCCGTGCCTTCCCTTCACAACCAAGTATCCGATAAAATCAAGTGTGCACTGCGCAACGCCATCTGTGGCAAGGTCCACCTAACCACAGATACGTGGACCAGTAAGCATGGCCAGGGATGCTATATCTCCCTAACTGCACACTGGGTAAATGTAGTGGCGGCTGGGCCCCAGGCGGAGAGCTCTTTGGCGCACGTCCTTCCGCCGCCAAGGATCGCAGGGCAACATTCTTTGCCTCCTTTAGCCTCCTCCGCACAGCCTGGGGTAAACGTCAGCAGGCCATTCTGAAACTCATATGTTTGGGGGACAAGCCCCACACCGCGCAGGAGTTGTGGCAGGGTATTGAACAACAGACCGACGAGTGGTTGCTGCCAGTGAGCCTCAAGCCCGGCCTGGTGGTGTGCGATAATGGGCGAAATCTCGTGGCAGCTCTGGGACTAGCCGGTTTGACGCACATCCCTTGCCTGGAGAATGTCCTGAATTTGGTGGTGCAGAAGTTCATTCACAACTACCCCGACATGTCAGAACTCCTGCATAAAGTGCGGGCCGTCTGTGCACGCTTCCGGCGTTCACATCCTGCCGCTGCTCGCCTGTCTGCGCTACAGCGTAACTTTGGCCTTCCCGCTCACCGCCTCATATGCGACGTGCCCACCAGGTGGAACTCCACCTTGCACATGCTGGACAGACTGTGTGAGCAGCAGCAGGCCATAGTGGAGTTTAAGCTGCAGCACGCACGGGTCAGTCGCACTGCGGAACAGCACCACTTCACCACCAATGACTGGGCCTCCATGCGAGACCTGTGTGCCCTGTTGCGCTGTTTCGAGTACTCCACCAACATGGCCAGTGGCGATGACGCCGTTATCAGCGTTACAATACCACTTCTATGTCTCCTTGAAAAACACTTAGGGCGATGATGGAAGAGGAGGTGGCCCAGGAGGAGGAGGAGGAGGAAGAGGGGTCATTTTTAGCACTTTCAGGCCAGTCTCTTAGAAGTGACTCAGAGGGAGGTTTTTTTGCAACAGCAGAGGCCAGGTACAAATGTGGCCAGACAGGGCCCACTACTGGAGGACGAGGATGAGGAGGAGGTGGAGGAGGATGAGGATGAAGCATGTACACAGCGGGGTAGCACCCAATGCAGCTTGGGCCCATCACTGGTGCGTGGCTGGGAGGAAACGGAGGACGATGACGATACGCCTCCCACAGAGGACAGCTTGTCCTTACCTCTGGGCAGCCTGGCACACATGAGCGACTACATGCTGCAGTGCCTGCGCAATGACAGCAGAGTTGCCCACATTTCAACGTGTGCTGACTACTGGGTGGCCACCCTGCTTGATCCCTGGTACAAAGACAATGTGCCCACCTTACTTCCTGCACTGGAGCATGATAGGAAGAAGTGCGAGTACGAGCTCACGTTGGTAGACGTGCTACTGAGAGCATTTCCAAATGTCACAGGGGAAAAGTGGAAGCCCAAGGCGAAGGCAGAGGAGGAGCAAGAGGTCGCCAACGCAGCTGTGTCACGGCCAGCTCCTCTGAGGGCAGGGTTAGCATGGCAGAGATGTGGAAAAGTTTTGTCACCACGCCACAACTAACTGCACCACCACCTGATACGTAACGTGTTAGCAGGAGGCAACATTTCACTAACATGGTGGAACAGTACATGTGCACACCCCTCCACATACTGACTGATGGTTCGGCCCCATTCAACTTCTGGGTCTCCAAATTGTCCACGTGGCCAGAGCTAGCCTTTTATGCCTTGGAGGTGCTGGCCTGCCCGGCGGCCAGCGTTTTGTCTGAATGTGTATTCAGCACGGCAGGGGGCGTCATTACAGACAAACGCAGACGCCTGTCTACAGCCAATGTGGACAAGCTGACGTTCATAAAAATGAACCAGGCATGGATCCCACAGGACCTGTCCATCCCTTGTGCAGATTAGACATTTATAACTACCTCCCCTTAACCATATATTCTTGTACTCCAGGGCACATCTTCATTCAATCCTCTTTTTTTAAATTTACCATTATATTGCGGGGCAACCCAAAGTTGAATGAACCTCTCCTCTGTCTGGCTGCCGGGGCCTAAAAATATCTGACAGTGGCCTGTTCCAGTGGTGGGTGACATGAAGCCTGATTCTCTGCTATGACATGAAGCCTGATTCTCTGCTATGGGACCTCTCTCCTCTGTCTGGGTGCCAGGGCCTAAATATCTGACAGTGGTCTGTTCCAGTGGTGGGTGACATGAAGCCTGATTCTCTGCTATGACATGAAGCCTGATTCTCTGCTATGGGACCTCTCTCCTCTGTCTGGGTGCTGGGGCCTAAATATCTGACAGTGGCCTGTTCCAGTGGTGGGTGACATGAAGCCTGATTCTCTGCTATGGGACCTCTCTCCTCTGTCTGGGTGACGGGGCCTAAATATCTGACAGTGGCCTGTTCCAGTGATGGGTGACATGAAGCCTGATTCTCTGCTATGACATGAAGCCTGATTCTCTGCTATGGGACCTCTCTCCTCTGTCTGGGTGCCGGGGCCTAAATATCTGACAGTGGCCTGTTCCAGTGGTGGGTGACATGAAGCCTGATTCTCTGCTATGGGACCTCTCTCCTTTGTCTGGGTGCCTGGGCCTAAATATCTGACAGTGGCCTGTTCCAGTGGTGGGTAACATGAAGCCTGATTCTCTGCTATGGGACCTCTCTCCTCTGTCTGGGTGCCGGGGCCTCAAAATATCTGACAGTGGCCTGTTCCAGTGGTGGGTGACATGAAGCCTGATTCTCTGCTATGGGACCTCTCTCCTCTGTCTGGGTGCTGGGGCCTAAAAATATCTGACAGTGGCCTGTTCCAGTGGTGGGTGACATGAAGCCTGATTCTCTGCTATGGGACCTCTCTCCAATTGATATTGGTTAATTTTTATTTATTTTTTTATTCATTTCCTTATCCACATTTGTTTGCAGGGGATTTACCTACATTTTTCTGCCTTTTGCAGCCCTCTAGCCCATTCCTGGGCTATTTTACAGCCTTTTTAGTGCCGAAAAGTTCGGGTCCCTATTGACTTCAATGGGGTTCAGGTTCGGGGCGAAGTTCGGGTCGAGTTCGGATCCCGAACCCGAACATTTTCAGGAAGTTCGGCCGAACTTCTCGAACCCGAACATCCAGGTGTTTGCTCAACTCTAGTTGCAAAAACAGCTATTTCTTATTACATTGCCTCACATAAAGTGTAATGTAGAGCAACCAAAAATCATATGTACTCTAAAATAGTACCAAAAAAAATGCCAACTTATCCTGTAGTTTCCAAAATGGTGTCACTTTTTTCGAGTTTCTACTCTAGGGGTGCATCAGGGGTGCTTCAAATGGGACATGGTGTCAAAAAACCAGTCCAGCAAAATCTGCCTTCCAAAAACCGTATGGCATTCCTTTCCTTCTATGCCATGCCGTGTGCCCGTACAGCAGTTTACGACCACATATGGGGTGTTTCTGTAAACTATAGAATCAGGGCCATAAATATTGAGTTTTGTTTGGCTGTTAACCCTTGCTTTGTAACTGGAAAAAATGGATTCAAATGGAAAATCTGCCAAATAAGTGAAATTTTTAAATGTTATCTCTATTTTCCATTAATGCTTGTGGAACACCTAAAGGGTTAACAAAGTTTGTAAAATCAGTTTTGAATACCTTGAGGGGTGTAGTTTGTAAAATGGGGTAATTTTTGGGTGGTTTCTATTATGTAAGCCTGAAAAAATGTTTTTTTTTTTAAATTTACTGAAAAATGTTAAGATTTGCTTCTAAACTTCTAAGCCTTCTAGCGTCCCCAGAAAATAAAATGGCACTCAAAAAATTATCCAAACATGAAGTAGACATACGGGGAATGTAAAGTAATAACTATTTTTGTAGGTATTACTATCTATTATAAAAGTAGAGAAATAGACATTTGGAAATTTGCAAATTGGAATTTTTTTATAAATAATTATATATATTTTTTACTCCATTTTACCATGAAGTACAATATGTGACGAGAAAACAGTCTCCGAATGGCCTGGATAAGTAAAAGCTTTTTAAAGTTATCACCACATAAATTGACATGTCAGATTTGTAAAAAATGGCCTGGTCCTTAACTCCTTAAAGGGAACCTGTCATGTGGATTTTTGATTATAATCTAACTAATTATATACAATCATTAACTACTAAAAAGTACCTTAGATGTATTCACTTACTGGTGTGACAGATGGTTACCTCATAATATACACACAAAGATGCCGCAATGCCGCATGCTAACCTTCTGCCCACCTTCTGCTGATTCATATGGAAAAAAACTGTCATTCAGCAGCAGGTGGGCGGGAAGAGTCAGGAGCTCATGAATATTCAGGACTCATCATTATGAGCTGGAGCTTTTCAATACAAGATGTTGGCAGATTGACTGGGTCAATTAAAGAAAGTGACCCTGCATTTTGCTAAGAGAATCAGTCACTTATTTATGTTGCCCTTAGTTAGGACACCATAAAACTGGTGACAGGTTCCCTTTAAGGTGAAAAATGGCAGGGTCCTGAAGGGGTTAAGGGTGTGGCAAGTACTAGAAACAACACAGACGCCTATTGATCCACAAGGTAAACATGTCAAACCAAACCACGTGTTGCTAGTCTCACAGATCTACTGTCGCGGGGACGTTCATATGTCTCGGTACGTCCGTGAAAGTACCATCACTATGTTTATTATCCTGTGTTTATTAACCATTCACTGTGACATCACTGTGTTTATTATCCCTGTACTGTGACATCACAGTGTTTATTATCTTTGTACTGTGACATCAATGTATTTATTATCCCTGTACTGTGACATCACTGTGTTTATTATTCCTTTATTGTGACATCCCTGTGTTTATTATACCTGTACTGTGACATCACTGTGTTTATTATTATGTACTGTGACATCACTGTGTTTATTATTCCTGTACTGTGACATCACTGTGTTTATTATTCCTGTACTGTGACATCACTGTGTTTATTATCCCTGCACTGTGACATCACTGTGTTTATTATTCCTGTACAGTGACATCACTGTGTTTATTATTCCTGTACTGTGACATCACTGTGTTTATTATCCCTGCACTGTGACATCACTGTGTTTATTATCCTTGTATTGTGACATCAATGTGTTTATTATTGCGTACCAGGTCATCACTGTGTTTATTAGCCCTGTACTGTGACATCACTGTGTTTATTATTCTGTACTGTGACATCACTGTGCTTATTATTGTGTATTGTGACATCACTGTGTTTATTATCCCTGTACTGTGTTTATCTTTGCACATCGATGTGGAATATTGAACATTTTAACCCCTTGAGTACCGGAGGTTTTTGTGTTTTCATTTTTCTTCCCTGTCCTCATGGAGCCATAAACTTTTTATTTTTGCATTCACATAGCTGTATAAGGGCTTGTTTTTGTGGGACAAGTTTTTTTTTCTAATGCCAACATTTAATATGGCATGCAATGTAGTGGAAAGCAGGAAAAAAATTCCAGGTGGGGTGGAATAAAAAAAAAAAAAAGCAATTCTGCCACAGTTTTATGGGTTTTGTCCCTACAGTGTTACCTATGCGGTAAAACAGACCTGTGCCCTTCATTCTCTATGTCAGTATGATTACAAAAATGCTAACAAATAAGATACTGGAAGTATGTGTCAAAAATTAGATTTGGCAGTCACAGACTATAATGAAGATAAAATAAAAGATGCATAATTTCAAAACTACTTTATTTGTATGTGTTTTCTTATGTTTTAATACGGAAAAAATATATATTATATATATATTTTGACCTCCATAACTTTTTTATAGTTACATCTACTGAGCTGTGTGGGGTCTCTTTTTTTTCAGGACGATCTGTAGTTTTTATTGATACCGTTTTGGCATGTGTGTGACTCATAGTGCTTCTTTTGGCTTCCAATGCGTGCCTCCGTTCCGCACCATACCGTATGTCCCAGATTGCGGACACATTCAAGTGAATGGGTCCGCATCCGTTATGCGGGGTGCACATGGCCGGCGACCGTGTATTGCGGACCAGCTGTATGCGGGCCGCAATACGGCCATGGCCGGGCAATGGCCGTGTGCATGAGGCCTAAGCCAGGGTTTCTCAATTCCGGTCTTCAGGACCCACCTACCAGTCATGTTTTTAGGATTTCCTTAGTATTGAGCAGGTGATATAATTAGTGTCCATGCATCAGGACTTACCACAGGTATTCATTTTGTGGGATATCATAAATCCTGACCGGTAGGTGGTTCCCGAGGACTGGAGTCAAGAAACCCTGGTCTAAGCTCTATTTGTAGTTATCCCATGGAGGCCTGTGTCATGCCCTGCTCAGGCTATGTGCGGAGGTCTGCCAGATTAGCAGCACATGTGTAGCCTTTTGTTTTTGTTTGGAGTTGAGCTATATCCGCCTCCCTTCAGGTGCCCTGGGTAGGGTCATTGGTTTGAGTTTAAATTACGCCCACTCCCAGTGTCCTGTGCGGGTTATAGCTTCTGTCTGGCTCTGTGAAAGGAAGGAAGGATTTGCTGTTCCTGCTCCTGCTCAGAAAAGATAAGTTGGTTTTCGTTTTCTTGTGATTGGCTGTCTAGGCTGTTAGAGAGACGCCTGCCCCCTCCAGGTTCTGAGGGAGCAGGCTGCCTCTATCCCCCTTTCACCATCTTAGGGATTTTAGGGAATTTTTAGCCCAGGCACGAGTACACGTTATTCCCACCTTCAGGGTCTGAACGTGGGCATAGAAGTATAGGGAGAGTTGGTAGGGATTTGTCAGGAGGTGATCTTGATCCCCAGCTTCTCACCTAGACACTTGTACGTTTATTTTCTGTGTATCTGGTATCCTGTCCGCCGTGACAGCCTGCCACACATACGGGGTAACTGGTCCTAACCCAGAAGCACACTCTTCCAGGTTTTTCTCCATCTAGATGCCATGGTCACACTTGACCACGGCATTTAAAGGGTTAAATGCCTGAGATTGGCATGATTACTGGTTGCGAATATTTGCCCCGAGCCCCTGCTGTTTGAAACAGCAGAGACCCACCAGCTACAGTATGGCGCCCACTGTGCTTGCCAGCAGGCTCCATATTTAAAGACCCTCCAGACGCCGTACATGTATTGCACTGGTATCCTAAGGGTTAAATAATGTTTAAAGGCAATGACTCATTCCAGAAACTTTGATTCATGAGTTTCTAGCATCTCTGGTAATAGTTTTTGTAAAAGATATATGTCCCATGAAGGACACAATATTACCCTGTATTAAAAAAAATAGATTAATATGTTGATAAAATAGGCTATAAACGACTGTAATAACAACTGATTGAAAGTTCACGCCTTCCTTTTAAATCAGTCGTCAAAAAATGAGACCCTTGAAACACAATAATATGTGGATAGCTGAATAGATTTAATTCTTATCTCTGAACTTCCTCTACAGTAAGTTTGCAATTTTTTTTATCGTAATGCCTATTCATCCGGACTCCAAAGGTCTGACAAACAGTACAGCGAACTCAAAGATATTTAATTTGCATGCAGAACGTGGGCTTACTGAATGAAAGTCATTTAAGAAACAAAAAATACATTGTTGCAAACTCTTTGAGACTGAATATACAGACAAACATCTCAGTCGACAATAGAGAGTAACTGTCAACTCTTTGTAGATTTACAAACTCTTCCCGACTTTAATAAAGTGTGCAGTAAAACATCAGAGGATTTCATTATCTCATGCCTGCATACATTATAGCAGTAATAATTAATTTTCTCTTCAATCAGCAGATTTGGAGATAAGCTGCTACGTAGGCAGCCCAGTGAACAGTGTGCATTCATTGTATAGTTAGCTAAAATATAGTTAGATCTGATGACTATGAGAAAAGATAAAGCTATGTGCAGTAATAATTACGAGACTTCAATCATTCAGGGTGACTTAGCAAGTGGCAGATTTTCGAGCAGAAAGTTTCTGCGACCGAAAATCAGTTCCATCTACCTGAATGGGGTTGCTTTAGCATCAAGAACATGAATTTCTGCAACCCCCATTCAGATTAAGGCTATATGCACACGACTGTATGTGTTTTGCGGTCCGCCCCAAAAAAACGGATGACATCTGCATATCATCCGTTTTTTTTGCAGATCCAATGTAACAATGCCTAAAACGGACAAGAATAGGACATGTTCTATTTTTTTTGCGGGGCTACAGAACGGACATGCTGATGCGGACAGCACACAGTGTGCTGCCCGCATTTTTTGCGGACCCATTAAAATATATGAGTCCGCATTCTATCTGCAAAAAAAATGGAACGTACATGGAAACAAACAACGTTCTGTCGTGGAAACTTTTATTAGCATAGGATGACTGTAGTGGACTTTCTCTTTAGATTAGGAATGTAGGTTTATTTTGTATATGCCTCCCTGTGTAAAGTCTGACCAGATTACGGTTATAAGAGAGCGTGATCAGGTCAGAACGGTACCAGAGAAATTCTATAGATCAGCACTCAAGTTCCTACTCCTCCATGTGAAAGCCGCCACCTTTGGTTTGAGGGGGATCTAATGGATGCTGGCGCTGAGAGCAATGTTCTTAGTGAAAGCTACCAGCGGGTCCTCATCAGCAACGGTGGGGTATAGTACACTGATGCTGGTCTCACTGAACCATGGGGGTCCCAACATGCTGCTAAACATAGGTTGGTGGGACTGGTGTCCATGTAAACACTATATCACCTTTTTGGTCGACCCTGCTTTAAAACACCTTCCTCAGGGACTGATTTGCCTGATGGAACCATGTCTGATAGAGGTTCACTTTGGGTCGGTAGGAGACTTGCACTGGACTAAATGAATGTTGTCCCATTAGAGGGCAGTATCCGTTTAAGGACAATCTGCTTCATTTGGAAGCATTTGCACGTGTCCTGGGGGTGATGGTGGTTTGTAATCAGCAGGCCACATGAGCATGTTTGAGCTCCACTCACCGGCACTGTCAAAAGGTGTCCAAATATGCCCCTTCCAGTTCTGAAATGTGTTCCTATTGGTTAAGACATGAGGTGTATTGTACCTGCCTAACTGTAATATTATTGGGTGGCCATGTGCCATGGAGGGCGGGGTTAGCCCAATAAAAGGTCTAAGGCATGTTAACAGGAGAGCAGAATTTCTTGGAAACTAAGCAGACTGTACGCGAGTCTTCTTTCATCGGTGCTGGTTGCATACACTTGCAAGTCTCCTTATACAGATGTAGCAGGGTTAACACTCAAACTCTTATCTCAAATTTCTTAACTCATCGTGTTATCTTGAAACAAAAGTCATTGAAAAGCAATTGAAGGTGTTTGCTTAACGCATTTAGTTTAGATAACACATCTCATAAAGCATGAGTATTAACTACATCTGTATCTAAAAGAGCTAATAGTACTTCACAGGGATCAAGATTCAGCGGTACTAATGGACCCGGCCCACTATTGCAGTTCGTGTGCATGTAGCCTAATGGACCTGATTTTAAGTAGCAAAAAGCTTCTGCAACAAAATTTGCTGTGTCTGAAGGAACTTTAACATTGGCTTGGAAACTATAAGGCCTCATTATCATGTCCATGTCCATGATGACATCGGTGACTAGTGATGAGCGAAGTTAAAAAAATTTGATTCGGCTGCTTTGCCGAATTTCACTTTGTAACTAATTACTTTGTCACAAAGTAGTGGGCGCAATGACGGGGAACAGCGACTGTGCCGCCTTCCGTCACTGACTTTCTCAGAGTCTGCGTTCATTGCTGATTGCGGCGTTAGAGAAGAAAAATGAGGGCTTTCAGGGGTTAATCAATTTAAAAAATATAATACTTACCTTATCCATTTGAGAGCGAAGAGGCCGCCGCGGCCATCTTGGTCGAAGATCCCAAGCGAAATCTCGCGCAGTGCATGATAATGTCATCACACTGCCCAGTGTGGCGACGTCATACGTAACTACACACAAGATTTTGCGTGGGACCTTCAATCAAGGTGGCCGCAGCGGCCTCCTTGCTCTCGAATACTCAAGTGAGTATTATTTTCTTTTTTTACAGCCATTTCAGGGAAAATTCATTCGCTACCATGAAGCACGAGGAAATTCAGCTCCACGGCGAATCAAGTTTTCCCTGAAATTCGGATCAAAGTCCACTTCATATACTTCGATTTGCTCAATCCTAAAGGCGACAAAATGGCCAATGGTTTATCAGAGAAGATGTTGGAAATGTCAAGAAGAGCCAATGAAACCTGAAGGGTACTCTGAGAAGCACTTCTGCACCTCTGCGGTTTCAGTAAATGTTTAGGCCCCCTATGAGACTGGCATATGTTAACATCCATCTTAATAAAATTCTTTCCTGTGTTGCCAAAGTTAGCATATTCTTGCAAAGCACCTTTCAGTTGTGTGAATAGGATAAAGTGGATAAAAATAATGGACTTGATATTTCTGTACCCAGAATGTACAGTAGCCACGTCATTGCTGTGTTTTGTATGAAAGCACAATCACCATAGCTGAGCATATAAATAACTACTATTGAGCAGAGTCATTAAAAGTACTTACGTAAAAGATATTCAGCACTGTCGTGATCATAATCTGTGTCTTCTGGGAAGTGATTTATATTTACACACACCCCTCTTTTTTGGCCTAAGTATCAGTGAAATAATGAAAGTTAGTAGACAAAATGTGTGAGCATGCAATAAAAACAGCAAAGTCAAAGAATATAAAAATCTTACATCAAACAATTTTTGCAAACAAATTAAAAAAACATTCAAGTGTAAGCAGGATTTAACCCTTTCCTTATCCCTAGCAGGTTTTCAGATCAGGCTAGGATACTGTAACTATTGCCCCTTTTAACAATATGTCAGGGAAGGGAAGCATTAACTGATCTGAACATGTTTCTGACTCAAAGCTGCATTTCTCACTTTTTTTGAGATTTGATACTTTTGCCGCATATAATCACGGTGATATACAGACTAAGGCCTATTGCACACGGCCGTAGGTGTCCAGTGCCCGTGCTGCGGACCGCATATGCGGATCCGCAATACACAGGCGCCGTTCCGTGGGCATTCCACATCACGGATGCGGACCCATTCACTTCAATGGGTCCGCAAATCCGGAGATGCGGAATGGTGCGGAACGGAAGCACGGAACGGAACCCTACCGAAGCACTACGGAGTGTTTCCGTGGGGTTTTCTCCCGTACTTCTGTTCCGTAAAAAGAAAGAACATGTCCTATATTATTGCGGAATGGGCGGATCGCGGACCCATTAAAGTGAATGGGTCCGTGATCCGCTGCCCCACGGTCGGTGTTCATGCATTGCAGCAGCACGGCCATGGGGCGCTCACGTTTGTGTGCAGGAGGCCTAATAGCTGAGAAATGCTGCTGCAGAATATGCTCTGTGCCAGTTTTATCTAGTCATAATGTGAATTGTTTAAAATGAAGGAGGCTGAATTAGTCAGATTTTTTAAAAATAGGTTTTCTAGGGGATATTTTTTAATAAGGAACCTTAGGGGCAGATTGGCTGGGCACATAATATCGAAGGCACTATAGGAATCATTATAAGAGGAAGACCAGACAGCATGCTGAAGGTAGGGGTGGACTGGTGTTGTGGCCCACATCTCACCTCCTAAGCCCCCTGTTCCATATCTTAATAAGAAACAATAGGATGAGAAGGAGGACATAAAGTGGCAGCTGCTGATGGCCACCAGAGAGGGACAGCTTCTGGGGAGGTATGTTGTGCTGCATTGTGGTATTTGGTTCTTTGGGGTGATATTCTGTGCTGTACTATGGTATTTCTAACCCTGACAACTTGTGTTGGCCCCATCTACTTGTGCTGCCCCACCTGTTGTCAATTTGCACCCACCTACAACACAGGGGACATTTTTAGTTTTTTACCAGGTCCACTTCCAAGTTTCCAGTCTGCCCATGAGGGCCGAAATGGGTTAAAAAATTAAAATAAATAATTATTCAACAATACTCCAACACTGCCATCCCAATGCTACTTAGGTCCTGGTCCTCTCTGCTTCAACTTTGTGGCTCAACATACAGGAAGTGGCTTGGACTGCCCGCTCAGCCACCTGCATGATGCAGAGATGACATGCTTCAGCCACTGCTTAACCCTGTGTTTATCCATTTGAATGGGCATTTTGCATTTCAGAAGCTTTTTTTAATATCCCAACCACTGCAGTGCCTCCCAGTATATACAGTGGGATGCGAAAGTTTGGGCAACCCTGTTAATCGTCATGATTTTCCTGTATAAATCGTTGGTTGTTACGATAAAAAATGTCAGTTAAATATATCATATAGGAGACACACACAGTGATATTTGAGAAGTGAAATGAAGTTTATTGGATTTACAGAAAGTGTGCTATAATTGTTTAAACAAATTAGGCAGGTGCATAAATTTGGACACTGTTGTCATTTTATTGATCCCAAAACCTTTAGAACTAATTATTGGAACTCAAATTGGCTTGGTAAGCTCAGTGACCCCTGACCTACATACACAGGTGAATCCAATTATGAAAGAGTATTTAAGGGGGTCAATTGTAAGTTTCCCTCCTCTTTTAATTTTCTCTGAAGAGTAGCAACATGGGGGTCTCAAAACAACTCTCAAATGACCTGAAGACAAAGATTGTTTACCATCATGGTTTAGGGGAAGGATACAGAAAGCTGTCTCAGAGATTTCAGCTGTCTGTTTCCACAGTTTGAGTAAATGGAAGACGACAGGCTCAGTTCAAGTTAAGGCTCGAAGTGGCAGACCAAGAAAGATCTCGGATAGACAGAAGCGACGAATGGTGAGAACAGTCAGAGTCAACCCACAGACCAGCACTAAAGACCTACAAAATCATCTTAATGCAGATGGAGTCACTGTGCATTGTTCAACCATTCGGCGCACTTTACACAAGGAGATGCTGTATGCAAGAGTGATGCAGAGGAAGCCTTTTCTCCGCTCACTGCACAAAAAGTGCCGCTTGAGGTGGGCTAAAGCACATTTGGACAAGCCAGCTTCATTTTAGAATAAGGTGCTGTGGACTGATGAAACAAATATTTAGTTATTTGGCCATAACAAGGGGCGTTATGCATGGAGGAAAAAGAACACAGCATTCCAAGAAAAACACCTGCTACCTACAGTAAAATATGGTGGTGGTTCCATCATGCTGTGGGGCTGTGTGGCCAGTGCAGGGACTGGGAATCTTGTCAAAGTTGAAGGACACATTGATTCCACTGAGTATCAACAGATTCTGGAGACCAATGTCCAGGAATCAGTGACAAAGCTGAAGCTGCGCCGGGGCTGGATCTTTCAACAAGACAACGACCCTAAACACTGCTCAAAATCCACTAAGGCATTTATGCAGAGGAACAAGTACAACGTTCTGGAATGGCCATCTCAGTCCCCAGACCTGAATATAATTGAAAATCTGTGGGGTGACTTAAAGAGAGCTGTCCATGCTCGGAAGCCATCAAACCTGAATGAACTAAAGATATTTTGTAAAGAGGAATGGTCCAAAATACCTTCAACCAGAATCCAGACTCTCATTGGAACCTAAAGGAAGCGTTTAGAGGCTGTAATTTCTGCAAAAGGAGGATCTACTAAATATTGATTTCATTTCTTTTTTGTGGTGCCCAAATTTATGCACCTACCTAATTTTGTTTAAACAATTACACTGCGTGCAGAATTATTAGGCAAATGAGTATTTTGACCACATCATCCTCTTTATGCATGTTGTCTTACTCCAAGCTGTATAAGCTCGAAAGCCTACTACCAATTAAGCATATTAGGTGATGTGCATCTCTGTAATGAGAAGGGGTGTGGTCTAATGACATCAACACCCTATATTAGGTGTGCATAATTATTAGGCAACTTCCTTTCCTTTGGCAAAATGGGTCAAAAGAAGGACTTGACAGGCTCAGAAAAGTCAAAAATAGTGAGATATCTTGCAGAGGGATGCAGCACTCTTAAAATTGCATAGCTTCTGAAGCGTGATCATCGAACAATCAAGCGTTTCATTCAAAATAGTCAACAGGGTCGCAAGAAGCGTGTGGAAAAACCAAGGCGCAAAATAACTGCCCATGAACTGAGAAAAGTCAAGCGTGCAGCTGCCAAGATGCCACTTGCCACCAGTTTGGCCATATTTCAGAGCTGCAACATCACTGGAGTGCCCAAAAGCACAAGGTGTGCAATACTCAGAGACATGGCCAAGGTAAGAAAGGCTGAAAGACGACCACCACTGAACAAGACACACAAGCTGAAAAGTCAAGACTGGGCCAAGAAATATCTCAAGACTGATTTTTCTAAGGTTTTATGGACTGATGAAATGAGAGTGAGTCTTGATGGGCCAGATGGATGGGCCCGTGGCTGGATTGGTAAAGGGCAGAGAGCTCCAGTCCGACTCAGACGCCAGCAAGGTGGAGGTGGAGTACTGGTTTGGGCTGGTATCATCAAAGATGAGCTTGTGGGGCCTTTTCGGGTTGAGGATGGAGTCAAGCTCAACTCCCAGTCCTACTGCCAGTTTCTGGAAGACACCTTCTTCAAGCAGTGGTACAGGAATTGGTCTGCATCCTTCAAGAAAAACATGATTTTCATGCAGGACAATGCTCCATCACACGCGTCCAAGTACTCCACAGCGTGGCTGGCAAGAAAGGGTATAAAAGAAGAAAATCTAATGACATGGCCTCCTTGTTCACCTGATCTGAACCCCATTGAGAACCTGTGGTGCATCATTAAATGTGAGATTTACAAGGAGGGAAAACAGTACACCTCTCTGAACAGTGTCTGGGTGGCTGTGGTTGCTGCTGCACGCAATGTTGATGGTGAACAGATCAAAACACTGACAGAATCCATGGATGGCAGGCTTTTGAGTGTGCTTGCAAAGAAAGGTGGCTATATTGGTCACTGATTTGTTTTTGTTTTGTTTTTGAATGTCAGAAATGTATATTTGTGAATGTTGATATGTTATATTGGTTTCACTGGTAAAAATAAATAATTGAAATGGGTATATATTTGTTTTTTGTTAAGTTGCCTAATAATTATGCACAGTAATAGTCACCTGCACACACAGATATCCCCCTAAAATAGCTAAAACTAAAAACAAACTAAAAACTACTTCCAAAAATATTCAGCTTTGATATTAATGAGTTTTTTGGGTTCATTGAGAACATGGTTGTTGTTCAATAATAAAATGAATCCTCAAAAATACAACTTGCCTAATAATTCTGCACTCCCTGTATAGCACACTTTGTGTAAATCCAATAAACTTCATTTCACTTCTCAAATATCACTGTGTGTGTCTCCTATATGATATATTTAACTGCCATTTTTTATCGTAACAACCAACAATTTATACAGGAAAATCATGACGATTAACAAGGTTGCCCAAACTTTTGCATCCCACTGTATATATATATATATATATATATATATATATACTGTATGTATGTATATATTGTAAGAAAGTACCTGGAATCATCGTGGATGGAAGGTATGTGTCACCGAGATTCCTGGCCTCAGTGAAGTAAGAGCCGGTATTTTGTGTCAGAAGCAGCTATTGCTAATTGACACCTTGAGATTTAGCATGGCTGTCATAGCTGATCCGGGCTCTTACTGGGAGTAGTGAATGTGCTGGGTGGGTGAATACTCCCTATGTTCCAGGCCGGGTTTTGCCAGGCATAAAAACCAGCCACCACTGCCAGGTGTGTGGATTTATCTCCGTCTGACAGTGGAGTTTGTGTGCTGTGAACTGAGCGCTGTGCTGGGATTTGAGGTTTAAGCCGGGCTGGAGGACTCAGGCCCCTCTATAGGCGAACAGGCTGCCTATGGACTTGATGAGGCTGAACTGCTAACAGGGTTTGAATTAACACCCAGGAGTAAAGGTGACTTTTATTGCTTATGGACTTTTCTTGTGTGTCAACAAACACCAAGCCACTTGCGTTTTGTGATACACCTTATCTGCATTTTGTTATACACCAATGTGTAAATAAACACCGCTGTTTGATTCAAGAACTGTGCACTTATACTGCATCTGCTAGTCCTAACTACCAGAGTGAATCCCCACAATTGGTGGAGGATGCGGTCAAGCGCAATGAGGCTGGTGTGAACACCAATGTATTTTTGGGTTAGCATTTTTGGGCACAGTTGTATGTCGTACATCAAACCAGCTGTATTTCAACCCGTGCCCCACGACAAAATGAAGGCTGTTGTGAAGATCCTCATGGAGGCTAACTTGCAGCAGCGAGAGACCAACCAGCACCAAAGTGAGGCTAATAATCAGTAGCAGGGGACCAACCAGTTGCTGCTACAACACGTGATGGCTTTGAAGACAGCAGGAGCAACCTCAAGCATCCACGATGTCCGGAAATCAATCCGTGCAGTGATCCCTAAGATGACACCCACAGACGACATCGAAACCTACCTGGTGATGTACGAGAAAGTGGCCACCAGGGAAAATCTGCCCCGAGACAAGTGGGCTGAGGTAATCACACCTTTCCTGGCATCAGATTCCCAGCGGGTGTATTTCGACTTGCCGGATGATCAAGCGGCCAACTACCCGAATGTAAAGGGTGAGATTTTGGCAAGACTGGGGGTGAATGTGTTGGTCAGGGCCCAGCGGGTACATCAGTGGGGGTTTAAGCCGGCTGAGCCCTTGAGACCCCAGTATTATGACTTACTCCACCTTTTGCAAAAGTGGCTACAGCCTGATGTGCTGAATTCCATGGCTATGCTGGATAGAATATTGACTGACATATTCTGGAGGGCACTGCCACCCCCTCTCCAGCACTGGATGGGCCAGGTATCTCCTGGAAATGGTGGACCTGGAGGAACGCTATGAGGCAACCAAGAATCTCAGGGGGGGTTGTTTTAGGAGGAGGGCAGGCAAACTCCAGAACTCCCCACCCCAGGCCCACCGGTATGAGCCAATAAAACCCCCCGGGAGGTTCCCCCTATGGACCGGACACAGTTAATCTGCTGCCGGTGTCAGGAACCTGGCCACACCAGGGCTGAGTGTCCTCATCGGGTTGAGCCCATGGACACTAATTGTGGTTACCGACAATGGCTATCTGCTTGGAAACTGTGTGCCACAGGTATCCCGGAGGCTCTAGACCACTTATGCCAGGTGGAAGTGGGATAGACTCAAGCGGAGGCGCTGCTGTACTCAGGGAGCTTGGTGACCCTGGTAAGGGCTACCCTTGTGCGGTCCGCTGAGTATACTGGCCGGAAAGTTGGAGTGATGTGCATTCATGAAGACTTGAAAGTCTACCCCACAGCGCTGGTGTCTCTAACCACAGTGGCCGGCAGGTGGACCCACAAAGTGGCAGTCGCCACAAATCTTCACTATGAACTCATAATAGGGAGAGACTTTCCAGGTGTCCCTGCCCTATGGCCGGTTGTGAGAGTTAAGGATACCCCTGAGACATGAATAAGCTCAGGAGATTGGCCTTGTCCAGGGGAATGGCCGAAGGGCCAGCAGTAGGGGTGACCGCCATTTCGGTGGAAGAGGGGGAGACCACCCCGCATAGAGTAATGGTGGGAGATGTGAAGGAGTTGCCACCGGGTCCTGGGTGGCAGACCTCATCTCCGGGGAGAATATCGGTACAGCCCAATGCCGAGACCCAACCCTATCCAAGGCCTGGGAGAATGTGGTAATGTATGATGGTGTACCCCAACAACCTGGGGTCGAGTCAATGTTTTCACGTTTTGTGGTCCACCAGAATATGCTATATTGGGTAAACCAGCTGCGGGGTGAACCTGTTGAACAGTTGGTGGTGCCCGGGGCCTATTGAAAACCTGTATTATATTTAGCACACCAACATGTTCTCGGGGGTCATCTGGGACTGCAGAAGACACAGGACCGGATACTACAACAATTTTACTTGCCCAGTGTCTTTAGAGAGGTGGATTACTTTTGTAAGTCTTGCCCGACCTGCCAAACCACTAGCCCCCAGCACCTGTTCCGCAGTCCCTTAGTGACCCTCCCCATTATCAAGGTACCATTTGAGAGAATCGCTATGGATCTCGTAGGTCCAGTACCAAAGTCCGCTAGGGGGCACCAACACATCTTTGTCATCCTGGACTACGCCACTTGGTACCCAGGGGCGGTGCCAATGCGACATACATCGGCCAAACTCATAGCAAAAGAGTTAATGGAGATGTTTTCCCGAGTCAGGATACCCAAAGAGGTTATGACTGACCAGGGGACTCCTTTTATGTCCAAGGTCATGTGGGAGCTTTGTAAGTTGCTGAATATCAAACAGATACGGACATCCATCTATCATTCGCAAACTGACGGCCTAGTAGAAAGGTTTAATCAAATGTTAAAACGAGTAGTAGCTAAGTATGGAAAGGACTGGGACCTCCTTATGCCCTATCTCATGTTCGCAGTGTGAGAAGTGCCCCAGGCCTCTACTTGGTTCTCGCCCTTCAAACTACTATATGTCAGACTTCCAGTGGTCTATTGGACATAGCCAAAGAGGTATGGGAGAAACAACCCGCACCATATAAAAGTGTTGTTGAATACGTCAACAAGATGCAGAAACGTATGGAAACCGTTTTGCCACTGGTAAAAGAACATATGGAGGCAGCTCAGCGAGCTCAAAGTCGGGTGTACATATAATCGGCAGGCTCTGGTCCGGGTTTTGGTTCTGGTACCAACAGTGGACAATAAGTTACTGGGTAGGTGGCAGGGACCCTACGAGGTACTCAAAAAGGTTGGAGAAGAAAACTACAAGGTACACCAGCCAGGGCGGCGGAAGCCAGAGCAGGTGTACCATGTGAATTTACTCAAACCATGGAAGGATAGGGGGAAACCAGTACTGACGATAGCCCGCGGCCGAGTTTTCTAGGGGGAGAGGTTCCGGCCCCTAAGTCTGATGTAAGGGAAGCAGTTGCCACAGTGAAGATTGCTGACAGCCTCCCCTCTAAACCTACTCAGGAGGCCAGGGAGTTCGTTAGCAGGAACACGGATGTGTTCTCAGACCTCCCTGGTCGCACTTCCATAATCCAACATGACATTGTCACTGAGCCTCAGGCCAAAATCCAGTTGAAACCAAAACTGGTACCCGAGGCTCGGCGACAGGCCATCTCTGAGAAAGTACAACTAATGCTGCATCTAGACATCATCGAGGAGTCTAGAAGTGGAGTGGGCCAGCCCTATAGTACTGATACATAAACAGGACGGGACGTTGCGATTTTGCAACGATTTTCGAAAATTAAACTCGTCTACCCGGGGCATGGGATACGCATCGAAAATTAAGTTTGACGCGTATCCCATGCCCCGGGTAGACGACTTGATTGAGAGGTTAGGTGAAGCCCGGTATTTTTTTTGTTTAGGACCTCACCAAAGGGTACTGGAAGGTACCCTTAACGGAGGCTGCCAAAGAGAAAATGGCCTTCATCACACTGGAGGGTCTGCATGGCGCCCCCGCCACTTTCCAAAGACTAATGGACATTGTGCTGTGACCACATAGTCGTTACGCTTTGGCTTACCTGGACAATATTGTCATCCATAGTACCAACTGGGAAATCTGTAAAGCATAAATCAAGGCAACTGGACGTACTGTACATTTCTTGAAAACGTTTCACTCGTTCTTCCAACAAGCTTTCTCAATTCTGAGTGACTGTATAAGAATTCTCCGGGAATAAATATGTAACTGAATCAACATCTGGTAATTATACCCAGCATGGGGTCAGACCCACTATACTATACCGTCTTGGCTGGGGTGAGCTTATGGCTGAGGAAGACAATGGGATGCTCCTCCCCATTGACTTCCTGAGACAGTACAGCAACGAGGCCTACTTCAGAGGCATCCGTTTATACCACAAACTACCTCTTGAAGTCGGGCGTCACCAAAGCTGGTGACCCACACAGGGCCGACTTCAAAGCGTCAAAAGCCTCTTCTGCCCAATCATCCCAGCAAACCATCACTGATTTTCATCCCTTCAACAACCCTGTCAAGGGTACGGCTGGAGTATCAAAGTGGGGAACAAACAGGCCGGGGCCAATTCCGTATCGCCTCTATTTTGTTCACTTGGGGTTTGATGACTCTGCGCCCAAAGACATACCCCAGGTACTTAGTCTCTTCTAACCCTATCGCACATTTTTTTGGGGTTAGCGGTTAGGCCTTCTTTCCGAAGGGAGTCCACTACAGCCTGCAGTTTGGGTAGGTCACTTTCCCAGTCGGTATTGTGTATGACAATATCGTCCAAGTAAGCCAAAGCGTACCAATGATTTGGACGAAGCACAATGTCCATTAGTCGCTGAAAAGTGGCGGGGGTGCCATGCAGACCAAAGGGTAAAACCTTATATTGATACAGACCCTCAGGCGTGATGAAGGCAGTTTTCTCTTTGGCAGCCTCCGTTAAGGGCACCTGCCAGTACCCTTTTGTGAGGTCCAAAACAGAAAAATACCAGGCTTGTCCTAACTTCTCGGTGAGCTCATCCATCCAGGGCATGGAAAATGCATCGAACTTGGAAACCTTGTTAAGTTTTTGAAAGTCATTACAAAACCGCAACGTCCCGTCTGGCTTGGGTATCAATACTATAGGACTGGCCCACTCACTTTTTGACTCCTCAATAACGTCTAGCTGCAACATTAGCTGCACCTCCTCCGATATGGCTTGGCGACAAGCCTCGGGTACCCTGTATGGTTTTAATCTGACTTTTGACTGAGGCTCAGTGACAATGTCATGCTGGATTATGGAAGTGCGTCCTGGGAGGTCCGAGAACACATCCGTGTTCCGACTAACGATCTCTCTGGCCTCCTGAGTTTGTTTAGAGGAGAGGCTGTCAGTAATTTTTACTGTGTCAGCCGCCTCTCTTGCATCAGACAGAGGGGCCGGTACCTCTTCGCCTAGATAACCCGGCTGCAGGCTGTCTTCTGTGAAGGTTTCCCTATCTTTCCACGGTTTGAATAAATTCACATTGTAAACCTGCTCCGACTTCGCCGCCCTGGCTGGTGTACCTTGTAGTTTAGATCCCAATTTTCTCAAGTACCTCGTAGGGCCCCTGCCACCTAGCCAGGAACTTATTGTCCACGGTCGGCACCAGAACCAAAACCCGATCACCCGGGTTAAAGATCCAGACCCGAGCCTGCCGATTATAGACCCGACTCTGGGCTCGCTGAGCTGCCTCCATATGCTCCCTAACAAGAGGCAACACTGTCTTTATCCGATCTTGCATCTGGGTAACGTACTTAAAGAGGACCTTTCACCGATTATTACACTATGAACTAACTATACAGACATGTAGAGCGACGCCCGGGGATCTCACTGCACTTACTATTATCCCTGGGCGCCGCTCCGTTCTCCCTTATGCCCTCCGGAATCTTCGCTCACTAAGTTATAGTAGGCAGAGATTCCAGTCACTAAGTTATGGTAGGCGGAGTCTGCCCTTGTTCTGCTCTAACGCTAGCCAATCGCAATGCAGAGCTCACAGCCTGGGAGTTTATTTTCTCCCAGGCTGTGATCTCTGCAATGCGATTGGCCGGCGCTACAGAAGAACAAGGGCAGACTCCGCCTACCATAACTTAGTGAACTGAGATACCGGAGGACATAGCAGGAGAACGGAGCGGCGCCCAGGGATAATAGTAAGTGCCCTCTTGTTAGGGAGCATATGGAGGCAGCTCAGCGAGCCCAGAGTCGGGTCTATAATCGGCAGGCTCGGGTCTGGATCTTTAACCCGGGTGATCGGGTTTTGGTTCTGGTGCCGACCGTCATCTTGCAGGTCGGGCAAGACTTACAAAACTCTTACACTTCTTTGAATATGCTGGGCCAGTAAAACTGCTGTAGAATACGATCCTGAGTTTTCTGCAGCCCCAGATGACCCCCGAGAACGTGTTCGTGGGCTAGATCTAACACAAGATTGCAATAAGCTTTGGGTACCACCAAATGTTCAATAGGCTCACCCTGTAGTTGGTTTACCCAATACAACATATCCTGATGAAACAAAAACAGGGAAACACTGACTCTGCCCTAGGTTGTTGTCGCTCACCATGTACTATAAACACATTTTCCAAGGCGCGGGATAGGGTTGGATCCCGACGTTGGGTGGTACCCAAATTATCCCCGGAGATATTGAGGTCTGCCAATTCAGGACCCGGCGGCAAGTCCTCCACATCTACCACCATCACACTAAGGTGGGGTTGTCTCCCCCTCTTCCACTGAAGTGGGTCACCCCTACTGCTGGCCCTTCGGTCTTAGGTTCCCAGAGTTCTGGTCTCCCCCCTGAGCCGGGACACTCTGCTAGCCCCCTGAGCCGGGACACTCTGCTAGGGTCACCCCTGTCTCATGGGTATCAGTCACTCTCATAGCAGGCCACAGGTTTCGGATGCCCGGGAAGTCTCTCCCTATTATGAATTCATAATGTAGATTTGTGACGACAGCAACCTCGTGGGTCCATCTACCGACCACTGTGGTTAGGGGCACTAGCGCAGTGAGGTAGTCTTTTTAGTCTCCGTGGATGCACATCACCCCGTCTTTCCAGCCAGTATACCCAGTGGACCGCACCAGGGTAGCCCTTACTAGGGTCAACAGACTCCCTGAGTCAAGCAGAGCCTCCGCTGGGTGTCTCCCACTTCCACCTGGCACAAGTGATCTTGAGACTCTGGGGTACCTGTTGCACACAGCCTCCTGGCATATAGCGACTGATGGTAGCCAAAGTTAGTGTCCATGGGCTTAACCCGATGGGGACAGTCAGCCCTTACATGGCCAGGCTCCTGACACCGCCAGCAGACTATCGGAGTCAGGTCCGCTGTGGGTACATCCTGGGCGGGTTTTAACAGCTCGAATCTCCGAGCCTGGGGTGGAGATTTCTGGGGTTTGCCGACCCCCCTCCCAACAGAACCCTCGTTTAGATTCCTGGCAGCTTCATAGTGTTCCACCAGGTCCACCATCTCAAGAGCATTGCCAGGAGACACCTGACCGATCCAGTGCTGGAGATGGTATGGCAAAGTCCTCCAGAACATATCGGCTAACAGACAATCCAGCATAGCAGTGGGACTCAGCATGTCAGGCTGTAGCCATTTTTTCAAGAGGTGAAATAAGTTATAATACTGGGGTCTTGCAGGCTCAGCTGGGTTGAACCCCCACTGATGCACCCGCTTGGCCCGGACCAACACATTCACCCCCAGTCTTTCCAGAATCTCACCCTTGACTTTCTTCTAGTCGGTCGCTTGATCGTCCGGCAAGTGGAAATACACCTGCTGGGAATCGGATGCCAGGAACGGAGCGACGACCTCAGCCCACTGGTCACAGGGTAGCTTTTCCCTGATGGCCACTTTCTCGTACACCGTCAGGTAGGTTTCGATGTCGTCTGGGAATCGCGGCATGGACTGCTTTCCGGACATGGTGGACCCTCGGGGTTGCTCCTGTTGTCTGAAAAGCCATCACATGTTGTAGCAGCAACTGGTTAGTCTCCTGCTGCTGGTTATTAGCCTCGTGTTGCTGAAGGTTTGTCTCTCGCTGCTTCAGATTTGCCTCCATGAGGGCCTTCACAACAGCCTCCATTTTGTCGTGGGGCACTGGTTGTAATACAGCTGGTTTAATGTACGGCATACAACCGTGCCTGAAAAATGCAGAAACCAAAATTATCGTCGTTCACACCAGCCTCACTACTCTTGCACGTATACTCCACCAATTGTGGGGTTTCGCTCTGGTAGACAGGATTAGCAGAGCCAGAATAGAGGCAACAACAAGTTCTTTGGATCAAACAGTTCAGTGTTTTATTCACACTTTAGGCAAGCGACAAAACAAGTAGTCGTAAATAGAGTTGAGCGGACACCTGGATGTTCGGGTTTGATAGGTTCGGCCGAACTTCACAAAAAAGTTCGAGTTCGGGACCCGAACTTGACCCTGAGCCCGAACCCCATTGAAGTCAATAGGGACCCGAACTTTGGAGCACTAAAATGGCTCTAAAAAGTCATGGAAAGGGAAAGAGGTCTGCAAATGGCAGCACAATGTGGTTAAGAGCATGGCAAGTGCAGATAGGGAAATGACAACATAAAATACGTAAAAATAAAAAAAAAATTATCTTGATCTAAGAGGAGGAGGTCCATATGGAGTAGGAGGTTGAGTAAGCGGTGGATGTGGCGGTGTAGGTTGAAGCGGCGGTGGAGGAGGAGGAGGTAGCCAACACAGTTTTTTTGTTTTGTTTTATATTTAATTTTATTATTTATTTATTTTTGTTCAAATTTGGGTAGACACCAAAACATTGGGAAATATAAAAAATAAAACAAAGAGAAAGTGCGCTGGAGTACAACAATGGCTGGGTGAGGCCTGTATACATGTCTATTCTGCACAAGGTATTGACAAGTCCTGTGGGATCCCTGCCTGGTTCATTTTAATGAATGTAAGCTTGTCCACATTGGCTGTGGACAGGCGGCTGCGCTTCTATTTGATAACCCCCTCTTGCCATTTTAAACAAACGTTCAGACAATGTAAATAAGGGAGAAGCTGGGCGGCACAGTTCACACATCCTGATCACCCCCTTTAGCACAGATCATACAAACACAGACGTCCAGCGCACCCTGGTAGAACTGGGATTTAGTGGTGCAACGCCTAGAATGGACAGCCAAAAAATTCCATTAGAAGAAGATAATAAGGCGGCACTCACCCAGCAGTAGTAAATCCAAAGATCCTTTATTTCATTTGGGAGACAAGTAACACTTTACTGTCAGAGCGTGCAGGGCGGACAGCAATTCATACATGCACAGCGGCGACGGCCGTTTTGCGCACAAATGTGCCTCTTCTGGCCGCTGACTACGTTCAGACAATACACTGGCTGCAGGACAGGCCAGCACCTCCAAGGCATAAAGGGCAAGCTCAGGCCATGTGCCTAATTTGGAGATGCAGAAGTTGAAGGGTGCCTACCCATCAGTCAGTATGTGTAGGCGTGTGCACACATACTGCTCCACATGCACGTCCCTGTGATGTCCACGATCCAATTGGATATCTTCTCTATCAACTTTCGAAGTTCTTTTATGCACCTACCATGGTGATCACTGGTAGTGAGGAATCAGGGTTCCATGCCGGAAAGGTAGCGTGAGGAAGGGATACCACATCCAAGGGAGGTCAATGGCTGAAATGTGATCGAGCGGAAATATGGGACAAGTTATTAAAGTGGAAGGATCGAATGAAAGGAGCGGGTACGCGTCAATTGAAGACAAATTTTAGAAATTTAAGTCCCTGTCACCTATGCATAGCAGGGTTTTTTCATCTGCAAAAATGGGTTAATGTCACCCACCAATGCAACAGACGATTTTTTTAAATTTCGGGCCCTGTCAACTATGCAGAGCAGGGGTTTATTCACGGCATAAATGGTAAAATGTCACCCAAGAATGTAACAGACGCTTTTGCACCCTGCTCCCTCTTTTGCTCTGCTGGTGCCTCTGTGCGACCACCACCTCTTCCCCCAAACTAGACAAGTCACTCGCATGAACTTGATTTCATGTGGGGCCTAGTACCTCATCATCCTCCACATCATCTTCCACCCACTCTTTACTCCTGCCCTCCTTGTCGGTCTGCAGACTGCAGAAAGCCGCAGCAGTTGGCACATGTGTTTTGTCATCATCAGAGACGTGCTGCAGTGGTCTTCCCATATCCTCATCCTGAAACATAAGTGGTTGGGCATCAGTGCACTCAATCTCTTCCACTTCTGGTGCAGGGCTATGTGGATGGCCCACGGAAACCCTGCCAGCAGAGTTATCAAAAAGCTTATGAAACTGCTGCATGACTTGGGGCTCAGCCTGCTTGCCTGATTTGCAAGGGGGTGAGTTGAAAGACAGATGGCCATGGGCTGTAGGTGCCAACTCTGATCTTTCAGCAGGGGACTGGGTGGGAGACAATGTGAAGGAACTGTAGGCGCTGTTAGCCCCCCAATCTACTATTGTCTGTACTTGTTCTGGCCTCACCTTTCGTACTGTCCTAAACGCAGTGTAGGCCACAAATGTACTTTCTAGCACAAAAGATGAGCATTTGACTCCCAACAATGTAACAGACAAATTAGTGAAATGTATTTCCCTGTCCAATTGGTAGAGCTGGGGTATATCACAGCCAGAAATTGGTGAATATCACCCGACAATGTAACATACAAATTAGTGAAATCTATTGCCCTATCCACTATGTAGAGCAGGGGTATATCACAGCCAAAAATTTGGGAATTTCACCCAACAATGAAACACAAATTAGTGAAATGTATTTCCCTGTCCACTATGTAGAGCAGGGGTATATCAGAGGCAAAAAATTGGGAATTTCACCCGACAATATAACACACAAATTAGTGAAATTTATTTCCCTGTCCACTAGGTAGAGCAGGGGTATATTACAGCCAAAAATGTGGGAATTTCACCCAACAATGTAACAGACAAATTAGTGAAATGTATTTCCCTGTCCACTATGTAGAGCAGGGGTATATCACAGCCAAAAATTTGGGAATTTTACCCAACAATGTATTAGATAAATTAGTGAAATGTATTTCCCTGTGCACTATGTAGAGCAGGGGTATATTACAGCCCAAAATTTGGGAATTTCACCCGACAATGTAACACACAAATTAGTGAAATGTATTTCCCTGTCCATTATGTAGAGCAGGGGTATATCACAGGCAAAAATTTGGGAATTTCACCCGACAATATAACACACAAATTAGTGAAATTTATTTCCCTGTCCACTAGGTAGAGCAGGGGTATATCATAGCCAAAAATTTGGGAATTTCACCCGACAATGTAACACAGATTAGTGAAATGCATTTCCCTGTCCACTATGTAGAGCAGGGGTATATCACAGCCAAAAATGTGGGAATTTCACCCAAAAATGCAACAGACAAATTTGTGAAATGTATTTCCCTGTCCACTATGTAGAGCAGGGGTATATCACAGCCAAAAATTTGGGAATTTCACCCAACAATGTATTAGATAAATTAGTAAAATGTATTTCCCTGTCCACTATGTAGAGCAGGGGTATATCACAGCCAAAAATTTGGGAATTTCACCCGACAATGTAACATATAAATAAGTGAAATGTATTTCTCTGTCCACTATGTAAAGCAGGGGTATATCACAGCAAAAATTTGGGAATTTCACCCAACAATGTAACAGACAAATTAGTGAAATGTATTTCCCTGTCCACTATGTAGAACAGGGGTATATCACAGCCAAAAATTTGGGAATTTCACCTGACAATGTAACACACAATTAAGTGAAATGTATTTCCCTGTCCACTATGTAAAGCAGGGTTAAATCACAGCAAAAATTTGGTAATTTCACCCAACAATGTAACAGACAAATTAGTGAAATGTATTTCCCTGTCCACTATGTAGAGCAGGGGTATATCACAGGCAAAAATTTGGGAATTTCACCCGACAATATAACACACAAATTAGTGAAATTTATTTCCCTGTCCACTAGGTAGAGCAAGGGTATATTACAGCCAAAAATGTGAGAATTTCACCCGACAATGTAACAAACAAATTAGTGAAATGTATTTCCCTGTCCACTATGTAGAGCAGGGGTTTATCACAGTTAAAAATTTGGGAATTTCACCCAACAATGTATTAGATAAATTAGTGAAATGTATTTCCCTGTGCACTATGTAGAGCAGGGGTATATTACAGCCCAAAATTTGGGAATTTCACCCGACAATGTAACACACAAATAAGTGAAATGTATTTCCCTGTCCACTATGTAAAGCAGGGGTATATCACAGCCAAAAATTTGGGAATTTTACCCAACAATGTAACAGACAAATTAGTGAAAAGTATTTCCCTGTGCACTATGTAGAGCAGAGGTATATTACAGCCCAAAATTTGGGAATTTCACCCGACAATGTAACAGACAAATAAGTGAAATGTATTTCCCTGTCCACTATGTAAAGCAGGGGTATATCACAGCCAAAAATTTGGGATATGTCATCCAACAAATTAGTGAAATGACTTAAAAGAACATAAAATACGTAAAATTAAAAAATAATAATCTTGAACTAGGAGGTGGAGGTTCATATGGAGTAGGAAATTGAGAAGTCGGTGGACGTAGCGGTGTAGGTGGAAGCGGCGTTGGAGGAGGAGGAGGTAGCCAACACTGGTTTTCGGTTTTGATTATTTATTTATTTATTTATTTATTTTGATTAGGGTACAC
Source organism: Bufo bufo (assembly GCF_905171765.1). Classification (NCBI taxonomy): domain Eukaryota; kingdom Metazoa; phylum Chordata; class Amphibia; order Anura; family Bufonidae; genus Bufo; species Bufo bufo. The sequence continues at coordinate 208,185,823 of NC_053389.1, forward strand.
CCCAAAACATTAGAAAATAGTAAAAATACAACAATGAGAAAGTGCGCCAGAGTATAACAATGGCTGGGTAAGGCCGGTGTACTTTCTGCACAAGGTACGGACAAGTTCTGTGGGATCCATGCCTTGTTAATTTTAATGAATGTGAGTTTTTCCACATTGGCTGTGGACAGGCGGCTGGGCTTGTCTGTGATAACGACCCCTGCCGTGCTAAACACACGTTCAGACAATACACTGGGTGCAGGGCAGGCCAGCACCTCTAAGGCCTCTTTCACACGGGCGTCATGATTTTTGCTCGGATAAGATGCCGGTGCGTTGCGGGAAAATGTGCGATTTTTCCACTCGAGTGCAAAACATTGTAATGCGTTTTGCACGTGCATGAGAAAAATCGGCATGTTTGGTACCCAAACCCGAACTTCTTCACAGAAGTTCGGGTTTGGGTTAGGTGTTCTGTAGATTGTATTATTTTCCCTTATAACATGGTTATAAGGGAAAATAATAGCATTCTTAATACAGAATGCATAGTACAATAAGGCTGGAGTGGTTAAAAAAATAATAATAATAATAATTTAACTCACCTTAATCCACTTGATCGCGCAGCCGGCATCTCTTCTGTCTTCTTATTTGCTGTGCACAGGAATAGGACCTTTGATGACGTCACTGTGCTCATCACATGGTCCAATAACATGCTACATCACCATGGTGAGGGACCATGTGATTGGATCATGTGATGTGACATCACCACAGGTCCTTAGCCGACAACTCAATATTACAGAAGAAGACAGAGATCCGCAACTACGCGATGAAGTGGAATCGGTGAGTTATTTTTTATTTTTTAACCCCTCCATCACTATTTTACTTACCATGTTATAAGGGAAAATAATACAGATCGGGTCCCCTGCCCGATCGTCACCTAGCAACCATGCGTGAAAATCGCACCGCATCCGCACTTGCTTGCGGATGCTCGCGATTTTTACGCGGCCCCATTCACTTCTATGGGGCCTGAGTTGCGTGAAAAACGCAGAATATAGAGCATGCTGCGATTTTCACGCAACGCACAAGTGATGCGTGAAAATCACTGCTCGTGTGTACAGCCCAATAGAAATGAATGAGTCAGGATTCAGTGCGGGTGCAATGCGTTCAACTCACGCATTGCACCCGCGCGGAATACTCGCCCATGTGAAAGGGGCCTAAGGCATAAAGGACAAGCTCAGGCCATGTAATTAATTTGGAGACCCAGAAGTTGAAGGGGGCAGACCCATCATTCAGTGCGTGTAGGCGTGTGCACACATACTGCTCCACCATGTTGCTGAAATGCTGCCTCCTGCTAAGACGTTCCATATCAGCTGGTGGTGCTGGTTGTTGTGGCGTGCTGACAAAGCTTTTCCACATTTCGGCCATGCTAACCCTGCCTTCTGAGGTGCTGGTAGTGCCCCAGCTGCGTTGGCGACTTCTTCCTCCTGCTCTGCCTTCACCTTGTGCTTCCACTGTGCCCCCGCTGTCAGGTGGGAATGCCATCAGCAGAGCATCTACCAGCGTGCTCTTGTACTCGCGCAATTTATGATCACACTCCAGTGAGGGAATTAAGGATGGTACATTGTCATTGTAACAGGGGTTCCAGCAATGTGGCCAACCAGTAATCAGCACAAGTTAGAATGTGTCCAACTCGGTGGTCGTTGCGGAGACACTGCAGCATGTAATCGCTCATGTGTGCCAGACTGCTCAGAGGCAACGACAAGCTGTCCTCTGTGGGAGATTTATCGTCTGTGTCCTCTGTATCCCCCCTGCCACGCACCAGTGATGGCCATGAGCTGGTTTGGATGCCATCTCGCATGGAGGGCCACTCATTGGTGGTGAAGTGGTGCTGTTCCGCAGAGCGACTCACCCGTGCGTGCTGCAGCTGAAACTCCACCAACGCCTGCTGCTGCTCGCATAGTCTGACCAGTATGTGCAAGGTGGAGTTCCACCTTGTGGGCACGTCGCACATGAGGCGGTGAGCGGAAAGGTCGAAGTTACGCTGCAGCGCTGACAGGCGAGCAGAAGCAGGGTGAGAACGCCAAAAGTGCGCACGGACGGCCCGCACTTTCTGCAGCTCTGACATATTGGGATAATTTTTAAGGAATTTCTGCACCACCAAATTCAGCACATGCACCAGGCAAGGGATGTGCGTCAAGCCGGCTAGGCCCACAGCTGCTACGAGATTTCGCTCATCGCACACCACCAGGCTGGGCTTGAGGCTCACTGGCACCAACCACTCATCGGTCTGTTGCTCCATGCCCGTCCACAGCTCCTGCGCCTGTGAGGTTTGTCCCCCAAGCAGATAAGTTTTAAAACTGCCTGCTGTCGTTTACCCCTGGCTGTGCTGAAGTTGGTGGTGAAGGTGTTACGCTGACCGGATGAGGAGGCGGTAGAGGATGAGGAAGCGGAGTAGGAAGAGGAAGCAACAGGAGGCAAAGAGAAGCACCCTGCAATCCTCGGTGGTGGAAGGACATGCACCAAACTGCTATCCGCCTCAGGCCCAGCCGCCACTGCATTTATCCAGTGTGCTGTTAGGGAGATATAACGTCCATGACCATGCTTACTGGTCCACGTATCCGTAGTTAGGTGGACCTTGCCACTGATGGTGTTGTGCAGTGTACACCTGATTTTGTCCCCCACTTGGTTGTGCAGAGAAGGGATGGCTCGCCTGGAAAAGTAGTGGCGGCTGGGCAAGATGTACTGTGGGAAAGCCACAGCCATAAGGCTTTTAAAACTCTCCGTCTCCACCAGACGGAATGACAGCATTTCAAAGGCCAGTAAGTTTGAAATGATGCCATTCAGGGCCAGGGATCGCGGGTGGGTAGGGGTTACATCCTCTTTTGCTCCAGTGTTTGGGAGATAGACAGCTGAACGCTTCCATGGGACATTGTGGAGGAACTGGAAGCACTGTCATCCACCCAATCTACTATTGCCTGTACTTGTTCTGGTCTCACCATTTGTAGAGCCGCATTCAGCCCTACCAAATAACGCTGAAGTTTCTGTTGCCTACTCGCACCTGAGGAAGGTGTTTCACTTGTGCGTGTAGCTGGCACAGATCGACCACGTCCTCTCCCTGCAACAGGAGCTCCACCAGCAGCACCACGACCGGGGCCACGTCCCTTATTTGATGCTTTCCTCATTCTTTGCGTTCACCAACCAAACTAACAGATAGTTTATGTCAGGCGACAATGTAATCGCCAATAGTTAACAATTAAGTTCACTGACAGTAAGGCAGTGCCGGTGTCATAAAGAGTAAAATTTTCTTGAGGTCACACAACAGTGTGACAGGTGAATTTTATGCAATTACTTCACGGTCACAATATTTTTAAATTTTTCAACCAACAATATAACAGCAGTATTGACTGGTTGTATTGGACTGTCACAAATGCAGCAAAGGCCCCAAATGTAGTGTCTTGCACAAAATGGGTGTTTTTTTTAAAACCAGAATATAACAGCGGTATTTAACGCTTGTATTGGACTGTCTCAAATGCAATGCCGGGCGCAAATGTACTTTTTAGCAAAAAATAAATAAAAATTCTCCCCACAGAATCTAAAAGATGGATTTACTTGGATTGAACTTTTCAGAAAAAAAGTGTGAATATGTCACCCCCTGGGTCCCTGAACTCACAGAACGGTTCACTATATTATTTTGCCTTCCCCTGGCACATATGCAGTGCAGGTGCACTTAAATATGGGTATATGTTGCCCACTCAACTAAAAGAAAAGGATTAAATTATTGTCCCTGACACATATGCTGTGCTGGTGCACTGAACTTGCACAAAATGGCTGCCGACGCTCACCTAACTTACAGACGGATAAAAGTAATTTTTCTGTGATACTGGGCTCAGGGCAGGTTAACAAAATGTTGCACTGCACCCACACAACAAAATCGCTGTAGATCGCTGTGTTAACAAGTTCTGATAACAGATAGATTCTTTCCTATTCTCTCCCTCACAGCAGCAGCATCCTATCCCTAGACTAGTAAGAGCAGTGTGACGTGCAGCGCTACCTGACTCCAGCTTATATAGAGGCTGGGTCACATGCTGCACTGGCCAATCACAGTCATGCCATTAGTAGGCATGGGTGTGATGGCTTCTAAGAACACAAGTGTTAAACGCGTGTTGATTGGCTGCTCTGCAGCCTTTCAAAAAGCGCAATTAAATCGCCGAACACCGAACTCAATCCTGAATTTTTACTAAAACTTTTGGGTTCGGGGTCCAAAATTCCTAAAGTTCGGTACGAACCCGAACTTTACAGTTCGGGTTCGCTCAACCCTAGTCATAAACAAGCAAAAAGTCACCTTGCGGTGTTGGTGGTAATTCACACCATGCAGCAATTCTGCCTCAAAGAGTCCTTGAGCATAGTAGCACCAACCTGTTTTCACACAAAATAGGTAGCAAGCCTTTATCCAGATACAAGGCTCCCAGATCCCAACACAGAGACCTTGCTTCTGAGCCCAGCTGCCTATTTAAGGACAGCCAGGTGCTGCCAAAACCCGGACCGGCACTTAAAATCCGGTCCGGTATTTGACCTCATCTGGCTGTAAATCAGCCCAGCAGCACAGCCCAGCAGCACATACTGGGATGAAATTACCTCTCACTGTGTCACTATATATATACACAGTCAGGTCCATAAATATTGGGACATCAACACAATTTTAACATTTTTGGCTCTATACACCACCACAATGGATTTGAAATGAAACGAAGATTATGTGCTTTAACTGCAGACTGTCAGCTTTAATTTGAGGGTATTTACATCCAAATCAGGTGAACGGTGTAGGAATTACAACAGTTTGCATATGTGCCTCCTACTTGTTAAGGAACCAAAAGTAATGGGACAATTGGCTTCTCAGCTGTTCCATGGCCAGGTGTGTGTTATTCCCTCATTATCCGAATTACAATGAGCAGATAAAAAGGTGCAGAGTTCATTTCAAGTGTGCTATTTGCATTTGGAATCTGTTGCTGTCAACTCTCAAGTGGAGATCCAAAGAGCTGTCACTATCAGTGAAGCAAGCCATCATTAGGCTGAAAAAACAAAACAAACCCATCAGAGAGTTAGCAAAAACATTAGCCGTGGCCAAAACAACTGTTTGGAACATTCTTAAAAAGAATGAACGCACCAGTGAGCTCAGCAACACCAAAAGACCCGGAAGACCACAGAAAACAACTGTGGTGGATGACCATAAATTCCTTACCTGGTGAAGAAAACACCATTCACAACAGTTGGCTAGGTCAAGAACACTCTCCAGGAGGTAGGTGTAAGTGTGTCAAAGTCAACAATCAAGAGAAGACTTCACCAGAGCGAATACAGAGGGTTCACCACAAGATGTAAACCATTGATGAGCCTCAAAAACAGGAAGGCCAGATTAGAGTTTGTCAAACGACATCTAAAAAAAGCCTTCACAGTTTTGGAACAAAATCCTATGGACAGATGAGACCAAGATCAACTTGTAGCAGAGTGATGGAAGAGAAGAGTATAGAGAAGGAAAGGAACTGCTCATGATCCTAAGCATGCCACCTCATCAGTGAAGCATGGTGGTGGTAGTGTCATGGCGTGGGCATGTATGGCTGCCAATGGAAATGGTTCTCTTGTATTTATTGATGATGTGAGTGCTGACAAAAACAGCATGATGAATTCTGAAGTGTTTCTGGCAATATTATCTGCTCATATTCAGCCAAATGCTTCAGAACTCGTTGGACGGCGCTTCACAGTGCAGATGGACAATGATCCAAAGCATACTGCAAAAGCAACCAAAGAGTTTTTTAAGAGAAAGAAGTGGAATGTTATGCAATGGCCAATTCAATCTCCTGACCCGAATCCGATTGAGCATGCATTTCACTTGCTAAAGACAAAACTGATGGGAAAATGCCCCAAGAACAAGCAGAAACTGAAGACAGTTGCAGTAGAGGCCTGGCAGAGCATCGCCAGGGATGAAACCCAGCGTCTGGTGATGTCTATGCGTTCCAGACTTCAGGCTGTAAATGACTGCAAAGGATTTGCAACCAAGTATTAAAAAGTGAAAGTTTGATTTATGATTATTATTCTGTCCCATTACTTTTGGTTCCTTAACAAGTGGGAGGCACATATGCAAACTGTTGTAATTCCTACACCGTTCACCTGATTTGGATGTAAATACCCTCAAATTTAAGCTGACAGTCTGCAGTTAAAGCACATCTTGTTTGTTTTATTTTAAATCCATTGTGGTTGTGTATAGAGCCAAAAATGTTAGAATTGTGTCCATGTCCCAATATTTATGGACCTGACTGTATATATATATATTTATACAGGTGAAAAAATTTCATTAATTTATTTCAGTAATGCAACTTAAAAGGAGTTGCATTAATGCAACTTAAAATTAGAATATTGTGAAAATTTTCAGTATTCTGGGCTCAAAGTGTCACACTCTAGTCAGCTAATTAATCTATACCCCCTGAGCAAAGGGTACCTGAGATTGTGACTTTGGGGTTTTCATAAGCTGTAACCCATAATCATCCAAGTTATAACAAATAAAGGCTTGAAATAGCTCACTTTGCATGTAATGAGCCTATCTCATATATTAGTTTCACTTTCTAATTTTTCGAGTTTCACCTGTACATCAACAACCTATATGAAAATACTCAATGGATATTTAACAAAAAATGGATGCATGGATGTTTTTTAATCAATTTTGCTCTTCTGTAGCCATTTTTATCTAGGCTTATGAAAATAATATTAGAGCTATCATATACTGTTATCCTTTTAAAAATACTATTATAATAAAGATTACCTCGCAGATTATAGTCTTCCCTTCACAGCATTGGATAAAAAAAAACTATATAGAAAGCTTTATTTATTATTTATTTTTATTTATTACTTAATTATTAAATTATTATTTACTGCTATAGTAGCTATTTTTTTATGGCAAAAGTGCTCCCAAAATGAAAACCAGCTAAAGGTTTTTAGAAATGTGTTTTCTATGAATATTGAATTTAAAAACAAAAATCCTTTCTGATGGACATGCACCTCTAATGTACAGTAATTGTTGTGTTTTTTTACTATATGAAACCAATGAGCTTGTTTGCATGTTTCAGTAATTCCTGTATTTTATCATAATTTGTCTTAGGCCTCTTACACACGACCTTGTATCCCCCATGGCCATATTGCGGGCCGCATACGGCGGGTGCGCAATACACTGCGTGCAGAATTATTAGGCAAATGAGTATTTTGACCACATCATCCTCTTTATGCATGTTGTCTTACTCCAAGCTGTATAGGCTCGAAAGCCTACTACCAATTAAGCATATTAGGTGATGTGCATCTCTGTAATGAGAAGGGGTGTGGTCTAATGACATCAACACCCTATATTAGATGTGCATAATTATTAGGCAACTTCCTTTCCTTTGGCAAAATGGGTCAAAAGAAGGACTTGACAGGCTCAGAAAAGTCAAAAATAGTGAGATATCTTGCAGAGGGATGCAGCACTCTTAAAATTGCAAAGCTTCTGAAGCGTGATCATCGAACAATCAAGCGTTTCATTCAAAATAGTCAACAGGGTCGCAAGAAGCGTGTGGAAAAACCAAGGCGCAAAATAACTGCCCATGAACTGAGAAAAGTCAAGCGTGCAGCTGCCAAGATGCCACTTGCCACCAGTTTGGCCATATTTCAGAGCTGCAACATCACTGGAGTGCCCAAAAGCACAAGGTGTGCAATACTCAGAGACATGGCCAAGGTAAGAAAGGCTGAAAGGCGACCACCACTGAACAAAACACACAAGCTGAAACGTCAAGACTGGGCCAAGAAATATCTCAAGACTGATTTTTCTAAGGTTTTATGGACTGATGAAATGAGAGTGAGTCTTGATGGGCCAGATTAATGGGCCCGTGGCTGGATTGGTAAAGAGCAGAGAGCTCCAGTCCGACTCAGACGCTAGCAAGGTGGAGGTGGAGTACTGGTTTGGGCTGGTATCATCAAAGATGAGCTTGTGGGGCCTTTTCGGGTTGAGGATGGAGTCAAGCTCAACTCCCAGTCCTACTGCCAGTTTCTGGAAGACACCTTCTTCAAGCAGTGGTACAGGAAGAAGTCTGCATCCTTCAAGAAAAACATGATTTTCATGCAGGACAATGCTCCATCACACGCGTCCAAGTACTCCACAGCGTGGCTGGCAAGAAAGGGTATAAAAGAAGAAAATCTAATGACATGGCCTCCTTGTTCACCTGATCTGAACCCCATTGAGAACCTGTGGTCCATCATCAAATGTGAGATTTACAAGGAGGGAAAACAGTACACCTCTCTGAACAGTGTCTGGGAGGCTGTGGTTGCTGCTGCACGCAATGTTGATGGTGAACAGATCAAAACACTGACAGAATCCATGGATGGCAGGCTTTTGAGTGTCCTTGCAAAGAAAGGTGGCTATATTGGTCACTGATTTGTTTTTGTTTTGTTTTTGAATGTCAGAAATGTATATTTGTGAATGTTGAGATGTTATATTGGTTTCACTGGTAAAAATAAATAATTGAAATGGCTATATATTTGTTTTTTGTTAAGTTGCCTAATAATTATGCGCAGTAATAGTCACCTGCACACACAGATATCCCCCTAAAATAGCTAAAACTAAAAACAAACTAAAAACTACTTCCAAAAATATTCAGCTTTGATATTAATGAGTTTTTTGGGTTCATTGAGAACATGGTTGTTGTTCAAAAATAAAATTAATCCTCAAAAATACAACTTGCCTAATAATTCTGCACTCCCTGTACATGGGACACCGGCCATGTACATTCGGCATCATGGATGTGAACCCATTCACTTGAATGGGTTCCGCAAATCCGGAGATGCAGTGCGGAACAGAATGGAGCCACGGAATAGAAGCACTACGGAGCGTTTTCGTGGGGTTCTGTCCCGTGCCTCCGTTCCGTAAAAAAATATAACTTGTCCTATCTTTTTGCGGAACGGACGGATCGCAGACTGCATTCAAGTTAATGGGGTCGCAATACGCATGCGGCTGGCCCATGGTCGGTGCCCATGCATTGCGGACAGCAATTTGCAGTTCGCAGCATGGCCACCTGGGGACACGTGGTCATGTGCAAGAGGCCTTATAGAGAGAACATGATAGGTACAGAAATGATGCAGAGTGGTGGGAAAGACTGAAAATATGTAGGTTACACTGCCCAATTCTGACTTCACTACATCTTATATACAGTATATGTACAGCTGCTGAAAGACACTCACCTGCAAAATATCCAACAACTGTGCAGTGATCACTCAAGAGATGAGCGAATTGATAAAAATTTTGTCAGGTTTGATTTAGCTAAGGCTACTTTCACACTAGCGTTCGGAGCGGATCCGTCTGATGTTTCATCAGACGGATCCGCTCCGATAATGCAGACGTTCGCATCCGTTCAGAACGGATGCGTCTGCATTAAAACTTAGAAAATTTTCTAAGTGTGAAAGTAGCCTGAGCGGATCCGTTCGGACTTTACATTGTAAGTCAATGGGGAACGGATCCGCTTGAAGATTGAGCCATATGGTGTCATCTTCAAGCGGATCCGCCCCCATTGACTTACATTGTAAGTCTGGACGGATCCGCTCGCCTCCGCACGGCCAGGCGGACACCCGAACGCTGCAAGCAGCGTTCAGGGGTCCGCCTGCTGAGCGGAGCGGAGGCTGAACGCTGGCAGGCGGATGCATTCTCAGTGGATCCGCCTCCACTGAGAATGCATTGGGGCCAGACGGATGCGTTCGGGGCCGCTCGTGAGCCCCTTCAAACGGTGCGCACGAGCGGACACCCGAACGCTATTGTGAAAGTAGCCTTAATCTGTCAACCGAATCATATTTTTTCTCTCTACTCTATAACTTTTTTCTCTCTTCTTGAAATTGGCACCAAAATTTAGCATTTGGATGCAACTTGAATGTACAAAATTTGGGTTGACTCGAATCAGATTAGTTTAGAATTAATTAGCTTAAGTCTACTTAAGGCTCCATTCACACGTCCGCAACGTGTTTTGCGGATCCACAAATCCGGAAAACACGGACAGCGGCAATGTGCGTTCCGCATTTTGCCGGACCGCACATTGCCGGCACTAATAGAATATGCCTGTTCTTGTCCGCAATTGCGGACAAGAATTGGACATGTTCTATTTTTTTCAGGAACGGAATTGCGGACCTGGAAGTGCGGTTCCTCAATTCCGTGTCTGGGCAGCACATCGTGCTGCCCCATAGAAATGAATGGGTCCGTAATTCCGTTCTGCAAAATGCGGACCGAAATTGCAGACGTGTGAATGGACCCTAACAGTAACGTCCTGTATCATAGACCTTGCTGTCTACATATGTACTAGACAGGGAATTTGTGGTCACTGATAGTTACTGTGTTTCCGGTCCTTGCACAAGCTACAAGGAGAATAATAAAGGAAAGGAGGGACAGTACACAAAACAGCCATTGCATTCTGCTTTACCATCTTATATGACGATATATAACAAGTGATGCTATTCCTCAGGATGGCAGGAGTCATCCTATACTACTGAATTCTGATGGAGTTTGGTGTTACTATTGCTCTATTTGGAGAAACAGAGTTGTGAAAAACCGAGTCATTACACTAACAACTCATGATATGTCAGCAAAAGCTGTGATTTGTAAAAAGCAAACAGGGAAGATCTGAAGCACTTGGAACTTTGGATCAAATGCTGAGTTTGTAAAGAAAGCTATTTTTGGTGTATTCTGTAATGCAAGGAAGGCTAAAATGACATAATTATAGGTTAACCCAACTCACAGAAAGTAAAATGCAGATCATTTGATCTTTTACCAAACAATTTTCTATGTATGCTTCCTTTTATTATGCCACATTATTTATATTTAACTATAAGGTTGGGCTTAAATGGAGTATGCAGATGTCTAGGGCACTACTAGAAGGAGGAAGCCAGGTATTCTGGAATAATAATAAAAAACAATGCTCTGCCTATCCTATGGACGGTCAGTTTGTGTATCATGTTAGGGCTGAATAGCTGTTTATATATACTACCTACACTGCACTAACAACAATATCTAGCTGACAGGCACAGCTGATGATGTTACCAGTCTTCCAGCCTTCTCCTTTCTGAAGATGGAACAGGAGCAATGAGAAAATTCAGGATAGGTAAGATTTCACTTTTAGTTATTTTAAAGCCTAAACCAGTGGTTAAACCAACAAGTCCTATCCTAATGTGTTCACCATAAAAAAATAAAAATAACAAAAACACATACACTCGTTTGCAGGCCCTGCATGGTACCAAGGCCACTGTGACCCACACCGGCCTCAGCAGTCACATGTGCTTGAACAGTACATCATTGGTGCCACTATTCTGCTTGAATGTATTGGTCAAGCAGATGTGAACTCTATGGCCTGTGAAGCAGCTATAAAGGGACAGGGCATGACTGCAGACAGGTGAGAGAGGTTTTCCTTTTGTATGTGGTACATACATTCATCAATAGAACATTGATATTTGAGAATTTAGGGCAAAACTGTACATTATTCCATGAGGAGTTTTCTGCAATGAAGTATTATAACATGAAGTACTCTGCCACAGAAACAGTAGATGTGTTGACTATTCGTTTTAGGGTATGACCACATGGCGCAGTAGTGTCAACACATGCACGGCCACCAATAATACAAACCCACTGAACCGGGCAGTTAATTTAATTAGAGCCTGCTGCAGACCTTGTGCCCGCGTGGTACTCGAAGGCAGCACAGCCACATCACAACCGTGACACAACCTCACAGTATGGTTGTATCCTAAAGGGGTTGGGCACTTTGTAGTTACTGTTGTCCACAATGCATATATAACATGACTAACTATATGACACTGACTAATGTAGCCTTTGTGTGCATTCTGTGCCGTTTTCTATATTTCATGTCCCCTTGTCTCCAAATCTTCTGTGCTGTCTGCAAGAATCATGCGACCAGACATATTATTCAGTCTCCTTCAATTTTAACACTCTGTACTTGCACTGTGCAAAAGTGCAAATACAGATGGTAGGTGCAGTGTATTTGAATGGAGGAGCCTGCATGATTTGCCTAGTCACATGGCCCCCTATCAGCAGCCATTTTATGATCTCTGTGTGGACAGCAAAAATGACTGTCAACATGGGGACATCTCTTCTGAAATATACGAAATGGCACAGAATACCAACAAAGGCTATATAAGTAAGTGCCATAAAGTCATCTTAAAAACACACTGGTGAGCAGTAGGCAGAAAGTGGCCAACTCCTTTAAAAATTTGAAATTTTTTAATTGACTCCAAGTGAATATAAGAGGAAATAAAACGTTATCTAAAAAAATAACCCTTTTTTTTAATACTGTATTAGAAATTATATAAATGCCGTCAAGTTGCAGAACACACAAATAAAAATGGAAAGAATAATACCTTCCAAACAGCAAATTCTCCATAGACCAGAATGTGTCAACCCTCCAGGGTCTCTCTTATCTTTCTGTGGTGTTTCCTCACTTGATATATTGGTGGTATTGCAAATGAAGGCTCTGGCATACAGCCAGTAATCTGTTCCTATCGCGATTGTCATGAGCCCGAATGCAGCAAAAGCTCCTACTGTGGTCATAAGAATCTGGACCCCTTTCTCACACCACACCATTCTGCCTTCATTCCACCTTTTCCACGACTCCAGGGTGACAGGTTGGGGTTTTCCAATTCACACAAAAATTTGTTTTGAGTAGAAGAAGCTTGCTGTCTTCTTCTTTGGTCAAATTTGTGCTCTTTGGTTGGTACTACCTTCTTCTGACCTTCTTTTCCTTAGGCCTTCAATGTCAGCAGGAGCTCAAATGCTTTTGCCAAAGGACAAGAGAAGCCACTGAATCGCTCAGGACTATCTTTTCAAAAAGTCTCAAGTTGTGTTCCATTGACTGTCTAGGCTCCGATCCGTATATTTCAGTATCAAATTTTAAGGGATTCCTTTTGCATCACTAGGACCTGTATAAGACATAGAAATAAATGTAATTTACTTTGTCCTTTGTTTTTCATTCTTCAGTGTCAAAAAAAAAGAGAACATAAGCGTAACAGAAAATTACACAGCATCCTTGGATGCCTTTTGTGCTCTTGATGATCCAAGTCTTTGCACATTCAAAGATGCTGAAATAATGGTCCATTGTTATGGGAGCCCCAGAAGCCTATTTGTTTGACAAATACAGTAAGTCTTTATATCAAATATTTAATCAACAACAATTATAGTAATTCATAATAACGTCAATAAAAAAACAGTCACCATCTTACACCTTGTCCTGCTTGACTAGTATGCATGACTAGTGGTGGTAGACCTTAGATCTCATTCATCAAAGTTGCCATAACTGGCCTTGTTGTCCCAAGCAAGCTCAGTTTTTATTGTATAAACTATTCTGATGAAGTCAACAGTGCATTGTTATTGGTTGTGGTGGACATCAGGGCTACTTTTCTCAGAGGCTGGCCGCACACATTTACTTTTTACTGCAGTTTTTAAAACACAGGAGTAAATAAAAAAGAGAGGAAAAGTCCATATGTTATGCTTTTGTACCAGTCTTTGCTTTGAGTCTAAAAACTGCATAATAAACTGAATATGTGATTCCGAATTTAGATCACGTTAACATATTGGATATATGTGTGTATTTGGTAGTGATGAGCAAAGTTCTGAAACATTCGATTTGGCTGCTTCACCGAATTTCACAAAGAAATTTGATTTATGATAAACTACTTTGTCATGAAGCAAATTCCTTTGTATGTAATAGCTGCAATGACAGGAAAGGCGATCATGCCGTTCATTGCTGATGAATACTAAAGAGGACCTGTCACCAAAAAATACTATGTATTCTGAAGGCAGCATGTTATCGAGCAGGAGGAGCTGAGCAGATTTATCTATATTTTTATGGGAAAAGATTCAGTAAAATGTGTAATTTTTACATTTACATCTGCAGCCCTGTGAAGGGTCATGGGAACAGGACGGAGGGGTTATCAGTGACTGACTGCTATCTCTGTATACACACAATGCTAACAATCACTGATAACACCTCTCTGTACTGATGTTCACAGGAGGACATAAAAAGCAAAGATATAAATGTATAAACTACAGGTTTTACTAAATATTTTCCCACAAAAATATATATCAATCTGCTTGGCTTCTCCTGCTCTACAACATGGTGCTCTCAGATTGCATTGCATCTTTGGTGACAGGTTCTCTTCAAAGCCTTACCTTTACCTCACCTTATGAATTTGCTTGCGGAGAGGTCATTGCGGCCATCCTGATTGAAGATACTGAGCGAAATCTTGAGCAGTGACGTGATGATGTCATCACATCATCATACTGGCTTGGCGTGGTGACATCATAACTGATGACGTTACCACTCTCGGACAGCATGCTGGTGTGGTGACGTGACTAGAGTTGAGCAGACACCTGGATGTTCGGGTTCGGCCGAAGTTTAAAAAAAAGTTCGGGTTCGAGACCCGAACTTGACCCCGAACCCGAACCCCATTGAAGTCAATGGGGACCCGAACTTTTGGGCACTAAAATGGCTCTAAAATAGTCCTGGAAAGGGCTAGAGGGCTGCAAAAGGCATCAAAATGTGCTTAAGAGTGCTTAACCCCTTAAGGACACAGCCTTTTTACACCTTAGGACCAGGCCATTTTTTGAAAATCTGACCAGAGTCCCTTTAAGTGCTGATAACTTTAAAACGCTTTGACTTATCCAGGCCGTTCTGAGATTGTTTTTTCGTCACATATTGTACTTCATGACACTGGTAAAATGGAGTCAAAAAAATAATTTTTTTTGCACCAAAAAATACCTAATTTAACAAAAATTTGGAAAAATTTGCAAATTTCAAAGTTTCAGTTTCTCTACTTCTGTAATACATAGTAATACCCCCAAAAATTGTGATGACTTTACATTCCCCATATGTCTACTTCATGTTTGAATTGTTTTGGGAATGATATTTTATTTTTTGGGGATGTTATAGGGCTTAGAAGTTTAGAAGCAAATCTTGAAATTTTTCAGAAATTTACAAAAACTCAATTTTTAGGGACCAGTTCAGGTCTCAAGTCACTTTGCGAGGCTTACATTATAGAAACCACCCAAAAATGACCCCATCTAAGAAACTACACCCCTCAAGGTATTCAAAACTGATTTTGCATACGTTGTTAACCCTTTAGGTGTTGCACAAGAGTTATTGGCAAATGGGGAGGAAATTTGAGAATTTCATTTTTTTGTCTAATTTTTCATTTTAACCCATTTTTTCCACTAACAAACCAAGGGTTAACAGCCAAACAAGACTGTATCTTTATTGCCCTGACTCTGCCGTTTACAGAAACACCCAATATGTGGCCGTAAACTACTGTACGGCCACACAGCGGGGCGTAGAGGGAAAGGTGCGCCGTATGGTTTTTGGAAGGCTGATTTTTATGGACCGGTTTATTTACACCATGTCCCATTTGAAGCCCCCTGATGCACCCCTAGAGGAGAAACTCCCTAAAAGTGACCCCATCTAAGAAACTACACCCCTCAAGGTATTCAAAACTGATTTTACATACGTCGTTAACCCTTTAGGTGTTGCACAAGAGTTATTGGCAAATGGCGATGAAATTTGAGAATTTCATTTTTTTGCCTAATTTTCCATTTTAACCCATTTTTTCCACTAACAAAGCAAGGGTTAACAGCCAAACAAGACTGTATCTTTATTGCCCTGACTCTGCTGTTTACAGAAACACCCAATATGTGGCCGTAAACTACTGTACGGGCACACAGCGGGGCGTAGAGTGAAAGGTGCGCCGTTTGGTTTTTGGAGGGCTGATTTTGCTGGACTGTTTTTTTGGCACCATGTCCCATTTGAAGCCCCCCGGATGCACCCCTAGATTATAAACTCCATAAAAGTGACCCCATCTAAGAAACTACACCCCTCAAGGTATTCAAAACTGATTTTACAAACTTTGTTAACCCTTTAGGTGTTGCACAAGATTTAATGGAAAATAGAGATACAATTTCAAAATTTCACTTTTTTGGCAGATTTTCCATTTTAATATTTTTTTTCCAGTTACAAAGCAAGGGTTAACAGCCAAACAAAACTCATTATTTATGGCCCTAATTCTGTAGTTTACAGAAACACCCCATATGTGGTCGTAAACCGCTGTACGGGCACACGGCAGGGCGCAGAAGGAAAGGAATGCCATACGGTTTTTGGAAGGCAGGTTTTGCTGGACTGTTTTTTTTTACACCATGTCCCATTTGAAGCCCCCCTGATGCACCCCTAGAGTAGAAACTCCAAAAAAGTGACCCCATTTTAGAAACTACGGGATAGGGTGGCAGTTTTGTTGGTACTAGTTTAGGGTACATATGATTTTTGGTTGCTCTATATTACACTTTTTGTGCGGCAAGGTAACAAGAAATAGCTTTTTTGGCACCGTTTTTTTTTTTGTTATTTACAACATTCATCTGACAGGTTAGATCATGTGGTAATTTTATAGAGCAGGTTGTCACGGACGCGGCGATACCTAATATGTATACAATTTTTTTTATTTATGTAAGTTTTACACAATGATTTCATTTTTAAAACCAAAAAAATGTTTTAGTGTCTCCATAGTCTAAGAGCCATAGTTTTTTCAGTTTTTGGGCGATTATCTTAAGTAGGGTCTCATTTTTTGCGGGATGAGATGACGGTTTGATTGGCATCTATTTTGGGGTGCATATGACTTTTTGATTGCTTGCTATTACACTTTTTGTGACGTAAGATGACAAAAAATGGCTTTTTTTACACCGTTTTTATTTTTATTTTTTTACGGTGGTCATCTGAGGGGTTAGATCATGTGATATTTTTATAGAGCCGGGCGATACGGACGCGGCGATACCTAATATGTATACTTTTTTTTTATTTATGTAAGTTTTACACAATGATTTCATTTTTGAAACAAAAAAAATGATGTTTTAGTGTCTCCATAGTCTAAGAGCCATAGTTTTTTCAGTTTTTGGGCGATTATCTTGGGTAGGGTATGATTTTTGCGGGATGAGATGACGGTTTGATTGTTACAATTTTGGCGTACATGCGACTTTTTTGATCACTTTTATTACTTTTTTGGGAAGTAAGGTGAGCAAAATTTTAATTTCATCATAGTTTTTTATTTTTTATTTTTATGGTGTTCACCGTTCGGGTAAAGTAACATGACCGTTTTATAGATCAGGTCGTTACGGACACGGCGATACCAAACATGTGTAGGGAATTTTATTTTTTTCATTTTTTATCAGTGATAAATGTGTTTTTTGATTTTTACTTTTTTTTCACTTTTATTCACTTTTTTTTTTACCCAGACCCACTTGGTTCTTGAAGATCCAGTGGGTCTGATGTCTGTATAATACAGTACAGAACAATATATATTGTACTGCACTGTATTTTACTTACACTGAACAGATCTATGCTTTTAGCACAGATCTGTTCAGCACCATGGACAGCAGGACGCCTGAGAGGCGTCCTGTTGCCATGGGAACCTTCCCCGTCTGCTCAGAACTTCGCAGACGGGGAAGGGTAAGGAGGGGATCTCTCGGGGGGCTGTCTGGGGGCTCTCTCCCTCTCCATCGGGGGGCTGCAAAGGCACAGCAGCCCCCCGATGGGAGAGGGAGGGAGCTCCCTGCGCTGTTAACTTTTTCCATACAGCGGTCCGTACGGACCGCTGTATGGAAAGGGTTAAACGGCTGACATCGCATCGCAGATGTCAGCCGTTTATACCAGGGTGCCAGCAATGTGCTGGCACCCTGGTATACCCACTGAACACCAATGAATTTTCAAGGGGAGGCGGGCGGGGGATCGCGATCCCGCCTGCCGCACCGCCCGCCTCCCGCACCGCCCACACCGCCCGCAACCCTCCCCCTGCACCTCCCGCCACCCTAAAAATCATTCGGGGGTGCAGGGGGGGGTGAATAAAACTTTTTTTAGGCATAAAAAGTTTCTGATCTCCGCGGTCAGGGACCGCGGGGACCAGAAACTGCAGAAATCGCAGCAAACCGCAGGTCTGAATTGACCTGCGGTTTGCCGCGATCGCCGACATGGGGGGGTCACGGGACCCCCCCGCGCATTTAGCCTAGGTGCCTGCTCAATGATTTGAGCAGGCACCGGGTTCCGATCACTGCCGGCCGGGCGGCAGTGATCGGAACAACACATGACGTACCGGTACGTCATGTGTCCTTAAGTACCAGTGCATCATGACGTACCGGTACGTCATGTGTCCTTAAGAGGTTAAGGGAAATGACTTAAAATAACATAAAATACAGAAAAATTAAAAATAACAATCTGGATCTAGGAGTAGGAGGTTGAGGAGGCGGTGGATGGGTGTATGTGGCAGTGTAGGTTGACGTGGCGGTGTAGGTGGAAGCGGCGGTGAAGGAGGAATAGGTAGCCAACACTGATTTGTGTTATTTTTTATTTTTAAATTGGGGTATCCCCCAAAATATTGGGATATATAACAAAATAAAACAAAGAATAAGTGCACTTGAGTACAAGAATGGATGGTTGAGGCTGGTATAAATATCTATTCTGCACAAGGTACGGACAAGTCCTGTGGGATCCATGCCTGGTTCATGTTAATAAACGTAAGCTTGTCCACATTGGCTGCAGCCTGTGATAATGCTATCTGCCATACTAAAGATACGTTCACACTATACACTGGCTGCAGGGCAGGTCAGCACCTCCAAGGCTGACAAAGCTTTTCCACATTTTGGCCATGCTAACCCTGCCTTCTCTGGAGCTGGTGGTGCCCCAGCTGCGTTGGCGACCTCTTCCTCCTCCTCTGCCTTCGCATTGTGCTTCCACTGTGCCCCCGCTGTCAGGTGGGAATGCTATCATCAGCGTGCGCTTGTAGTCGCGCATCTTCCGATCAGTAACAGATGTTTTCACAAAATTTAGTTCCCTGTCAGCAATGCAGAGCAGAGGTTCATTCACGGCAAAAGGGGGTTCATGTCACCCAGCAATAAAACAGAGGATTTTAAGAGATTTAAGCCCCTGTCAGCAATGCAGAGCAGGGGTTCATTCACGGCAAAAGGGGGATCATGTCACCCAACAATACAACAGAGGATTTTGAGAGATTTAGGCCCCTGTCACCCAGGCACAGCAGGGGTTCATTCATGGCAAAAGTGGGATCATGTCACCCAGCAATAGAACAGAGGATTTTGAGAGATTTAGGCCCATGTCACCCAGGCACAGCAGGGGTTCATTCACGGCAAAAGGGGGATCATGTCACCCAACAATACAACAGAGGATTTTGAGAGATTTAGGCCCCTGTCACCCAGGCACAGCAGGGGTTCATTCATGGCAAAAGTGGGATCATGTCACCCAGCAATAGAACAGAGGATTTTGAGAGATTTAGGCCCATGTCACCCAGGCACAGCAGGGGTTCATTCACGGCAAAAGGGGATCATGTCACCCAGCAATACAACAGAGGATATTGAGAGATTTAGGCCCCTGTCAGCAATGCAGAGCAGGGGTTCATTCACGGCAAAAGGGAGTTCATGTCACCCAGCAATAGAAAAGAGGGTTTTGAGAGATTTAGGCCCCTGTCAGCAATGCAGAGCAGGGGTTCATTCATGGCAAAAGGGGGTTTATGTCACCCAGCAATACAACAGAGGATTTTGAGAGATTTAGGCCCCTGTCACCCAGGCACAGCAGGGCTTCATTTACGGCAAAAGGGGAATTATGTCACCCAGCAATACAACTGAGGATTTTCAGAGATCTAGGCCCCTGTCACCCAGGTACAGCAGGGGTTCATTCACGGCAAAAGGGGGATCATGTCACCCAGCAATACAACAGAGGATTTTGAGAGATTTAGGCACCTGTCACCCAGGCACAGCAGGGGTTTGTATACGCCAAAAATGGTAAAATGTCACCCGACAATGCACTAAAATTTGCATTTTTTTAAATTAAAATGGCTCTAAAATAGTCCTTGAAAAGGATAGAGGGATGTAAAAGGCAGTAAAATGTGCTTAAGAGCATGGCAACTGCTCTGCAAACAAATGTGGATAGGAAAATAACTTTAAATGAAATAAAATAACGAAAAATTTCAAATTATTAACCTGCAACTCAGAGACGAAGGTGGATATGGAGTCGGAGGTTGAGGAGGCGGTGAATGTGGTGTTGTAGATGGAGGCAGCAATGGAGGAGGAACAGGTAGCCAACAATGTTTTTTTTTATTTTTTATTGGGGTAGGTAGCCCCCAAAATATTGAAACAAATAAAAAAAAAGAAAACAAAGAATCATTGCACTTGACTTGAGTACAAGAATGTATGTTTCATGGTGGTATAAATGTCTATTCTGCACAAGGTACAGACAAGTCTTATGGGATCCAAGCCTGGTTCATTTTAATGAACATGAGCTTGTCCACGTTGGCTGTGGACAGGCGGCTGCGTCTGTCTGTAATGATGCCTCCTGCCGTGCTAAATACATGTTCAGAGAGTACACTGGCTGCAGGGCAGGCCAGCCCCTCCAAAGCATACAGGGCAAGCTCTGGCCATGTGGACAATTTGGAGACCCAGAAATTGAATGGGGCCGAACCATCAGTCAGTACGTGTAGTCGTGTGCACAGGTACTGTTCCACCATGTTGTTCATATGCTGCCTCCTGCTAACACGCTCCATATCAGCAGTTGGGGCCGGTTGTTGCGGCGAGGTGACAAAGCTTTTCCACATGTCGGCCATGCTAACCCTGCCTTCTGAGGTGCTGGCGCTGACACAGCTGCGTTGGCGACCTCTTCCTCCTCCCCTGCCTTCGCCTTTGCTTCCACTTGTCCCCCGGCGTTAGTCGGGAATGCTCTTAGGAGCACGTCTACCAGCGTGCGCCTGTAGTCGCGCATCTTCTGATCATGCTCCAGTTAGGGAATTAAGGACGGCACATTGTCTTTGTAATGGGGATCCAGCAGGGTGGCCACCCAGTAGTCAGCACACGTTAAAATGTGGGCAACTCTGCAGTCGTTGCGCAGGCACTGCAGCATGTAGTCGCTCATGTGTGCCAGGCTGCCCAGAGGTAAGGACAAGCTGTCCTCTGTGGGAGGCGTATCATCTGCGTCTTCCGTATCCCACCAGCCACGCACCAGTGATGGGCCCTAGCTGCGTTAGATACCACCCCGCTGTGAACATGCTTCATCCCCATCCTCCTCCTCATCCTCCTCCTCCTCGTCCTCCAGTAGTGGGCCCTGGCTGGCCAAGTTTGTACCTGGCCTCTGCTGTTGCAAAAAAACTCTTTTTGAGCCACTTCTAAAAGACTGGCCTGAAAGTGTTAGAGATGACCCCTCTTTCTCCTCCTCGTCCTGGGCCACATCCTCTTCCAACATCGCCCTAAGTGTTTTCTCAATGAGACATAGAAGTGGTATTGTAACGCTGATAACGGCGTCATTGCCACTGACCATGTTAATGGAGTACTCGAAACAGCGCAACAGGGCACACAGATCTTGCATGGAGGCCCAGTCATTGGTGGTGAAGTGGTACTGTTCCGCAGTGCGACTCACCCGTGCGTGCTGGCATTCAGGGCAAGGGATCGAGGGTGGCTAGGTGTGAATTTACGCTTTCTCTCAAAGGTTTGTGAGATGGAGAGCTGAACGCTTCCGTGTGACATGGTGGAGATGCTTGGTGACGGAGGTGGTGTTGTTGGTGGCACATCCTCTGTTTGCTGGGCGGCAGGTGCCAACGTTCCTCCAGAGGCAGAGGAAGAGGCCAAGGCAGCAGCAGAAGAGGGAGCAGGAGGGGCCTGAGCCCTTTCTTGGTTTTGAAGGTGCTTACTCCACTGCAGCTCATGTCTCGCATGTAGATGCCTGGTCATGCAGGTTGTGCTAAGTAGTGATGAGCGGCAGGGGCGATATTCGAATTTGGGATATTTCGCGAATATTTGGGCGAATATTAAACATATATTCGAGAATTCGCGAATTCATGATCTCCAGGCATTATTTTCTTTATTGCATGAACTGGTATTTAAAAAAAAATCGAATATTCACGATTACGAATATATTTAGCGATATTCTAAATATTCGCGAATTCTCGAAGTGCCGATATTCGCGATTAAAATTCGCAATTGGAATATTCGTGATCAACACTAGTGCTAAGGTTCAGAACGTTAATGCCTCGCTTCAGGCTCTGATGGCACAGCGTGCAAACCACTCGGCTCTTGTTGTCAGTACATTGTGTGAAGAAGTGCCATGCCAGGGAACTCCTTGAAGCTGCCTTTGGGGTGCTCAGTCCCTGTTGACGGTGGCCAGTAGCAGGCGAACTGTTTTGGTGACGGCTGCTCTGCTTTTGCACCCTGCTCCCTCTTTTGCTACGCTTTTGGCTCGGTCTCACCACTGCCTCTTCCTCCGAACTCTGAAAGTCAGTGGCACAACCTTCATTCCATGTGGGGTCTAGGACCTCATCGTCCCCTGCATCATCTTCCACCCAGTCTTCCTCCCTGACCTACTTTTCGGTCTGCACACTGCAGAAAGACACAGCAGTTGGCACCTGTGTTTCGTCATCTTCAGAGACGTGCTAAGGTGGTATTCCCATGTCCTCATCAGGAAACATAAGTGGTTGTGCGTCTGTGCGTTCTATGTCTTCCAACCCTGGGGAAGGGCTAGGTGTATGCCCTTGGGAAACCCTGCCAGCAGAGTCTTAAAACAGCATAAGATACTGCTGCATGACTTGAGGCTCAGACAGGTTCCCCGATATGCACGGGGGTGATGTGACAGACTGATGGGCAAGGGTTTCAGGTGCCACCTGTGCGTTTTCTGCAGAAGACTGGGTGGGAGATAATGTGAACGTGCTGGATCCACTGTCGGACACCCAATTGATTAGCGCCTGTACTTGCTCAGGCCTTACCTTCCTTAGAACGGCATTAGGCCCGACCAAATATCGCTGTAGATTCTGGCGGCTACTGGGACCTGAGGTAGCAGGTTCAGTAGGACGTGTAGCTGTGGCAGAACGGCCACGTCCTCTCTCTGCATCAGAGGCTCCACCAACACCACCACCACGACCATGACTGCATCCCTTATTAGATGTTTGCCTCATAGTTAGCGTTCACAAAGAATAGTAAAAAGTGGTTAAGTATTTTAAAAATAATTAACCGCCAATATAAATTATTGCAATCTATTTATTTATTTTTTTAACTCTATATGACAGCGGTATTTGTGGCCTAAATGTGACACTCACTTATGCACGTCTTATCCCAGATGTGCAGTATATTAGAGGGTTTTTTCACCCCAATAACCAAAAAGCTGTATTTGTGTCCTAAATGTGACAGTGAATTATGCACGTGTAATCACAGATGTGCAGTATATTAGAGGCTTTTTTCACCCCAGTATGCCAAAACCGTATTTATGGCCTAAATGTGACAGTGACTTATGCACGTGTAATCACAGATATGCAGTATATTAGAGGCTTTTTTCACCCTAACCAAAAAGCTGTATTTCTGTCCTAAATGTGACAGTGACTTATGCACGTGTAATCACAGATGTGCAGTATATTAGAGGCTTTTTTCACCCCAGTATGCCAAAACCGTATTTATGGCCTAAATGTGACAGTGACTTATGCACGTGTAATCACAGATGTGCAGTATATTAGAGGGTTTTTTCACCCCAGTAACCAAAAATCTATATTTCTGTCCTAAATGTGACAGTGACTTATGCACGTGTAATCACAGATGTGCAGTATATTAGATGCTTTTTTCACCCCAGTATGCCAAAACCGTATTTATGGTCTAAATGTGACAGTGACTTATGCACATGTAATCACAGATGTGCAGTATATTAGAGGGTTTTTTCACCCTAACCAAAAAGCTGTATTTCTGTCCTAAATGTGACAGTGACTTATGCACGTGAAATCCCAGATGTGCAGTATATTAGATGCTTTTTTCACCCTAGTATGCCAAAGCCGTATTTATGGCCTAAATATGACAGTCACTTATGCATGTCTAATCCCAGATGTGCAGTATATTAGAGGGTTTTTTCACCCTAGGATGCCAAAGCCGTATTTATGGCCTAAATGTGACAGTGACAAATGCACGTGTAATCAAAGATGTGCAGTATATTAGAGGGTTTTTTCACCCCAGTATGCCAAAGCCGTATTTATGGCCTAAATGTGACAGTGACTTATGCACGTGTAATCACAGATGTGCAGTATATTAGAGGCTTTTTACACCCTAACCAAAAAGCTGTATTTCTGTCCTAAATGTGACAGTGACTTATGCATGTGTAATCACAGATGTGCAGTTTATTAGAGGCTTTTTTCACCCTAACCAAAAAGCTGTATTTCTGTCCTATATGTGACATTGACTTATGCACGTGTTATCACAGATGTGCAGTATATTGGAGGTTTTTTTTCACCCCAGTAACCAAAAAGCTGTACTTCTGTCCTAAATGTGACAGTGACTTATGCACGTGTAATCACAGATGTGCAGTATATTAGAGGGTTTTTTCACCCCAGTAACCAAAGCCGTATTTATGGCCTAAATGTGACAGTGACTTATGCACGTGTAATCACAGATGTGCAGTATATTAGAGGATTTTTTCACCCTAACCAAAAATCTGTATTTCTGTGCTAAATGTGACTTATGCACGTGTAATCACAGATGTGCAGTATATTAGAGGGTTTTGTCACTCCAGTAACCAAAAAGCTGTATTTCTGTCCTAAATGTGACAGTGACTTATGCAAGTGTAATCCCAGATGTGCAGTATATTAGAGGGTTTTTTCACCCTAACTAAAAAGCTGTATTTCTGTCCTAAATGTGACAGTCACTTATGCTTGTCTAATCCCAGATGTGCAGTATATTTAGAGTGTTTTTTCACTGTATTTCTGGACTTGCAGATAGCCTATGCTGGTGCACTATCGTTGCATAAAATGGCTGCCGATCATGTATTGATATTGACTAACTGAAGAACAAAATTGTGCACTGCACCCACAAAACATTTTTTCTGTCGATCGCTGAGTACATAAACCAGTTCTTGATAAGATTTCTCCCTGATCTCTCCCTCACAGCAGCAGCAGCCTCTCCCTACACTAATCCGAGCAGAGTGACGGGCGGCGCTACGTGACTCCAGCTTAAATAGAGGCTGGGTCACATGCTGCAGTTGGCCAATCACAGCCATGCCAATAGTGGGCATGGCTGTGATGGCCTTTTGGGGCAAGTAGTATGACGCTTGTTGATTGGCTGCTTTGCAGCTTTTCAAAAAGTGCCATAAAAATCGCCGAACACCGAACCCAAACCCAAACTCAAACTTTTACGTAAATGTTCGGGTCCGGGTGCCGAAAACCCTAAAGTTCGGTACGAACCCGAACTTTACAGTTCGGGTTCGCTCAACTCCAGACGTGACATCTCACCCCGCGCAAGATTTTGCATGGTATCTTCAATCAAGACATCTCCGCAAGCAATTGGTTGAGTTGAGTTGAGTATGCTTTTTTTAACGACATTTCAGGAAAAATAGATTAGTTAACACGAAGTGTGAGGAAATTCGGCTTCACGGTGAATGTAGTTTTTTCTAAAATTCAGATCAAAGTCAATTCGTTTGGCTTCAATTCTCTCACTAGTATTTGGCTTGGAATTCATGACAGAAATCCGAGGCTGACTCATGATCCTTTCCATCACAGATATGCCATTAATCTGCATGTGGTCAACCAGCAGATGTTCCGTATGGAAACACAGCAAGAATGGTCATGTTAAGGCCTCTTGCACGTGAACGTTTTTATTTTTTCTGTTTCCGTTCTTTTGTGTTCCGTTTGCGGTCCGTATGTGGAACCATTCACTTCAATTGGTCCGCAAAAACAACGAAAGGTACTCAGTATGCATTCCGTTTCCATATTTCCATTCCGTTCAAAGATAGAACATGTCCTATTATTGCTTGCAAATCATGTTCCATGGCTCCATTCAAGTCAATGGTTCCGCAAAAAAACAACGGAATGCATCCGTATGTCTTCCGTAACCATTCCGTTTTTGCGGAACCATCTATTGAAAATGTTAAGACTAGTGTAATTTTTTTATGTACTTACTGTTTAAACATTATTGTATGCTTCCGTTTCCATTTGCGATTAGAAAAACGAAACGGCAAAGCGGAACGGAAGCAGAAACATAGAAACATAGAATGTGTCGGCAGATAAGAACCATTTGGCACATCTAGTCTGCCCAATATACTGAGTACTATGGATAGCCCCTGGCCCTATCTTATGTGAAGGATGGCCTTATGCCTATCCCATGCATGCTTAAACTCCTTCACTGTATTTGCAGCTACCACTACTGAAACAAAAAAAACCTGAAAAACAGATCCTTTTAAAACAGACCGCAAAATACAGAAAAAGCCATACGGTCGTGTGCAAAAGGCCTAAGGCCTCATGCACACAAACGTATTTTCTTTCCGTGTCCATTCCATTTTTTTGCGGACCGTTTTCGGAACCATTCATTTCAATGGGTCAGCAAAAAAAACTGAAGGTACACAGTTTCATTGGGTAAAGAACGTGACTTTTAAAAATACCTTTAATAATAATCAAATGGGTATAGGTAAATATATACCAACAATTGTGCACTACAATTACAAGGATTTCTTTACAAGGGAGTAGTGACCCCTAGAAGAAAACCTTCATGGTGACAGGATAGAACAAGAGGTTCCGGCGAAGGGACCAAGGTCGATTAGACAGGGCAGGGCAGAGATCACTTACCCTAGTTGGCCTACAGACTGCTTAGCCCAGGGCGACCCCCTGATGGTGGAGTCTCCCTGTCCCCGAACCTAATGCTATCCGGTCCCTAATAAGCCCTAATCAGGGAAAAGATAAAATACATATGGAATGTGGGTGGTTATCCTAGTAAATGGATACCACTACCACTTTCTCACAAAAATAATCAAACCAACAAAAACCCCCGACGCGTTTCGCCTAGAACTTTTTAGGCTCATCAGGGGGTAATTTCAATACCAGGATGGATACAGTAAATGAGATATGGAATGTGATACAAAAATGATACTTAGCTCCAAGCCAGATGTGAACAACAAGTTTTTGTGGACCACTATATAATAGGAATATTCCACTAATGATACCTGGAGGGAGTAAATACATGCATAATCAGTAAGAGGACCATGTCCTGCAGCGAAATTATTCAAAAAAGTGCATCTGAACAAGAGAGAAACCGGTCCTACTTACATATGGGCAGGTGATTGATCCCCCACAAAAAACAGGTTGCTTGGGCCAAGCTGTCTCTGGCCGTTGTGGTGCCATTTATTTAGAATATAGCGCTAACCCAGACCTGACTTCCGGATGCCGGGTAACTACTTCTGGCATCTGGACCGCATGCTGGAATGCATATCCTCTTGTCTAGGTCACTTCGGGTGATATGGCACGCATCGTGAACCGCATGCGGTTCAGTGCCAAAACCGGAAGTTCCTAGACGTCATTTCCGGCCTTTAGATGGAGCGCATCGCGGTGGAACGCATCGAGAGACGCAAGGTCTCTACAGGGGTGCCGGGCATAAGGACTGCATAAAAGGTGATCGGGGATAGTAGGATCATCATTCATATACAGCAGGAAAAACGGCTCCAGGTTTTATTATGTAAAAATGGCCTCCGCCACACGGACCAGAGACATGGGACAATCACACAAAAAGGTTCCCCAATTAACAATGGATATGACAAAAGATAACAATTACTAGGGTCGTCTCCCTAATAACAATATAGGAAAGGGGAAGACACCAAGTTTTAAAGAGATATACAGAACTGATATATGTTCATCGAAAAAAGAGATGCTTCTCGCATCAATCAGGCCAGTTAAAGGGCCCACATACATGGTTACTAAATTATTCCTGAAGAGAGGTATATTTTTAACGGACAGGGAAATTCAGATGAAACATGTAAAGTTTACTCTTTCATTTAGGCCAAGGGGGGACTGGGACTGAAAACGATAAATCCATGCTGTTTCTTTTTGAATAATCTTTTTGTCCCAGTCGCCTCTTTCAGGGAGGGGGACCACCTCGAGGACAGAAAAGCGAGCAGAGCCCACATCTCCCCCGTGGTAGTTGTTAAAATGTTGGGCTACAGGTGTGTCTTTTAATTTTTTAATGTCATTAATATGCTCGCAGACCCTTCTCCAAAATTCTCTTTTTGTCTTGCCAATGTAGTCCATGGGGCATATACATTGGCAAATATATATAACGCCTTTCGTTTTGCAATTTGCAAAGTCCCAAATAGCAAAGGGACGTTGTGTAACGGAACAGGTTACTGTCTTCACGGTGTTGATAAAATTACAGGTCTTGCAAGATCCGCATTTAAAAACGCCCAAAGGCTTGCGGTCTAGCCAAGTACCCTCTTTCTTAGGGCCCTCATAGTGACTATGAACTAAACAATCCCGCAAGCTCCTTCCTTTCCGGTAGGTAACTTGGGGATATTCCCTAATCACCTGCGTTAGATCTGGGTCCATCGTGAGTATTGTCCAGTGTCTTTTCAAAATAGATACCACTTCCTTGTTGCCAGAATCGAAGGTGGAAATCAGGCGTATCAGACCCTCGTCTGACTTATCCCTGTGCCTTGGCGTCAGGAGGTCTTCCCTTTTCTTGGACTCTGCAAATTGGAAGGACTCCCTTAGGAGACTCAGTGGATAACCTCTCTGTGACAGTCTATTTTTTAAATTATTTTATTCTGAATAAAAACTTCCTCCCGAGGAGCAGTTTCTGCGAACTCGCAGGTACTGTCCCCTAGGGATCCCCCTCTTTACAGCATTGGGATGGTGACTATCCCAATGAAGGATACTGTTGGTAGCCGTCTGTTTTCGATGTACCGACGTGCTAAGGGTTCTTTTTTTCACCACTACGTCGAGGAATGTAATTTGTTCCGTCTGAGTCTCAAAGGTGAAACTAAAGCCAATGTCATTTTGGTTTAAGGTATTGATAAACTTATGAAAAGCGGGTATACTGCCCTCCCAGATCAGAAAAACAATGTCGATGTAACGAGTCCAAAAGGCGATATGGTCGTTCCACCATTGGTGCTGATCTAGGAAGACGTATCTATCCTCCCACCAGCCCAGGAGGAGGTTGGCCTATGTGGGTGCACATGAATTCCCCATTGCAGTCCCCCTGAGCTGGTGGTAAAAGGAACCATTAAATAAATAAAAAAATTATGGGTTAAGGTGTATTCCAAGAGACATAAAATAAATTCGTAATGTTGAGAAAACTGAGTCCCTCTGGAATTTAGAAAATAGGTGATGGCTCCAATTCCTCGATCATGTGGAATCGAAGTATAGAGCGATTCCACGTCTATACTCGCCAAGATACTATTGGGGTTAACTGTTAGGGTTTCTATTTTGCGAAGAAAGTCCATCGTATCCCTAGTAAAAGATGGTAAAGTCCAGACAAAGTCACAAAGTACTTTGTCTAGATAGATTCCACTATGATGTGTCAAGGAATCAATGCCGGATACGATTGGACGACCCCTAAGGGGATGTACCCCCTTGTGTATCTTGGGTAGACAATAAAAAGTAGCGGTTTGAGGGGCTTTGGGAAGTAAATACTCAAATTCAATTTTGTTAACAATGCCTTGTTGTAAACCCTGAACCAAGTGTGCATTCTGTTTCCGTATGTCCGCATTTCTGTTCCGCAAAAAAATAAAACATGTCCTATTATTGTTCGCATTACGGACAAAGATAGTACTGTTCTATTAGGGGTCAGCTGTTCTGTTCCGCAAAATACGGAATGCAAACGGATGTCATCTATATTTTTTGCAGTTGTGGTTTTTGCGGACCGCAAAATACATACGGTCCTGTGCATGAGACCTAACTGTGTTTTTTTTTTCTGCAAAGCAGAGTCCTATTAAAGTCAATTTGACACTAAAGAAAATGTTCTAAAATCCTCTTTGGAAACACTGCAGGAACATCCCCTTAGAAAGTTTTAATAATTAAGACCCAAGAACAGATCTAGATTTATTCATAGAGACAATACTCCTATTCCGATAGATAGCCCTATTTGGAGCAGTGTTCTCTGAAGTTACAGTACATACAGCTCGAATAAACTGAACAATGAGTGCGCATATTTAAAGGTGAATATTCATATGCTAATTGGGTATTCAGTGGTGCCTTACCAGTTTTTGCAAAAACACTGTGTTAGGAGTCCCATTTTCACTATATCTTTAAAATGTTTGAATTTCTCACTACTTCTCACTACTTATACAGTAAAAGTGAATTTTCTTTTATCTTACAGATATGTCCTTCACTACATTTACTTTTGGCTTGCCATATTCTGAGAATAGTGGCAGAAGAGGACCATTTTTAAAAAGGAACAGAATTTGCTATATTATGTGTCCATTTGTGGCCACCACAGTGGTTGTGTGGTGGGAGCAGTAAGGGATGTGTTAGATTAAATAATCTCGCAGGCAATTGTTGGTAAAGAAGCGTTTTTTCCAAGCAATCGCTAGCTGGCTAGCAGAGGAGACCGCTGATATTACAGGCAGTCATCTCCTCCACAGCATGGGGAGGAGCAATCGTTATACCATCACTCCTCCTCATACTGACTAGTTGTTTGCCCGTGGCAGATTGTCGTTACACAGCATGATCTGACGCTAGTAAACGATGATTTTTCAGCATGCTTAAAAATCTGTATTGCCCGATGAACAAGTGTTTGCTCATTCATGGGTAATCGGTGGTAGTATTACACTGCCAGATCATCACTAATGAGCGTTGCTACAAATACTTGTTAATAAAGATGAGCAAATTTTTTAAAAATTCAATTCGCCGGTTCACCAAATATTTTGGGAAAAATTTGGATCAATCCGAATATATTTGCACGTATTCCATTTAAAAAAAAAGGCTATTTACTGGCTGCTGACAGCCTTTATAGTGGTGTAGAACACTGTGCCTTGTAGTAACACGCATAGGGAGTCTGCTTTGCTAGTGAAATCTTAAAATCACTGCACACTTCACTTATTAGGGCAAAACTGACCAAATAACTCAAGTATGAACTCAACCTTACAGGTCGATGTTAGTGCCAAGAAGAACCTGTTGTATTAAATGCTTATACAAGTAGAGCCCCCTGACAGAGTGGAGAGGGTGTCAACAGTAAGTTTGTGTTGATGTAACTGATTAATTTGCACTTCCTTTGATCCATCAGAACAATAACCACAAAACACGGATCCTGTCTGTGGAGCATACGCCTTCGCTCGGTCAGCATTTGCTCAATAATCCATCAGTTTTGCTAATGCCAAAAAAACCAGGAGTGGATCTAAAACAGAGATGACACGTGAATGGAATATTTGCATGTCTTCTGTTTTTTGTACTCACTCCTGAGTACTTTTGGCTACCAAATCATAAGCCAATTCTGATGGACCATGCAGGCCTTACAGCTGATTCACAGACAGGATCCGTTGTTCGTCTAATTTTCCTTCCTTCTGATAGATCAGAAGAAGGGTCAAACAAATGAGCCAGGCCGAAAGGCAAAATAGTGGCCCAGTCATGAAGTGGGGAGGGTGGGAACAGCATGAGGAGACCACAGAGTGACCCAATGACAGGGTCTGGAGGTTGCGGCAGCATCAGGAGGCCACATAGTGGCACAATGACAGAGTCTGGAGGTGGCAGCAGTATGAGGAGGCCACCGAGTGGCACGGTGACAGAGTGTAAAGGTGGGGGCAGCAGCAGCATCAGTAGGAGGCCACAGAGTGGCACAATGACAAAGTCTGGAGGTGGCGGCAGCAGCAGTAGCAGCATCAGGATAAGGCCACCGAGTGGCACAATGACAGAGTGTGGAGGTGGCAGCAGTATGATGAGGCCACCGAGTGGCACAATAACAGAGTCTGGAGGTGGCAGCAGTATAAGGAGGCCACCGAGTGGCACAATGACAGAGTCTGGAGGTGGCGGCAGCAGCAGTAACAGCATCAAGAGAAGGCCACGAGTGGCACAATGACAGAGTCTGGAGGTGGCAGCAGTATGAGGAGACCACCGAGTGGCACAATGAAAGTGTGTGGAGGTGGGGGCAGCAGTAGCATCAATAGGAGGCCACAGAGTGGCACAATGACAAAGTCTGGAGGTGGCGGCAGCAGCAGTAGCAGCATCAGGAGAAGGCCACCGAGTGGCGAAATGACAGAGTGTGGAGGTGGAAGCAGTATGAGGAGGCCACCGAGTAGCACAATAACAGAGTCTAGAGGTGGCAGCAGCAGCAGTAGCAGCATCAGGAGAAGGCCACCGAGTGGCACAATGACAGAGTGTGGAGGTGGAGGTAGTATGAGGAGGCCACCAAGTGGCACAATGAGAGAGACTGAAGGTGGCAGCAGTATGAGGAAGCCACTGAGTGGCACAATTACAGAGTCTGGAGGTGGCGGCAGCAGCAGTAGCAGCATCAGGAGAAGGCCACCGAGTGGAAAAATGATAGTGTCTGGAGGTGGCAGCAGTATGAGGAGGCCACTGAGTGTGGAGGTGGCGGCAGCAGAAGCATCAGTAGGAGGCCACCGAGTGGCACAATGACAGAGGGTGGAGGTGGCAGCAGTATGAGGAGGCCACCGAGTGGCACAATGACAGAGTGTGGAGGTGGCAGCAGTATCAGGAGACCACAAAGTGGCAAGGTGACATAGTGTGGAGGTGACAGCAGCATGAGGAGGCCACAGAATGAGGAGGCCACAGAGTGGCACAATGACAGAGTGTGGAGGTGGCGGCGGCAGTATCAGGAGAAGGCCATAGGGTGGCACAATGACAGAGTCTGGAGGTGGCGGCAGCATCAGGAGACCACAAAGTGGCAAGGTGACATAGTGTGGAGGTGACAGCAGCATGAGGAGGCCACAGAGTGGCACAATGACAGAGTGTGGAGGTGGCGGCGGCAGTATCAGGAGGAGGCCACAGGTTGGCACAATGACCGAGTGTGGAGGTGGCAGCAGCATCAGGAGACCACAGAGTGGCAAGGTGACATAGTGTGGAGGTGGCAGCAGCATGAGGAAGCCAGAGCATGAGGAGGTCACAGAGTGGTACGACGACAAAAGATTGTAGAGGTGACAGCAGCATGAG
Organism: Bufo bufo; assembly: GCF_905171765.1. NCBI lineage: Eukaryota > Metazoa > Chordata > Amphibia > Anura > Bufonidae > Bufo > Bufo bufo. The sequence goes on from NC_053389.1 coordinate 208,218,766, forward strand.
GAGGCCACAGAGTGACCGCTACGTCTATTCATTTATAGGGAATATGGAACAGAACAGAAGGTTAAAATTTCTCAACTTTATAAAGTGTTGCTTAAAACATGATTTAATAATATATGTTCTCCGGCACAAAAGGTTTGGCAAATTGATTGTCCGTGAATTTCCCTCGAAGATTGGGATAATATATTGCGAATTTAGGTTTACTTTCTTATAATTTGAATCAAGCTTTGGTTCAATTTAATATTCAATATTTAATAAATGTAATGATAAAAATTAAGTGTTGCCTAAGACAGGAGAGAATCAGACAGTCTTCTGTTGATTCAACAACGTGGTTACGATGGAGAAAGCATTCCAAAAAACAATTTCTCTCTACCTGGAGACAAATCCTGTCAATATTGATGCAAGTGCGGTATCGGCTGCTCATCGACCCAGATACTTCTGGGAGAACCTGCCTGGCATGAACAGGCCTCTAGTAGCTACAGACAATGAGAAGACAAAGAGTCAAGATAGCTTTGAGCCCGGAAGAGTCGTGAAGTTCATCAAGATACGTCACTAAAGATTTTACTGCATATAACCGCAGCGTTGACCGCTGAATAAATTTAGTTTTTCGACCGAAATACGTCAATAAAGATTTTACTGCATATACAATGGGATACGAAAGTTTGGGCAACCTTTTGCATCCCCGCCCGGCCTGCCTGCCTGCATTCTACAGAAGCTGTTAGGATGTAAGGTACTATTAGGAGTGAGGGGGCATGTTTAATAACTATTAATTGAATAAGACATCTTATATTAGTATACCGGAGCGGCGGGGCGGGACTATACTACACTGACTGCACCGCCCCGGCGCTATTGCCGGCCCCCAGCTCCTCCTCCCAGTCCCTCCCCGAGTCCCCGCTCGCTCATACATCGCAGCTTGCGATGTAAAACTGCAAGCATTCGCCCCATAAGACGCAGGGGCATTTCCCCCCCATTTTGGGGGGAGAAAAAGTGCGTCTTATGGGGCGAAAAATACGGTAATTGTTTAAACAAAATTAGGCAGGTGCATAAATTTGGGCACCACAAAAAAGAAATCAAATCAATATTTAGTAGATCCTCCTTTTGCAGAAATTACAGCCTCTAAACACTTACTGTAGGTTCCAATGAGAGTCTGGATTCTGGTTGAAGGTATTTTGGACCATTCCTCTTTACAAAACATCTTTAGTTCATTCAGGTTTGATGGCTTCCGAGCATGGACAGCTCTCTTTAAGTCACACCACAGATTTTCAATTATATTCAGGTCTGGGGACTGAGATGGCCATTCCAGAACGTTGTACTTGTTCCTCTGCATAAATGCCTTAGTGGATTTTGAGCAGTGTTTAGGGTCGTTGTCTTGTTGAAAGATCCAGCCCCGGCGCAGCTTCAGCTTTGTCACTGATTCCTGGACATTGGTCTCCAGAATCTGCTGATACTGAGTGGAATCAATGTGTCCCTCAACTTTGACAAGATTCCCAGTCCCTGCACTGGCCACACAGCCCCACAGCATGATGGAACCACCACCATATTTTACTGTAGGTAGCAGGTGTTTTTCTTGGAATGCTGTGTTCTTTTTCCTCCATGCATAACGCCCCTTGTTATGCCCAAATAATTCAATTTTAGTTTCATCAGTCCACAGCACCTTATTCCAAAATGAAGCTGGCTTGTCCAAATGTGCTTTAGCCCACCTCAAGCGGCACTTTTTGTGCTGTGGGCGGAGAAAAGGCTTCCTCTGCATCACTCTTGCATACAGCATCTCCTTGTGTAAAGTGCGCCGAATGGTTGAACGATGCACAGTGACTCCATCTGCAGCAAGATGATGTTGTAGGTATTTGGTGCTGGTCTGTGGGTTGACTCTGACTGTTCTCACCATTCGTCGCTTCTGTCTATCCGAGATTTTTCTTGGTCTGCCACTTCGAGCCTTAACTTGAACTGAGCCTGTGGTCTTCCATTTCCTCAATATGTTCCTAACTGTGGAAACAGACAGCGGAAATCTCTGAGACAGCTTTCTGTATCCTTCCCCTAAACCATGATGGTGAACAATCTTTGTCTTCAGGTCATTTGAGAGTTGTTTTGAGACCCCCATGTTGCTACTCTTCAGAGAAAATTAAAAGAGGAGGGAAACTTACAATTGACCCCCTTAAATACTCTTTCTCATAATTGCATTCACCGGTGTATGTAGGGGTCACTGAGCTTACCAAGCCAATTTGAGTTCCAATAATTAGTTCTAAAGGTTTTGGAATCAATAAAATTACAACAGTGCCCAAATTTATGCACCTGCCTAATTTTGTTTAAACAATTATAGCACACTTTCTGTAAATCCAATAAACTTCATTTCACTTCTCAAATATCACTGTGTGTGTCTCCTATATGATATATTTAACTGACATTTTTTATCGTAACAACCAACGATTTATACAGGAAAATCATGATGATTAACAAGGTTGCCCACACTTTTGCATCCCACTGTAACTGCAACGCTGAATAAAATGTGTTTTTTGACCGAAATACATTAATAAAAATTTGACCGCATATAACTGCAGGGCTGAACGCTAAATAAAATTAGTTTTTCGAACGAAATACGTCCCAAAAGGTTTTACCGCATATAACTTCTACCGAAATACATCAATAAAGATTTTACCACATATAACAGAGCATGGAGATGGAGAGGGTCTTCGGATTCCCCCCGCACTATACAGACATCTCAGAAATGAACCGCTGCTCCCGATAGCAGCTCCTGGGAAGGTCATGGAGCGTCCCAGTCATCCGGCATCTATTCGCCTCGCTGAAGGATTATTTTGAAAGTGTGTAGAAGCCACACGGGGCCCCCACGCTGCAGATTTATCATGGAGACATCATGGAGATTTGACCGCATATAACCGCAGCGCTGACCGCTGAATACATTTAGTTTTTCGACCGAAATACTTCAATAAAGATTTTACCACATATAACCGCCACCGACGTGAACTGAGAATGTATTTTTGCTTTTGTACTGAAATAGACCACTAAACGCTTTCAAGACATTTAACCGCCGCCGACATGAACTAAGAATATATTTTTGTTTTTGTACTGAAATAAGCCACTAAACGCTTTCAAGACATATAACCGCCGCCGATGTGAACTGAGAATGTATTTTTCTTTTTGTGCTGAAATAGGCCACTAAATGCTTTCAAAACAAACTGCCGAAGTGAACTGAGAATATATATTTCTTTTTGTACTGAAATACAAAATAACACATATAACCGCTCGCAATGACTGACTGATACCGCCACTACTTCCATGAACCCCTGCATCACTACACCATTACTTCCGGGGCAGGTAGGCTGCTGCAAAGCAGGTGGTCCCACTGGGCACGTTTGGCTCTAAACCTCCCACTGCTGCCACCTTGCTAACTCACTGCTGCCACCCTGCTGACTCCAAGCCATGCTTTCAACACATATAACCGCCGATGTGAACTGAGAATATATTTTTATTTTTGTACTGAAATAGGCCACTAAACGCTTTCAAGACATATAATCACTGCCAATGTGAACTGAGAATGTATTTTTCTTTTTGTACTGAAATAGGCCACTAAACACTTTCAAGACATACAGTATAACCACCGCCGACGTGAACTGAGAGTGTATTTTTATTTTTGTACTGAAATACAAAATAACAAATATAACTGCATCACTGACTGACTTCTACCACTGCTACTTCCGTGAACCCCTGCACCACTTCTTACCGGGTAGGTAGGCTGCTGCGAAGCAGGTGGTCTACCCTGGGCACGTTTGGCTCCCGACCTCCCACTGCTGCCACTCTGCCATGTTTTCAACACATAACCGCCGACATGAACTAAGAATATATTTTTGTTTTTGTACTGAAATAAGCCACTAAACGCTTTCAAGACATATAACCGCCGCCGATGTGAACTGAGAATGTATTTTTCTTTTTGTGCTGAAATAGGCCACTAAATGCTTTCAAAACAAACTGCCGAAGTGAACTGAGAATATATATTTCTTTTTGTACTGAAATACAAAATAACACATATAACCGCTCGCAATGACTGACTGATACCGCCACTACTTCCATGAACCCCTGGGGCAGGTAGGCTGCTGCAAAGCAGGTGGTCCCACTGGGCACGTTTGGCTCCAAACCTCCCACTGCTGCCACCTTGCTAACTCACTGCTGCCACCCTGCTGACTCCAAGCCATGCTTTCAACACATATAACCGCCGATGTGAACTGAGAATATATTTTTATTTTTGTACTGAAATAGGCCACTAAACGCTTTCAAGACATATAATCACTGCCAATGTGAACTGAGAATGTATTTTTCTTTTTGTACTGAAATAGGCCACTAAACACTTTCAAGACATACAGTATAACCACCGCCGACGTGAACTGAGAGTGTATTTTTATTTTTGTACTGAAATACAAAATAACAAATATAACTGCATCACTGACTGACTTCTACCACTGCTACTTCCGTGAACCCCTGCACCACTTCTTACCGGGTAGGTAGGCTGCTGCGAAGCAGGTGGTCTACCCTGGGCACGTTTGGCTCCCGACCTCCCACTGCTGCCACTCTGCCATGTTTTCAACACATAACCGCCGACGTGAACTGAGAATATATTCTTCTTTTTGTACTGAAATAGGCCAGTAAATGCTTTTAGCAGAAATAAATGCAACAGTGAAGTGCGTATAATTTTTTCTTTCTATAATGAAATAGACCACTAAACGCTTTTGCCACAAATAAGTGCACCAGTGAAGTGTGCATATTTTTTCTGTCTATAATTAAATAGGCCACTAAACGCTTTTGCCACAAATAAGTGCACCAGTGAAGTGAGTATATATTTTTTTCTCTGTACGTTTTCAACACTAATAACCGCCGACATGAACTGAGAATATATTTTTCTTTTTGTACTGAAATAGGCCAGTAAACACTTTCAGCAGAAATAAATGCACCAGTGAAGTGCGTATATATTTTTCTTTCTGTACTAAAATAGGCCAGTAAACGCTTCAAGACATATAACTGTAGAAGTAAACTGAGAATATATTTTTATTTTTGTACTGAAATAGGCCAGTAAACGCTCTTAGCAGAAATAAATGCACCAGTGAAGTGCGTATAAATATTTCTTTCTGTACTGAAATAGGCCACTAAACCCTTTTGCCATAAATAACTGCACCAGTGAAGTACATATATTTTTTTCTTTCTATAATGAAATAGGCCACTGAACGCTTTTGCCACAAATAAGTACACCAGTGAAGTGCATATATATTTTTCTTTCTATAATGAAATAGGCCACTAAACGCTTTTGCCATAAATAAGTGCACCAGTGAAGTGCGTATACTTTTTTCTTTCTATAATGAAATAGGCCACTAAATGCTTTTGCCACAAATAAGTGCACCAGTGAAGTGCTTATTTTTTTTCTTTCCGTACGCTTTCAACACATATAACCGCCAACGTGAACTGAGAATATATTTTTCTTTTTGTACTGAAATAGGACAGTAAACGCTTTCAGCGGAAATAATGAAATAGGCCACTAAATGCTTTTGCCACAAATAAGTGCACCAGTGAAGTGCGTATATATTTTTCTTTCTGTACTGAAATAGGACAGTAAACGTTTTCAACACATATAACTGCAGAAGTGAACTGCGTATATATTTTTCTTGTTTGAAAAGATATAAGCCACTAAAGGCTTTTCAACATAGCACTTGCACCCCTAGAACAAATTGCTGGAATGACAGAGCTGTATAAAGGCTATTTGGATCCCCAAATAATCTTTCCCTGCACTTGTAAATCGCTTTTCTAGCACTGTCCCTAGCACCTTCTCACGTCTGTCCCTGCACTCAGAACGCTTGAAAATGTCTGACTCTAAGATGGTCGCCATATTTATAGGGCTGTGACATCACAAGGCTGGCTGCTGATTGGCTGCATGCATGGTATTATGGGTCAGCCCGCCTTCCCAGAGTTCCTTGCCCCATGTCCTCACACATGTAGCCGCATTTTAGGAAAAATTGTGATTCGTTACCACGAAGCGCGAGGAAATTCACATTCATTGCGAATCAAATTTTTCCTGAAATTCGGATCGAATTCCACTTCTTCAGCTTCAATTCGCTCATCTCTACTTGTTAACAATGAACTAGCCGACAATTGGCCAGTGTAATACAGGCTCAAGGGTGCACACGTCTATGTCTCCTCAGAAATAACTGTTACACATATGTAATCTCTTAAGAATTGTACATGTTTTCTACAAGTGTCAGGGTAGATATTGTCAGTGACACCTGTGGGAAAACCTTTTGTTAGGTAGATAACATGTTTATTTCAACTTAGGAAGATAAAAGTATAAAAGTGGCAGTAAGGGTGCATAAAAAAGATTCTAGTGCCTGTAGATATGTTTCCTATGCCAGTTCATATCAGCTTATTTCACCTGAAAGTGGCAAAGCCCTTTAAAGATATCATGTTGAGCAGAAATAAAATCAAGCAATACCCTCTGAAAATAGTTGTTAAAAAAAAATTCCACAGGACAACAATAACTCCAACCATACTACTGTGAACCCTGAGGCATACACATTAAAACGTTGTAAACAGAGTGCACTGGCCACTTCAGAGCTTAGACCTCAATATATAATAGAATGCACTTGATATTATTTGGATTAGATATAGGAATTTCCCCCAACTTTTATGGATTAAAGGGAATAGTTTCAAATCAGATTTTTGTGTTGAAACATTTTTTTTTTCCTTGTCACTATCTATATTTAAAAAGTGTATATAATCCTGCAATTTTCACACTGTCCTCTAGGCCTTATAGTACAGAACAGTTTCCTGTTCTGTACAGGTAATTTTTCAGTAGCCATGATCATTATCACCACAGACAGAAATAAGGGTGACCGACTGGCCAATTCCTGTGAACGCTCGTTAACAATGATACGGCAGTCTAATACTGCTGCTGATTGCCCGATGAATGAGCAAATGCTAGTTAATCGGGCAATTGTGATTTTTAAGCACACTTAAAGATCATAGTTTGCTGGCGGAAGATCATGCTGTGTAATCACAAGCTGCTGCCAGCAAACCGCTAGTCAGTATGGGGACGAGCGACCGCATATGTAACACCCCAGAGTGGTGTTGCCACTCTTATACCCTGTTACTGTCCTTAATGGTCTAACATAAAGTCATCCTTTGTATTTATTCCAGGTTCTCCACACTGTGCATTTATAATGTTTAAAACTGTTTATAACATGTAATATGCCTAGTTCACCAGCAGGTGGCAGCAAGCCAGCAAAACTGTAATTATGTAGAATGGAGCTGACCATTCTATTCTAACCCCCCTCTTTAGAGAAGTGGGCGAGTCCTATTTCCTGGAGGAAGGGTGGGGACCAGTTATAACTGGTTCTAGTGCTAGTGTTTGTGTGCTGGTGTGTGTTGGAGCTCACCGGATTCTACCACATCCCTTGGCTGAACATAAGCCCGACCAAAGAGTGAAGTACAGCATCACGAAGAAAGCAAATACACTAATTAAGCTTGTCAGGACAGCAGAGTCAGATATAGCAGAGTTGAGTTTGCCAGCCATTTTAATGCTAAAGCCTGCTGGAACCAAAATAATGCCTGAAATCTGTTTTGGAAAAATGTTTACTTAAGTAAAGCTGCCATTGAACTTCATCTCAAGGTCTAAACTCAAGTTCTTCCTTAATCCATCAATTATTTCCCCTATTTCCAGGTAGCAGTATCCAGGTAGGAGCACCGTGACACACATAAAGAGACATTTGGGCCGCACCATTACACCACTCAGCAATTCCTACACCTGGGATGTGTTATATAGAGGGCCCTGGGATGCGGCCGCCCGTTTCACATAATTATCTCTCCTCCCCTTACTGTGGAGGAGATTGCTGCAAATAATAGCAAGCACACAATTGCCGGGAAGGAACGCTTCCTTCCCGACAATCATCTGTAGAATTGGTCTGTCAAATACAGCCTTTACACTAACATATAACACCTCTATATAGATAACACAGCATCCATCATTCAGTATATGTGATATCACAGCTTATCAGCTCCCTCCTGAACTCTGCACAGGTCACACAGCATGCCTAGAAAACTCTCCCACAGAAGTCAATGAGGTCCCCTCCTGTCTATTGTGTCTATGATCCATGTCGCTGCTCTCAAAATACAGGAAATCCTAACATATTTTAGGCCTAGTGGCCAATGTTAAAACTGCAGGATTTTATTTTTTTAAATATATATATTTTTAATATAGTGACATAAAAATGTTTAAAAAAATCACCAATTGTTAAAAAATGTGTTTAACATAAAAATGTGATTTAAACAATAGGTCATTTTTTCATGACACGTTCCCTTTAATAGGGTTGTCCCATCCAGACATTTAAGGTATACCATAAATGCCCAACAGGCTCTCTCCATTCACTTTCCACTTCTGGTGGCTTAAGACAGGGCCCAATGCTAGAGATCGAAATTCCTGTGTGTGTGCAATCCAGATCTGATAGGATAAGCCCTTTAATTGCGGTGGCATGCACAAGAAGCATAGGGAAAAAAATTTACCTGCAGATTGCTGTGAAAAACTGAACATAATTACCTAGAATAATGCAAGCTGTGAAGAAAGTGAAGAGTGGACACACAAACATCTTGTATTATAATATCTAGCTATTGAGACTACAGAAAACATTTTAATAATACGAATATGCCGAGAGCATACACTAAGCAGTTTCCTGATAATGTATCTGACCACTGTTAAGCAAGGGAAATAACTCTGTTCAAACAAGAGGAACAAATAGATCAAGAAACTGTCACTGTTTGCATTTTGCATCCAAGTTGTTACTTTATAGCACAGCGCTAATTAGCAAGGTACATTGGATTTTCAATAAAGTGAAAGCAGCGAAACCTATCTTTCACTGTTATTTCAAACTTGTTTGTGCAGACACATTTAATGGTTGCTTTAATGTAAAGCTGTACGCTGGTAATTCACTGCATAAGAAAGTGGAGCTTCTTAAAGGGGTTTTCTCATCTCAGACAATGGGGGCATATCACTTGGATATTCCCCCATTGTCTGATAGGTGTGGGTCCCACCTCTGGGACCTATACCTACACAGAGAGCGGAGCCCGGAAAGTTGTGCAGGGCACATTGCGCATGCACAGCCACCCTCCATTCATTTCTATAGGGCCACCGAAAATAGCCGCACGCTGGAATGAATGGGAGAGGTGGCCGTGCAAGCGAGGTGCATTCCCATTCACTACTATGGGGAGAGCGGGATTCTCCGACCACAACCTTCCCTCCTCTGATCTTGGTGTACCCGCATCTATCAGACAATGGGGATATATCCTACCGACTGAGATGGGAAAACCACTTTAATGTATGGCTTTGTAACCAGAAAAATGTAGACCTTCAACAATATGTTGTCTCACGTCTCCCAGGAGCCAGTGTTCTGCACTACCTGTATCATTCTGCTCTGCTGCTGGAGCCCATGTGCTGGCTCCTGGTCATTTAAAAGGGTTGCCCAAGCTTATCCTCCATGTAGGCCATTGATATCTGACTCCTTTTGAGCCCCAATCATAGGGCTCTTTACCATTTGGTACTATTTATCATCTATAGGCTAAATGTCTGAGGACTTCTTTTTTTATTAATGCAATTTTTGATCCTTTTTGTCCCCTGAGGAACCAGCTTTTTGTGCTGGGGAAACGCTGCATCGGGACGCATTCATAATGAGACGCATTGATCCCTTTTAGTGATGTTGATTTTTTGGAAAATTGCTTGGATTATACTCTAAGTATTTGGCTTTTTGGATTAAGTTTTGTCATCTTATCTTCATCTCTGGGACAAAGACTTATATAATAGTCAGGGCACCAATAGGCACCAGAAAGGGCTTAGCCACCGAGGGGGTTGACCCTTTTAGGGTGGGTGCTCTGCCTGTAGGTAGGGATAAGGAAGGGACATGATTGGGACAGTAATGAATGTCCCATGAAGCTTATACCACCTACCTTCTATTCCATGATATGTGATTCTATAAACTGTAAGTAAGAAGGACACTAACGAGTCCCATCAGATGACAACTACTTGTTGTATTATCTTTTCAATTGATTGAGGGGTTTTAAAGATTTATTAAAAGTTATTTTTTAAATAAGGGAAGGTTCTTTCAAATTAGATATTTCTATACTTCCTGTAAGAATATTAATTGCTTTCAAAAACATTTGAGTAAATGTCACCCTCTATTGGAGCAAGATTGAGGTGGGTTTTTTGGAGGAGTTTGCCTTTTTAAAAATTTGCAGTTGATAGATCTGGCATACACCTAGTTAATAATACCAGTAACTACACCCTCTTTAGGAATCATTTTCAAAGTGGCGAGAAGAATAAAATATTACAAAAACATTAGGCACTTTTGTTTTTAATTTTTTATGGCAGAAAACCAGCACAGATGAAAAGATAAATTTATCCCCATGTCTTTGCAGGGGACCTGCAGCTTTATATCAGTACAACAAGCACTAGTTAGGGATGTATGTTATTAAATGAATATATTTTAGACCTAAAATGACATGATGATAAAAGAGCTATTTAAGATATTTTCAGCAAGCCTGGAAGTCCTTAGTGTCTAGTGGGTGCGGGAACAGCAAATGAAAGCAAGTGAATAGAGGTATTTTGTTGAACTGTGGAAAAATCATAAAAATTGATTGTTTTGCAGAATATGCAGCAATCAAACATTTTTGCATGGCTGTTCATAATTTATATATTATTCAAGTCAATTTAACTGTATTCAATATAAGTTCATTATTTGTAACACAAATGTGAACTATCATCTTGTTGGCCATTTGTATGTAAAATTGGCATTGCTGTACAAATCTTTTGGTAGCCATTTTACTGGCTGTTAAGACAATATTACACTTCATTGCAGCTATTTACAGCATGAATTTCTCATCACTGCAATAAGAAAAGCATCATTATGACATATTTGAGGGGTCCATTATATAGAGAGATTAACGTATTCCTGTGATTAAGTTCTGACTAAGGTTTTACATAAATGTGATAACCACTGCACAATTATTTGAATATATGGCATTTATAAGGTGTGAACCAAAGTTATATCAGACATTACAATTTAGCCCATTTCTATTTCACCATCATGGTTATTAAAGGGGTTGTCTAAGATAATTAAAACTTTTAGACATGCCTTCCAATTGGCTAAAATGAAGCCTTTCCCACATGCCGTACACAAGCTCGTCACTGTGCATGTCACCCACACTGTGATGTGCAGGTGTATGGCATGTCACCACTGCAGCCAAACACTGCCCTCCTTGATAGATTGAAAAGGACAGTGATTGGCTGCAGTTGTCACGACTGTGACTGATCCAGACAGGTCTGGGAGGAGAAGGTCGCAGCGACTTGCTACTCGCGATAGCTTGTGAGTTTGCTCCGTGATTCAGGGTATGTCATCTGGGTTTTGCCTTGTGAACCTTTTTGTCCTGACTGGGAGTTTGTAGGCATCCTTCTCAGGTGAGTCCTGTTTGCCACTCCCAGCTACTATATTAGTTTCACTTTCACTTGCAGTCATTGCCAGATATAGTCCTTACTTCCAGTTCTATTCTGACCTTTGAAGGAGATCGTTTGATGGTGTTGCTGTGAAGCTCTTGTCCGGCATGGACTGTCGTGATTGGGATCGCCTTCTCTGCTCGTGACTGGATAAGTCTATCTCTGATATAGTTTGTTTGTTGCTGTCTTCCCCTGCTGTTCTCCTAGACATGAGTGATGGTGACTAGTGCTCCCATCGGCCTTTCCCCACTCTAGGCTTGTTAGAGTGACTGAGGGTTTAGGCATCCTGCTCGCCGCACGGGTTCACACCCCGTCTAGGGTATCAGGGCAGACCGGATGCCAGCTTAGGGTTAGTCAGGGGTGGCCATACTATTCCCATCCGTAGATAAGGGTCCCCCTTCCCCTCCGTCTGGTGCGACACGACTGCTGCTGGGGTAGCGGTCGTGACAGTATATCTGGCCTTGTAAAAAAAAAAAAAAGTGACATTTCTTTTTTTTTTTTTTGCTTGCTGTTTTGCTTTGTATTTTTCTGTTCCACTATGGATCCGGTTACGGTTTTGGCGAAACAATTACAGGGATTATCCCTTGAAGTGGCAGGATTACAAGCAACAGTGCTGCAGCAGCAATCCTTGGGTTCCACCGTTGCTACGGGAAACCAAGGTACTCCTAAACCAAAAGTGGCTTTACCTGATAGGTTCTCAGGAGGGAGAGACCAATTTGTAACCTTCAGAGAAGCTTGCAAATTGTTCATCAGGTTACGCCCTAGATCCTCCGGCGGTGAGGAACAACGGGTGGGTATTGTAATTTCTCTCCTGCAAGGAGATCCGCAGGCTTGGGCTTTCTCCCTACCATCAGACTCTCTGGCCTTACGATCAGTGGAGGAGTTTTTTGAAGCCCTGGGTCTTGTATATGATGACCCGGACAGGGTCTCACTGGCTGAGTCTAAGCTACGTAGACTTCGGCAAGAGAACCGGTCTGCTGAACTATATTGTTCCGAATTCCGTAGGTGGGCTACTGATACGTTATGGAACGACTCGGCCCTTAGGAGTCAGTTCTGCCAGGGGTTGTCTGAAAAATTAAAAGACGCGCTTGGCGGTATACGAGGTCCCTTGGTCTCTGGAGGCTGCTATGTCTCTGTCCATAAGAATCGACAGACGACTCAGGGAGAGACTATTAAATTTTACGGAGGCCTCTATAGGGCAGGGATCGGTTTGTTATGATCCAGTCGAACCAATGCAAATAGGGGACGCCACTAGACGGGTGAATCCTCCTAAGTTCCGCTGTAGGTCAGAGGTTTGTTTTCGTTGTGGGGGGAGGGGTCATTTTGTAAAGGTTTGTCCCTCAGAACCCAAGAGACCACAAACAAAGGAGCCGCCGGGAAAACTAGAGTCCCCAGATTGTGCGGAGGATAACAGTCTGGGCGTATTCGTTTCCTCCATAAGCATGTCTCAGTTTTTGTTGTCCGCTACCGTTGAGGCGGGCAATAAGACTGAGATCTGTTCCGTCTTTTTGGACAGTGGGGCGGGGGTCAACTTGGTGGATTCACGGTTTGCTCAGGCTCTGGGTTTTACTCCAGAACCGATACGCAGAACTATTCCTGTTTTTGCCATCGACTCCTCCCCTCTTACTCAGAAAGAGTTAACTCAGATCATTCATAATATCCATCTGCAGGTAAGGGACCTCCATAAAGAGCATATCTCGTGTTATGTCCTGGACGGTCTTCCGGCTCCTATGGTATTGGGGCTTCCCTGGCTGGTGACTCACAATCCAGTGGTGGATTGGCAGGCCGGGGAGATTGTGGAGTGGAGTGAACATTGTAAGGACAACTGCTTGAGTAGTAGGTGCTCTACACTCTCTGTAACATCTTTACCTGCCTTTCTGTCAGATTTTATGGATGTGTTCTCTGAGAAGGGTTGTCAGGGGTTACCACCTCATCGTTCATATAATTGCCCGATTAATCTACTACCTGGGGCCAAACTACCTAAAACCCGGTTATACAATCTTTCCGGCCCGGAGAGGAAGGCTATGAAAGATTATATTTCGGAGAGTTTGGCTAAGGGACACATCAGACCCTCTTCTTCACCTGTGGCTGCAGGGTTCTTTTTCGTTAAAAAGAAAGATGGGGACCTACGTCCTTGCCTGGATTTCCGGGAATTAAACCGGATAACTATCCGAGAGCCCTATCCTCTTCCTCTCATTCCCGACCTCTTTAATCAGGTTGCTGGTGCTAAATGGTTCTCCAAAATGGATCTCAGAGGAGCCTATAACCTGGTTCGCATCAAAGAGGGGGATGAGTGGAAGACGGCTTTTAATACTCCGGAAGGGCATTATGAAAATCTGGTCATGCCATTTGGTCTTACTAATGCGCCTGCGGTATTCCAACATTTTGTCAACTATATTTTTAGTCACCTTATCGGGAGATTTGTTGTGCTATATCTTGATGACATCCTGGTCTATTCCCCGGATCTGGATACACATAAGATCCATGTGAGACAAGTGCTGCAGATATTAAGGGCCAACAAATTGTTTGCTAAGTTAGAAAAATGTGTGTTCGCCGTAAAAGAACTGCCATTTCTGGGGTATGTGTTGTCAGATTCAGGTTTCCGCATGGATCCAGAGAAGGTCCGGGCAATTATAGACTGGGATCTGCCTGAGAACCTGAAGGCATTGCAACGCTTCCTGGTGGTCAAACCACTGACGGACATGACCCGAAAGGGATCCGATTTTTCCAAATGGTCACATGCAGCCAAAACTGCCTTTGCATCTCTGAAGGAGAGATTCACCTCGGCCCCTATTCTCGTACAGCCAGATGTCTCGCTTCCTTTTATTGTAGAGGTTGACGCATCAGAAGTGGGGGTGGGAGCGGTACTATCTCAGGGCCCGTCCCCTGGTGAATGGCGTCCATGTGCTTTCTTTTCGAAGAAATTGTCTACTGCAGAAAGGAACTATGATATTGGCAACAGGGAACTTTTGGCTATTAAGTTGGATTTTGAGGAGTGGCGTCATTTTTTGGAGGGGGCGGTTCATCCCGTCACGGTGATTACTGATCACAAAAACTTATTATATCTGGAGTCTGCTAAACGTCTCACCCCTAGACAGGCTCGGTGGTCGTTATTTTTTACTAGGTTTAATTTTGTAATAACCTATCGCCCGGGGGCAAAAAATACTAAGGCGGATGCATTGTCTCGAAATTTTCCTGGAGGGGGTGATGTTGAGGTACCAGAGCCCATTTTGCAAAAGGGGGTGGTGGTCTCTGCATTACACTCAGGTTTGGAGGGGAGGGTGTTGGAAGCTCAGGGGGACGCCCCGGCCTCCTGCCCCTCGGGTAAACTGTTTGTGCCAGAAAATTTACGACTGGAGATACTAAAAGAACACCATAACTCCACACTAGCAGGACACCCAGGTAGTAGGGCAACCTCTGAGTTAGTGTCTCGTCAGTTCTGGTGGCCTAAATGGCGCCAGGTGGTGTTGAATTTTGTGTCTGCATGTGCTACCTGTGCTCGTTCTAAGGTAGATCATACTCGTCCGGCAGGGCGTCTTTTACCTCTGGCCATCCCCAAAAGGCCTTGGACGCACCTGTCAATGGATTTCATTACGGATCTACCAGTATCAGCGGGGAAGACTGTTATTCTTGTAGTTGTTGACAGATTCAGTAAAATGGTGCACTTTATTGCTCTTGCCGCATTGCCTAATGCTAACACACTGGCTCAGGTTTTTATTGACCACATCGTGAAGCTTCACGGGGTCCCTTCCGATATTGTTTCGGATCGTGGTACCCAATTCGTTTCTAAATTTTGGAAAGCTTTTTGTTCTCGTTTAGGGGTTCATCTGTCGTTTTCTTCATCTTTCCATCCACAGTCCAACGGTCAGACTGAACGTACCAATCAAAACCTAGAGACATATTTGAGATGCTTTGTTTCCGAAAATCAGGAGGAATGGTCATCTTATTTACCGTTAGCCGAGTTTGCCATTAATAATCGTCGTCAAGAATCCACCGATAAATCACCATTTTTTGGTGCGTATGGTTTCCATCCTCAGTTTTGTACGTTTAGTGAGGGGGGGCCGTCTGGGATTCCCGAGGAGGAACGATTTGCGTCTTCACTTTCTTCAGTGTGGCAGAGTGTGCAAGAAAGTTTGAAGAGAATTGGTGGTAGATACAAACGTGCGGCTGATAGGAAGCGCTCTGAAGGTCCGGACCTTGGGGTGAATGACTTGGTGTGGTTGTCTACCAGAAATATCAAGTTGAAGGTTCCCTCGTGGAAATTAGGTCCGAGATTTATTGGTCCTTATAGGGTAATTAATATCATTAACCCGGTGGCTTTTCGTCTGGAGCTACCTCAGACTCTAAGGATCCATAATGTCTTCCACATATCTCTGCTTAAGAGATATGTAGAACCTCCTGAACCATTGCCACTAGCGCTTCCATCGGTGGTTGTTAATGGCAGTCTTGAGTTTCAGGTAGAAAAGATTGTTGATTCACGATATGTTCGCCGCTCTCTTCAGTACCTGGTGCACTGGAAAGGTTATGGTTCCGAAGAGAGAATGTGGGTTCCAGCATCAGAGATAAAAGCGGACAGACTCATTCGGGCTTTTCATAGCTCCCATCCGGAGAGGCCTGGTCTTGAGGGTCCAGGGGCCCCTCGTAGAAAGGGGGGTACTGTCACGACTGTGACTGATCCAGACAGGTCTGGGAGGAGAAGGTCGCAGCGACTTGCTACTCGCGATAGCTTGTGAGTTTGCTCCGTGATTCAGGGTATGTCATCTGGGTTTTGCCTTGTGAACCTTTTTGTCCTGACTGGGAGTTTGTAGGCATCCTTCTCAGGTGAGTCCTGTCTGCCACTCCCAGCTACTATATTAGTTTCACTTTCACTTGCAGTCATTGCCAGATATAGTCCTTACTTCCAGTTCTATTCTGACCTTTGAAGGAGATCGTTTGATGGTGTTGCTGTGGAGCTCTTGTCCGGCGTGGACTGTCGTGATTGGGATCGCCTTCTCTGCTCGTGACTGGATAAGTCTATCTCTGATATAGTTTGTTTGTTGCTGTTTTCCCCTGCTGTTCTCCTAAACATGAGTGATGGTGACTAGTGCTCCCATCGGCCTTTCTCCACTCTAGGCTTGTTAGAGTGACTGAGGGTTTAGGCATCCTGCTCGCCGCACGGGTTCACACCCCGTCTAGGGTATCAGGGCAGACAGGTGCCAGCTTAGGGTTAGTCAGGGGTGGCCATACTATTCCCATCCGTAGATAAGGGTCCCCCTTCCCCTCCGTCTGGTGCGACACGACTGCTGCTGGGGTAGCGGTCGTGACAGTAGTGGTCATGTGCTGTTCTCCAGCGCATCATTGTGCATGTCACCCAGAATGTAATGTGCACAGTGATGTGCAGGTGTATGTGTCACGATGCGGTGTTCTGGGAAGCGGGGGCGGCCGGGGGGCGCGCTCGCGTCATCAGCGCATCCAGCGTCGCCTGTTCCCATGACAACCGCAATAGGGCTGAGCACCGAGCTGATCACTCGGCGCTCGGCTGCATCAGAACTCAGGAGTCATGTGACGCTGGCCACATCACATGACTCCACCAGACCTCTATTTAAACAGGCAATCTGCTGGCCACAAATTGCCTGTTATTGAGGTCCTTCCTGCATGATACTCACCTGGTTTGTTTGTTCATGCTTGGCTTCCGATTTCCTGTCCGTCTCATCCTTTGGTCTTGGCGTGCTCTCCTGGTTTGACTTCGGCTTGTCCTGACGATTCTCTGCTTGCTCCTCCGGTACCTTTTCTGATCTCTTGGTTTTGATGCTGCTTGTTTGACCTTTTTGTTTATGTGTTGTTTGTCTTCCCTGCACTATCCTAGCTAAGGGTTTGTCGACCAGTTGTCCCTTGTCGCTAGGACTTTCGAGGCAAGTAGGCAGGGACAGGGGTGAGGGTGGAGTTCAGTGGTCACTACCCCACCCCCTGTGTTTGTGACAGTATGGCATGTCACCGTTAAAGACAATTACTGCCCTCAGTGGTATACTGCTAAGGGCAGTGATTGGCTGCAATGATCATGTGCCGTACACCAGCACAACACTGCTGCAGTTTATAAACAAGCAGCAGGAGGACACAGAGGAGAGTATAACATTTTTTATTTTAGCCAACTTGAGGCTTGTCCACAATTTTTTATAATCTTGGACAACGCCTTTAAACATATGATATTCTTGACCGTGATAGTATTTAGTTTCTTTGTCCAAACTGATTTTTATTTTAGCCAACTTGAGGCTTGTCCACAATTTTTTATAATCTTGGACAACGCCTTTAAACATATGATATTCTTGACCGTGATAGTATTTAGTTTCTTTGTCCAAACTGATTTCATTAATATGTTAGTAAAATGTTAGTAAAATGAAAATCCAGTTAGTCAATGGATTAAATTTATGGATGAAATATTTCCTGAAAAATCGACATGGAAGCACTGTACCTTGTAAAGGTATTAAACAGTTAGGGTAATCAATGAAAACAGATGAAATACAACCATACTGTAGTTCATAGCACCATCAGATTTTGGCTTTCTATATTCTCCTAATATAGACCTGGACAGAAAATGATTTTGTTAATTTTAGCATCAAAGTTGGTAGGAACTAGTAGAGGAGTTTTAATTGCCCCATTATTTCTGGCTATAATCTTTCTGTGTAAGGCTAGGTTCACATTAGATTTGGGCTCTACCTTTCATTCATATTAGAAAATGTTCCCAACATTTATGTCTAAGCTTTTCATAGACCTCTATCAGCCAGACATTGTATTAACATGACTGCATGGCATACCTTTTTAAACTGTATTGAAAAGCTTTGTGAACTATGGGGGTCATTTACTATTATATGTATGCCAGTTCTCTGGCGTATATCTGTCGCATACTGCAAAGGTTATTTTTGGCGCAATCTAAACTTTTCCCCGCTTACGCCAGGTCTAAAAAGGGGGTGTGATGTGGGCAGGGAAGGGGACGAGCCAGGCAGGCCTGTCTGATTTATCATTAACTATGCCTGTTTTTGGTATAACAAATTTACTAAATTTAAGGGATCTGGATAGATTGGAGGCTTGGGCAGATACCGTAAGTGGCAGATGAGGTTTAACACTGACAAATGTAAGGTTATGCACATGGGAAGAAATAATGCAAGTCACCTGTACATACTAAATGGTAAAACACTCGGTAACACTGACATGGAAAATGATCTAGGAATTTTAATAAACAGCAAACTAAGCTGCAAAAAACAGTGTCAGGCAGCTGCTGCCAAGGCCAATAAGATAATGGGTTGCATCAAAAGGGGCATAGATGCCCGTGATGAGAACATATTCCTACTACTTTACAAATCATTAGTTAGACCACACATGGAGTACTGTGTACAGTTCTGGGCTCCAGTGAACAAGGCAGACATAGCAGAGCTGGAGAAGGTCCAGAGGAGGGCAACTAAAGTAATAACTGGAATGGGGCAACTACAGTACCCTGAAAGATTATCAAAATTAGGGTTATTCAAGTTAGAAAAAAGACGACTGAGGGGAGATCTAATTACTATGTATAAATATATCAGGGGTCAGTACAGAGATCTATCCCATCATCTATTTATCCCCAGGACTGTGACTGTGACGAGGGGACATCCTCTGCGTTTGGAGGAAAGAAGGTTTGTACACAAACATAGAAAAGGGTTCTTTACGGTAAGAGCAGTGAGACTATGGAACTCTCTGCCTGAGGAGGTGGTGATGGTGAGTACAATAAAGGAATTCAAGAGGGGCCTGGATGTGTTTCTAGAGCGTAATAATATTACAGGCTATAATATTACAGGCTATGGGTCGTTGATCCAGGGAGTTATTCTGATTGCCTGATTGGAGTCGGGAAGGAATTTTTTATTCCCCTAAAGTGAGGAAAATTGGCTTTTACCTCACAGGTTTTTTTTGCCTTCCTCTGGATCAACTTGCAGGATAACAGGCCGAACTGGATGGACAAATGTCTTTTTTCGGCCTTATGTACTATGTTACTATGTTACTATGTATGTTACTAAGCCAGCAAGAATGCTGGCTTAGATTTAGATTGGCGGTGAATGCACCAAAGTTATGTAGAGGCCAGCACCTCTTCATAACTTCAGCAGATTCCCCTACAGCGCACAGAGTTATTAAGACCGGTGCCTAAAACATCCTAAAATGACCCCCTATGTTTTCTATAAAATTGGAGGCTACGTTATACAAGCCACATCTTTTGCCACAAATAACTGACTATATGGCATAGAGTCCTAATGCCAGTAACCAATCAGCTTTCAGGACAATAAATCCATAGCAGACCTACTTTTCTACCTTCCAGTAATACCTGTTCTCCATGTCCACTGAGGAGTCTGCTACATGCAGACAGAAACATGTCATATCACAAGCAGTGATAGGGAGACTTTTGGGACACATATTAGGATAAGACTCCATAGGGAATTGTCCTTGTCAGCATAGAGCTTCCATATTAGGGCTTGCCGGGCAGACTTGATCTCTCATCTAGGGCACAATAAAGTCATCTGACAGCCACATCCTCAACATTTTTTGGAACCCCTGCCCAACACTAGATCTAAGGATGGAGAAGCACTTGGACCTATGAACTGCCACAAAGGACTCATGGCAAAGATACTGTCAAGTCCTGTCCTATTTGCATTTAAAGGGGTGATTTATCCCTAATAGGTAGCATTGGTGATCTTGACCATTTTTATATTTGCATAACGGAAATGGGACGGATCCGTTTGGGAGCCCATAGACTTCTACTATGATGGAATGAATATGCATTCCGTCATAGAATTGCGTTATGATCCGGTAACGGAATCCATAATGCAATTCAGCTTATAGCAGTAAATGAAGTGTGAATGAATTAAAAAATATGAAATTCGCTCATCTCTAATCATATGGTATAGCATATTCATATGCGGCTGAATATGTTATCTTCCACTTCCTATCAAAAGAAAAGGAAAATAACAATGTATAAAGTCCTCAAAATAGTCGTGCCAAAACTGCACAGTCAAAAATCACCAAAATTATTGTCAAAAATAAGATATTTCAACACTTTATTGAACTATGAATAATGTACTTATCTGCAAACCTGCCATTTACGAATATCAAAGAAGAGATTTTCTGCATGAAAAGCAGTTCACTTGCCCCAAGCCAACCTTTTGCAAATGACCATTTTATTACTCATAAAATATCGATGCAATGTTCACAATCTTCCCTCGCGGTAATGAATTTTACATTAATTAAAGCTTTCAGAGAGTTATGCTGTCTCCATCACAAAGGTATATAGTATAGAAATCCCCTTTACTGTGAAGGTCATCTTGACCAGACCAATTTCATGCATTGTGAGCTGTCTTGTTTAAATATTAAAATGTCTAACTTTTGGCACACGTTCTAGCATGTACTTGGACATAAGCAATGAGTGAATGATGAGAAGAAAGCCTTAAAGAAGATCATTTAACTACATGTGGCAGTCCATTATACTAATTATTTTTGTTATACTATATTAAATAGTAATATGTTCCAAATGATTTTTTCTAATTCTCCAACAGGTATAAGAAAATAGTTTTTCTAGAGCCATCTAAAGGAAGGTATCCTATAAGTCAATGTCTGACCCGGCCTTCAAACATGATTTTAGCCAAGTCAGAGTCTCCTCCAAAAAAAGAGACACCAAATGTTTTCTGGAGATGATCTACAGTAATTATCAACACAGAAAGTTGCAAAAACAATCGAGAACATTCCTTGTGATGCACAGCTATTTGACGTGTTCACAGAACTTCAAAGATTTTTACTTTCTGTGTTGATAACTTTTGAACCACAAGAGATATTGAAAATCTGATCAAGGCAATTGATCTCTGAGGAAATTCTGGTCTTTGATATCCTACATCAGGGGTCAGCAACCTTCGGCACTCCAGTTTTTGTGAAACTACAATTCCCAGCATGCTCTATTAATTTCTACGAGAGTTCTGAAGAGTATAGGAAGTATCCATACTGGGAGTTGTAGTTTCTCAACAGCTGGAGTGCCGGAGGTTGCCTACCCCTGTCCTACATGAACCACTTCCCATTGGAAAAATTTCACCTTCATCCAATATGGCAACTTGGTGGCCATGTTCTGGACATAGCCTTAAAGATAGGCCCCTTCACCCATTACTTGCTGGGGTATTCAGATATTTAATTTTACCTTTCATTAATGAAATAAAAGTGTCCTGAGACTTTAGACACCCTGTATACGCCACAATGAAGTTATGTTTAATCCACATTATAAGACAAGTCTAAAATATCAAAATCTATTATTACTTGGTAATTTGCACCGGGAACCTTAAGGAACCTTATTGATCTGGCACCATCCCACTGGGAAAAGTGCCTAATAGGGTTGCCAGCCATTGGCTAGTGAACATCAGGAAGGGCGCACTAGCCCCTTAGGAGCTGGAGGTGTGCCCCCTATGGGCAGAGGAGGAGAGACTTTGCTGGCAAGCAGGCTGCAGCCTGCATGGAGAAACAGCACATACCCAGCAGCCAGAGCCGCCAGGAGGAAGGAAGTGGGAGGAGGGGCCAGACTGTCGACTGTGATTAGCACAATGGCGGGTCATAGCTGCCACTGTAACACATACACTCACTGATATACTAACTGGTATACTATTGGAATTCTGCATTGAGGAAGAAAATTTGTATAATGCAGAATCTGTCATTTTGAGTTTCTGGGACATAACATTGATGACGTACCCATAGGGCAAGAAGAGTATATGGCCTCTGAGGCCACTGTAGTACCCTCTTGTCCATGCAGCTTTGACTGGTACTCCAGGTGCATAGACATGGATGGCATTAGGTAGTTATTCATATACATGTATAGCATTAGATAGTTAGTAGAGTGCATTGCCGTTTATACAAAATTCTGTTGCTCAATGTAGGTGGGCTCTGTAAGCTCATTGGTGTCAGTGCAATTTGTTAATAGGATGCAGTGAGTTTTCATGGCAGCCACAGCACATGAAGACACCTTCTATTGACTTTACCAGATTTTCCCTTACACTGAAGATAATAAAAAGGCAGAGTTACTAAATGTGTTTTTAGCTCTGTATATACAAAAGAAGAGAAAGGAGGTGATATCTGTGGTGCTGGGGCTGTTAGTACATCCAGTGATATACTCAATTGGATAACTGTAGATATGGTCCAAGCTAAGTTAAATAAGGTAAATGTGAACAAGGCTCTGGGTACAGATGGATTACACCCAAGATTGCTTAAAGAGTTCAGTTCAGTCATTGATGTGCCCTTGTTTATAATTTTTAAAGATTTTATAGGTAATGGTACAGTGCAAAGTGATTGGCGCAAGGCAAATGTGGTGCCCATATTCAATAAAGAATCTAGGTCCTCCACAGGTAATTATTGACCAGTTAGTTTAACTTCTGTTGTGCGAAAAATGTTTGAAGAACTCTTAAGGGACTATATACAGGAGTATGTGACTGCAAATAATATTATACGTTATAACCAACACAGGTTTACCAAGGATAGACGTTGTCAGACTAACCTGTTTTGTTTTTGTGAGGAGGTGAGTAGAAGCCTGGACAGAGAGGCAGCTGTGGATGTAGTGTTTTTGGATTTTGCAAAGGCTTTTGATATTGTCCTTTATAGATGTTTAATAGGTAAAGTAAGGTCTATAGGCTTGGAAAGTATAGTCTGTTATTGGATTAAAAACTGGCTGAAGGACCGTATCCAGAGAGTTGTGGTCAATGATTCCTATTCAGAATGGTCCCGGGTTATAGTGGTGTACCCCAAGGTCCAGTGCTGGGTCCTCTATTATTTAATTTATTGATTGATTATATCAAGGATGGGATTAATAGTGCCATTTCTATTTTTGCAGATGACACTAAGCTTTGTAGTGCTGTGCAGTCTATGGAAGATGTCCATAAAATACAAGCTGACCTGAACACTTTGAGTGATTGGGCATCAACTTGGCAAATGAGGTTCAATGTGGATAAATGTAAAGTTATGCATCTTGCTAGTAATAATCTCTGTACTTCATATGTCCTAGGTGATGTAACACTGGGAGAGTCACTTAAAGAGATTTGGGTGTCCCTGTAGATGGTAGATTAAATGACAGCAAACAATGTCAATCAGCTGCTTCAAAGGCGACCAGGATATTGTCATGCATTAAACGAGGCATGGACTCATGGGTCAGGGATGTAATACTACCACTTTACAAAGCGTTGGTGCAGCCTCATCTGGAATATGCAGTTCAGTTCTGGGCACCAGTTTATAGAAAGGACGCTCTGCAGCAAGAAAAAGTACAGAGGATAGCGACCAAACTGATAAGGGGCATGGAGGGGCTTAGTTATGGAGAAAGATTAAAAGAATTAAGGTACATTTATTCAGTCTTGAGAAGAGAACTTATACAAATATATAAATGGGCCATACAAAAATACTGTAAAAAAAACTGTTCCATGTAAAATGCCCTCAAAAGACAAGGGGGCACTGCCTCCAACTGGAGAAGAAAAAGTTCAGTCTCCAGAAGCGTCAAAGCTTCTTTACTGTAAAAACTGTGAATCTGTGGAATAGACTTCCTCAGGACGTGGTCACAGCAGGAACAGTGGACAGTTTAAAAAAAGGTTTAGATGAATTGTAAAAAGTAAGTCTCACTTCCTTCTGGGATTCACATCCCCACCTAACCCTTGGTTGAACTTGATGGTCTTATGTCTTTTCTTCAACTGTATTAACTATATAACAGTTTTTTTATGGAAAAAAATGTAAATACTACACATCTTTAAATTATCACTTTATTTATCCAATATGGTGACACCAAGATGTAACCCAGTGGAAACTACAATGCACCAAGCCCGATGACAGTTCCACTGATGAAAAAATACAAATACTATTGATTAGAGTTGAGCGGACACCTGGATGTTCGGGTTCGACAGGTTCGGCCAAACTTCACAAAAAGTTCGAGTTCGGGACCCGAACTTGACCCTGAACCCCATTGAAGGCAATGGGGACCCGAACTTTTGAGCACTAAAATGGTTCTAAAAAAGTCATGGAAAGGGCTAGAGAGCTGCAAATGGCAGAAAAATGGGGTTAAGAGCATGGCAAGTGCTCTGGATAGGGAAATGACTTAAAATAACATAAGATATGTAAAAATAATAAATAATAATCTTGATCAAGGAGGAGGAGGTCCATATGGAGTAGGAGGTTGAGGAGGCGGTGGATGTGGCGGTGTAGGTGGAAGCAGCGGTGGAGGAGGAGGAGGTAGTCAACACAGTTTTTTTGTTTTAATTTTTGTTTTTTTGTTTGTTTAAATTAGGGTACACCCCAAAAGAGTGGGAAATATAACCTGTGACAACCCCCTCTAGCCATGCTAAACAAATGTTCAGACAATACACTGGTTGCAGGGCAGGCCAGCACCTCCAAGGCGTAAAGGGCAAGCTCAGGCCATGTGCCCAATTTGGAGACCCAGAAGTTGAAGGGGGCAGACCCATCAGTCAGTACGTGTAGGCGTGAGCACACATGCTGCTCAACCATGTCGCACGTCCCCGTGATGTCCACAATCCAATTAGATATGTTCTCTATTAACTTTAGATGTTCTTTTCTGCGCCTACCATGGTGATCACGGGTAGCGGTGAATCAGGGTTCCTGGCCGGAGAGGGAGCCTGAGAAGAAAAAGGGATACCATATCCAAGGGAGGTCAATGGATGAAATTAAATGTGATCGAGCGTAAATGTGGGACAAATTATTGAAGCAGAAGCTTCCAAGTAAAGGAGGGGGCGCACAGCAATTACCCACTCCTGACTTGGGGAGGTAGTGACGATAAATAACAATACAGGACTCTGAAGATGCCCTGTTTTTGGAATGATTAATAAAAAATTACAGGGAATGTCACTGTAATATTTTGGATTTGGAAACGTTAGACAGGCTCTGCTGCCACTTTGTTGACTCTAGATAACTTCTGCCTGATCGCATGTACCCGGGACGTCCACGATCCAATTGGATATCTTCTCTATCAACTTTCGATGATCTTTTCTGTGCCTACCATGGTGATCACGGGTAGCGGGGAATCAGTGTTCCACGCTGGAGAGGTAGCGTGAGAAAGGGATAACACATCCAAGGGAGGTCAATGGCTGAAATGTGATCGAGCGGAAATGTGGGACAAGTTGTTAAAGCGGAAGGATTGAATGAAAGGAGGGGGTGCGCGTCAATTAAAGGCGAATTTTAGAAATTTAAGTCCCTGTCGCCTATGCAGAGCAGGGGTTTTTCATCGCCAAAAATGGGTTAATGTCACCCACCAATGTTACAGATGATTTTTAAAAATTTCGGTCCCTGTCAACTATGCAGAGCAGGGGTTTATTCACGGCAAAACTGTGTTCATGTCACCCACCAATTGAACAGACGATTTTACAAAAATTTGGTCCCTGTCACCTATGCAGAGCAGGGGTTTTTTATATGGCAACATTGGTAAAATGTCACCTGACAATGTAACAGACGATTTATTGAAATTTAGGTCTCTGTCACCTATGCAAAGCAGGGGTTTATTCACAGCAAAAATGGTAAAATGTCACCCACGAATGTAACAGATGCTTTTGCACCCTGCTCCCTCTTTTGCTGTGCTGGTGGCTCTGTGCAACCACTGCCTCTTCCTCCGAACTAGACAGGTCACTCGAATGACCGTGATTCTATGTGGGGTCTAGTACCTCATCATCCTCCACATCATCTTCCACCCACTCTTTACCCCTGCCCTGCCAGACTCCAGAAAGCCGCAGCAGTTGGCATCTGTGTTTTGTCATCATCAGAGACGTGCTGCGGTGGTCTTCCCATGTCCTCATCCTGAAACATAAGTGGTTGGGCATCAGTGCACTTAATCTCTTCCACTTCTGGTACAGGGCTATGTGGATGGCCCACGGAAACCCTGCCAGCAGAGTCATCAAAAAGCATAACAGACTGCTAAATGACTTGGGGCTCAGACTGCTTGCCTGATTTGCAAGGGGGTGAGTTGAAAGACAGATGGCCATGAGCTGTAGGTGCCAACTCTGATCTTTCAGCAGAGGATTGGGTGGGAGACAATACGAAGGAACTGTAGGCACTGTCAGCCCCCCAATCTACTATCGCCTGTACTTATTCTGGGCTCACCATTCGTAGAGCCGCATTCGGCCCTACCAAATAACGCTGAAGGTTCTGTCGCCTATCCGCCTATTGTACTTGTTCTGGCCTCACCATTCTTACTGTCCTAAATGCAGTGTAGGCCGCAAATGTACTTTCTAGCACAAAAGATGAGCATTTGTCATCCAACGAATTAGTGAAATTAGTGAATTTCACCCGACGATGTAACAGACAACTTAGTGAAATGTATTTCCCTGTCCACTAGGTAGAGCAGGGGTATATCACAGCCAAAAATTTGTGAATTTGACCCGACAATGTAACAGACAAATTACTGAAATGTATTTCCTTGGACACTAGGTAGAGCAGGGGTATATCACAGCCAAAAATTGGTGAATGTCATCCAACAATCTAACAAACAAATTAGTGAAATATATTTCTCTGTCTACTAGGTAGAGCAGGGTATATCACAGCCAAAAATTGGTGAATTTTACAAGACAATGTAACAGACAAATTAGTGAAATGTATTTCCCTGTCTACTACATCGAGCAGGGGTATATCACAGCTAAAAGTTGGTGAAATTCACCCTACTATGTAACAGACAACTTAGTGAAATGTATTTCCCTGTCCACTAGGTAGAGCAGGGGTATATCACAGCCAAAAATTTGAGAATTTGACGCAACAATGTAACAGACAAATTACTGAAATTTATTTCCTTGGACACTAGGTAGAGCAGGGGTATATCACAGCCAAAAATTGGTGAATGTCATGCAACAATCTAACAAACAAATTTGTGAAATGTATTTCCCTGTCTACTAGGTAGAGCAGGGTATATCACAGCCAAAAAATTGTGAATTTCACCCAACAATGTAACAGACAAATTTGTGAAATGTATTTCCCTGTCTACTACATAGAGCAGGGGTATATCACAGCAATAATTGGTGAATTTCACCCGACAAATTAACAGACAAATTAGTGAAATGTATTTCCCTGTCTACAATGTAGAGCAGGGGTATATCACAGCCAAAAATTTGGGAATGTCATCCAACAATGTAACAGACGAATTTGTGAAAGGTATTTCCCTGTCCACAATGTAGAGCAGGGGTATATCACAGCCAAAGATTTGGGATATGTCACCCAACAATGTAACAGACGAATTTGTGAAAGGAATTTCCCTGTCCACAATGTAGATTGCGATATGTCACCTAACAATTTATCAGACAAATTAGTGAAATTACTTATAATAAAAAAAAAATACGTAAAAATTTAAAATAATAATCTTGATCTATGAGGAGGAGGTCCATATGGAGTAGGAGGTTGAGGAGGCGGTGGACGTAGCTGTGTAGGTGGAAGCGGTGGTGGATGAGGTAGCCAACACAGTTTTTTTGTTTTAATTTGAAATTTATTTTTTGTTTAAATTAGGGTACACCCCAAAAGAGTTGTAAATATCAAAAATACAACAATGAGCAATTGCGCTGGAAAATAACAATGGCTGGGTAAGGCCGGTATACATGTCTATTCTGCACAAGGTACGAACAAGTCCTGTGGGATCCATGCCTGGTTCATTTTAATGAACGTGAGCTTGTCCACATTGGCTGTGGACAGGCGGCTGCGCTTGTCTGTGATAACGCCCCCTGCTGTGCTAAACACACGTTCAGACAATACACTGGCTGCAGGGCAGACCAGCACCTCCAAGGCGTAAAGGGCAAGCTCAGGCCATGTGCCCAATTTGGAGACCCAGAAGTTGAAGGGGGCAGACCCATCATTCAGTACGTGTAGGCGTGTGCACACATACTGCTCCACCATGTTGATGAACTGCTGCCTCCTGCTAAGATGTTCCATATTATGTTGGTGCTGGTTGTTGTAGCGTGCTGACAAAGCTTTTCCACATTTCGGCCATGCTAACCCTGCCTTCTGAGGTTCTGGCGATGCCCCAGCTGCGTTGCCGACCTCTTCCTCCTCCTCTGCCTTCGCCTTGTGCTTCCACTGTGCCCCCGCTGTCAGGTGGGAATGCCACCAGCAGCGCGTCTACCATGGTGCGCTTGTACTCGCGTATCTTACGATCACGCTCCAATGAGGGAATTAAGTACGGTATGTTGTACTTGCAACGGGGATCCAGCAGCGTGACCACCCAGTAATCAGCACAAGTTAGAATGTGGCCATCTTGGCGGTCATTGTGGAGACACTGCAG
Organism: Bufo bufo; assembly: GCF_905171765.1. NCBI lineage: Eukaryota > Metazoa > Chordata > Amphibia > Anura > Bufonidae > Bufo > Bufo bufo. Next base: position 208,247,553 of record NC_053389.1, read on the forward strand.
CATGTAATTGCTCATATGTGCCAGGCTGCCCAGAGGCAACGACAAGCTGTCCTATGTGGGAAGTGTATAGTCTGTGTCCTCTGTATCCCCCCAGCCACGCACCAGTGATGGCCATGAGCTGGTTTGGGTGCCACCCTGCAGTAAAGACGGTTCATCCGCCTCCATCTCCTCCTCCTCATCCTCCACCTCGTCATCCTCCAGAACTGTGCCCTGGCTGGACATTTGTGTACCTAGCGTTTTTGGGTACAGGAACCCACCCTCGGAACCACTTGTGAATGACTGGCCTGAAACCCTTGGAAATGATCCCTCTTCCTCCTCCTCCTCCTCCTGTGCCACTTCCTCTTCCATCATCGCCCAAAGCATTTTTTCAAGGAGGCATAGAAGTGGGACAGCAACGCTGAGAACGACGTAATCGGCAATGAACATGTTAGTGGAGTACACAAAACAGCGCAGCAAGGCACACAGGTCTCGCATGGAGGCCTGCTCATTGGTGGTGAAGTGGTGCTGTTCTGCAGAGCAACTCACCCGCGTGTGCTTCTGCTGAAACTCCACTATCGCCTGCTGCTACTCGCACAGTCTGGCCAGCATGTGCAAGGTGGAGTTCGACCTTGTGGGCACGACGCATATGAGGCAGTGAGCGGGAAGGCCGAAGTTACGCTGCAGCGCTGACAGGCAAGCAGCAGGGTGAGAACGCCGAAAGCGTGCACAGATGACCCGCACTTTCTGCAGCAGCTCTGACATATCGGGGTAATTTTTAAGGAACCTCTGCACCACCAAATTCAGCACATGCGCCAGGCATTGGATGTGCATCAAACCGGCTAGGCCCAGAGCTGCTACGAGATTTTGCCCATTATCCCACACCACCAGGCTGGGCTTGAGGCTCACTGGCAACAACCACTCATCGGTCTGTTGTTCCATGCCCATCCACAGCACCTGTGCGGTGTGGGGCTTGTCCCCCAAACAGATACGTTTTAAAACTGCCTTCTGTCGTTTACCCCTGGCTATGCTGAAGTTGGTGGTGAAGGTGTTACGCTGACCAGGTGAGGAACCGGTAGAGGATGAGGAAGTGGAGTAGGAGGAGGAAGCAACAGGAGGCTAAGATAAGCGCCCTGCAATCCTCGGAGGTGGAAGGACATGCGCCAAACGGCCCAGCCGCCACTGCATTTACCCAGTGTGCTGTTAGGGAGATATAAGGTCCCTGACCATGCTTACTGGTCCACGTATCCGTAGTTAGTTGGACCTTGCCACAGATGGCGTTGCGCAGTGCACACCTGATTTTCTCCCCCACTTGGTTGTGTAGGGAAGGGATGGCTCGCCTGGAAAAGTAGTGGCAGCTGGGCACGACGTACTGTGGGAGAACCACTGCCATAAGTCTTTTAAAACTCTCCATCTCCACCAGACGGAATGAAATGCTGGCCTTCAGGGCCAGGGAACACGGGTGGGTAGGGGGGTACTTCCTCTTTCGCTCCAGTGTTTGGGAGATAGACAGCTGAATGCTTCCATCGGGAATTATGGAGGTGCTTGGTGACCCAGGTGGTGGCGTTGCTGGCAGATCCACTGTTTGCGGGGTCGCAGACGGGGATGAAGAGGCCGAGACTGCAGCAGAAGAGGAATCTGGAGGAGCCAGAAACCTTTCTTGGTTTTTGAGGTGTCTACTCCACTGCAGCTCATGCTTTGCACTTAGATGCCTGGTCATGCAGGTTGTGCTCAGGTTTAGAACGTTTATGCCTCGCTTCAGGCTCTTATTGCACAGCGTGCAAACCACTTGTGTCTTGTCGTCAGCACATTGTTTGAAGAATTGCCATGCTAGGGAACTCCTTGGAGCTGGCTTTGGTGTGCTTGGTCCCTTGGTGCGTTGGGCAGTAGCAGGCGTACTGTCTAGGGGACGGCCTCTCCGCTTTTGCACCCTGCTTCCTCTTCTGCTGTGCTGTTGGCTCTGTGCGACCACCGCCTCTTCCACGGCCTGCAGTGTTTTGTCATCATTTGAGACGTGCTGCAGTGGTCCTCCCATGTACTCATCCTGAAACATAAGTGGTTGGGCATCGGTGCACTCAATCTCTTCCACTTCTGGGGAATGGTTATGTGGATGGCCCTGGGAAACCCTGCTAGGAGAGTCATCAAAAAGCAGAAGAGACTGCTCCATGACTTGGGGCTCAGACTGCTTGGCTGATTTGCAAGGGGGTGAGGTGAAAGACTGATGGCCATGGGCTGCAGGTGCCAACTCTGATCTTTCAGCAGGAGACTAGGTGGGGGACAATGTGAAGGAACTGGAGGCACTGTCAGCCACCCAATCTACTATCGCCTGTACTTGTTCTGGCCTCACCATTCGTAGAGCCACATTCAGCCCTACCAAATAACGCTGAAGGTTCTGTCGCCTACTCGCACCCGAGGAAGGTGTTTCACTTGTGCGTGTAGCTGGTACAGATTGACCACATCCTCTCCCTGCACAGGAGTTCCACCGGCAGCAGCACAACCGGGGCCAAGTCTTTTATTTGGCGCTCTCCTCATTCTTTGCGTTCTCCCACCAAACTGGTTTATGTCATGCAATAATGTAACCGCCAATAGTTAACAATTAAGTTCACTGAGAGTAAGGCACTGCCGGTGTCATAAAGAGGAAAAATTTCTTGAGGTCACACAACAATGTGACATGCGATTTTTATACAATTACTTCACGGTCACAAAAAGTTTTAATTTGACAACCAACAATGTAACTGCAGTATTGACTGGTTGTATTTGACTGTGACAAATGCAGCAAAGCCCCCAGATGTAGTCTTGCACAAAATGGGTGTTTTTTTTTAACCCAGAATATAACTGCAGTATTAAAAGTTTTTATTTGACTGTCACAAATGCAACAAAGGCCGCAAATGTATTATCTTGCCCAAAATAGGTGTTTTTTTTTTTTATATCAGAATATAACAGCAGTATCTAACGCTTGTAATTGACTATCATAAATGCAGCATAGGCCGCAAATTTATTATCTTGCCCAAAATAGGTGGGTTTTTTTATACCAGAATATAACAGCAGTATCTAATGCTTGTATTGGACTGTGACAAATGCATCAAAGGTCCCAGATGTATGGTCTTGCACAAAATGGGTGTTTTTTAAACCCAGAATATAACTGCAGTATTTAAAGTTTGTATTTGACTGTCACAAATTCAACAAAGGAAGGACCAAAAATGTATTATCTTGCAAAAAATGTTGTTGTTTTTTTTAAAACCCTGAATATAACTGCAGGATTTAAATTTTGTATTTGACTTTCACAAATGCATCAAAGGCCCCAAATGTAGAGTCTTGCAAAAAATGGGTGTTTTTTTAAACCCAGAATATAACTGCAGTATTTACAGCTTGTATTTGATTGTCACAAATTCAGCAAAGGACCCAAAATTTATTATCTTGCAAAAAATTGGTGTTTTTTTTAAACCCTGAATATAACTGCAGTATTTAAACCTTGCATTTGACTGTTACAAATGCACATATGCTGTGCTGGTGCACTGAACTTGCACAAAATGGCCGCCTACACTCACCTAACTAACAGACGGATAAAAGTACTTTTTCTGTGTCACTGGGCTCAGGGCAGGGTAAAAAAAATTGTGCACTGCACCCACAAAACAAAATCGCTGTAGATCGCAGAGCTAACAAGCACTTCTGATAACAGATTATTTCCTATTCTCTCCCTCACAGCAGCAGCATCCTATCTCTACACTAGTAATAACAGAGTGACGTGCAGCGCTACGTGACTCCAGTTTATATAGAGGCTGGGTCACATGCTGCACTGGCCAATCACAGCCATGCCATTAGAAGGCATGGCTGTGATGGCTTCTAAGGGCACACAAGTTAAACGATTGTTGATTGGCTGCTCTGCAGCCTTTCAAACAGTGCCATTAAATCGCCGAACACCGAACTCGAACCCTAATTTGAATGAAAAGCTCGGGTTCGGGTCCGGGGTCCAAAAATCCTAAAGTTCGGTATAAACCCGAACTTTACAGTTCAGGTTCGCTCAACCCTACTATTGATCTTTCAATGTGCCAAGACAAGATATATGCATAAATTTCAAAAAAGATTTTTTATTTTACAAAGGTAGTGAAAAAACTATACTAAGCATCAACCAAGAGAATAGTTAAAAAAAGCTATTCAATAGTAAATGCTGTAAAACTAAACCTAAAATATCAATGGCAAAATTATACTTTTTTCCAAACCCTCCCCTCCCCCAGGAAAAAATAAGCCCTCATATATGTAAGTCAACAGAAATTCAAACAATTATGGCTCCTAAAATGTTTTGATAAAAAAATTGGCCAAAATAGACTGGTCGCAAAAGATATTGCGGTATCTGAGGAATGTCAAATTCACAGTAGTGATAATTCTGGAGGTATAGTACCCCTGCTGTAAAATAAGTCAATTTTATCTGTGAGTAGTAGTGTTGAGTGAATTAAAGTATCCAAAGTGGGCTTCGCAGCAAAGCTGAATTTCCTCATGCTTTTAGGTAACAAATCAATTTTCATTGAAATGGCAGTAAAAAAAAAAAATCATACTCACATCATCCATTTGAGTGAGAAGAGGCTGCCATGGCCATCATGATTAAAAATCCCGCACAAAATCTTGTGCGCAGTGAAGACCTTCATCACCACACCGGTCAGAGTGATGATGTCATTAGACTTCAGGACGGCCATGGTGGCCTCTTCACACTCAAATGGATGTATTTTTTCACCGTATAACCCCTGAAAGCCCTATTTTTTTTATCTCTGATGCCGTGATCAGCAATGAACGCGGCATCTGAGGGATTCAATAAAGGGGAGGGGGGGCGGTGCAATCTGCGTTCTCCGTCATTGTGCCCGTTACTCACAAAGAAATGTGCTTTGTGACAAAGTAATTTGGCGAAGCAGCCAACTTGAAGCTTTTTAAACTTTGCTCATCTCTAATGACAAGAAGCAGCAAATGCTTCAATGATGAAGGATGGCCCCAGAGGATCTCATGGTATGCTCCACCATCACACTGGACTGTCTCTTGACTGTTACATGTGGTATGTATCTACATTATACACAATACATAAAAAGGTGATGCTTTGTAGATGGCAAATCACTGATCTGAACATCTGCATCTCTTAAAACTGAAACACTTGTAATTCATTATTGTTAGCATGAAGATGATGATAATCAGATACTCATACATTTCTCTAGTGCTCACAAATTGCTAAAATGAATTACCTGAAGGGCATTTTAATGTTTTTTTTTTTTGCTGTTTTTTTTTTCATTTTAGAAATTGGTTTGTATAAATCAAGGAGTGTGATGACAAATCACCATGTGTATGGTAATCCTCTCATATTTTGTGAAGCAGGAGGACATTATAATATTCCTTTACTGAGGAATAAAGTTGGTATAGTCTAATAGGCCAAGCAATGTCCCATGGGAAAAAGGAATGTAAATACGCTCTTATATGGGAGGTTAAAGCTGACTCTCTAGCGCTGTCTATTGGATGATTACACTACAACTTGTGCATGGTCCTTTAACAGGCTTGAAATATGACTTGAAATGCATTCCAATATTCCTTTCTTGCAGCAATCAAAGAATGATAACTCATCCAAAAACCTGATCAAGACCGTGATTATTAGTTCAGGATTTTTTCCTGTACACCCAAGAGGACAACAGTTGAATATCGACTGTATATGTGGTGTCACAAAGGTGGAATTCTTGAAATGTGAGAAGGTTTATGGATGCTCATATAACAGCAATACTAGGAAAACGATGGATGGATAAAGATATAAATCTGGCACTAAAGAACAACACAAATCCAAAAGACAATGGTAGAAATGCACAGTCATTGAAAGTAGAATACATCTGTGGCTTGCATATTAGTTGCTTGTATATTAGTAGGGCAGAACGTTAGCAAAAAACACAATTTCTCCACAGTGCGCGTTGGTTGATATTGTATATGCAGCTCTGCTTGGTTCTGCAGCACCTACTGAAAAGTCTAAATGCAACAGATCATTTCTGCCACAGATGTGTCACAAATCCATGGCAAAATCTGCAACGAATCTTCAGAAAAATGCACCCCTCTGTATTGTGAAATCCACAAAAAAACTCTGTAGAAAGAATTGGCATGCTGTGGTTTTAAAACCTGCCCCCCACCTTCCAACAAATAAATCAAACCTTTACCACATGTCAATTTCTGCACAGATTTTTTTCAGTGTGATATGATTTTTGTAAAATGTTATCCACTTTGCTGCTAGTGAAATGCACTACTTTTCCAACGACAGGTATAGATAGAACATTCTCAGTGTTTTCAGTAAATTCGAACATACACTGGTCCCCTACCACCATATGCTATACAACATCTGACATCATGGATACCATCACTGAACTGAGTGGTTGCAGCAGTCACATGCTGTCCACATCTAAACAAAGACTGGAAGGACTGCCAGAAAGTTTGCTTTGAACCCGCAGGGGACTGAAGAGGTAAGTAATGTTTTTTTTACTAAAAGCTAATGTTTGTATTCATTAATATTTTACATCCTGGATAACTTGTAACTCAGTGGATGCGGACCCACTATGTCACCACTGTGTCACCAAATGGATTTGATTAAGGTCTACTCCTAAGGGCATTACCTAAGTGGTCCCTCTGGTTTGAACCCTTTCACCACCATTACAGGGATCTGGTCTCCACTGCAGGCGGACCCAGGAGGGTCAAAAGATAATGGTGCGTGGCACCATTGGTGAACGTCAGAATTATAGTCAGTGGAAAAGCCAATGTTAGGTGTGGCACAGTTCATCCAATCTGGTAAAAAGGTCAATGGTTGAAGCAGTCAATACCTAGTCAGTACAATAAACAGGCAGAGGTCATGGCAGCTGAACAGGTACAATATAGGAAACAGGCAGAAGTCAGGCAAGGAAGATCAGACACTAACAAATACCTTCACAGGGTCTATCAAACTTGGGAACCTTATTACTGAGGCACCCTTCCACAAGGGAAGGTGCCTAAAATACCCTGAGGCTGGGGCAGATTAGGACACTAGTACTGGAACCTTAAGAGAGAGAGAGTGTGTGTAAATGCCCCATGGACAAAGAGCACAGTAGAGGAAAGAGAGGCCACTGTCCCAGCAGGAAGTGGGCAGGCCAAATACTATTCCGGTGGCATGCCCACTGGGAAGCAGTAGAGAGATCCCGGAGGGCATGGACTGCCAGGGACACAAAATAGAGGGACAGATGAGTGTTCCATTGACTATGCCCAACAGGAACAGGGAGATGCCAGCAGTCTCATACCACCGGAGTTACATAACTCTTTAAAGGGAACCTGTCACCTCCTAAATGCATGTGATACTAATCATACTTTTCATCAGGCAGTCCGAAGCTTCATAAGGTCAGAAAACAATCTTTTATCCTCCGTCCACACTAATTTGCATGTCAGCTTGAAGTCAAGGGGGCAGCGGCCTCCTTGCTTCAAGTCAAGGTAACCACACCCCCTCTTGCCTTTGAGTGACAGCCTGCAATTCAGCTTCGCTTTCCAAAATCTCGCACATGTGCGGTGCCCTCTGTTTTACTGCGCGATCCCATGATTACATGCATTTAGGAGGTGACATGTTCCCTTTAACTTGAAAATCAGAGGAGTCATTAAAGTATGATATCTAATATTTTATACTGAATCAAAAGACACATAACCAATTACCAAAAATCACACTGACTACTGTGGGGATTTGCTCTGGTAGACAGGCTTGCGGACGCAGTACAGAGGCAACGACAACGTCTTTAGCTTAAATAGTGCAGTGTTTTATTCACACAGACGTAAAGTGGCAAAATAACAGTTTCAAGAAAAAACAGTCACCTTGAGTCTGGTGTTTGTTCACACCAGGCTGCAGCACATAAGTCCTTGAAGGAAGCAGTAGTCCATGTGCTTTTGTCCACAAACAATGTAGCGGGCCTAGTCCAGGCCCAAACGCTCAAGCTCCAACACCCAGACTGCCAACTGACAACACTCCACTAGCAGATGGAGGATAATATCCCAGTTTTTATATCCCAGCCAAAACCCGGCCTGGAACCAGGGGGAACAGCCACCCACCCTGCTCTTTGGCTGCTCCCAATAAGAACCGGACCGGATTGGCTTTACAGCCATTCTGACAGCTGAAGTGTCAGACTGCACTACAGAACTAACACTTCAGGAACCTCGGTGACACGTATCTTCCGTCAATGACGGCTCCTTGTTCCTTCTTACATACCTCCCCCCTTTGTTCAACCCTGAGGGGGTGAACACTTGCCAGACAGTGTACGCGGGACAGGGCATCCGCGTTTCCCTGTAACCTGCCTGCCCTGTGTTCCACGGAAAACGTAAAATTTTGCAAAGATAAGAACCACCTGGTGACCCGAGCATTCCTCTCTTTGGCCTGGCTCATCCATTTCAGAGGGGAGTGGTCGGTCACCAGACGGAACCTTCTCCCCAAAAGATAGTAGCGGAGAGACTCGAGTGCCCACTTGATGGCCAGGCACTCTCTCTCCACTATACTGTACCTAGTCTCGGCTGGGGTGAGCTTCCGGCTGAGGAAGACAACGGGATGCTCCTCCCCATCAATATCTTGAGATAGTACAGCACCGAGACCTACCTCGGAGGCATCAGTTTGCACTATAAACTCCCTTTTGAAGTCGGGCGTCACCAAAACCGGGGACCCACACAGGGCCGACTTCAAAGCGGAAGAAAGTATTTTTCACCTGCTCATCCCAGTGGACCGTCACTGACTTGCGTCCCTTCAAAAGCCCTGGTAATGGTGCGGCGACTGTAGCAAAATTGGGGACAAACCTCATATAGTACCCCACCATACCCAGGAACGACTTTACTTGCCGAGTAGTGACAGGTCGGGGCCAATTCCTAATTGCCTCAATTTTGTTCACCTGTGGTTTGATCATTCCACGCCCAATGACATACCCCAGGTACTTGGTCTCTTCTAACCCTATTGAGCACTTTTTTGGGTTAGCGGTTAAGCTCCAACAACCAGACTGCCAGCACTCCACTAGCAGATGGAGGATAATCCACCCAGCTAAACATGCTGGCTGGGTTTTTATATCCCAGCCAAAACCCGGCCTGGAACCGTGGGGAACAGCCACCCACCCTGCTCTTTGGCTGCTCCCAATAAGAACCGGCCCAGATTGGCTTTACAGCCATTCTGACAGCTGAAGTGTCAGACTGCAATACAGAACTGACACTTCAGGAAAAAAATCTGGTTCTTACCTCACCGAGGCCAGGAACCTCGGTGACACGTATCTTCAGTCAATGACGGCTCCTTGTTCCTTCTTACACTACATTACACAATCAAATAAAGAACGTAACAACTGATCATAACTATGAAACTTCAGCACAGCCAGGGGTAAACGTCAGCAGGCCGTTCTGAAACTGATGTGTTTGGGGGACAGGCCCCACACCGCGCAGGAGTTGTGGTGGGGTATAGAACAACAGACCGATGAGTGGTTGCTGCCAGTGAGCCTCAAGCCCGGCCTGGTGGTGTGCGATAATGGGTGAAATCTCGTTGCAGCTCTGGGACTAGCCGGTTTGACGCACATCCCTTGCCTGGCGCATGTGCTGAATTTGGTGGTGCAGAAATTCATTCACAATTACCCCGACATGTCAGAGCTGCTGCATATAGTGCGGGCCGTCTGTGACCGCTTCCGGCGTTCTCATCCTGCCGCCGTTCGGCTGTCTGCTCTACAGTGTAACTTCGGCCTTCTCGCTCACCGCCTCATATGCGACGTGCCCACCAGGTGGAACTCCACCTTGCACATGCAAGCAGCAGCAGGCCATAGTGGAGTTTCAGCTGCAGCACGCATGGGTGAGTCGCACTGCGGAACAGCACCACTTCACCACCAATGACTGGGCCTCCATGCGAGACCTGTGTGCCCTGTTGCGCTGTTTCGAGTACTCCACCAACATGGCCAGTGGCGATGACGCCGTTATCAGCGTTACAATACCACTTCTATGTCTCCTTGAGAAAACACTTAGGGCGATGATGGAAGAGGATGTGGCCCAGGACGAGGAGGAGGAGGAAGAGGGGGTCATTTCTAACACTTTAACGCCAGTCTTTTAGAAGTGGCTCAGAGGGAGGTTTTTTGCAACAGCAGAGGCCAGGTACAAATTTGGCCAGCCAGGGCCCACTACTGGAGGAGGAGGAGGATGAAGAGGAGGATGAGGATGAAGCATGTTCACAGCGGGGTGGCACTCAACACAGCTCGGGCCCATCACTGGTGCGTGGCTGGGGGGATACGGAGACCGCAGACGATACGCCTCCCACAGAGGACAGCTTGTCCTTACCTCTGGGGAGCCTGGCACACATGAGCGACTACATGCTGCAGTGCCTGCACAACGACTGCAGAGTTGCCCACATTTTAACTTGTGCTGACTACTGGGTCGCCACCCTGCTGGATCCCCGTTACAAAGACAAGGTGCCGTCCTTAAGTCCTCACTGGAGCGTGATCGGAAGATGCGCGACTACAGGCGCATGCTGGTAGACGCGCTCCTGAGAGCATTCCCGACTGACGCCGGGGGACAAGTGGAAGCACAAGGCGAAGGCAGGGGAGGAGGAAGAGGTCGCCAACGCAGCTGTATCAGCGCCAGCACCTCAGAAGGCAGGGTTAGCATGGCCGACATGTGGAAAAGCTTTGTCACCTCGCCGCAACAATCGGCCACAACTGCTGATATGGAGCGTGTTAGCAGGAGGCAGCATTTGAACAACATGGTTGAACAGTACCTGTGCACACGCCTACATGTACTGACTGATGGTTCTGCCCCATTCAACTTCTGGGTCTCCAAATTGTCCACATGGCCAGAGCTTGCCCTGTATGCCTTGCAGGTGCTGGCCTGCCCTGCAGCCATTGTGCTCTCTGAACATGTATTTAGCACGGCAGGAGGCGTCATTATAGACAGACGCAGCCGCCTGTCCACAGCCAACGTGGACAAGCTCACGTTCATTAAAATAAACCAGGCCTGGATCCAACAAGACTTGTCTGTACCTTGTGCAGAATAGACAGTTCTAACAGCCTCAACCATCTCTCCTTGTACTCAAGTGCACTTATTCTTTCTTTTTTTATTTATATGTCCCAATATTTTGTAAAAATGCTAAATAACACACATCTGTGTTGGCTACCTATTCCTCCTTTGCCGCCGCACCTAGACCGCCACGTGAGCCTACACCTCCACGTCCACCCATTCACCGCCTCCTCAACCTCTTCCTCTTACATCATTCCTAATTTTTTTTTTTTAAGGTCTTTTATGTTTTTTTAATTCATTTCCCTATCCACATTTGTTTGCAGAGCATTTACCATGCTCTTAAGCACGTTTTGCTGCCTTTTGCAGCCCTCTAGCTTTTTCCAGGGCTATTTTAGAGCCATTTTAGTGGCCAAAAGTTTGGTTCCCCATTGGCTTCAATGGGGTTCGGGTTCAAGTTCGGGTCAACCCGAACTTTTTTTTCAAGTTCGGCCGAACCTGCTGAACCCGAACATCCAGGTGTCCGCTCAACTCTAATTATGATGCTAGTTCTCAGCTACCACTTACTTTTAGCTCATGAGTGACACACCGCTGAAATCAGCATTTCTGTCACTATTTTATGTTGCCCTCAGTGAGGTCAGCATAAAGTTGATGACAGGTTATCTTTAAAAGAAAACAATTGCTGCATCCTCGCCACAAAATTCAGCATCAGAAGTTTGCAAAAGAATATCCACACAAATCTGATGCATTTTGTAAACAAGTGCTGTAGACTGATGAGGATAATATAGAACTCCTCTGGATAGATCATCAGCATCTGATAGGCGGGGTTCTGACACATGGGAACGCCAATAATGAGCTGTTTGAGAAGGTAGCGGTGCTGGCAGTAGCACTGTAGCATTCTTGTTTCCCTCAGACTCAGTGTCATCACGACTAGTATCACTGGCCTGGGCATTACTAAGCCCCACTGAAGTGAACAGGATTTAGCTGCACCCAGGTCAATGACACTATTTGTGACGTCACTGGGCCTAGGGGAAACCAGAAGGCTGTGGCGCTACTGCTATGTCCTATTTTGTCCATTTTCACAGACTGACACGACAGCCCCCATAAAAATACAAGAGGCCATTTTTAATGACTATTTCTCAGAGAGGCATCAGTGAAAAGAAAGTCAGTTAAAAATGGACTGTTTTGGAATTTTTTTTATTTTTTTCGTGTGAATATGGGGGGACAGCTACAGTGCACAAGACAGCATAAAAGTCAATTTACTGCTTTGCTCTACAACTGTGGCAGAAGTGCGGATCCAGAATGGCCAGCCCATAATAGAACAGCCCTATCCTTGCTCATAATGCTGACAATAATAGGACATGTTTTATTTTTTTGCAGAACAGCTATGCTGGACATGAAATGCGCAGGGAGTCATTTCCTTTTTTTTGCGGCCCCATTGAAGTGAATGGTTCCGCATATGGGCTGAAAAAAAACAATGCAATGGACACAGACAAAAAATGTGTCTATGAGCCCTTATCCTGGAAAATATATTGATGACTTATCCTCCGGATAGGTGATCATTAGGGATGAGCGAAGCGAGCTTTGGATCCTAGGTCCGAAGTCACTTCACTCAAAACTTTGGTTTAAGGCCTCCTGCACACGACCATTTTTTTCCCCGTTTACTGGCCGTTTTTTGCGTTCCGTATACGGTCCGTATACGGAACCATTCATTTGAATGGTTCCACAAAAAAAATGGAATGTACTCCGTATGCATTCCGTTTCCGTAATTCCGTTTTTCCGTTCCGTTTAAAGATAGAACATGTCCTATTATTGCCCACAAATCACGTTCCGTGGCTCCATTCAAGTCAATGGTCCGCAAAAAAACGGAACACATACGGAAATGCATCTTCCGTTTTTTGCGGAACCATCTATTGAAAATGTTATGCCCAGCCCAATTTTATCTATGTAATTACTGTATACTGTATATGCCATACGGAAAAACGAAACGGAAAAACGGAACAGAAACGGAAACACAACGGAAACAAAAAACGGAGCAACGGATCCGTGAAAAACGGACCGCAAAACACTGAAAAAGCCATATAGTCGTGTGCAGGAGGTCTAATGCTGTGCGGAGATCTGTGTCCATACAGCATTAAAATATATGACCTCCGATGATGCAAAGTGAGTTTTTCCCAAAGTCTCGTGAGACTTTGGTGAATAACTTTGGTATTTGATTTTTAAACTGAAAAACTATTTAAAAATTTGGATCCAAACTTGGCTTCGGTACCGACCAGTACCTCGGAACCCGAAGCCGAGTTTGGATCCAAGTTTTAAAATATTTTTTCAGTTTAAAAATCAAATACCGAAGTCATTCACCAAAATTTTGCAAGACTTCGGGAATAACTCACTTCACCTCATCGGAGGCCATGCATTTTAATACTGTACGGCGACAGATCTCCGTACAGCATTAAACCAAAGGTTTGACTGAAGTGACTTCGGATGTAGGATCCTAAGCTCTAGGATCTGAAGCTTGCTTCGCTTATCCCTAGTCATCATTATCACATCAGTGGGATCTGCGTCTCAGCATCCCTGCTGATTAACTATTTTTGGAGGCCTCGGCACTCACTGGAGCTGTGATGAGTGTTATGGCTTCCCAGCAGCTTACCATGAACAGCCCTATACACTGTATAGCGGCTTTGCTTGGTATTGCAGCTCTGTCCCATTAAGCTCTGTCCCCTTTAACTAAGCCTTGTGACTGATGTACGGTGTCATCACTAGCCTAGGAAGAGGCCGCTTCTAACAACTGATCAGCGGGCGTCCCAGGTCTCAGACCCCCCGCAGATCTGATATTGATGACCTACCCTGAAAATAGGTCATCAATATCTTTTTCATGGATAATCCCTTTAACATCAGTTAAAAGTTCTACAAAATGTCTGGGTGTAGCCGCCAGCTAATAACACAAAATAGAAAGCCCAACATGTGTTCCACCTTGTCTCCTCTTTGGAGTGCTGAACCTATATGATATTCTTCATATAACCTGTTGATATCCCATAAATTTGCCATGTGGGAATACTCCTTGAAAAGTGCAATCTTAGTAAAACTGCTGCACTGTGTTATGCATGAACAGTACCTAAGGCGGCAATGCATAAACAGCAGTTTAAAACAGAGCAGAAAAACAGTCATATGTACAATGATAAGCATATCTATTTTCCAGTCTATAATAAAACATAATTTGTATGGATTTTTATACATTTATAAACAATATTCTATAACTATGAACACAGTTTAGCTGAAGCATATATACTTTATATCAAGCAGTAAAACACTGAAAACTGAATTTAAAAAAAGGTACTGTGTACCGTTGCTGCAGAATGTGTTTAAAGGGCTTCTGTCACTCCACTAAACTGTATTATTATTTTTTTGTGTACTTATAATCCCTATACTGCGATTTATCCATACATAATGTGATTAATCATTTTGGTTCAGTAGATTCTGCTAAAAACGTACTTTTATAATATGTAAATTACCTGTCTACTTGCTGGTAGCAGCCGCATCCTCCTATCATAATGACGCCCCCTCCGCATGTTGATTGACAGGGCCAGCGAACGGGATCTTTCTCTGCTGGCCCTGTTTGCATTCAAAATCTGGCGCCTGCGCCGTACCTATCTTCAGTCGGCGCAGGCGCACTGAGAGGAGGACGCTCGCTCGGCCGCTCCATCCTCAATGCTCCTGCGCCGGGTGTAGATGTGACGTCATCGGCGCAGGCGCATTGAGGATGGAGCGGCCGAGCGGGCGTCCGCCTCTCAGTGCGCCTGCGCCGATTGAATACCGTTACGGTGCAGGCACGAGATCTTGATAGCAGACAGGGCCAGCAGAGAAAGATCCCGTCCGCTGGCCCTGTCAATCAACATGCGGAGGGGGCGTCATTATGATAGGAGGATGCGGCTGCTACCAGCAAGTAGCCGCCCTACTTGCTGGTAGACAGGTAATTTACATATTATAAAAGTTAGTTTTTAGCAGAATCTACTGAACCAAAACGATTAATCACATTATGTATGGATAAATCGCAGTATAGGGATTATAAGTATACAAAAAAAAAAAACAGTTTAGTGGAGTGACAGAAGCCCTTTAAACATCCTACAGCTTTTCAAGTGCTCCTCTAGATCACATAACTATTTCTCCATACCTTACATTTTATTAGTGATGAGCGGCAGGGGCAATATTCGAATTCGAGATTATTTTCTTGATGGAGAAAAATGGGCAATGTAATATTCGCGTAATGTGCGCAAAATACAGGTGTGGGTCACTATAGCTACATTTTTCAAGCTGCTAGAAGTTTCCTGAGACTGGAGAAAATGGTTGGCACGGCAGAACATTACAATAGCTTTATATGCAGATAGAGTGCTCCAATATATTCGCGATTGCAAAACGGGCAATGATGATGAGAATATGTTGGCGCAATACGTGCAACTTCACATTTTAACAGATCTAACTACTTATTAGTGATTGGTGCACTAAGTATTGTTGTGAACTTGTGACATCACAACACTATGTATGTATGTAGCATACATACATACATACATACAGCACTATGTATGTAGCAGCTACACTATATCACTATCTAACCTACACTGACTATCTCTCACTAACTATCTGTATTATATACTGTATATATAAGCTATCTAACTAACTATCTAATGTAATGACACAGGAAAGCAGAGAGCACTGCAATAACACTGCTGTCTCTCTCAGATCTGCAAAATACTGCATACAAGGGGAGGTTCTTATACAGGTGAAACTTGAAAAATTTGAATATCGTGCAAAAGTCCATTTATTTCTGTAATACAAATTCAAACTAATTAAAAGGAATTGCATTAATGCAGCTTACAATTCGAATTTTGTGAAAAGGTTCAATATTCTAGGCTCAAAGCTAATTAATCCATACCCCCTGAGCAAAGGGTACCTCAAAATTGTGACTTTGGGGTTTCATAAGCTGTAAGCCATAATCATCCAAATTATAACAAATAAAGGCTTGAAATATTTAGCTTTGCATGTAATGAGTCTATCTCATATGTTAGTTTCACCTTTTAAGTTGTATTACTGAAATAAATGAACTTTGCACGATATTCAAATTTTTCGAGTTTGCCCTGTACAGTAAGGGGGTAGGCAACTTTCCAATTGGTTGCTAGGTATGTTGCTAAGCTCAGACAAAGACATTGCAGCCTTCTCATTGGCCCACAAGCAAGAAGGGAGGTTACTGATGAAAAAAAAAATCTAGAATATTCGAAATTACGAATATATAGCACTATATTCTAAATATTTGCAAAGTGCTGATATTCACGATTAATATTCGCTATTCGAATATTCGCGCCCAACACTACATTTTATATAGGATGCAACTAGTTTTGAGCAAATCCAAGTTGACGAAGTGGAATTTGATCTAAATTTCAGGAAAAATTTGATTTGTCACAAATTCCGAATTTCCTGGCAATTCGTGGTAACCAATCAGATTTTTTATAAAATCGCACATGTTACAAAGTGAAAGTAAGAAGCCTGGGAATGAGGGATCACCCATAATGCCGTGTAGTCAGCCAATCAGCCGACAGCCAGCCCCTATGATGTCACAGCCCTTTAAAAAGCATCATCCTGCCCGATCTCCGCCATTTTCCAGTAAACTTAGCATAGGGGCAGATGTGAGAAGTGCAAGGGAAAGTGATTAGGAAAGACTTTATTTGAAAAATATTAGTTTTCAACAGTTCAGGGACAGCACTGAGATAGTGTAGGGAGATAGTAGGTAGACTTTATCCACACTTTAGGGATAGTGCAGGGGCCAATAGCACAGTGTAAAGGTTGGCTAATAGAGAAGCCACTCTATTACACCTTGCAGCACTAATTGGGGTTAAAAAGTGTTCAAATACTACTGATTTTAGGTTGTTCACATTCTTTAATACATAAGTAATTCCATTAATCCTTGATTAATTGGGGTGAAATAGCAGTCTGATACTACTGATTTTGGGGGGTTCACATTGTTATTTTATATAAGAAATTCTATTAATCCTTGATTCTGTAATTGTGGTGAAATTGCAGCTGGATACTACAGATTTTGGGGTGTTTACATTCTTTTATACATAAGTAAATAGATTCACCCTTTAAAGGGGTTGTCCGGGTTCAGAGCTGAACCTGGACATACCCTTATTTTCACCCAGGCGGCCCCCCTGAGGCTAGCATCAGAGCATCTCATGCTCCAATGTGCTCCCTTGCCCTGTGCTAAATCGCGCAAGGCAAGGTCTCTTTTGTTTTCAATAACACACTGCTGGACGGAAACTTCCGCCCGGCAGTGTGTTCGGTGATGTCACCGGCTCTGATGGGCGGGCTTTAGCGCTGCCCTAGCCGTTTTACTGGCTAGGGCATCGCTAAATCCCACCAATCAGTTCCGGTGACGTCATCGGGCTTCCTGGCAGCCCCATGGATATCCCCGGTACGTCACCGGATCTCCAAAAAATGCCTTTGCCCTGCGCGATTTAGCGCAGGGCAAAGGAGAGCATCGGAGCATGAACTGCTTCGATGCTCAAGTCAGAGGGGCTACCGGGGTGAAAATGGAGGAATGTCCGGGTTCAACTCTGAACCCGGACAACCCCTTTAAACTGTAATTGGGGCGAAATAGCGGTCTGATACTACAGATTTTTGGGGTGAACAGGTTCTGTAAAAATCTATGTGGAATCAGCTGATGGTGTAAAAGGAGAGCGCTCTTTCACTCTATAGTTCAATCTTGGGCCACAGCACGGTTAAGTCCTTCATACTTGACGATAACATTGACCTATAAGACTGAGTTCACATCAGCTATTTTGCCAGTTTTTGACCCGTAACTGACCAAATAAGTTAAGTGTGAACTGACTCTAAGAGTGACGCCTGTCAACTGCTTGTCATACTGACACACAGTAACGGTTTTACTACCACAGCGGACTAGCTATGCATGTTTCTGCAATGCACAGTTATGTACACAAATATACACGCTCTCTGCAACCAGGAAATAGCTGATTTTTAAAGTGCTTTGCCACTTAATTAATTTGGATTAATTTTGGAGGGAAGTGTTCGAATCAAATTTTTGAAAAGTTCGTTCATCTCTAGAGGCAACATATACTATATATACAAGATACTCCTTTATAGTTGTGTGAGTAGAATACACTATGTTGCTTAGGCTCGACTACTGAAGTATACTTCAGATTTAGTTACAAGGAATGTATGGAGCAGCTCATGAAATGAGCTTGCTCAATAAATGGTGGGTCCCTTCAGTGTTTTATAGTTGGCATCTGTGTGATCCCTCGGTCAACATGCTCCCTTGGTTATATGAATGGTACTCCTGCAACATAATTGCAGGGTGCCGTTATAGCAGCTGGGGGCCTTCTGAAGGCTTATGTCTTATGGCTCCTTATCTTATCTTATGGCTCCTATTACACCCTGCCTCTGGATACTGATACAGAAGTATCGCTGTGAATAATACAAGTGAATAAAGTAAAGCAATCTACATTACACATCTATTGTACATTAACCGAGATCACAATATAAGTCAGAAGATTTGAAAATTCAGAATAAAGAAGAAGGTAGAATACATTCTATTTGAGATTGACAGCCCTGTGGCCAATTTGTGTGAAGTAAAAGGTATATTTACCACACGCTGAGTTACCAATTGTGAGCCTTTCACTTCATCCAGCCTGACAGTCATTTGTATTGCACTACACCACCAGGTTATCTGACTCTGGACATAAGCCAGCAGTGCCCTGTGGATGAAGACATCAGCTTGAAATGAGGATCTTCTACAGAACAAAAGGATGACTAGTTTTCATGAGATATCTGAAATACATAGGTAAAATTACTGACTGATTAGAGTCAACTAATGTCACTGTGCAGAGACTCAAACAGTCATAAATTGCTGCTTATTATGCATTTAATAGGGTTGAAACAATGTGTGTCCCCTCTTACAAGAAAAGTTGATTCCTTTAGGCCCCTTGCAGACGAACGTGTCCGGATTAGGTCCGGATGCGTTGCGTCTGCGATCAGGGAAAATCGTGCGAGTAAGCACGCAATTGCAGTCAGTTTTGACTGCGATTGCGTTCCGATGATCAGTTTTTATCAGGCAGGTGCAATGCGTTTTGAACGTGCGTGATAAAAAACTGACTATGGTACCCAGACCCGAACCTGGAATTCTTCACTGAAGTTCGGGTTTGGGTTAGGTGTTCTGTATATTTTATTATTTTTGTTATAAGAGAAAATAATAGCATTCTTAATACAGAATTAACTCCGGCATCATCTTCTTTCAGGACCTATCAAAGGACCTTTAATGATGTAATCACGTGGTGAGCGCGGTGATGTCAGCGCAGGTCCTGCTGAATGAAAATGGAAATCTTCTATCTTCATTCAGCAGGACCTGCGCTGATGTCACCGCACTCACCAAGTGGTGAGTGCGATTACGTCATCAAAGGTCCTTTAGCAGGTCCTGAAAGAAGAAGAAAGAAGATGATGCTGGCTGCGCAAACAACAGGATGAGGTGAGTTTTTAATAAGCATTCTGTATTAAGAATGCTATTATTTTCACTTATAACCATTGTAGGAGAGTCCCTGGGATAATAATTGACGGGCGATATGCGCCACCAGAGGTCCTGGCCTCGGTGGAGTAAGAACCGGATCATTGCGGTTACAGCGGCGAATGCTGCTGGCGCAGCGTGTCCGGGCCGGTTATTACTGGAAACAGGTAAAGAGCAGGGTGGGTGCCTGTTCCCCACGGCCAGCCCAGGTTTTTGGTGGAGCTGGGCCTTTGAAGAACCCAGCCTGCTGGAGATGGGGGGGGGGGGGGGGGGGGAAGGTGTCTTGCTGTGCTGGACATTTTGACAGACAGAGTCAGTGCTGGTCAAGGAGAGACTGGGCACAGCACAAACTGAAGGATAGCCCTGGAACCTACTAGCCTACTGGCCTACTGGTGCTACTAGCCAAAGGGCCTCTGGCCTGAGGGAGACAAAGGCAGGTAGCCTAGAAGCCTGCAGGACCGGTGTGGTCTGTCCAGAAACAAGGTGACTCAAACCTTCTGTTTATTTGCTATAAAAGGACTTTTGCTCTATGCACTATGTGGATATGCCTGTTATGCCTATGGTGTGAATAAAGTCACGGTGTATCACAAAGACTGTCTGTGATTGCCTCAATACTGCCGCCGCTACCGTAGCCTACCACGAGCACATCCCCACACCATGTTATAAGGGAAAATAATACAGTAAATAGATTTTTATTAATTTACTTACATCATCTCCTAGCAACCATGCATGAAAATCGCACCGCATCCGCAATTGCTTGCGGATGCTTGCGATTTTCACGTAGACCCATTCATTTCTATGGGCCTGCGTTGCGTGAAAAATGCTGAATATAGAACATGCTGCGATTTCCACGCAACGCACAAGTGATGAGTGAAAATCACCGCTCATCTGAACAGCCCTATTGAAGTTAATGGGTCCGGATTCAGTGCGGGTGCAATGCGTTCACCTCACGCATTGTACCCGCACAGAATTCTCGCCCATGTGAAAGGGGTCTTACATTTAAAACTGTTGCGGTTGGGTTACCCAGGGTTGATCCTGTTTTGGTGGCAACAACACCTGATTTGAACTGTCTTATGACTGTGATATGTACATGTATTGAGGAGCACGGAAGAAATGCAGAGGAGTTGAGGCCAGAGCTGAAGGGTAGAGAGAAGCCACTTAGCTTATGTTTCCTGATAACAGTCAAGGCCTGTATAAAAATCAGGCCTGTGATATAGACAAGCCACCTTGCCTCTGGAAGCAACAGTGTGGAAAGTATCTGTGGGCAACATTGTGTACTGTAAAGGGTGTTGTGAGGAAGAGGGATTCTATGACTAATTGGGACTGTTTAGATTGGAAGATAATGCTCTATGTGAAAAGAAAGCTATTGTGATTAGCTCTGGGGCCTTCAATTACACTTGATCATCTTTGAGATGTTTCGACACCTTGATTGGAGTCCACTGTAGTAAATGCAGTTGATTGGACATGATATGGAAAGACACTCAGACTGTTTGCAAAAAGGCACCTAAAAGAAAGTTTCCAAAAAGGCACCTAAAAGACTCTCAGACTGTGAGAAACACGATTCTCTGGTCTGAGGAAAAGGCCTCAATGTGGTGACAGCATCATGCTTTCAGGGTGTTTTTCAGTAGCTGGGGCAGGGAGACTAGTCAAAGTTGACGGAAAGCTGAGTTGAGCAAAGTACAGAAATAGGATCCTTGTCTTACTGGGCTGAAGTTTCACCTTCCAACAAGAAAATGACCCTAAGCACACAGCCAAGAAAACCCAGGAGTGGATTAGGGACAACTCTGTGAATGTCCTTGAGTGGCTCAAACAGAGCCCTGACATAAACCCAATCGAACATCTCTGGAGTGACTTCAAAATGGCTGCCCTCCGACATCCCTATCCAACCTGCCAGAGCTTGAGAGGTTCTGCAGAGAATGGCAGAAAATCCATTGTTTTTCTTTTTCAATAAATTAGCAAAGAATTTGAACATTCTGTTTCCACTTTGTCAGTATGGGGTACTGAGTGCAAAATCATGTGGAAAAATTTTAACTTTGAATTTAATTTTAAGCACAAGGCCACAATATAAGGCTTCATGCATTCCAGCATATTTTCTTTCCGTGTCCGTATTTCTTTCTGTTCCGTTTTTCTGTTCCGGACTGTATATGGAACCATTTATTTAAAAAAACAAAAAGAGAAGTTACTCTGTGTGCAATCCGTTTCCGTATAGCCGTATTTCCGTTCCGCAAAAAAATAGATCATGTCCTATCATTATCTGCATTACGGACATGGATAGTACTGTTCTATTAGGGGCCAGCTGTTCCGTACCGCAAAATACGGAATGCACACAGACGTCATCCGTATTTTTTGCGGATCTGTTTTTTTGCGGATCGCAAAATACATACGGTCATGTGCATGAAGCCTTACAAAATGTGAAAAAGTGAAAGGGTCTGAAGACTTTCCAAATGCAATGTAAGAGCCTGTGCAATATTCTTTAATAATGCAGCACCATATAAGCCAAAAGTGATGTTGTGCTTCTTTAAATGGGCAGTCAAATATACATACATAGTTTATGTGTTTACTAAAACATTCCTTCTTGCTTTATTTTACTACAGCTAATGCTTTTTCTAGCATCCTTTTCCACATTTCAATGATAGAAGCAAGAACTGGCTATTGAGTTTCCTTGGCAACATCGCTGCTGATTTTTTAATCCAATTATATTATTTGACAAGTAATGAAGATTTGCCTAGCATTACTTTGTACAGTATGTGACACAGTGAGGGGTTGTGTCTGGCAAGGCAGGTATTTTCCTCCCAGCATGTGCGGCTGGGCTGGTTTCCAGCCAGATGAGGGCAAATACTGGACCAGAGTTTAAGTGCTCTTCCGGGTTTTGGCAGCACCTGGCTGTCCTTAAATAGGCAGCTGGGCTCAGCAGAGATGTCTCTGTTTTTGGGATCTGAGGCTTTTTGCCGTGCTGGAGGGCTGAGAGCCGCATGCTGGGGAAACAGGCCCCCTAAAATATGCTGTGGACTACTGGAGGCAGTACTGCCAGCAAAGTGACTTGTGTTATATGAACTTTCCATTGTGTGTGAATTAACACCAAAAGTGCAAAGTTACATGCTGTTTTGTGCAATTGCCTCAAGTGTGAATAAACACTGATGTTTTGAGTTAAGAACTTGTATTTTGCCTCTGTACTGCGCCCGCTTACCCTATCTACCAGAGCGAAACCCCACAGGTATTTAAAGTGTAAATAACCTTTCCAACAATTTTATTAAAACATGTTCTATATGTCATGAAAATAATTATTGTAATATACTATTTTATTTACAAAATCGCCACCTAAAGTTCAAGTGTCTATAGCACTTTTGAATCGGTGTGCTGGTGGATGGAGCAGTGATGTGTGATCGTGTCTGTACACCGCTCACTGCGGCCCCACAGTGTAATCCAGGGATCAGCAACCTTTGGCACTCCAGATATTGTGAATCTACAACTCCCAGCATGCTACTTCCACTTGTGTGGGAGTTTAGAGAAAAGCCAAGCAAGTATGCATGATGGGAGATGTAGTTTCACAACACCAGGAGTACCGGAGGTTGCTGACCCCTGGTGTAATCCATACATCAGTCATCTAAGTGGTGTACGAGTGTACAGATTCCAAGGCTCTATAGAGTCCTGAACTTTGAGTGCCTATTTTTTAAGAAAACAGTAAAATAAATAAACTATATTACAAAAATTATTTTACATAAATTATTTTCATGACATTTAGACTAGGTTTTAGTAAAAAAAAGTTGGAAGGTTTAGTTATACTTTAAATCAAGCAGCTGAAGTCAATATTTTTGCATTACTCCCACCAATACTAATTACACTACAGAGTATGTATTAAGGACACCAGTGGGGGAAGATTTTTTCGAAAGCTTGTGCAGAGTTTGGCAAGGATGTAATGGGAATGAGGGGGGTTATTTACTAACTGAAATATGTTTATATAAGGCGTATTGCTGGTGCAGATTGCGGCGCAAAGGTTCTTTGCGCCGCAATGTGCGACTTTTCCCCGCTCTCGCCAGGTCTAAAAAAGTAGGTGTGGGCGGGAAAAGGGGACAGGATGGCAAGTCCATCTCATTCATCATTTTCTTTGCCTGTTTTAGCCATAGAAAATGGTCTAAATCTACGCCAGCAAGGGAGCTGGCGCACATCTAGAGTGGAGTTACGTAACTTTGGCAGATCCACTGCAAGTGCAGGGTGTTTTAGACACCGGTCTTAATAAATTACTCCCGAGGTGTGTACCTGGAGTAGAACTATTCAGGATCTTTAAGTCAGAGTAGAAAGCAGCTACTGTATAAAAGCGTAGTCCATCTGAAAAACTCAGCATATCAGTGCAGTGCCATAAAATATTATATTGCTGTTATTATATTACTGTTGTATTTGACCTGCATTGAGTTTGATATATTGATCTATTATTTCCTAGCATACAGCAGGATAAATAAAACCCTCTTAAGGCATTTCACACCTGTCTAACAACTACTGGGTAATTCCTTGTAGAAATATTTACATTTCCTTAAACGAATGATAGGTTTCTTATTGATTTGGGTTTACTGCCAGATCAGAAACCAGCAAGACTGCAGCATCAGCTCACATAACGCAGTTCACTAGATGTTCATGAACACAATTTAAAGAGCTATGAGACCCAAGGGATTTCTCCTAAACATGCCTATCTTAACTAATAAAATAAAGCTATTTTCAGCTAGCTTTCTCAACTTCGAGGCATGAAATCACCAATAAAAGATCCAATCAGCAGTCAAAAATAGAAAGACAAATTACATATTAAGTAATCATCCATTAAATACCATAACTCCCAGTGCTACCCTGTAAGACCTGCATATTGTAAATGGCACCCTTTTCCAGAGAAATATAATGGGGTTCTTCTCGAATGCTGAGGTTTATTAAAGAGAATCTGTCTCCAGTGACCTTCCTATCAAACTGTTTGCATAGACACATGGCTCTGGTTCACCAGATTAAAACACAGTTTTTCTTTTGTTGATCTGAGGCTCCGTTCCCAGTTTTGATCCCTTTCTGTGCTTTGCCATTTCCTGGCCCTGTCAATAGATTCCCTTTAATCATACTAAAGGTTGCACGCTGCTTCTGAATGGGTCAGGTGGCATAATCTGAGGCAATCATATCTGTCTGCAACTCTCAATGGGTCAGCATTACTGTAAATTTTAGGCTGCTTCACAGTATGCCATAAACTGAACAATTCATTTTGTGGTCGGAAGCAAGGTTCATCCCTAAAATTTAATTTGTTGGGGCCTGTATATAGAAACCACTTGTTTTTTTATTATGTTTTAAGTGCCTAGACAGCTATGTATATCTCATATTTTTTTAAAAATCTGTTGCCTACCAGCTTTTTTTGATATTGTAATTTGGAAATTTCTGTATTCCACTAAATGGAATGTACCATCAGAAAGTAACAATATCGAAATCAGGGGTTTATAATAAACATATTAAGTATTTTAGTTGTTTTATATATAACTGCTATCCATATGACTACTACATATAATGTTGCAGTTTTCACTCTGGCCTTCCTCTTTTCTATAGTCCACTTGTCAGCTTTGCTGTATAAGTTGGGCTAGTTGGAGCAGAGTTATCTCATTATCCTTAGAAGATAAGTGAGTAGTAATGGCAGCTCGACAGTACTTTTAGGATTAACTAAGATAGAATAGTAATACATACATACAAATAAGGCTCTATATGTAGCTTCCTGGTCCCTAGGATAGGGGCTGTACTCCGTTTCCTGGAGACTGTTATAATCTATGACAGTTTGCTAAAATTGACTCCCATTCATTGCAGATATTTAATATGTGACAAATTCCAAGTAGAGACTTTTATTACTATTCTTTTGGCATCCTAGTTGCAAGACTTTCTATAATAATGGAATACGGTCCCCCTGCACCTAGTTTCTCATAGTACATGCGTCAATTACTCCCAGGCAATGCTGAACATGTACAACGCCCCAGATTTCTGAAGAAGTGGAAGCGATTGTACAAGTGCTTCAAATATATGCCGATCATTCTGAACACCATCATTTTCAATGTATTTACACAAGAAAACAGGCAAAAATACATTGATAAATCTCCTGTTTCTCTTCTAAGCTACCTGGCTGCCTGCAGCCACCACTAGGGGGAGCTGAATAAATAGAACTTTTTACAACTACCATGGAAGCTGTAATAATATCTTTGAGTAAGAGAAGAACAAATTCCATGCCAGCCCCCCTTCCCCTGGGCCCTATAGCATTTGCATGGTCTGCCTCTATTGCAGGTATGCCACTGACTGTTAGTTACTATTCTTAAAACCACAGTTATGGCAATCATCTCAAGGCTGTCAACACTATCCTTAGTGTCTTTCAGAATAGTTCAGTGTTCAGCTCTGTTCTTGCTGTCAAAAATGCCAGAAACCCTTACAGACCCCATTCAAATCATTGGGACTTGTCAGCATCTATTTGCATCTAAAATCACATCTGTCACATCAGACTCAGTTAAAAATGGAAGCCATAATATCAGTGTGAACAGAGTCTAAGCTTAATTACAAAATGGCATATTACACCGAAACTGCTAAGAAAAACGGCACAACTAAAAAAAAAAAATTATAATTGTACTAACCTGATTACCTTTACTGTTCTACAAATTTCATTAAGGAGTCCAATTTCACATGATACAAATTCAGAACAATATCATGACATGCTAGGTAAACCCTTGATGGGTTGCAACTGACATGACAACCACTGAGTGTCCACATGTAGACATGTATAGTATAAAGAACTCAATACAAACCATTGTAAAATCATGATTTGTTTTTTTTAACTGGTCATCTCTTGACACTTGACATCTCTCTGTATGTTGTATGTTTTGATCATTATATTCAGCACAATTTGCCACCTCATAGACTTATCCTGGACTAAATGATGACATAGAACAGACTACTTACTCTCCTGTAACTATCTTTGGATCAAATCCATTTGATTCTTATATCAAATAGGTGACAATTACACCAGGAGAACATTGAAGTCTCTCACTTATCTGGATAACGCCAGACAATGTTATGGGGAGCCACATCTCTTTCTCATGTGAACATTACGTTACCTGAAAAACTAACATCTTTATTACTAACTACAACTGGGATGTAAAATTGTCTATATACTTACCAAATAACAAATGCTTCGTTTGTAGCAAATTCAATAAAATGGCAACTAGAAGAATAGAATTCAGACACTGCAAAAAATGGTGGTCAAGGTAACAGCTGCTTATAGAAGTTGCCAGAAGAGGGCATCCAGCAGCAGTGGGATGGCTAATGGAGTGAGTTTCAGCTAAGGGATAACTTTGGGGACTGTTTTGTATTGTCAACTAAATGCCAATGTTAGTAAAAAGGCTCTCATATTAATACCGTAATTCAGCCCCCCTCATCAGAGAATGCCATGTCCTGTTAGTCCTGGGGAGGGAGACTTTTTTGCTTACAAGCCCATAGGTAAGGAAGCATTCACATGGCCGTGTGCAGTCCATTAAATGTGGTCCGTGTGGCGGTCAGATTTCCCAGGGCAACCACATCTATAATGTTTGAGTTCCAGCCCAACTGTAGGTCGAATGTCCCGTACTCAAATGATGCTGTGAGCAGGACTGGCTGTAGGGGTGTGCGACCAGGGTGCATCCTTCCCCTGCTATGATGGGGGCGCCACAGCAGTAGTCTGTCAGGAAACTGATGGGCAGCTGCTGGAATCATTCCCCTGACAGCCTGTTCAGTGTTGCTGTACACTACACACAAGCCGTTCAGCTTATTCGCATTGTCCTTACCCTCTCAAGCAAGAGATACTTCTCCTCCATATCCAGAGCAAGCACCAGGGTAAGTGTATTCTATACAGTGTTTGAATATGGCACGTGCAGTCTACATCATGTTACTATAGGGTAGACGCAGTCTATTAGGTGTTTGTATACGGGGCATGTACAGTGCATTTGGAAAGTCTTCAATTTCACTTTTTCCTCATCCAAATGCACTCAGTTTCCCAGAATGTGAAAGTGCTAACTGGATGTTATAAATCTTGGCTAATTTATTGAAAATGAAAAACAAAGCAATTACAGTTTCCAGTCTTCTTGGGTGTAAAGCCACAAGTTTTGCACATCTGCATTTGGGGATTTTTTGCCATTCTTATCTTCTCTCCTCTCAAGCTCTGTCAGGTTGGATGAGGACAGTGGGTGGACAGACATTTTCAGGTCTCTCCAGAGATGTTCGATTAGGTTCATGTCAGGGCTCTGACTGGGCCACTCAAGGACATTCATAGAGTTGTCCCTAAGCCACTCCTGTATTATCTGCAGAGCACTCTGGATTAGGTTTTCATAAAAAATATCTCTGTACTTTGTTATATTCAGCTTTCACTCAACTCTAATCAGTAGGCCTGTCCTAGCTGCTCAAAAACACCCCCACAGCATAATGCTGCCAACACCCTAATTCATTGTAAGGATAGTATTGGGCAGTGCCTGATTTCCTCCAAATATGACACTTAGAACTGAGGTCAAAAAGCTCAATCTTGGTTTCATCAGAGCAGACAACTTTCTTTCTTACAGTCTGAGAGTCATTTAGGTGCTCTTTTGCAAACTTCCATGTGTCTTTTACTGAGGAAAGGTTGCTTTCTGGCCACTATGCCAAAAATCCCAGATTAATAGAATGCAGCAGTGATGGTTTACCTTCTGTAAGTTTCTCCTATCTGCATATAGGCTCTTTAGAGCTCAGCCAGAGTGACCTTTAGGTTCTAAGTCACCTCTCTTACCTAGGCCCTTTTCCAATTATTACTTAGTTTGGAGGGATGACCAGCTCCAGAAAGAATCCTGGTTGCTGAAAACTTCTTCCATTTAAGAATTATGGAGGCAACTGTGCTGTTAGGAACTTTCAGTGCAGCAACATTTTTTGTACCCTTTTCTAGATCTGTACTTATTTACAATCATGTCTCTGCTCTCTACAGGCAGTTCTTTCTTCCTCATGGCTTGGTCTTTGCTGCGGTATTGTCAGCTGTGAGATATCATGTAGAAAAGAGTGTATCTTTCCAAGTCATGTACAATAGGCTGAATTTACCACAGGTGGACTCCAATCAAGATGTAGAAACATCTCAAAGAAGACCAAGAGAAATGGGAGGCCCCCAGAGCTAAATTTCAAGTATTATAGAGAAGGGTCTGAATATTTATGTCCATGCAAATTTTTAGTTTTCCCTTTTTTATACATTGGCAAACATAAAATTCTGTTTTCACTTTCTCATTAAGAGGGATTGAGTGCAGATTGATGGGGGGGGAAACTTTTTATTTTATTTTATCACAAGAACATAAAATGAGAAAAAAGTGAAAGGGTCTGAAAACTTATGCACTGTAGTCAATATAGTGTTTGTATAGGGTACATGCAGTCTATATAGAGGTTTTATAGAGAATGTGTAGTCAATATAATGTTTGTATAGGGTAAGTATAGTATATGTAGAGTTTGCATAGAGAAAGTATAGTCTATATAGTGTTACGACAGGGTACATATAGTCCATGCTCTGTGTGTTCGTCACTTTATGTATTAGTATTAACAACTGCCTTATAGGCCAGAGCTCAATGAGCTACGAGTCTGCTACCACCATAATTATGCCTGGTCACTCCTGCCATGGCGGTACCATTACTGAGGGGCACAACTCTGGTCAATATCTATTTAAGTTACATAAATACTGTAGTGTATAAATAGATCAGTGACTCTCACACTGTGGTACACATACCCTAGGGAAGATGTACTTAACTGGAACTTCTGCATGTCCTGCTTTTAACTTTAGCTGCATTCAAAGAATACAGATGCAGTTGAATACAAGGGTGAAGCAGCCATTGGATTTCTGTTTCACCACTCCCTTACATTGTTGGTTCAATGCAGGCAGAATCGATTAATTAGCGTCATCACGCTTGCTGTGCTGAGCCAAAGACAGCACACCACAGACCGGATTCCACTATTTTTGCAGTCCCATAGAAATGAATGGAGAATGCACCGTGCATGTGTGGCTGGTATCTGCTCACTTCAGCAGTCCCATTCTGGAGATATGTACAAATCCAAGTGGTGCGACCCACACCTATCTGACATTGGTGGCATATCCTAGCGATATACCACCACTGTCTCAGAAGAGACAGCTCCTTTACTGGGGCATCACTCTGTGTGGGGGACGCTAACGGGGCATTACTGTATCGGGGTGACTTAAGGGGACATCATATTGTGTATGGAGCACTGAGATAGATGAGGGTCACTTAAGGGAGCAACATATTGTGTGAGGGTCACTTAGCGGGCATCACTCTGTGGAGGACACAAAGGGGATTGAGCAGGATTAGAGAAGTCTTTTATTGTAAAAAAAAATGACGCCATGCGCCACTTTCCCTCCTTACATTTTTTTGATGCTCAGACATTCACCCGATGGCAGACAAGGGTATGTGGACCTTTACAAAAAGTGCTACAGTACCCTGCCCTTGGAGGTACTTGCCACCAGAATAAAAAATAATAATAATCATGCAAATTGATGTCCTGTTGGAAAAAGCACATCAGCTCTTGAAGTTTTTTTCAGTTCAGGATGCCTGTCCTACTCTGTAGCTCTCATGCTGTGTAGGTCCTGCTGCTACCTCTGTCATGCCTGTCCTGCCACTGCTCACACTATTATCCTCCTATACTGGTATTTCCAGGAAAAGAGGAGGGGTGGCAGTCTGGTTTCGATAATGCAACCACAGTAAAAAAAAAAAAAAAAAAATTGTGGTCTCTCTTTATTTAGGGGTCTGCTGAAGGAGGTTATATTTACTATTTGTAAATTCAAATGTTATTGGTTGGAAGATGGCATACAAAATATAGGGGGGTGCCATAAAGAAAACTTTTGCTCCACCCTTCTGAACAGAAGCTGTGACACAGTGCCAACTGTCATGCAACAGGCAAAAATGGGACCCAACACAATCCATTAACATATTATGTATTTTATTGTACTTCCACCATGATGTCTATACTTTTGATGGGAAGAATTTTGCTGCATGTTGCTTTAATATTCCTAGTGAAGAGGACCCAGTGAGGAGCAGTAGGTAAATGAAAGAGTCTGCTATGTTGTTAAATATGATTTTTAGTCTTGGTCCTGAATTAATTTTAGCTCTGATATGGCTGTGAGTACAGAAGAGTGGACCAATGGCTGGGCTGGAACTCATAGCCTCATAGATCACTATGATGCAGTGAGTTTGGCTCATGTGATCTACATTTAGTCTGAGAAATGTGGCCATCACATGGACCGTATTTCACAGACTACACATAGCAATGTAAAATGCAGCCTAACAGAGATACCTGTATGTCCTTCTTTGCCTTTCCCCTTGGCTGAAAATTCCCTGAAATACTTGTATGTGTCATGGAATGAACAGGTTTTCAAAACTGCATATTTTATGATGTTGTGTCACAAGATGTCTGTCCTATATAAGCCTATGTGTGGCCACCCGGTGGTTGTGTTGAGAATTAGAGCCTGTTAAGGGTTTTTCTAGAATATCATAAGACTAAATTGGTTTCATGAGAAATTTAAGTCCTTAACCAAATTAGAACTAAAGGAAGGATGGACACAACTGCACGAGTCACTTGTGACGATCTAACTAAACTTTGAATCTTTCCTTTCTTGATAGCAATCCTTAAATGTTGCAATTTTGCCTGAAATGTAAGGGTATAGAAAGAAGCTGTGTATTTTTTAGCGAATCTTTGTATTCCACAATAAAGTTAAAGGATGGAGGGGCTCCTAAAGTGAAGTTGGTAGGAAAAAATATATGGAGCTTCAGGTATGGTGCCTCAATATGCTCATAGAGATGACTGTACAATTACAGTTTCCAATTGACATCAAAATGTTATATCAATGCAAAATTTGTCCTACAAGCTTGTCTGTTTTTATCACAAAACTGCAATACATTCAATCCTGAGAATAGGCCATCGATATAAAAATCCTGGATGACCCCCTTTAAATTGTCAACAGCTTTTGTTGTGTTAAGTGTCCTCTGCAATTGTTTATTTAACATGTTAAGAATGCTGCATCTGTAAAAATGTGAATCGACGACAGGGCGATTATCACACCTAGTGTAAACATATCCAGTGATCAAACGATGAATAATGATTGGCCAGGAGATGTGCTGCCAAAAATAGTGGAAACTGTATGAGATGGGTGTGGGGTGAACAATTTGTACAAACTATTGTATTTATGAGAAAAGGGTGAGAAATGAAAAATATAAATGCAATTACAGTATATGAGTGCCAGTTGACCTGCTATATCTTTGATTAGGGCTCCATGTGGGCAATTAATCTGTCCAAGAAAGACACTTATAAATGTAGATGATATTTAGTAAAAGCTATTTTCTCGTGTATTATGAAGAACATTAAACTAAAAGGGGAGTTATTGTAAGAGGAACTGGGGAAGAAATTGTTAATATTTCTAGTTCAAGAACCTTCTGTGTGTAAATCACTGTACACGTTCCAAAATCATTGCCCAAAAGATTTATCAGGAACACTAAAATGAAAATACCCATAAATTCCAACAATTTGTCCTTTAATCGCCTCCTTTTCATTCATCCTAGCTTGTCTAAAATTGAAATCACAGTTTTAAAAAATACAGTATATGATGAATTCATCTGTATGTAGTTTAGGCTACTTGCATATCTGTGGTAAGTATCTGGCAGGCTGTTCTGGCAGAGGAACAGCCTTCCAGAGTTCACTGTATACGGCATAGCCGGACAGTGCTGTGCACTGCTTGAGCCCATTGATTATAATGCTATCTGGCAGGGATGGGGACTCTTTCCAAGATGAACGCTGGGTTTCGGCTGGACAAAAACTGCTGCATGCATAGTTTTTTGTCTGGCTGAAACCTGGTGCTCATGCCGGAAACCATCTGGATCCCTGCTGGATCCTATTATAGTTAATGGCTTCAGCATTATTCATGTGAGCTCCAGCTGGCTGTTCCTCTGCTGGAGCAGCCTGTTGGATACCTTACCGCAGGTGTGAAACTAGCCTTAGGAGATCAGTCATTTCTCCTTGTCCCTCTCATAAACCCGTATATAGCAGTAAGACAACTGTCTGATAAAGAAACCTCCCTCCACTGCACAGTCTGCAATAGGAAACCAGAAGCATTATGCTGCGCTGTTTGGATAAATCCCACCCCTCAGCATTATGTCAGATGAAAAATTTACACCTGTATGCAAGATTTCTATAAAACAATTTTATTCAGAAGCTGCATAAACTTGACAAACTTTGAGGACAAGTTCAATTTAATCTTGAGCTATTTCTCCTCTTTGTACACCACCACTTCAATGAAGATGGCGATACTTTTTGTGACTTTTTAAAAAGTCACAATTGATGAATCTACCAAAAATCAGCCATGTCCACTTTCTCACCCACTTTTCAAAAGTGGAGTGTGTAAACATGCAAAATGTCACAAAATGTTTTCTGCAAATAAACCCATGAAAGTCACAAAGCCCTATTTTATGACTTTTTGAAGCCAGAAGTCTGTAGTGCAGGGCCTGAGGAATCCCCGACACCCCATACCCGCAATGTCTATGGTTAACGTTATGGTTTAGTCAAAGTCAGATTCAATCCACTTTGTACTGCCTTTAAGACCGGGTTCACACATGACTTATTGGCTATGGACTTGCTCTTGCGGATCTACATGCAAATCCACAGAGTTGTACAGTACCAGTAAAGTGGATGATAACTTCTGAATTCCCATCCACACGCTGAATACAAAAACTGGATTTGAAATCGGTAGCATCTCAATTTATGATGCGGATCTCTCCTGTGGATTTCAAAATGTATGGCGAGGGTGAAGTCTGCAGGCTTTTCCGAAGCAAAAACTGTACGCAATACATGCGGTTTTGTTACGGTTTTTGCTGTGGAAATGCATAAAAAATTACAGCAGATTTTTTCTGTGTTTTCAGTAATGTTTGAACCTGGCCTAAGGCTTCACGTAAATGGTCGTTTCCATATTTAGCTCCGTATCCAATCCCACTCCCATTTATAGAAAGGGCTATTTTTGTTTGCAATACGAACCAGAATAGGACATGTTCTATAATTTCCAGAATGGCTACAAAGAACCAGAAAAAAAGTGTGGTCGTGTATGTGGCCCCATAGAAGTGAATGGGTCTGTGTGCTGATAAAATGCGGATAGCTCATGCAGAAAACCTAAGCGGAACTACAGTCAAAGTGATCTTCTGATATGTCATAGATACTTGTGAGGTCAAACTTTGGGGCGCTCAGAGATTTCTGGTGAGGACTTTTTTTTTATTCTATTATTATTATTTTTACTATTATGATTTTGTGTCTCTCAGGGACATGGGTGTACGTTCATATATACCCTTATATACATATAAATTTGTGTCTCTCAGGGACATAAGTGTGCTGTTTTATATACTCATATTTATATACTCATATTTATGTACACATTTTTATACTATATATTATATATTTTTATATTTTATGTTCTATATATCATATGAGATTCATTTCAAATATTTTGCTATCAATTAGTTTTTATGTAAATTCTAACAAGCTCTTAAGATTGATTACAGCAAATCCTTCCCCCCCCACCCACCCAGTTTTTATACCATTGGTTCTTTTATCATCCAAATGTATTTGTTTTGTATGGTATTAGCATTTGCATAGCTGCATGTGTAAATTTATATTTGTATATGATACATTGTTTAATTTGATCATTTTCTCAAACACACAGTCTTGTGTGTTTTGCATATGTATTTTTTATCATTAATATGTATTTTTTTAGACTTGATAAAGGGGTCAGTGGTACCCCAAAATGTGTTGTCTACGAATATACTGCAAACTGTTAAACAACCGGTTGTGAAAGTGCGCCTCTCACTGTCCTTACGGCCGACTTACATGGTCCAGCGGCCCTTTGTTTCAAAAAAATTTTTTATTCTCCTCTATATTGCTTCTACATAAAAGCAATGAATATAGTGTGTCAGTGAGCCGACGCAATGTGTCAAAGATGAGTCTTCCAACAAGGCTCTGCCCTCAACCGCATTCTGGTTTCTGCTAAAAATGAAAACCATGGTCCTCTGCTGATTCATCACACAATGGACATCACAAGTGTCTGATGCAGGGGCGTAGCTATAGGGGGTGCAGAGGTAGCAGTCGCTACCAGGCCCAGGAGCCTGACGGGGCCCAAAGACCCTTGGGCCACATAAGAAGACACCGGTATTATAGAAAGTGCATGCTGGTCAAGTTACACCTCTGGCTGGAGGGAAGGGGTTAGGTCAAGAATTTGACATGGGAGGAGTGCTGTTTCAATTTTTGCCTGAGGGAGCACAAAGGCTATGTGCTCCCCTGCTTCTGGCCACAAAGCACTGAGGGAAGGGGGGCCCAAGCTGAACTCTCGCACCAGGGCCCACGAGCCTTCAGCTACGCCCCTGGTCTGATGGACCCTACTGACTTATAAAGGTAATTGTGAGTTTCCATCATGGCTTCCATCGTTTGACATGCAGTATTTATTTTATTTTTTCATTAAATCTGACGGAACCGGCTATGGATGCTGCTAACGGAGCCTCTGGTGCAGAAAGAACTCAGCCTGAACATGAAACCTAATCAAAGCCAGGATCTTCTATCCTTACTTTTCCATAAATTTTTGCTAAGGACTCCAAGTTCTCACAATAAAGGTCAATACATTCTTGCTAGGAGAACCCTTGACAAACTGAAATTGCCACAACAGACACAAACAGCATAAGCAACCTAACACAAAATCATTCCTTTTTCCTATGCAGGATATGTTGGAGAAGAACCTGTCCAGCCATTGAGGGCTTTCATCTTATAGTGCTGCTCTTCCTTCATCATTTGTTGGTATGTGTGGCAGAGAAGGGAAAGGCGCTCATAGGGTAGTATGAAATTAAAATGGTATTCAGGAGCAAAAGGTGCCAGTAGTTGTGCTCACCTTTTTGTGTTGTGCCTAAGTAAGACTCGTAAGGGCGGTGGGTCGGTGCTGCCGGTATCTCTCAATCCTCGTAAGTGGAGTAGCCAGTTCTCCAGTGGTGTGAGATTCAGTGGTGGGATGTGTACTGGAGCAGTGCACAAATGTGATACCTCTTGGCACAAACACGACTTCAATTGATGTATATAGAAACTTTTTTATTTGGTAAAATGTGACAACGCGTTTCGGAGTGAATATACTCCTTTCTCAAGTCTAAAAATACATAATGTTAATAAAAATTAAAAGGTGCATTGGTACCAAGAACATATAAAAGTTGAAAAACACTTATTAAATGCATAAAATGGAATAAATAGTTAAAACATTTCTTAAGTGAATATAAGATTGTTAAAAGTAAAATTCATAGGTTTAATGTATAGTGAACATTGCAGGGGGCGCATAGGTCAACAAACTGGGAGGTTTGTTAACAATATGTGTGTCAGACATTGAAAAAAACTACAATTTGGTATGAGGACAAGGCGAATGATCCAGGTTAAGGAAAGGTAGAATGCAAAGGGTTAAAAGGGTATTGTGAAGGTAATATAACAATACACTGTAGTCTTAAATGACAAGAGTAGGAGGATTATTGTGGTTACCTGTGGGTCCATGCTGGTGCAAATGGCGCAGATTCTCACATGTAGACAATAGAGCTGTAGAGCACTTGGATACATGCAGAATGACATAAGGGGTAATGGGTCAAATGAATTGACATGTGGCTATTTCACAGAGGGATGCTGGGATATAATGTGATAATAATATTACTACACTAGTGTACAGGCAAAATAACTTAAGTGATATTAGGTAAAAATGAAATTACACTTGGCTATTTTACAGAGGGAGACTGAGATATAATGTGATGGTAAAAATACTTCTGGTGTCCTAAAAGGAAAGGAGGGCGACAATGATGGTGTCCGTTACCTGTGGGATCCGTACAGATGCAGGCAGCGTGGCCTCTCACGTGTGTGAGAAAGTGTGCCTTCAAAAGCCGGGGGAGGGGGGTGGAGCCTCTGAATGACAGCTGGCTGGTCCGAGGCTGTATTGGGCTGCGTGCGCTGTGTCTAGCGCAGCAGCTCATCTGTGATGGGATGGGGGGAAAGTGACAAAATGAGGGGCGGGACTATGAAGACGGTGTCGCAGGGAAAAGTGGTTTCTGAAGGTGGATGGTGTTTGGGGGAAGTGAATGAGATGATAAAAACAGACTTGGGAGACAGGGTGGTAATGGGAATGGGTATGGCTGATTTTGAGAGGGGAAGGACAATAGGAATGATTAATGTAAGGAGTTGGGGGGAAGAGAGGTGTGGGGATACTGAGTTAGTGGGGGAATGCAGGATGATAGAAGGAGGTGAAATAGTATTGGGCCCGGTGGAGAGACTGGGAAAGGTGGCTGTGGGAACAGGCAAAGGGGATGTGGGAAGCGAGATTTCAGCTGGGTTATACGAACCAGTGTGTTCGTTAGAGCAAGTGGACCAGGAGAGGGGGTGAATAGGGGTTGGGTACTGGGAAAAAAATTAACAACATATCAGTAGAAACGGGGCGGACAGTTAGGGGGTAAAGCTTGGTATGGGTGAAACCAAATTGCAGTTATGATGGTACCAGGAAAAGAGGACTGTTGTGAAAGGCTTGTTGGAATGTAAAATCAGGGGTTGATTAGAAACAATTGCTCTCGAGGGATTCATTTAGGCCGTAAGGTTCTAATGTTTGCATCTTGAAGATCCAGAACATTTCTTTACATCTTAATTTCTGGAAACGATTAGCGTGAGTGGCAGGAATATGTTTGATCGGTGTTATAGAGAGGTTTGTAGGTTTGTAGCTTGAAAGAAATGTCTGGATACTCCATCTTTAATGAAGCCACTTTCATTCGGAAACTAAACTTAAATCGACATTTTGAGATTCTAAATCGAAATCTACATTCAACCCTATACATCATAGGGGGAGTCACATAGAAGCATTTGCCGCCCTTGTCAATACCCTTTTAACCCTTTGTATTCCACCTTTCCTTAACCTGGATCATTCGCCTTGTCCTCATACCAAATTGTAGTTTTTTCAATCTCTGACACACATATTGTTAACAAACCTCCCCCCTTTGTCCCCACCCTACCTTGATTTCTCAATATATGTGACTCAAACTATTTATCATCCTATCATTTGCGACCAGCACCAAGTGTTATTACCATATAATTATATGCCTCATGGATTCGATTTTTGACAGTTGACCTATGCGCCCCCTGCACTGTTCACTATACATTAACCTATGAATTTTACTTTTAACAATCTTAAATTCACTTAAGAAATGTTTGAACTATGTATTGAATTTAATAAGTGTTTTTCAACTTTTATATGTTCTCGGTACCAATACACCTTTTATTTTTTATTAACATTCTGGTTTTTTTTTACTTGAGAAAGGAGTATATTCACTCCGAAACGCGTTGTCACATATTACCAAATAAAAAAGTTTCTATATACATCCATCGAAGTCGTGTTTGTGCCAAGAGGTATCACATTTGTGCACTGCTCCAGTACACATCCCCCCACTGATTCATCATTTGTTGGTAAGGTGAGGAGTAGTGATAGTGGGGGCATTACATTTTCTGGATTTCCTTTTATTAATTCAGTTGAAGAACATGCCTGAAATTCATCAGAAATGACAACAGGTGCTTTCTATTGCCAAAGATAGATTAAAGGTGAAGGTGTTCTCTACAATGGCCAATCTCTAGTTGATTTAAAGACTTCTTAACAATAAACTGATCAAAAAATGTCTTTTAGCTCCGACCACCAGCCTTAATCTGTAGGGAAACCTGGCAGTACGTGTTAAATTTCCTTGCAGTACTACTACAAAATCAATAAAATCAATGGATTGTCTGTGTAATGCAGGTCAGGAAGCTCCCTTAAAATGAAAGACACTCTTTGCAGTCACTCTCCACTCTCGCCAAAAGAACCCTAACACAGGACCCCACCACCACCATTAACTCAGAATTCCCTGCTAGGGAAACTAGACAACCCCTTTGGCAGTACAAGGTCTCCAGCTATGGACCATTGTCTTTTAACAAGACTGGAGAGCAGCTACAACCTGCAGACTACAAAGAACCCATCAGAATCTCCATTACATGACCATCCCATTTATTTCAATGGGATTTATATAATGCTTAATTTCCCCTGTGGTGGTCTTGCTGGGGAGTCCTCCATTGATTCCAGCTGATCATCACAGGTCCCAGCAGTTGGTTACTCTATGATCAGCTCTATCATCAGGGTCCTTTCTCCCAAAAAGAGACAAGCCTTTTAAACTTAAACCCCTTCAAATAAACACAAGGATACAATGCCCATCCATATTCATACAGCTATTGAAAATTGAGAGCTCTGAATGTAAAAAGACACAAAAAACAAAAAAAATCAATTCCTTCATCACAAATGATGTAAATAACCAGACATGAGCTTGGTTCTCCACTGTTGTAGTCAGATAAATTACTATTAAGTCTCAATAAAGGATTACACAATCAGACCAAGCGGGCACATGAATGAAAATCTTAGATGATCATTCTATTAATTTGACCAATATGACTCATTTCTATTGATATCATGAACCTATACAACTAAGGCATCGACAACTGGTGGTCACCAGTATAGTAACAGAGCTATAACGCATGCTGATATTTAACAGGCAGCACCAGACTAAGGCCTTTATTTAGTCTCTTGCTGAGAAATTAATTCCTTGTTTTATTTTATTTTCCATTATTATTATTATTGCTAATATATATTTGTAATGAATATTCTATAAAACAAATACCGTAGATTGATTGGCAGATGCTATACAAGTGGTTGATTACTGCCTCATGCAATGAAGTCTTTGGTGTTCACCTGTTCCCCTAGAAGACCATGGCCATAAAAATGTCTTGGCTCGTGTGAATAACCAAACACAAAGCTGTACCTATAAGGTATGAGATAACGCTCTGAAATATGA
The DNA here is from genome assembly GCF_905171765.1 of Bufo bufo. Lineage (NCBI taxonomy): Eukaryota > Metazoa > Chordata > Amphibia > Anura > Bufonidae > Bufo > Bufo bufo. The sequence goes on from NC_053389.1 coordinate 208,287,006, forward strand.
CCTAATTAACATTTGAAATCCTGTAGGGGGCTACAGTTTATCATAAAAAATGCATAGGTTAACACAAGTTAATATTCCCTCTGGATTTTAAAAAGGCCTATTCATTTATGGCTCGGTGGAAAAGATTGATCTGTATGTATCCTGATGTAGGCAGGAGAATTAAATAGATAAATATGGAATTATACAGGGTTCTGGCCAGGAGCCCAGAGCACCTTTTCAGTAGTAAGGAGGAAAGGATGGGTCACAGGTGCATGAGATGAATGAAATGGGTTATAAATTATAATCTATCAGTATATTCGGTCAGATCTAATGAAGTTAGTAACATCTACATATTGCGCATTGTAATGTATCTGGTAGTAATCAGGAGAATATCTATACATATGCTGTAAAGAAACCGGTAAGCCATGTTTCTCAATTTTCCCATATGTTACTCTTTTAGTACCTGATGATTTTGCAGATATATTTTTTTTTATTGATTTTTTTTGCAATAAACCCTGTTTTCATCCATGTGCAAATAGACTAGAAGGTACGTATATACATACTCACATATATACATGTATAAGGGCTTCTATAAGAGCCTAATTATTAAGGCACTGCAAAAGCACAGCTCCCCAAGAGCAAAGCTCCTCAATCTCCCTGGAGAAAGTGAAATCCCTAAATCCCCTCGAATGCAGACCAGAGGCCACCTGCCCAGAGCATGCTGCGGGGATGGACGGAGCACTTTCACTTCCACATGTACATTTTATTACATGATCAGTGATGGGGAGGAAGGGCAGCGGAAATCAAACTGAGCATATATATATATATGTATGTATGAGCATATAGATATATATATATATATATATATATATATATATATATATATTGCTTTTAAGTTCAGAAATTGAAAATGTACATGATGAATATACGGTATGTATTCCTTCGAATATCTAAAAAGCTATCCTAATGTAAGAGTGTCACATTGTGAGCCCTGCGCAGATTACTGTATATACGCTGTATATTCCTGATATCTGACGTGAAATATCAGCATAGTGCATCCAGGCTCTATAATTACCTGCATTTACTGTATTAAATCCTCTCAAAATCCCCGATCAAGGCAATTGTTCACTAAGTATCTGTTGCATTTTTCCAAAAGGCTATAGGCTCAGATCTGATCGAAAGAAAGGAACACAACGACTGCTCAGTGCGCCTGGGACCAGATGTGGTAAAGATGAATGTATGGAATAGGTTAAAAATGTACTATATATACACATATATATATATATATATATATATATATATATATATATATACTGTACATATACAAAGCATAGCCATACTCTATCTATGTATCAATCATACACATATTCCTATATATATATATATATATCTCAGTGCAGTGGAGCAGCCTGCCCTGTCAGCACCCAGTGGGCACCATGCCATTGAGATGAGCCACTTACCTTTGTTATAAGGTGTGCTTTGATGGGGACGTCTGTCTGTGCCTATGGGGGGAGGCTTCACAAATCCCTGGATGTCTTAGCTCCTCTCTCCCTCATGCCCTGGAAGGTTCTGTGAAATGGCGTTTATTTTAAGAGGGGATATTTTGCAGAAAAGGAGAAAGACTTCAGCTCAGCATCCTGTTATTATGTCACTGGGAGAAACCACTGTGAAAAAAAGTACACGAGAGAAAAGGGGAGAGATGGAGGGAGAGAGAATGAGGCAGAGAGCATGTACACAGCGCCGGGCTCCAGGTGGGGGAGGGGAGGCAGGAGGAAAGAGTGCGACTAATACATATGTGTTGGCTTAATAGCTGCTGAATGTGGAGACTACAGGGGAGGATTTACAGCTCTGGGGGCAGCAGGAACGAGCTGCGGCACTGCACACTATGCCCATGAATAATGGGGAATGGAGCTCAGGCAGATAGGAGACAGCGCTCAGTATGAAGGAGGCTGACCAGTCAGTGGCAGAGGGTGAGGGCAGTGGTAGCTGGCAGCACTGGTTACCCTAGGAACAATGCATTGACTCTGTAATAGAGGATTTACACCAGTGCCAGGCTTCTTCTTCTTCTCCTTTTTTTTTTTTTGCTTCAGCTCTCATGGTTTCCATAGCAACTCGAGATGCTCATCTCCAATAGTCTCCTGATGAAAGGGTTTACAATAATAAAGTGCTTCCCATCATCATGTTTGCAAACCTATATCCTTGGCATGGGAGGTGGAGTCCTAGAGGAAGACTAGGAAAGGTCACTTTGGAGGAGACAAAGGCATTTCTGTCATTAGCGCCCCTGTAAATGGCGTCTTTTACTGTTTCGCATTCGAATCTATGGTGTCTGATTCGTATGCAATATTAGAGAAAGGGTGTCTCAAGATTAAAGGGCTTGTCCAAGATACTTTTGCTTTATTTCTGTAAACTGCAGGGGGGGGGGGGGGGGGGGGTGAAGACCTGGCAAAATGATAAGCATTCCTTCACTTACCTTCCCGGGCCTCCGCTGCTCCTTCCTCTTCCCGGAGCTACAGCCAGTAACGTATTTTATTGGCTGCAGCGGTGACGTCGCATACACTGAAGCAGCCAATCACTGGACTCGGTATCTGGTATGAAACTGCTGAGGCCAGTGATTGGCTGCAGCAGTATATGGGACATCACCGCTGCAGCCAAAACAACATGTTGCTGGTTGCATTGCGGGGAAGAGGAAGAGGCGGTAGCGCTGGATTAGAGGAGGCAGGGAAGATAGGCGTATGTTGGCTTATTATTTTGACAGAAAAGAAGTTGGTCAGCACTCCTAGTCGCTGTAGGTGGTGCTCAGTGGTTAATAGTACAGGATCAAAATAAAGTAGACCCACGGCACTCAGTTTTAGCATGAGTGAATTTTCTTTTAATCCATCCAAAGTTAGCAAAAAGCCATTGGCCAACGTTTCAGTTTATCCTAGACCTTGCTGACGGCCATAGTAATGGCATGTAGATCATGGAAGGGAGGATGGCGGCATATCTTATGCTACAATTGAGTGCAGTGGTTCTACTTTAATTATTATCTTGACAGACCCCAGGACAGCTCCTTTAAATATTACATTCCTATGATAGATTGCACTTTTTCTTTAAATTGGAACTTTTTTTTTTTTAAATGCCCATGTGTATGGATATTCCTGTTACATATGGCACCCCATGGTGTACTTTCGATTCCCTTTCAGAACAATCAACTAATGTGTCGTGGTCGGTGGGCGCATGTCCTCAGTAGCTCTATTCCAATGCCTGAATCCTCTTGGTACAGTAATGCCATAGGAATCAGTGCAGAATCAGAATCCCTTATTTTGGACGGAAAAAAAGTCCTGTCCAGACGGAATGCTGTTTTCTGTTATTTATTCTCCATTCAACTATATTAGGACGAATTCAAACAGATTCTATTTAGTTTCCGTTATAACAATTCCGTTATTTCCCATAATAAGCATGTTATAACGGAATGCTATAATGGAAATCAAAATGCTTATGTTAACCCCCCCTTGTCTTTTTATGTTGCATATGTTTGTGCTGATACTGCATCTTTAAGAAATATTTTATTTAATGCGGTGTAAGGGTCCATTCGCATGTTCGCAAATGGGCCCGCATCCGTTCAGCTATATCGGGAATGGGTGCACATCCATTCATTCCCTATGGGGCCGGAAGAGATGCGGACAGTACACTATGTGCTCTCCGCACCCGCATTTCCGGAGCGCGGCCCCGAACTTCCGAGCCGCGGCTCCACAAAAAAATAGAACATGTCCTATTCTTGTTCGCAATGGCGGACAAGAATAGGCAGTTCTATGGGGGTGCCGGTCAGGGGTATTGCGGATCCGCAATACGTCACTAACTAGTGAATGGACCCTAAGGCTAGTTTCACACTAGCGTTCAGGAGATCCAGTAAGGAACAGCCTGCAGGGCCTCTCTGGATCTAGCATTGACGGAAGCGACATGAATGCAGTCCAACCCCATTTAAGGGGTTTTCCAATCTCAAGACAATGGGGGCATATTGCTAGGATATGCCCCCATTGTCTGATAGGTGCAGGTTCCACCTCTGGGACTTGCACCTACACAGAGAACAGAGTCCTGAAAGTGATGGAAGGCGCACTGCCCGCGCACAGCTGTCCTCCATTCATTTCTATGAGGTTGCCAAAAATAGTTGAGTGCTGGCTCGGCTATTTCCATCAGGCCCATAGAAGTGAATAGGAGGGGGGGCCGCGCAAGAGTGGTGTGTTTCCATTCACTTCTATGGGGAGAGCGCTTGGTGGTGGCTGGACCCGGAGTCCTCCAGCCACTACTTTCCTCGCTCTGTTCTCGATATAGGTGTGGGTCCCAGTGGATGGGACACATTTAAAGGGAATCTGTCAGCAGCGACCTCCTTAGAAAAATGCACAGACCTGTGGTTCACCTGATTAAAACACTGCATTTCTTTTGTTCTGAGGCTCTGTTCCAGAGTGCATCACCATTGGCCATCACCATTGCTCTTGTTGCACCAAATCTTAGCTTCTTTCTGTGACCAGCCCCTACTCATTGCTTTGCCATTACCTGTCTCTGTTAATCAAAGCAACGATGGAAGGTCTGGCCACAGAAAGGAGCAGAGCTTGGGTGCAACAAGAGCAATTGTGATTAGGGTTGAGTGAACACGAACTGTAAAGTTCGGGTTCGTACCGAACTTTAGGATTTTGGGACCCCGGACCCAAACATTTCCGTAAAAGTTCGGGTTCGCCGCTTTCTTGGTGCTTTTTGATAGGCTGCACAGCAGCCAATCAATAACGTCATACTACTTGCCCCATGAGGCCATCAGAGCTATGCCTTCTAATGGCATGGCTGTGATTGGCCAGAGCAGCATGTGACCCAGGCTCTATATAAGCTTCAGTCACATAGCGCTGCACGTCACTCTGCTATTACAAGTGTAGGGAGAGGATGCTGCTGGACTTGTGATTTCAGGGAGAGAATAGGAGAGAATCTAACTCAGCGATCTACAGACAAATAGTTGTGTGGGTGCAGGGCACTATCGTTTTACCCTGCCCTGAGCTCATTGACCAAAAAATACTAACTTTTAGAATTGTGTTAGTTAGATGGGTGGCGGCGGCCATTTTATACATGCTCAGTGCACCAGCGCTGCATCTGAGCTTTTGGGACAATGCAAATTGCAATGAGCAGGACCGTGGTACGGTGGCCAATTATGCAGTGGGTCAAGGTATGTGTACAAGAGTCTATAGTTTTTGTTCGTGACGCCAATTGCAGCGTGCACAGGTTACTGTTGCAGGGCCCTTTAAGATGTTGTAACTCACGTACCAGGTGAGGAATGCCAGAGTGGGGATAGTGTCTCTGTGTAATGTCAACGGTGTCTCCTACCTTGGTACGGCTGGACTCCTGGATCCTGGCTCACTTGCAATAAATTGAGTGTTGTTAGTAGGAGTAATTGAGGAACTTTGGTAGCAGTAAATGAGATCCAGACTGGTAATATAACCCAACTTGTCTTTACTGAAGGCAGCATTAAATCCACATGAGGTACAGCATTAGTCTTGGGTCCCAGCATGTATGGCAGGGATCAATATCTCTTCTGCAGCTATACTATGTGCCTGGAGAATCTGGCAGGAATCTGTCTTCTGCTCTATCTTCTGCTTGGTGTGGGACTGACTAGCTGAGGAGGAATTTGGCTTCTCTTGGTCTCTGGATAAGTACTCACAGTTATGCTCACAGGGAATGGCTCTTCCTGGAGGACTGGAGGTGCTGCTTGCTTTTTACCAGCTGAGGCTGAAGGGCTCAGTCTGGAGATGAAGATCTCTGGCCTCAGCTAAGGCACGATCCTGGGTTGGGATCCCTATATCCGGGAGCTCCTACCAACTCAACCTTCCCCTAGTAGGGGTAGCTGGTACACTAACTAGAACTTCCTTTCCTCCCCATGAGGCAGGATGTGGGAACATTCCACACCTCCTCAAAGAGGGGGGAGCTAAACTGGAATGAACTATTCCAGTCTAGAAACACTAAACTGTCACTAAGGCCTGCTAACATTGCTGCCACCTGCTGGTGTACATGGAGATTACAGCAAATATATATATAACAGGTTTAGCAAATGCACATAATGAAGGATGCAATGTTAGATTACACAGGATGACAATATACATACACTTAACATGTTGTAGCGGGGTAACAGAGTGTAGTAACATAACTCTGGGATGATACATTCCCCTTTACTTTAAGTTTAGCCGCCCTCGGCTTACGTTTAGGAGTGTGAGAAAGAACAAGCTCTGGGGTATAATAAAATACAAAGTGCTGCGTGAATTACACATAATGACATACAAAGACAAAACATGAAATGGCTTTCCCCAGGTTCCTGCCCGCTAGAGTAAGGTGTCCAACACAAAGTTTCCTTCTCTTGGTATAACCAGGTAACCTAAATACTGCACAAAGCAAAACCTTTACTGACTGACTTTGTATGTCCTGAGCTCTGTAGATATCAAAGAAAGCATGGGGGTGTCTTTACTCCTTAATCCCACCAAGGTATAATGGAATGCCCGCAAATGAAAGGGTGGCTTTATCCTGTATTCTCTTTCCTGCACCAAAGCCTGAGAAATTTGGCTTAAAGCACGATCACTATGGTGACTAAGGGGTAGCTAAATTGTGGCTCTAAGGTTTGAGGCGCCTTACCTTAGGCAAAAAGGCTCCAGAAGGGGAGGTATTTATCGTCTCCGTATACTTCTGGCAATGTCACAGGAGAATAATCCCATGAAACTCCTGGAAATGAGACACCTCAGGATGCGAACAATCCTGAACATTAAACAAGCGGGAAGGAGCAGTCTAGGACTTCTAACGATTCCCGAAGCAGTGGGGGTACCTGTGTAGTTACTGGACCTGCCTGGACTTACCACTTGGTCCTACCCTGGGTACCTATGGGTATATATCACTGGGTGTAGGCCATTCGTTTTCAGCGTCCGTATGAAGACAGTCCATATAAAGGGGGGGGGGGGGGCGAGAACAAGAGCTGTCAAGTTAAGGCATACTTAAGTAAGTTGCTACATTTTAAGTAAAGTGCAATGGTAAGTGCAAACATCACAATAAGTGCATAAATTCACATTGCGGCACCTAGGAGAAAATACACACAATGGGCATGTAACTTGAACGTTGCATAACATGTAAACTGGTACAATTAGTGCAAAAATATTACAGTATGAAATCACAAAGAGCTCAGGTATCGTTTGAGTCTTTTCCTTGGGTGCAAGCTTTTATGTTGCAATAAAACATTTTTTATAACAAAAGTAGCGCAATTTATTAATGCAAAATTAGACTCAACAATAACTTGAGTTCTTTTTCCTGGAAGTGCTTGAAGTTGTAGAATCCTCTGGAAACTTTTAAAAAGTCAATTGTAAAGTCAATTGTAATCCACAGGGACAAAAGAGTCAATTGTAATACAGGGAGGTATAAAATGTTTAAGAGCACAAGGCTATCAAGTAACCTGTGAAAGGGGATAAAACGACGAACTTGGACATGAGGGGGTTAAATACTGATGGGGGAGTCCTTACAGAGCATGACCATCAGGGTGAGGACTAACTAGGCAAACCTGAAATATAAAAACATTAGAAACACACAACAGCCAACAGGTCCTCACCCATCAGGAGTAGTCCATGACGTGGCTCGCAAATGTCACTATTTTTGTTGTAGAGGACACAGTTTAGAGGAGGGCATCCATGTCCTCCTTACTGCTCGAGCTACTAAAGCGCATAAGAGGGCGCTCCTGCCTCTGGTAGCTCATGGTCGCAGCTGTGGTAGTGCGCCACTGACCTCTAGTGGTGGTTGGTTGAATCGGCTGTGCTGACAACCTGGAAAACGCAGCTGTAACCTGTTGTAACCCGGAATCCCTAGCCGGTACAGAGGGGTTCAGAACCTCAGGCTGAAGGGGCTCTGGTAGGCAAACTGAGGGTGCCTGTGGCAGCTTCCAGAGCAGTACGTAGGGTTGCACTCTGGGATTTAAATTCAGGACAGAGTTATTTATTTGCCCCACCTGTAGCGTTGGAGCCGCAGGGATTTCAGGGATTACTATGGAGACGTCAGGATTGAGGCGTCCTGCTCTGGAGGTGTTGGTTCTGGGCGGAGGAGTAGAAGTTCCGGCCGCCTCTGCCGCACCAGTAAGTGTCCTTGGCGGAGCAGGCCTAGGCCTGTTGACGATTTCAGGAGCCGCGGGACGCGGTGAAGGGGCAGGGGCAGATGCGGACCGGGCCGGGGCCTCAGGAAACGCGGCAGCTCCTACCTGGTGTTGCGGCCGGGCGGCCGTTTCCGGTGCCTCCTGGTAGTCATCACGGGGTCCCATCTCCATCTGCGGTGCAGGCTGGTCGGGTGCTTGAACAGCAGCTTCAGAGGCATCCTCTGCGGGAGCAGGTTCGGCGTCGGCGCCCATCTGGTCTGACGTCTTGCCTTCTGCGCTGACCGTATTGGAGGCAGAGGGATCCACAGCCTCCGGTGACTTGATCAGGGTCTTGTCTTCCTCCGCGGGGACTGGAATCGTGACAGCGGCCTCCTCCGGTACATCAGGAACGCTGGTCAGGGTAAGTGGTGCGGACTCCTTGGCCACGGAGGGATCCACTGCCTCCGGACTGGTAGCAAAGATAGAGGGACCACTTTTCTTCAGAAGCTGGGAGACTTGGATCTCCGGCGGGTATTCTTCATAGACTGGCTCTCCACCAATAGCCATCTGATTCCACTTGGGCTGGGGGAGCGCCATCTTCACTGCCTCTTTGATCGCGAAGACTGCTAGACATAAGGGTGTAACCCAGAGGGAGGAGTCTTTATTCCCTTGGCTCACAATAGAAAGTTCATGGTGGGCAGTCTTTAGCTTTCCCGCATCTAGGGGGGCGTATTCGACATCTTCGCGCTCTTGAGGGGGCGTTACTAAGTTTTCCCGCTTCTGGGGGGCATATTCAATAATTTTGCGCTCTTGAGAGGGTGTTCTTGTCTCTTCCCATCTCTTGGGTGCTGTTACAATAAATTCACGCTCTTGAAGGGGCGTGTATTCGATATCTTCGCGCTCTTGAAAGTCATAGAGATGCTGCGCCATGAGGGAAACATGGCCGATTAACCCTTGCAGTGCTGATGCGCACAATGCAGCGTTTTCTGGTCCCGCAATGAAAGTAATAAAGTCAATTTTCAAAATTTTTTGCACAATCTGCAGCTCTTGCAATACTGTGAAACATGCGATTAGGTCAGTTTTAGCGCAGAATTATATTCGGTTCTGTTGGACAGGGGTAGGCACACAATTCAATCCAAATCCTGTTGGCACACAGCTCGATCCTGTTCGTGACGCCACTTATGCAATGAGCAGGACCGTGGTACGGTGGCCAATTATGCAGTGGGTCAAGGTATGTGTACAAAAGTCTATAGTTTTTGTTTGTGACGCCAATTGCAGCGTGCACAGGGTACTGTTGCACGGCCCTTTAAGATGTTGTAACTCACGTACCAGGTAAGGAATGCCAGAGTGGGAATAATGTCTCTGTAATGTCAACGGTGTCTCCTACCTTGGTACAGCTGAACACCTGGATCCTGGCTCACTTGCAATAAATTGATTGTTGTTAGTAGGAGTAATTGAGGAACTTTGGTAGCAGTAAATGAGATCCAGACTGGTAATATAACCCAACTTATCTTCACTGAAGGCAGCATTAAATCCATATGAGGTACAGCATTAGTCTTGGGTCCCAGCAGGTATTTGGCAATGTATGGCAGGGATCAATATCTCTTCTGCAGCTATACTATGTGCCTGGAGAATCTGGCAGGAATCTGTCTTCTGTTCTGTCTATCTTTTGCTTGGTGTGGGACTGACTAGCTGAGGAGGAATTTGGCTTCTCCTGGTCTCTGGAAAAGTACTCACAGTTATGCTCACAGGGAATGGCTCTTCTTGGAGGACTGGAGGTGCTGCTTGCTTTCTACCAGCTGAGGCTGAAGGGCTCAGTCTGGGGATGAAGATATTTGGCCTCAGCCGAGGCACAATCCTGGGTTGGGATCCCTATATCCGGGAGCTCCTACCAACACAGCCTTCCCCTAGCAGGGGTAGCTGGTACACTAACTAGAACTTCCTTTCCTCCCCACGAGGCAGGATGTGGGAACATTCCACACCTCCTCAAAGAGGGGGGAGCTAAACTGGAATGAACTATTCCAGTCTAGAAACACTAAACTGTCACTAAGGCCTGCTAACATTGCTGCCACCTGCTGGTGTACATGGAGATTACAGCAAATATATATATAACAGGTTTAGCAAATGCACATAATAAAGGATGCAATGTTAGATTACACAGGATGACAATATACATACACTTAACATGTTGTAGCGGGGTAACAGATTGTAGCAACATAACTCTGGGATGTTACAAAATCTCAATTTTTTGCGGGAAAACTACAACATCTGTATTAGTCAGTGTGCAATTTAAGGTACAAATACACCCATCCTTTTCTGGGGTTTTAAAAACACAATTTTTTTTTCAAGAAACTGTATTTTCCAGATCTGCAAGTGTTAAATTCAAGTTTAATATCTACAGCTTTCATATTCTGTTAGCAAAAAAAGTCTTTTTTGGCAATCTACAACATCTGTATTAGTCAGTGTGCAATTTAATTTAGAAATACACCCATCATTTTCTGGGGTTTGAAAAACACACTTTTTTTCTTCAAAAAACTGTATTTTCCAGATCTGCAAGTGTTAAATTCAAGTTTAATATCTATAGCTTTCATATTCTGTTATTCTGTTAACACACTCTTTCGACAAAAAACACTATTTTCAGGCCTTGCAGCATCAGCAAGTGTGAAATTACAGGCTTATAGACTGCTGTCAAATTCAGTTTTCACTCATTTGGGCACAAAAAATTTAGTTGGCAGCCTTTGATGAAGATGTCATTGTGAGATACACCCTTCATACATTTGGGTTACATTCAGAGATTTTAAATACCGCCATTTGGTGCACCAATATTGAATTCAGGCCTACACTGGTTCAGGCCCTGTGAGATACACCCTCTACATACAGGGGCTTGAATTAAGCATTTGAAATACAGCCATGTTGTGCAAAGATATATTTACTTCAGGCCTACACTGATTCAGGGCGTGTGTGAGCCCCCCTATACATACAGGGGTTTGATTCAGCCATTTGAAATACAGCCATTTGAAATACAGCCATTTTGTGCAAAGATATATTTACTTCAGGCCTACACTGATTCAGGGCGTGTGTGATCCCCCCTATACAGTTGTGTTCAAAATTATTCAACCCCCACTGAAATTGAGTGTTTTGGCCAGTTTGACATTGATTTTGATCCTTTCAGTCATCTTGTTTACAATTAAATCAAAGAGGCACTTGTAAGTCAGACAAATATAACATAACATTTATAATGAAATAACCACAAATGTCTTTTCTGTGCTCACATCATTATCAGTTTTATTCAACCCCCAAGTGACATTCAATCTTAGTACTTAGTACAACATCCTTTTCCAGTTATAACCGCTTTTAAACGTGAAGCATAGCTTGACACAAGTGTCTTGCAGCGATCTACGGGTATCTTCGCCCATTCTTCATGGTCAAAAGCCTCCAGTTCATTCACATTCTTAGGCTTGCGTGCTGCAACTGCTTTCTTTAAGTCCCAACAGAGGTCTCCATCGGATTTAAGTCTGGTGACTGCGATGGCCACTTCAAAATGTTCCAGCCTTTAATCTGCAACCATGCTCTAGTGGACTTGGAGGTATGCTTGGGATCATTGTCCTGTTGAAAGGTCCAACGTCTCCCAAGCCTCAGGTTTGTGACGGACTGCATAACATTTTCATCCAATATCTCCTGGTACTGAAGAGAATTCATGGTACCTTGCACACGCTGAAGCTCCCCTGTACCTGTAGAAGCAAAACAGCCCCAAAGCATGATTGACCCCCCACCATGCTTCACAGTAGGCAAGGTGTTCTTTTCTTCATAGGCCTTGTTCTACCTCCTCCAAACATAGCGCTGATCCATGGGCCCGAACAGTTCTAATTTTGTTTCATCAGTCCACAGAACATGTGACAAACTGCCATTTGCCACTGGGCATTGTAGAGGACTTATGGCTAGCCTCCTGCCCTACGACTATGGCCCTGGGACATGTTGCCCTTCAGGAACAGTGACAGAACTGTGCCGCATGTCTGGACTGTTGGTGGGACCGAACGCGGTCAGCGGTGTATGCTGGGGATTCTGTGGAGCTGGAATCGGATGCGCGGATACACGAACGCCGCTGACCCTTACCTTCTGCCATACTGAACTTTCAGCTCCAGAGACTAAGTCCCGTTCGAAGATGGGACTTAGTCATTTTTCTGCATGGAATTGACCGACCGCACAGCCCAAATCTATGGAACTGTTTTGGGCAGGAAGTTGTGCTTGCGGTCGGTCATAAAGGACTTCCACTAAACTTTTGATCCGCTGGAGGGATTTGTGTGATTTTTGAAAGTGTTTATGTTTGATGTATGCAGAGTTTAAATATGTAATTTTTATGGAGATGGAATGTATGGTTTAAAAGTTACAGAGTATGTTTAAAAACTGTATTTTTACTGTCTGTGATAGTTATGTTAATCCATAATTATATCACAGACAGAAAGGGAGGATTTTGTGTGTTTGGGTGGGGATTGCTGTCCTGTTGTCTCTCTGTGTGTATTGGCGATGTCCTTTGTCCTGAGAGATAATTGAATTACTTCTCTGTTGTCTCCAGGACAGAGGATATTGTGTATTCGTCTGTCTGTGGTGATTGCATCAACCCAGTGTGAGGTAATTCTATCACGGACAGAGGGGAGGATTTTGTGGGGATGTGTTGTAATATATTGATTGGTTGTATTTCAAACCCCTGTGGGCAGTACTATGTTTTTGGTTTGTGAATAAAAGAGGCTGTACGTGAAGTACAGTGAGTTCCTGTTTTAACCCTTCAAAACGCAGCCTTGTCTCGTTATTGGAGGGAATTGCTGTGTCACGCTGGGGATTGCTATGCTCTGCATATTCCCTGGAGGAGAGATCTTTCCCACACGGTCCTGAATGCTGGAGGTTCGTTCAGGGTGGAAGGAAGACGGCGCGGCTCCAGTTAAGCTACGGCGGTTGTGGAGTCTGCGGTGCTAGTGGTGTCCAGTGCGGTGCTTGTGGTCCTCGGCGCAAGCTAGGAAGCGTCCATTAACGGAAGCAGATCCGTTACAGAACACTATCCCAAAACTTTTGTAGTTTGTCCACATGACTTTTGGCATACTGCAGTCGACTCTTCTTATTCTTTGGAGACAGCAAGGGGGTGCGCCTGGGAGTTCTGGCATGGAGGCCTTCATTACGCAGTGTGCGCCTTATTGTCTGAGCTGAAACTTCAGTACCCACATCTGACAAATCTTTTTTCAGTTCCTCAGCAGTCACACGGAGACTTTTCACCACTTTGCGCTTCAGGTAGCGCACAGCAGTCGAAGTCAGCATCTTCTTTCTGCCACGACCAGGTAGCGTTTCAACAGTGCCCTTTGCCTTGAATTTGCGAATGATGCTTCCTATGGTGTCTCTTGGTATGTTTAACATCTTTGCAATCTTCTTATAGCCATTGCCCTTCCTGTGAAGAGAAATCACCTCTTCTCTTGTCTTCCTGGACCATTCTCTTGACTTCACCATGTTTGTAAACACACCAGTAAATGTCTAGAAGGAACTGAGTATCACAGTCCTTTTAAATCTGCCTAATTGGTGCTTATTATGCTTGATTGCTGCTCCTTGACATCCACAGGTGTTTTCAATACCTGATCGAAAACACTTGAATGAACCTCTGTTCTTAACAGTGGTAGTCTTTAAGGGGTTGAATAATTGTGTCAATGAAGAAATCGCAAAAAAAACATTTAATATTGTATTAAAAAAACAATTGATGTCATTTTAGTTGCATTTGGTTCTTTAAAAAGTCCTTGTAAGATTTCATTCTGAACACAATTACAAATGTACACTAAATTCCCTGAAACCCAGTTTGTTAAAACCAAACCTGTTGAGAAATGGGAGCGAGAACTGGGCAGCACATTCTCTGAAGATAATTGGTAATTTGCCATTGGTTTTTTAACCTCCAACTTTAAATGTGTCACTCATTATGAGGCCGGGGTTAAGACACTACTGCATTGGTATTTTACGCCCCAAAGACTCCATATTATATATCCTTCTACTTCTCCCCTATGCTGGAGGGGATGTGGCAAGGTGGGTTCACTGCTTCATGTCTTGTGGTCATGCCCAAATATCGCTAATTTCTGGAATCAGGTATTTGTGTTATTGGGAGAATTGTCCAAAAATAAGATCTCCCCAACCCCAGAACTTGCTCTATTATTCTTGGGTATCCAACATTTTCACCCTTCATATAGACCCATAATAGGGAACGTCTTGCTCAGCGCTAAGTTGATCATAACTCACCACTGGAAGGAGATGTCTCCCCCCGACATCTTAGAAGTAATAACTGAATTAAACATAACTTGTCGTTATGAAAAGATGATTCCACCCTCAATGCTTTCTCCAGTGAAATATAAATACACATGGAACCCATGGATGGTTCACCCAAGGTTTTCCCCCTAGTTTGATATTCACATGCTCGGCCTCCTCCGGGAATACCTCTTAATGTCTCCTCATCTAGGTCTCTCCTGATGCTAAGCCCTACTAAGAGACGGATCTCCTTATTAGGATTAGTTATCTGTAATCTTATGTTAGAATACTAGAATTTTATCATCTAGTTAGGGCCTATAAAAGACCAGTTGGGTCGTTAAAGTTATCATAGCTACCTTATCGTTATCTAAATTTGGATGAGACAACAACTGTGACTTGTAATCATCCACAAAGATACTATAGAATACGTGGTTGTTAATATATATGCAACTTTTCTATATGCAAATTCCCATACCCTTCATGTAATATGACATAAAGTCATGGATGTTAATATGAAAATTCATAATAAAAATGATGGAATCAAAAAAATTCCCTGAAACCCTTTACAGCATTGGGGGTTGAATAATTTTGAACACAACTGTACCTTCAACCAGAATCCAGACTCTCATTGGAACCTACAGGAAGCGTTTAGAGGCTGTAATTTCTGCAAAAGGAGGATCTACTAAATATTGATTTCATTTCTTTTTTGTGGTGCCCAAATTTATGCACCTGCCTAATTTTGTTTAAACAATTATAGCACACTTTCTGTAAATCCAATAAACTTCATTTCACTTCTCAAATATCACTGTGTGTGTCTCCTATATGATATATTTAACTGATATTTTTTATCGGAACAACCAACGATTTATACAGGAAAATCATGACGATTAACAAGGTTGCCCAAACTTTCGCATCCCACTGTAGCTGTTTGGCACCGTTTTTATTTTTTGTTATTTACAACATTCAAAATGAAAAAGGGACTTTCATTTGTCCCTACGACTGAGTTCAGGATCTTCACATGGATAAAAGATCTCGACCTATTCTGTAGAATACTCAGGTGGAGGAAATATTTTGACGTCTCAAACCAATAATCTCATGATAGACTAGGGATACAGGAATGCGACCTGGCAGACCTCGCAATCCTAATGGATTTATGGGAGGAGGGTTAAAAAAAAACAGGAGAAGGTCCCTTTACTAAACTTCGCCCTAAAAGTAGGAAAATGCCTCCACCACTTAATTATGAACATATCGACATCTTCCAACAATTGGTCACCAAAGAACTGGAAAAAGTAAAAATGCCCCGTTCACATGGCAAGAATCTGACTAGAGGTGAATTTGAGGCCTTGAGGACACTGGAAAAAGACAATTCCATTGTCATCAAGCCCTCTGACAAAGGGGGAAACCTGGTGATCATGAACCATGATATGTATAAGAAAATATGTATGGATCTCTTGAGGGACAAAAGTGGTTATTGAATTTTACCCAGTGACCCGACGGATACGTATCTAACAGAACTCCAACAAATCCTCGATACAGGATTGGAGAAGAGGGTCATTGGTAAATCAGAATACCACTTTTTACTATCAAGTTGTCCGCAGATTGCAACCTTTTATGGACTCCCCAAAGTTCATAAGGGGACGACCCCCTTAAAGGGTCGACCGATAGTATCCGGTGTAAATTCCATCACACAAAACTGTGGTCTTTATCTTGATCAGGTACTGAAAGATTTCGTGATGTCCCTTGCGTCATACACAAGGGACACCATGGATTTTCTGAAAAAAACTGAGTCCCTGGGGATTGAACCTTCGTATTTACTAGCCAGCATTGACATTGAGTCCCTGTATAGCAGCATCCCGCATGATAATGGCCTTCTGGCGGTTACTTACTATCTTGGCACAAGTGGGAATCATTTCCAGGAACACAATCAATTCATCTTAACCCTACTCAATTTCATTCCAAGGCATAACTTCTTTCTGTTCAGCGGGCGGTTTTACCACCAGCTCAGGGGGACGGCCATGGGATGCCCGTGTGCCCCCACATATGCCAACCTCTTCCTGGGCTGGTGGGAAGACAATATCGTCTTTCCAGGTCACCACACTTGGTGGAGTGAGAAGGTGGCCTTCTGGACGATATATATTGACGACATTTTTGTGCTTTGGAATGGGAGTAGGAGGGAATTCGCTGACTTTATAAATGCCTTAAACATCAATGACATAGGCCTCAAATTTACGTCTGAGGTACAGAAGAATGTTTTAACTTCCTGGATGTGACAATACACAAACAAGGTAAAAAATTAGTCAGCACAATTTTCAGAAAATCGACGGCAACAAATTCCATACTACATTGGGGAAGCCACCAGCCCACTCCACAGAAAAGAGGTATCCCTAGGGAACAATATCTGAGGATTCGCAGGAATTGCTCGGGTTTAAACAACTTTCACTGCGAATCTAGGAAACTTTACAAAAGACTGACCGACAGAGGGTACCCAAAGAGTACACTAAGAGATGCATTTCAGCAGGCCCTAGCAACAGACAGAGAAACTCTACTTATCCCCAAAACATGTGGGGATGATGGTGGGGCAGAGACACGTCTCATCTCTACATTTGATATGGCCAACACCGAGATAAGGACCATTCTCAATAAATATTGGCCAATTTTACAGATGGACACAAGTGTCGCTAAGAACATCTCATCTCACCCAAGTATAACCTATCGCAGGGGTCAGAGTCTCAGAGACAGACTGGTCCACAGCCACTACATGCCCCCATCTCCACCAGGAACGTGGCTCGATCGCCGTCCCATCGGCATGTTTAAATGTGGGACATGTAAAATCTGTCCATTTATTTCTACAGGCAAGTCAATTACATGTTCGGCCACCCAAAAGGTGTTCACAATCCGGGATTTTATTAATTGTAAGAGTAAGGGGGTAATTTATATTTGTCGTTGCCCCTGTCCCAAGGACTATATTGGAAAGACCCTTAGGGAATTAAGGAAAAGGGTGGGCGAGCATATAGGTGACATAAAAAATAACAGAATTACACCAGTGGCAAGTCATGTACATGAATATCACTCAGGAGATCCCCGCTCACTCAGCTTCTCGGCATTGGAACTTGTACCCATGTCCCCGAGAAAGGGGGACTGGGATAACAAGGTTCTGCGCAAAGAAGCAGAGTGGATCTACAGATGCCGCTCACAAGCACCTGTTGGCCTTAATGAACAACTAACTTTTACTTGTTTTTTGTAAGGTTTCTTCATACCTCATAATTCTGAGAAGGATATCACGATAGTTCGGGAATCTCTTCCTCCCGATATTTACCTCTATTTTTCATAAATAAACAATGGTCTCAAACTGGTCATGTGTACATAATGCACTCAATGTATTATATCAAAAGGGTCTGAGCTACATCATGCCACACCCAGCTAAATTATCTTCTATTTAATCGTTATTTTGTCTGATCAGGTGATTACGTTGATTGTATATACGTATCTACTGATCAGAATAGCTATAGCCCAGAAATGACTTTGTCCTGTCGCTGTTTTGCTGTTTCTATAAGCTTAGAGGGTTCTTTGTTATTGATGGAGATTTGGGCATCACGTACACAATGAAGCAATGCCAAGTGACCCCATCTGGCTGCCTTATATGGCACATCTAATCTGTTTAGATTAAAACTTGCCAGAGGAACCGTACTCCTAAAAACAACTATCTGCACTTTTGCCCCTCTAAGACAAATAGAAGTGTCTAATTAGAACAATCATATGGGGATAATCGGGTGCCAAAATCGGATACACCTTACCCGCAACTGTATAATATGGGGAGGACTTGGAGCGCTGTAGCATCGCTACTCCGGAAATGACGTCTGCGGTTCAGCAGACAGGAAGCGATGCATGCGTTCCAAGGCACCGGAAGTAGTGGAGCGTGGGTTCCACCGACCGGACATGCGGCTCCCCACAGAGAAAGGCGCCTTCTTACCCACCATTTAAAAATGGCACGAATACAGGGATGCCTCACTGCCCCATCAGACACGGCAGGCGGCAGTCCAGACCAGAGGGGGACACCTAACATGTAAGTCACCATTATTTGGAAACTTTTTATGAGCAATTGTACAATATAGCCACAATATCAACAGTGGGCTCTTTTATGATATCTTTTTCCTAGGTGACATCTCCTCTTTCTTCTGGGGAATAAATGTGAATTCTCAGTTCCTCCTAAACGGCCTGCCCCATCATGGTATCGATCAGGACACAGTAATTATATCCAGTATTATCTGTTTTTTTCATCCTGCATGATGTTATCCATTATAATTATTATCTTCTAACCGACCCCCTGATGAACCAAAAGTGGGGAAACGCGTCGGGATAAAAATTGACATCATCTGTAATAAATTCCCACTGTACAGGGTCTTACAGGGCTAGACAGGGTAGGTACGGGGACAGGGTGATCCCACCATCAGGGCTCATCCCTGGGCAGAGGATTATCTTAGGGCGGGTACAGGGAGAGAACCATCCCTAATACCCCTACCAAAGTGCCCCACTCTGCTCAACTCCCAACCTCAAATATAAGTCACCAATGCCACGGGAATTTTTACATATCTGAATTATCTTTGTATTTATCTATTTTTTCTTCACCAATTCACGGTGGTAGCTGGGCAACATCTTGTCCTATTATTATTTTGGATACCCAGTTATCAGAGGGTGTCTATACTTATGCTTTTTAAAGTAAAATTAATAAAAGCAAATTTTTAAAAAGGGTCCACTTCCAGGTTAAAAATATTTACAACATTCAACTGACAGGTCAGATCATATGGTATTTTTATAGACCAGGTTGTCACGGATGCGGCGATACCTAATATGTATACTTTTTTTATTTATGTAAGTTTTACACAATGATTTCCTTTTTGAAACAAAAAAAATAATGTTTTAGTGTTTCCATAGTCTGAGAGCCCGTTTTTTCAGCTTTTCGGTGATTATCTTGGGTAGCAGATGATTTTTGCGGGATGAGATGACGGTTTGACACTATTTTGGGGTACGTATGACTTTTTGTATGTAAGGTGACAAAAAATTGCATTTCTTTAGACCGTTTTTAATTTTCTTTTTTTACGGTATTCACCTGAGGGGTTAGGTCATGTGATATTTTTTCATAGAGCAAGTTATTATGGATGCGGCGATACCTAATATGTATACTTTTTTTATTTATGTAAGTTTTACACAATGATTTCATTATTGAAACAATAAAATCATGTTTTACTGTTTCCATAGTCTGAGAGCCATAGTTTTTTTTAGTTTTTGGGCGATTATCTTGGATAGGGGATGATTTTTGCGGGATGAGATGACGGTTTGATTGGCACTATTTTGGGGTGCGTATGACTTTTTGATCGCTTGCTATTACACTTTTTGTGATGTAAGGTGCAAAAAAATGGTTTATTTAGCACATTTTTTATTTTTATTTTTTACAGTATTCACCTGAGGGGTTAGGTCATGTGATATTTTTATAGAGCCGGTCGATACGGATACGGCAATACTTAATATTTATAAAAAAAAAATATTTATGTAAGTTTTTGTCACGGATGGTGTTACAGAAAGCTGGAACTTATAAATAAACATCCGACTGGCTTGATCCCAAACTAAGGAGCATATGGGTGAGCCCTATTAAACCGCTAGAGCTGTCCCTGACTGCTATGCCCATGCAAAGGTCTTTATGGTAGACGATTGCATGCCTGCGTACCTCATACTGTGTGACACCTGAAAACCCTATAATAGTGAGGGGACACGACCACCGGCTCCCTGCACTTAATACGGACGGAGTCAGGGTCACCTAGAATCAAGCCAGCCAGGAAACACAAATAAAGGAAAAACACTTATCTGAGGAATCAGCAGTAGCAGCCTCCAGCAGTGAACAACTCATCCAGGAAGTAGTATAAACCGCAAAGTGAGGCAGTATGGGAGGGAATATGAAGGGAGACAATTAGTGTAAATAGGTGACAGCTGGGAGAAGGAATGGAGATGACAAAGTAAAACCAAAACAAATAACGTCATGCAAGAGGTAGAGAAGAACGTCTAACAGACCTTCTCACAGGACTGGCGTTGACAGTTTTACCCGATAATATCATTTTTGAAACAAAAAAAAATCATGTTTTTGTGTCTCCATATTCTGAGAGCCATAGTTTTTTTCAGTTTTTGGGTGGTTATCTTAGGTAGGGTCAAATTTTTTGCAGGATGAGATGATTTGATTGCCACTATTTTGGGGTGCATATGACTTTTTGATCGCTTGCTATTACACTTTTTGTGATGTAAGGTGACCAAAAATTGTTTATTTAGCACAGTTTTTTTTTTGTTTTTTTTAAGGTGTTCATCTGAGGGGTTAGCTCATGGGATATTTTTATAGAGCCAGTCGATACGGACGCGGCGATCCCTAATATGTATACTTTTTTATATTTATGTAAGTTTTATACAATAACAGCTTTTTTAAAACAAAAAAAATTATGTTTTAGTGTCTCCATATTCTGAGCCATAGTTTTTACATTTTTTGGGCGATTGTCTCAGGTAGGGGCGAATTTTTTGCGGAATGAGGTGATGGTTAGATTGGTACTATTTTGGTGGGCATACGCCTTTTTGATCGATTGCTGTTGTACTTTTTGTAATGTAAGGTGACAAAAAAATGTTTTATTTAGCACAGTTTTTATTTTTTACGGTGTTCGTCTGAGGGGTTAGGTCATGTGATATGTTTATAGAGCCAGTCGATACGGACGCGGCGATACCTAATATGTCTACTTTTCCCCCCCTATTTTTTACCTTTTTTTTTTTACTTTATTTGGGGAAAATTAAGTTTTTGTTTATTTTTACTTGAAACTTATTTTTTGGGGGGGAAAACTTTATTTTTTCACCTTATTTTTTGTCCCACTTTGGGACTTCAACTTTTGGGGGTCTAATCCTTTACAATGCATTCCAATACTTCTGTATTGGAATGCATTGGCTGTATGAGTAATACAGCTTCCGGCCTGTGAGATCCAGGGGGCTGGATCTCACAGGCTCGTTACAGGAAGGCACCGCCGGTGCCTAAGGAAGGCATCGGGCTGCCTTCCATGCCATTGGGTCCCCCCTACATGGGGACCCGATGGCACCGCCGCCCGCCGCACCAGTTAAAAACCGCAAACCGCAGGTCTGAAATGACCTGCGATTTGCGGCGATCGCCGACATCGGGGGGTCACGGGATGATTTAAGCAGGCACCTTGTTCTGATCACCGTCCCCGCCGCGTGGTGGTGATCGGAAATACACAGGACGTACCGGTACGCTCTGTGTCCTTAAGTACCAGGACATCAGGGCGTACCGGTACGCCCTGTGTCCGGAAGAGGTTAAAGCCCAATGATATACTGCATGGGGATCAGGCGGGTGCAGGAGCTGCGCCCGCCCAATCGGGGGAAGGGGTCTGGCAGTCACTGATAGCCGGCATCGGTGAACTCACCGATGCCACCGCATTAACCCCTGCACAGCCGTGGTCATCACTGACCGCAGCACATGCGAGCCTCAGACATGTGCGGGGTGTCCATCAGGTCCCCGTGCTGCTGTGATGGGGACCTAATGCCAGGGAAGGTAGCCCGATGCCTTCCTTAGGCATCGTGGCTGCCTTCCAGGAGGGACTGGTAATACACTTACAGCCAATGCATTACCATACAAAAGTATTGTAATGCATTGTAAAGGGGATCAGCCCCCCAAAAGTTGATGTCCCAGAGGGGGACAAAAAATGAACAGAAAAAAAAACATTTAAAATAGGTTTAAAAAAGAAATTGTAATAAAAAAAAATGCATCCTTTTTCCTAAATAAAGTTAAATAAAAAAAATGGTGAAAGTGAAAAGTAGACATATTATGTATCGCCGCGTACGTATCGACCGGCTCTATAAAAGTATCACATGACTTAACCCCTCAGATGAACACCGTTAAAATTTTTTTTAATAAAAACTGTGCATTTTTTGGGCACATTACATAACTAAAAATGCAACACGAAGCAATTAAAGCTGCGTATGACCCCCAAAATAGTTCCAATGTAACCATCACCTCATCCCGCAAAACAACTAGCACTGGAGGACCCATGGGAAATTCCTTTTCCAGAGGGATATGCTTGTCCAGGGCCCTCTAATACA
The DNA here is from genome assembly GCF_905171765.1 of Bufo bufo. NCBI lineage: Eukaryota > Metazoa > Chordata > Amphibia > Anura > Bufonidae > Bufo > Bufo bufo. The sequence continues at coordinate 208,309,504 of NC_053389.1, forward strand.
TCCAGATCCCCAGATATTCAGGTTAGCGGTTTGGATCCTGAGAGCAAAACATTGAGGAAAAGGGGCCTTTCTGAAAAAGTTATCCTAACACTTAAAGCTAGTAGGAAAAAGGTTACTTCTTCCATTTACCTCAAAATTTGGAAAAAGTTTTGTTCCTGACTGGGTGATGACCATCCCGTAACTGCCTCTCCCCCTATTAGCAAACTCTTAGCCCTAGCTCTAGTCCACTCTGTAAGAAATCTAAGACCCAGTACGCTTAAGGTGCAGATATCTGCTCTGAGCAACTTCTTTGACACTAGCCTAGCTGAACATAGGTGGATAAGGAGATTCATCAAGGCAGCTGTTAGATTGAGGCCTACTCTAAGGTCCAGAGTTCCCACGTGGGATCTGAACACGGTATTTTAGGGATTAACAATGCCTCCCTTTATTCCAATACAGTATTTCGATAAAACACCTATCCCTAAAGACCGGCCTTCTTAATAGCTATAACTTCGGCTAGACGTATTGGGGAGATACAGCTCCTCTCTTGCAGAGAAACATATCTTCAAATTCTGGAGGACCATATTCGTCTGAGATTAGATCCAGCGTTCTTGCCCAAAGTGGTCTCTTCCTTTCACCGAGACAAGGAGATTTTCTTGCCTTCCATTCCCAATCACCATGAGAAGGAGGTGGAGGACAAGATGAGACTCCTAGACGTTAGAGATGCAGTTTTTTTCAGTTTCTCAAAGCCAGCAGAGAATTCAGGAAGGACGATAAGTTGCTGGTCCAATTCTCAGGGAAAAATAAAGGAAAGAAACTTACAAGATCCTCTTTAGTCAAGTGGATTAAATCCACTATTGAGTGCTGTTATTCTATTCAAAATAAGTCCTGCCCGGGGGTTGTTAGGGCTCATTCTACTAGAGCCACTGCCTCCTCCTGGGCAGAAAAAGGTGGAGTATCCCTAGATCAGATCTGTAAGGCCGCAACTTGGTCTAGCATAAATACTTTCGTTAGAAACTATCGCCTTAGTCTTCCTGATTCTACTAAAATTCAGTTTGGCCGGAAGGTCCTACAGGCGATATCCCACCCAGGTTAGTTATTTGTTAGTTCTCATTGTGGATTGTTGGATGAGGTGGAAAAACTGTAATTAGTGTTAGTGGTAATTCTGTTTCCTTGAATCCGCGATGACGGCCCATACTAACCCCATCCCAAAAAAAAAAAAAAAGGAGGAATCCTTTTTTGGGGGGTAAGAAGTAATATCCTATTTTTCTGTTCACCTACCTTGGTAATTTGTTAAACACTGAGGCGGTGGAGGGGTGGGTGGAATTTAAACTCTCTCTTTGTGTTCCTGCCCCTACAGAGGTCAAGGGTCAATCTCATTGTGGCCGTCATGGTGAATTCAAGGAAACGGAATTATGGTTTTTCATTTATTTTTTTTCACATTGAGGTTTTTTGAATTGCTGTCCAAAGTGCCTTCTCACGTCTGTCCCTGCACTCAGAACACTTGGAAATGGCATAATCTAAAATTGCTGCCGTATTTATAGGGCTGTGACACCACAGGGCTGGCTGGCTGCTGATTGGCTTCATGCATGGCATTATGGGTCAGCCCGCCTTCCCAGTGTTCCTTGCCCCATGTCCTCACACATGTAGCCGCCATTTTAGGAAAAATTGCAATTCGTTACCATGAAGTGCGAGGAAATTTGCATCTGTTGCGAATCAAATTTTTCCTGAAATTCGGATCAAATTAAACTTTGTCTGATTCGATTCGCTCATCTCTACTATTGACTTATTTAAGCAATATTGGAATTAGAAAGAATTGTGTCATTTTCATCATATTTATCAGTCACCAATATTTAGAGTGGAATCAGTTTACCTTCGAATACGTTAGCATAACAATAATTTGACGGGTATTGAGTACCATAGATTTTTTCATTTAATTTTTAAATCAATTGAGAATACATTTTTATTATATCCACTATGGTGCAAAAAGAGATGCAGTGCCTCGAAAATGTTAATGGCTTAACGAGTTCCCCAAAAAAAGACCAATCAAGACTTATTTCAAAGAAAGATCATATTTCTGACAAAACAGCACATTGAAATCATTCAGAAATGCTGAATATTTTATTTTTGACAAATGGCACAATGTACCATTTTTTTTTACTGAAATAGACTGAATATTTTTATGTACTCACTAGGCAACATTGTGCAAGTTGAGTCCACGAATATATTAGGTCACAAGCTGTTTATTTAAGCTGAAAATCTTTTCATTTTTCAGATGGTCTTATATCTACTGAATATGTCAATGTAAGGCTGATATCTAGTTTTGTGGGTTCTGATCATAATAAAAGTCACAGCTATCTACTGGATACATTTTTATATAGCTGGAGGCGGCAGTAGCAACTGCGCAGAAACTAATGTTAAACAGATAGACAGGAGTGCCATGATGGCTGCAGGAGCAGCAGCGGTACAGAATTTGATAGTAGGCAGGTTGCATTAGTAGCATGATGGAGGCAGCAACAGCTGTACACAGGGGTGGATTAAGTGCATGATAGGCCCAGGGCTGTCTACCCAACTCGGGCACCTCCCTCCATCTTAGTTTAAAAAAAATCTGTATGAAGAGACTGCGGTGCTTTGTGAGTGCCTCAGTCTCTTCCTAGGATATATGACATCACACTCATCGTTCACGTGGCCTGGTGTAGCTCAGTCCCATCTGAGGGATTGGGGCTGAGCTGCAATACCAAGCACAGTGCTATCAAATGGACATCACTGTGCTTGGTAAGGAGCAAAAAAAAGGCTGCAGCACACACTGGGACTAGAGATGGCCTTGCAGTTCGCCCAGCGGTCGTTTCGTGGTGAACTTTGCTTGTTCGTTGAGCGGGCGAACATATGGCGATGTCCGCCAGTGCAATATTCTTTTACATTGTAAAGAACTTTGACCCATGACACAGCCATCCAGTGGTACAGGACAGCCAATTGAGATGTTTCAGCACGTGGATTTACCCCCTACCTTATAAATAAACCCCATCTGGCCGTCTTTTTATATTCAGTCTTTTGCCAGTGTAGAGAGAGGTTGCTGTGTGGAGCAGCGACAGAGTGTTAGGGACACCAAACGCTAGCTAATAGGGCCAAAAAAGTCCTTTTAAAGGGGTTGTCCGGGTTCAGAGCTGAACCCGGACATACCCTTATTTTCACCCAGGTAGCCCCCCTGAGGCTAGCATCGGAGCATCTCTTGCTCCGATGCGCTCCCTTGCCCTGCACTAAATCGCGCAGGGCAAGGACTCTTTTGTTTTCAATAACACACTGCCGGGCGGAAACTTCCGCCCGGCAGTGTGTTCGGTGACATCACGGGCTCTGATGGGCGGGCTTTAGCTCTGCCCTAGCCATTTTACTGGCTAGGGTAGAGCTAAATGCCGCCCATCAGTGCCGGGCTTACTGGCAGCCCCATGGAGAGCCCCGGCACGTCACCGGATCTCCCAAAAATGCCTTTGCACTGCGCAATTTAGCGCAGGGCAAAGGAGAGCATCGGAGCATGAACTGCTCCATTGTTCATGTCAGGGTGGCTGCCGGTGTGAAAATGGAGGGATGTCCGGGTCCAGCTCTGAACGCGGACAACCCCTTTAAGAAATGGTATAGGTGTGCTATCGATAGGTGTGACTTACTGAGGGGTGTGATATACTTATAATATACTTTCTAACATAGAAAGTATACTATAGTGCATTTGTATTGTGCAGCAGTTGTGTGCGTTTCTGCTGCGATACTGCAGCTACAGAGTGACAAACGCTATTGGAACAAAGACTTTCTACTGGTGTGATAAAACAGTTGCCCCCCCCAAAAAAGTGATTAAGGCAGGGGTGTTATATACCAATAATATACTGTACTTTCTATATACTGCATTTGGGTAGTGCGGCATTTGTTTGCGGTTTTGCTGCGTTACTGGAGCTACACCGAGTGACAAAAGCTATTGGAACAAATAATTTCTACTGGTGTGATATTCTAGGGTTATTATATATCTTCCACAAATACTGTTCTTCTATAGGGACTTTTGTCACATGATCATTTTAAAAAGGACAGGAAGAGGAAGGGGAAGCCATTCCGCAGGGCTGGTAGGGGTCGGGCAGGTGCACCAGGCCTTCCCTAAGTGGGAAGCTGCAGAAGGTGCGTGCGATTACAAAGGGCGCACCAGACTTGGTTGAGTGTCTCTTCTGCACCCTCCTCATCCTGTCTATCTGCACCGTCTTCACTCTCTGCTGTGTTCACCCCCAAAGACACCACCACCTTCCCCCCACCTGCTCAAGTCAGAGGACTTATTTTCCCATCCATTCCAAGACCTTACTGATGCGCAGCCATTTTTGGCATTGGATCAGGAAGAGAAGGTATCAAGGGTCGCCACCCAGCAGTCTGATGACAGTCAGGGCCGTCTTTAATATTGATTGGACCCTGGGCAAAAATTTACTTAGTAGGCAATTATGCCCTCCACCACAACACACACAAAAAAAATCCACACATCTGGTAGAGTACAGTGAATGACTAAATACTTCCAGTTCTGAAGACTCCAGCGGCTCAGGATCAGAGCTCTGGGCAGCTGGGCTCAGGCTGGAAGTGGGCACCGCTCTGCAGGAAGGAGACCAGGGCTCGGCTCACCCTAGTGTTACAGTGCACCCCAGCACCCCACAGTATGCAGTATAGCACCCTATAGTATACAGCAACCCACAGTATGCGGTATAGCACCCTATAGTATAAAGCACCACACAGTATGCAGTATAGCACCCCACACTATCCAGTACCCCACAGTATATAGTAGAGCAGTATAGCAGCCCACAGTATACAGCACCCCACAGTATACAACACCTCACAGTATACAGTAGAGCAGTATAGCACCTCACCGTATACAGCACCCCAAACTATACACGATACAGCACCCCACACTATACAGCCCCCACACTATACAGTACAGCAGTATAGCACTCCACAATATACAGCACCCACAGTATACAGTATACAGCCCACCACAGTATACAGTACAGCAGTATAGCACTCCACAATACACAGCACCCACAGTATACAGTATATAGCCCCCCACAGTATACAGCCCCTCGCAGTATACAGTACAGCAGTATAGCACTCCACAATATACAGCACCCACAGTATACAGTATACAGCCCCCCACAGTATACAGTACAGCAGTATAGCACTCCACAAAATACAGCACCCACAGTATACAGTATACAGTATACAGCACCCCACAGTATACAGTACAGCAGTATAGCACTCCACACTATACAGCCCCCCACAGTATACAGGCCCCCACAGTATACAGGCCCCCACACTATACAGCACCCCACTATACAGTACTTTACAGTATATTAGCATAACAGCCCCTGTCTAGTGATGTCCTGAACTATTCGCGGGCGAACAGTTCACGACGAACATGGCTTGTTCGCCGCGGCGGTCGAACATATGCAATGTTCGGTCCTCCCCCTATACATCATCATTGAGCAAACTTTGACCCTGTACCTCACAGTCAGCAGACACATTCCAGCCAATCAGCAGCAGACCCTCCCTCCCTGACCCTCCCACCTCCTGGACAGCATCAATTTTAGATTTATTCGGAAGCTGCATTCTTAGTGAGAGGAGGGACAGTGCTGCTGCTGATTTAATAGGAAAAGCGTTAGCTAGGGCAGTGTTCTGTGTCCACAGACTCATCTGCTGTAAGGACAGCGTCCTGAAAGCACCCCAAAAAGCCCTTTTTAGGGCTGGTACATCAGTCTGCTTTTTTTTATATATATATATATATATATATATATATTGCAGTTGCCTGCCCGTGTGTGAGAGGCTGCAGGCCCACAGACTGTACAGTGTGCACACCACTCATATAGGGTGTCACAGTACCTTGTAGATAAAAAAAAGTCAATTTATTATTATTTTTTTATTATAATCGCTGTTGCCAGACAGTGAGAAGCTGCAGGCTCACAGACTGTACTGTGTGCACACCATTCATAGAGGGTGTCACAATACCTTGCAGATAAAACTAAAGTCAATTTATTTTTTCTGTGTAGTAAATATAATCGCAGCTGCAAGCCAGTGAGTGTCTGGCCCACACAGACTGTACTGTGGCCACTGGCCAGGCCACCACTCATACCGTTACAGGGTGTCACAATACCTTGTAGATAAAACTAAAGTCAATTTATTTTTTCTCTGTGATATAATCGCACTTGCAAGCCAGTGAGTGTCTGGCCCACAGACTGTACTGTGGCCACTGGCCAGGCCACCACTCATACCATTACAGGGTGTCACAATACCTTGCAGATAAAACTAAAGTCAATTTATTATTTCTCTGTAATAAATATAATCGCAGTTGCAAGCCAGTGAGTGTCTGGCCCACAGACTGTACTGTGGCCACTGGCCAGGCCACCACTCATACCGTTACAGGGAGTCACAATACCTTGCAGATAAAACTAAAGTCAATTTTCAACAGCTTCCGCTAAGAACCTGCTCTCAAGTTACCACTTTCCTGCCCACCGCCACCACCACCACTACCACCACAGCCACCAAAGCCGCTTCACTTGATCCGTCAGAGGAGTTATTTACACATCAGTTGGATGAAATTTGTGATGCGCAACCATTATTGCCAGAGGATGTAGATAACAGGGTTATGTCTCAGTCAGGCAGGATTACACACATGGACGTACAGTGTGATGATGATGCTGATGATGTTGTACCGGCTGCTGCTTCCTTTGCTGAGGTGTCAGATACAAGTGAAGTGGTTGATGATGACGATGTGTCCGTGGATGCCACGTGGGTGCCTGCTCGAAGAGAAGAAGAAGAGGGGGAAAGTTCAGAAGGGGAGACAGAGAGAAGGAGGAGACGAGTTGGAAGCAGGGGGAGGTCGTCGCAAGGAGCTAGTGGCACAGTCAGACAGCATGTATCGGCACCCAGGGTCAGCCAGACAGAACGCCAATCAACGCATGCTGTTGCCACCACCAGAATGCCGTCATTGCAAAGCTCAGCAGTGGTGTTGTACGTGGCTGGGGGGAAGAACAGACCGTCAATGACATCAGTGAGGACGAGGAACGGGAAATGAGTAGCTCGGCATCCAACCTTGTGCAAATGGGGTCTTTCATGCTGTCATGTCTGTTGAGGGACCCTCGTATAAAAAGGATGAAGGAGAACGGCCTGTACTGGGTGGCCACGCTACTAGACCCCCGGTATAAGCAGAAAGTGGCAGAAATGTTACCAAATTACTGAAAGTCGGAAAGGATGCAGCAGTTCAAAACCAAACAAAAAAATATGCTTTACACAGCTTATAATGTCACAGCACAACGGGAATCTAACTGGGGAAGAGGTGAAAGTAATCCTCCTTCTACCACGACCACGGCGGCAAGGAGAGGACGGTTTACAGATGTGTTGTTGATGGAGGACATGCAGAGCTTTTTCAGTCCTACACATCGCCACAGCCGTTCGGGAATGACTCGACCGACAGGTAGCAGACTACCTCGCCTTAACTGCAGATATCAACACTCTGAGGAGCAATGAACCAGTTTGCGATAGAACTTCTGGCCTGCCCCGCTTCAAGTGTCCTGTCAGAAAGGACCTTCAGTGCAGCAGGAGGCATTGTCACTGACAAGAGAAGTCGCCTCGGTCAAAAAAGTGTTGATAACTTCACCTTCATTAACCACTTCAGCCCCCCGAGCTTAAACACCCTTAATGACCAGGCCACTTTTTACACTTCTGCACTACACTACTTTCACCGTTTATTGCTCGGTCATGCAACTTACCACCCAAATGAATTTTACCTCCTTTTCTTCTCACTAATAGAGCTTTCATTTGGTGGTATTTCAGTGCTGCTGACATTTTTACTTTTTTTGTTATTAATGAAAATTTACCGATTTTTTTTTTGCAAAAAAATTACATTTTTCACTTTCAGTTGTAAAAAAAAAAAAAAAACGACATCCATATATACATTTTTCTCTAAATGTATTGTTCTACATGTCTTTGATAAAAAAAAAATGTTTTGGGTAAAAGTTATAGCGTTTACAAACTATGGTACAAAAATGTGAATTTCTGCTTTTTGAAGCAGCTCTGACTTTCTGAGCACCTGTCATGTTTCCTGAGGTTCTACAATGCCCAGACATAGAAAAACCCCACAAATGACCCCATTTTGGAAAGTAGACACCCTAAGGTATTCGCTGATGGGCATAGTGAGTTCATAGAACTTTTTATTTTTTGTCACAAGTTAGCGTAAAATGATTTTTCTATTTATTTATTTTCCTTACAAAGTCTCATATTCCACTAACTTGTGACAAAAAATAAAAAACTCACCATGCCCCTCACGGAATACCTTGGGTGTCTTCTTTCCAAAATGGGGTCACTTGTGGGCTAGTTATACTGCCCTGGCCTTTTATGGGCCCTAATGTGTGAGAAGTAGTTTGAAATCAAAATCTGTAAAAAATGCCCTGTGAAACCAAAAGGTGCTCTTTGGAATGTGGGCCCCTTTGCCCACCTAGGCTACAAAAAAGTGTCACACATCTGGTATCGCCGTACTCAGGAGAAGTTGGGCAATGTGTTTTGGGGTGTCATTTTACATATACCCATGCTGGGTGAGATAAATATCTCGGTCAAATGCCAACTTTGTATAAAAAAATGGGAAAAGTTGTCTTTTGCCGAGATATTTCTCTCACCCAGCATGGGTATATGTAAAAAGACACCCAAAAATACATTGCCCAACTTCTTCTGAGTACGGCGATACCAGATGTGTGACACTTTTTTGCAGCCTAGGTGGGCAAAGGGGCCCACATTCCAAAGAGCACCTTTCGGATTTCACAGGGCATTTTTTACACATTTTGATTTCAAACTACTTCTCAAGCATTTGTGCCCCTAAAATGCCAGGGCAGTATAACTACCCCACAAGTGACCCCATTTTGGAAAGAAGACACCCCAAGGTATTTCGTGATGGGCATAGTGAGTTCATGGAAGTTTTTATTTTTTGTCACAAGTTAGTGGAATATGAGACTTTGTAAGAAAAAAAAAAAAAAATCATCATTTTCCGCTAACTTGTGACAAAAAATAAAATAAATTCTAGGAACTCGCCATGCCCCTTCTTTCCAAAATGGGGTCAAAATTTATATATTTTTTGTTTTTTCTCACAAAGTCTCCCTTACCGCTAACTTGGGACAAAAATTTCAATCTTTCATGGACTCAATATGCCCCTCACGGAATACCTTGGGGTGTCTTCTTTCCGAAATGGGGTCACATGAGGGGTATTTATACTGCCCTGGCATTTTAGGGGCCCTAAAGCGTGAGAAGAAGTCTGGAATATAAATGTCTAAAAAAATTTACGCATTTGGATTCCGTGAGGGGTATGGTGAGTTCATGTGAGATTTTATTTTTTGACACAAGTTAGTGGAATCTGAGACTTTGTAAGAAAAAAAAAACAACAAATATATTTTTCCGCTAACTTGGGCCAAAAAAATGTCTGAATGGAGCCTTACAGGGGGGTGATCAATGACATGGGGGTGATCAGGGAGTCTATATGGGGTGATCACCCCCCTGTCATTGATCACCCCCCTGTAAGGCTCCATTCAGACGTCTATGTGTTTTGCGGATCCGATCCATGAATCCGTGGAGCCGTAAAAAACATACGGACGTCTGAATGGAGCCTTACAGGGGGGTGATCAATGACATGGGGGTGATCAGTGACAGGGGTGTGATCAGGGAGTCTATATGGGGTGATCACCCCCCTGTCATTGATCACCCCCCTGTAAGGCTCCATTCAGACGTCTGTATGTGTTTTGCGGATCCGATCCATGAATCCGTGGAGCCGTAAAAAACATACGGACGTCTGAATGGAGCCTTACAGGGGGGTGATCAATGACAGGGGGGGGGAATCAATGACAGCGGGGTGATCAGGGAGTCTATATGGGGTGATCACCCCCCTGTCATTGATCACCCCCCTGTAAGGCTCCATTCAGACGTCCGTATGTGTTTTGCGGATCCGATCCATGTATCCGTGGATCCGTAAAAAACATATGGACGTCTGAATGGAGCATTACAGGGGGGTGATCAATGACAGGGGGGTGATCACCCCCCTGTAAGGCTCCATTCAGACGTCTGTATGTGTTTTGCAGATCCGATCCATGTATCCGTGGATCCGTAAAAAACATACGGACGTCTGAATGGAGCCTTACAGGGGGGTGATCAATGACAGGGGGTGATCAGGGAGTCTATATGGGGTGATCAGGGGTTAATAAGGGGTTAATAAGTGATAGGGGGGGTGTAGTGTAGTGGTGTTTGGTGCTACTTATTACAGAGCTGCCTGTGTCCTCTGGTGGTCGATCCAAGCAAAAAGGACCACCAGAGGACCAGGTAGCAGGTATATTAGACGCTGCTATCAAAACAGCGTCTAATATACCTGTTAGGGGTTAAAAAAATCGCATCTACAGCCTGCCAGCGAACGATCGCCGCTGGCAGGCTTTAGATCCACTCGCTCACCTTCCGATTCTGTGAACGCGTGCGCCTGTGTGCGCGCGTTCACAGGAAATCTCGCGTCTCGCGAGATGACGCACGGATGCGTCCAGGAGGAATGAATCGACCGCCTCCAGGACGCATCCGTGCGTTAGGTGGTCCGGAGGCGGTTAAGATGAATGAGGCATGGATCCCGAAGGGACTGACAGTGGGGGATACGTTTGACTAACAAAAGGCCTGATGACATGCCTTGGCCTCAAAATGGTCCCCACGCTGCTGTATTTAATGTCTGCATACCGGATGACGTTCGTGAATTCTCCGCCACCAACTAGGGTTCAAGCCGCAATGTTTTAGTCCCCTTTCTGCTGGGAAAACATCAATTTTTCCGGCCGCTGCTACAACAGCGGCTGCAACAATACCATCATTTTTCAGGCATGTGTACATGCCTAATTTTTCTGTCCTCTGGTGCTGCACTGTGGCTGCAAAAACAAAACAAAAAAAAAAGGCTCATACAAGTGTCAATTCCCCTTCGTGATCGTTGCCTTGTTGTGGTGAAGGGGCTTGCGTATCACAATAAAGCAATCATCACCTCTATGAGTGTGTTGGCAATGTTGCCACACCCCAGATGATAAGGCCGTTGCTTCATTATGATCAGACCAAAAGCGATCGGCTGGATAATTTTTCATAGAAAAAACATAATTTGTTATTTTATTTTTTTAAGTTGTATGGGTTTTTAATACATAAAATAAAAAAATCATAATAAAGTCTCTTAATAGTTTATTAGAAATAATGCAGACAATTGAAAAAATCCCCATCAATTCCAATACAAAGCAAGTACAGAGCTCAGAACTAAATTATTTCAGGATGTCGTAATGGTTCGTTAATTCGACAATAGTTAATCAATTTGACACATCTCCCGGTTCCTAAAATCAATTCAGTTTGGTGTATCAGAGTTTGGTCTGTCACTGTGAAGGCAGTCGAAGGTACCCGGCCTAAATTTTTTTTCACAAAAAGCAATCCCTGATATGGGACGTAACAGGGATTAAACTGATAGGAATTGTACTAGTTAAGACACCACTCATATAGGGTGTCACAGCACATTGCTCTGTGCACACGCAGTGCCCCACCTTGGGAGTAAGAGGACCGACCAAGCTGCTTTTTCCATCTCCCTTTTCCTGAAATCAATTCAACACAAGTCCCCGGATAGGGGACGTAACAGGGATTAAACTGATAAGAATAGTACTAGTTAATACACCACTCATACCGTGTGGCAGAGTACATTGCATGGCACACGTGCCGTGCCCCAAATTGAAAGTAACAAGAAGGACGCACACAGATAAATCACATTTCTGCAAGGAGTTTGTCAACTTTTGACAACTGTTTGCGGTTGTCTCAAATCCATTCAATACACGTCCTGATAGGGGACGTAACAGGGATTAAACTGATGAGAAGAGAACTACAGAAAATACCACTCATATCGGGTGTGACAGTAAATTGCACGGCACAGACGCAGTGACCGTGGATTCAAACAAAGGGGAGGGAGCCAGCGTTTTTTTAACCATCTTCACGTTCGAAAAATCTATTCAATAAATGGGCCACAGATTGGGGACGTAACAGGGATTAAACTGATGAGAAGAGAACTACAGGAAATAACACTCATATCGGGTGTGAGAGTAAATTGCACAGTGCAGACGCAGTGACCGTGGATTCAAACAAAGGGGAGGGAGACAGTGTTTTTTTAACCATCTCCCCGTTCGAAAAATCTATTCAATAAATGGACCCCAGATTGGGGACGTAACAGGGATTAAACTGATGAGAAGAGAACTACAGAAAATAACACTCATATCGGGTGTGAGAGTAAATTGCACAGCGCAGACGCAGTGACCGTGGATTCAAACAAAGGGGAGGGAGCCAGCGTTTTTTTTAACCATCTCCCCGTTCAAAAAATCAATTCAATTCACTTTTCGGGGACCCTTGGTGTTGTACGTGGCTGGGTGGAGGAAGAAACCTTCAATGACATCAACGGGACATCCAACCTTGTGCAAATGGGGAGTTTGCGGTTGGGCAAATGGACTGTTTGCGGTTGATTGCGGTGCATTAAAAGGGGAGTTTGGTCTGTCAATGTCTGTGAAGCGGGCGTAACCCTTACACTATCTGATCGATACAACATCATACCTGATTGTATACACACACTGGATGTTTTTAACCACGTTGTTAAAAAAAAAATTGGATTGTTAGGTGATTTATGCCCTTTATGGATTAAAACCCGACTCTGTGTCAACTACGTAATTTTCCATGGGAGTTTTTCCATGGATCCCCCTCCGGCATGCCACAGTCCAGGTGTTAGTCCTATTGAAACAACTTTTCCATCACTACTGTGGCTAGAAAGAGTCCCTGTGGGTTTTAAAATTCGCCTGCCTATTGAAGTTTATGGCGGTTCGCCCGATTCGCGCGTTCGCGAACTGAAAATTTTATGTTCACAACATCTCTACCCCTGTCACCTTTTTCTGATGTAATCTTCACAAAAAAAGCTCCACAGTTAAGGCTAACTTCTATAGCAACACTTCTGGTAGGACCTTCATGACCTCATAGCCATGTGACCAGTAATATTGCTAGGTTGCTGGTCACATGGTGATGATGTCATCTAAGGTCCTAGAGAATCACAGCTCTCACAGTACGCTGCCTGGAGTGCCGGCAGGCATGGCAGCACCCCCTGTGTAGCTGACAGCCTGATACTCGGAGCAGCGGCTAGCAGGGCTCAAGAGGCAGCTGCCTTGGGTCCCCCTGGAGCAACTTGGCCCGGGGCAGCTGCCCCTTTTGCCCCTTGTTAAAGACGGCCCTGATGACAGTACCCAGATCAGCCCAGGAGGGTGGTCCCCGCTGTTGCTGCCTACTCCGAGATCTCTAATGTCAGTGGTGGTGAAGGTGACGATGATGACGTGTCGATGGATGTCATGTGGGTACCCACAAGAGAGGAAGAAGAGGGGAGTTCAGAGGGAGTGACGGAGCAGCAGATAGGGAGAAGCAGGCAGAACTCGCAGTGCACAGGAGGCAAAAAGCAGACTGCAAATGTATCTGAAGTGAGCCATCCACCATGCACGGTCACATCTCGCGCTTCCAGAAAGCCGGCACATGTCTCTGCAGTGTGAACTTTTTTTTAACGTGTCAACTGCTGACAATAGTGTTGCCATATAAACTGATGGACTCGGAGGCCTTTAGAAAAATTTTGGCCATTGGCACACTGCAATGGAAGGTCCCTGGAAGGAAATATTGCCATATTCAGTGGCAAATGAATGCATCTCTGGTCTCTGGCACAGTGTCGTTGCCAAGATACATCTGACCACAGACAAATGGTTCTAGCAAACATGGGCAGGGAACATACATAACTTTTACTGCCCACTTGATGAACCTTCTGATGGCCGTTAAGCATGCAACCCGTTGCACCCGTGTGGATTTGGTGTTACCGCCACAGATTGCATGCAGGCCTGCCTCTTTTCCACCTACTCTATCCTCCATCTCCTCCTCCTTTTCCACTGCTACCGCTTCTTCCACTGCGCCCCCCAAGCTCTCCAGAACCTATTTGACATGCCAAGTGAAACGTTGCCATGCTGTGCTGTGGCTGTTGTGCCTGAAAGCCAAGAGCAACACCGGTCCTGCACTCGTTTCAGTTTTGCGGTCACAGATGTCACCGCCAGCTCTCTGAGAAGCTCTGGCAGATGTTCTTCTGTACATCTTGCATGATGTTCTTTGTTTTGGTTTCACTTTGTCATCTCTTTTCCTTCTCCCAGCTGTCATCTATTTACACTGATTGCCTCCCTTTATATTTCCTCCCATACTGCCTCACTTTGCGGTTTATACTACTTCCTGGATTGTGTCACTGCTAGAGGCTGCAACTGCTGGTTCATCAGATAAGTCTTTTCCTTTATTTGTGTTTCCGTGCTGGCTTGATTCTAGGTGACCCTGACTCCCTCCGTACTAAGTGCAGGGAGCCGGTGGTCGTGTCCCCTCACTATTATAGTGTTTTCAGGTGTCACACAGTCTAGGTATGAGGGCATGTAATAATCTATCATAAAGAACTTTGCATGGGCATAGCAGTCAGGGACTGCTCTAGCGGTTTTATAGGGCTCACCCATATGTTCCTTAGTTTGGGATCAAGTCAGTCGGATGTTTATTTATAACTTCCAGTTTTCTGCAACACCATCCATGACATTATAAACCGCCATAACCATCTTAAGCATGGATCCGGTTTCAGCCTTGATTGACCGCATGCAGGGTCTTTCACTGGAGGTAGCAGATCTCCGTAAAACTGTGTCTCAGTTTCAGGTGACCGGTTCTGCTTGCGTTCATGGAGTTTGTTCCGAGCCTAAGATCTTGCTTCCGGATACGTTATCCGGGGGTAGTGAGAATTTTTTTGTTTTAGAGAGGCTTGCAAACTCCATTTTCGCCTACTTCCCCATTCCTCTGGTGATGAGGAGCAGAGGGTGGGGATCATCATCTCGCTGCTCAGGGATAACGCTCAGTCTTGGGCCTTTCCACTGCCGGTGGGGGAACGGCCCCTCCGATCGGTGGATGAATATTTTGTAGCCCATGGGCAGATATATGATGACCCGGATCGTATTGCTCTGGCTAAATCTAAACTGCATCTTTTATGCCAGGGTAAACAGTCCGCAGAGATATATTGTTCAGAATTTCGGAGATGGGCAGCTGATACTGGTTGGAATGATGCTGCACTCCGAAGTCAATTTTGCCATGGTCTTTCGGAGGGATTGAAAGATGCATTTGCCTTTCATGAGAGACCTGCCTCGTTGGAGTCTGCCATGTCTCGAGCTGTTCGTATTGACAGGCGTCTTAGAGAGAGAGGAGAGATCACTCCTTCCTGTCATATTCAGTCCAAGAACAGTGGGGCGGTCTCATTCAGTGTGCAGGGGCCTCAGTCTCTCTTAATCCCGTCTGAGGAGGAGGCCATGCAGCTGGGTTTGCTTGCCTCTGATAGTAGAGGATTCAGCTCTCAGAGGAGGGTTTGTTTCTGTTGTGGCGGTATAAATCATTTGGCAAATGTTTTTCCCTCTAGGAGATTCAGGGAGTTTTCTGAGGGTAATAAAGAAACAAAAAGAAAAAAAAACCTCTAAAAACTTTCCATCTGTTACTATTGGCAAGGTTGATGGGGAAATTGAAGGTTTGCCATTTGCTTGTAGTTCCTGTTTTGTCCTACCTTTCAGGGTGGCGCTGGATAGCAAGAACATTGTTTGTGAGATTTTTGTAGATAGTGGAGCAGCTGTCAATCTCATTGATAATCTATTTGCTATAACACATGGTTTCCAGGTATGCACTTTGGGAAAGGATATACCTGTTTTTGCTATCTATTCAGCTCCACTTTCTCAAAAATCATTAAAGGGCATAGTTCACAATATCCGTTTGACTGTGGGTGATGCTCATGTTGACGATATGTCATGTTTCGTCCTAAGTGGATTACCTACTCCTCTAGTGTTGGGGCTACCCTGGCTCACTAAACATAACCTCACCATTGATTGGCAAGCAAGGCAAATAAATGGTTGGAGTGACTTTTGCAGAGAGAATTGCCTCACGGCGTCTCTTTCAGAGGTTTCTACCAAGACTGTACCATCTTTTCTCTCTGAATTTTCGGATGTGTTTTCAGAGAGTGGTGTCCAGGAGCTGCCCCCTCACCGGGAGTACGACTGCCCTATTAATCTCATCCCAGGCGCCAAGCTGCCAAAATCACGTTTATATAATCTCTCCCAACCTGAAAGAGTTGCTATGCGTACTTATATCTCTGAGACCCTGAGAAAGGGACACATCCGACCATCAAAGTCACCTGTTGCCGCATTTTTTTTTTTTTTGTTAAGAAAAAAGATGGTTCTGTAAGACCATGTCTGGATTTCAGGGAGCTGAACTGTATCACAATTCGTGACCCTTATCCGCTTCCTCTGATGCCGGACCTGTTTAACCAGATTGTTGGGGCTAAAGTTTTTTCTAAGTTGGATTTAAGAGGGGTATACAACCTAGTCAGGGTCAGGGAGGGGGACGAATGGAAGACGGCCTTCAATACCCCTGAGGGTCATTTCGAGAATTTGGTTATGCCCTTTGGTTTGATGAATGCTCCAGCCGTCTTCCAACATTTTGTGAACAGCATTTTTTATCATTTAATGGGGAAATTTGTACTGGTGTATCTAGATGACATTTTGATTTTTTTCTTCTGATTTCAAAACTCATAGGGACCACCTATGTCAGGTCTTGCTCATTCTACGGGAGAATAAATTGTACGCTAAACTGGAAAAATGTGTGTTTGCGGTTCCAGAAATTAAATTTCTGGGTTTTCTTCTCTCCGCTTCTGGTTTTCGCATGGACCCTGAGAAGGTCCGCGCTGTGCTTGATTGAGAGCTTCCTGAGAATCAGAAGGCGCTGATGAGGTTTTTGGGTTTTGCCAATTATTACAGGAAGTTCATTTTGAATTATTCCTCTGTTGTTAAGCCACTCACTGATATGACTAAAAAGGGGGTAGATTTTTGCTCCTGGTCGGTAGATGCGCTTAAGGCCTTTTCTAGCATCAAAGAGAGTTTTGCTTCCGCTCCCATATTGGTACAACCTGATGTCTCTCTGCCTTTCATTGTTGAGGTGGATGCTTCTGAGGTGGGTGTCGGTGCGGTCTTGTCTTAGGGTCCCTCTCCTGCCAAATGGCGACCGTGTGCCTTTTTCTCAAGGAAGCTCTCCTCCGCAGAGAGAAATTACGATGTGGGAGATAGCTTTTGAGGAATGGCGACATTGGCTAGAGGGAGCCAGACACCCTATTACCGTGTTTACCAACCATAAGAATCTGGACTACTTGGAATCAGCCAAGTGTCTGAACCCGAGACAGGCCAGATGGTCTTTCTTCTTTTCTAGGTTTAATTTTGTTGTCACGTTCCGCCCTGGGGTTAAAAATGTGAAGGCTGATGCCCTGTCACGTTGTTTTCCGGGGGAGGGGAACTTTGAAGACCCGGGACCCATTTTGGCTGAAGGGGTGGTCGTCTCTGCTCTTTATCCTGATTTGGAGGCAGAGGTTCAGGGAGCCCAGGCAGAGGTTCCTGATCTTTGTCCTCCTGGGAGGTTGTTTGTGCCTCTCGCTTTACGACACAAGGTTTTTAAGGAGCACCACGATACTGTCCTTGCTGGGCACCCGGGGAGTAGAGCCACAGTGGATCTCATTGCTCGGAGATTCTGGTGGCTGGCTCTTCGTAAGACGGGTGAGGGTTTTGTGGCAGCCTGCGAGACCTGCGCTCGTGCCAAGGTCCCTCATTCACGGTCATCGGGTTCTCTCCTCCCGTTACCCATTCCTTCCCGTCCTTGGATGCATCTGTCCATGGACTTCATTACGGACCTACCTCGTTCCTCGGGGAAGACTGTGATTCTGGTAGTAGTGGACCGTTTTAGCAAAATGGCGCATTTCATTCCCTTTCCTGGGTTACCCAATGCTAAAACGCTGGCGCAAGCATTTGTTGATCACATTGTCAAATTGCATGGCATTCCTTCAGACATAGTTTCTGATAGGGGCATGCGGTTTGTTTCCAGATTGTGGAAGGCCTTCTGTTCTCGCTTGGGGGTTCAGTTGTCGTTCTCTTCTGCTTTTCACCCGCAGTCAAATGGCCAGACCGAACGCGTCAATCAGAATCTGGAGACATATCTGCGCTATTTTGTGGCAGAGAATCAGGAGGATTGGTGTTCTTTTTTGTCCCTTGCTGAGTTTGCTTTAAATAACCGTCTCCAGGAGTCCTCGGATAAGTCACCATTTTTTGGTGCATATGGGTTTCATCCGCAGTTTGGGACATTCTCTGGAGAGGGGTCTTCTGGTTTACCTGATGAGGAGAGATTTTCCTCGTCTTTGTCATTTATTTGTCAAAAGATTCAGGGTAATCTGAAGAGGATGAGTGAGAGATATAAGCGTTTGGCGGATAAGAGACGTGTGCCTGGACCGGACCTGAATGTGGGTGATCTGGTGTGGTTGTCTACAAAGAATATCAAACTGAAGGTTCCCTCCTGGAAGTTGGGTCCTAAGTTTATTGGGCCTTACAAGATCTTGTTCGTCATCAATCCCGTTGCCTTCCGTCTTGATCTTCCTGAGACTTGGAAGATCCATAATGTTTTTCACAGGTCCCTATTAAAACCGTATGTCCAACCCACTGTACCCTCCTCTTTGCCTCCTCCTCCGATTGTTGTTGATGGTAATCTTGAATTTCAGGTCTCTAGGATTGTGGATTCTCGCATTATTCGCGGTTCTCTCCAGTACCTCGTTCATTGGGAGGGTTATGGTCCTGAGGAGAGGATGTGGGTCCCAATGGCGGACATTAAGGCCACTCGTCTTATCAGGGCTTTCCATAGGTCCCATCCTGAGAAGGTGGGCTCTGAGTGTCCGGTGTCCACTCATAGAGGGAGGGGTACTGTCACTGCCAGCTCTCTGAGAAGCTCTGGCAGATGTTCTTCTGTACATCTTGCATGATCTTCTTTGTTTTGGTTTCACTTTGTCATCTCTTTTCCTTCTCCCAGCTGTCATCTATTTACACTGATTGCCTCCCTTTATATTTCCTCCCATACTGCCTCACTTTGCGGTTTATACTACTTCCTGGATTGTGTTCACTGCTAGAGACTGCAACTGCTGGTTCCTCAGATAAGTCTTTTCCTTTATTTGTATTTCCGTGCTGGCTTAATTCTAGGTGACCCTGACTCCCTCCGTACTAAGTGCAGGGAGCCGGTGGTCGTGTCCCCTCACTATTATAGGGTTTTCAGGTGTCGCACAGTCTAGGTACGAGGGCATGCAATTATCTATCATAGAGATTTTTGCATGGGCATAGCAGTCAGCGACAGCTCTAGGGTTTTTATAGGGCTCACCCATATGTTCCTTAGTTTGGGATCAAGTCAGTCGGATGTTTATTTATAACTTCCAGTTTTCTGCAACACCATCCGTGACAACAGGCCGTTCAGTGGTTAACCCCGCTCAATTTGACAGTTGGTAAAGTGGTGTGCGATAAAGGTGACAATATGCTGAGCATGCAGAAACAGGGCAAAATGACTTTTCTGGGATCCCTGGTGTTGTACGTGGCTGGTGGGAGTAGACCGAAGGCGACATTATCCTGGAAGATGAGCAGGAGCCAGACCACTCCACCGCTTCCAGTTTCATGCTCCAGTGTTTGAAGAGGGACTCCAGTATAAAAAGCATAAAGGGCAAGGACCAGTATTGTGTGGCATTGTACTTAGACCCCCGGTACTAACACAAAATAGTGGACATGTTACCAGCATCACAGAGGCCTGTCAGTATGCAGCACTTCCAGGCCTTGCTTTGAGAATTGCTGCATTCTGCTTTTGCGGGCGCTGGCAGAGGAATTTCCACTCACAGAGAAACAGTTGCGGTTACCAATCCAACAGCGCATGCAAGAAGATGGAGGTTTGAAGATGTGTTGGTCACTTCGGATATGAGATCATTCTTGCAGCCAACCCATCGACAGCCGCCCTCTGGATACAGCCTCAGAGAATGCCTAGACCGACAGGTGTCCAACTACATTGGTTAACGGCCGATGTGAACGCTCTGAGAAGCGAGCATCCCTTGGACTACTGGGTGTGCAGGCTTGACCTGTGGCCAGAGCTCGCACAATTTGCTATGAAACTCTTGGCTTGCCCCTCGTCGAGTGTCCTGTCCGATGTTCAGAGCAGCAGGGGGGATCGTGACCGATAAGTGCGCTCGCCTAGCTCATGACAGTGTGGACTACCTCACATTTTTAAAAATTAATGAGGCATGAATCTCAGAGGAATTCAACACATGTGACGAGTCAACCACTCTTAATTGAATTTCCTTATGACAGCCCACACAAATCCGCCACTACCCAGTGCAAATAATGGTCCCTGTCTTAGGTAAATACAGCGGCATAAAAGGCTGTCCAGTAAATGCCTAATGTTTTGGGCCTCGGAGGAATTTAACACCTGTGGCGACCACGTGTTTCAACTATTACTATTAGTGTTTTTTTCAAGAGGGGAATTTCGTTAGCCTTGTTTCTAATCCAATTTTATATTTTTAGTTCTTTTAAACATATGTATTTGACGTGTATTTGTACTGGCCTTCAGTAAAATTGATATCCATTGACCGTCTAATAGACCTGCAGCCACATAATCACTTTGATCTTTTCTGTACACTGAATGCATAATTTTTGGGGCCTGTAGTCCACTGGCATTCTGTAAAATTGATATCTAGCCACATAATTACTTGTTCTTTTCTGTACGGTGAATGACTAATTGTTGGGGCCTCGGAGGAATTCAACACCAGTGACGACCACGTGTTATCGAATTTCAACTATTATCATTAGTTGTTTTTTTTTAAAGAGGTGGGATTTCGTTAGCCATGTTTTTAATCCAATTTTATATTTTTAAACATATGTATTTGACCTATATTTGTAGTGGCCTGTAGTAAAATTGATATCCATTGACTGTGTAATATACCTCCACATAATCACTTGATCTTTTCTGTCCGGTGAATGCCTAATCTTTGGGGCCTGTAGTCTAGTGGCCTACAGTAAACATTTTATCCATTGACCGCATAATGTACCTCAAGACACATAATCCAAATTTCTTTTATGTCAGGTGAATGCCGAATTTTTAAGGCCCATGCTCCCATGGCCTGAAATAACATTTTTCTAAGCTCCAACAGGGCACTTTCAGAGTTTCTCTTTAAGACACATAAAAATGTCCCCTGATTAAGATACATATTTTTTGTTGGAATTTTTGTCATTGATCTCCCTCTAGTATATAACTGTCCATGTTGTGGGACTATTTGTGTACTTCTACTAAGTATTTGGTGGCTGCAAATATGAGCTAAAGGTTTTTCAGGTTCGCCTGCCATTAAAGTGAATGGGGCCCGCCGCAAACTTGCGGTTTGCGAACATTTGATCACGTCCCCGCCGATGTTCGTCCATTAATACAAATAAGACGTACTTTTTTTTACACTTATACACCCCAAAAAAGGCTGTAGTACAAAGTTACTGCCCCGCAGAATGGCAAATAAGATGTACTTATTTTACACTAATACACCCCAAAAGAAACTGTAGAACAATTTAAATGCACCGCAGAACGGTTAATACGACGTATGTATATTTCCTATAAATATACCCTGCAACACTTGCACCCCAAAAACAAACAAGGTTTGCAAGAATTACAGAGGTATCATCTAGTGCAAACCTAAAAGCAGCAGTATAATAGCAATTTGGATTCCCAAAAAGTGCAGCAAGTTGTAATAGAATCGCTTCTCTTACCTAGGCTGTACACTCTCCAATAGCACCCCATATTTTTTTTTTTTTTTAGCACAATAAAGTATTTTCTATTACTTTCCCTAGCCCCTGCTGACATTTCTCCCTGCACTAAGCATACTGGAAAATGGCAGAAATCAAGATGGCTGAGGCTATTTATAGGGCTTCGACATCACAGGTGCTGGCTGGCTGGCTGCTAAATCGGCTGCATGCATGGCATTGTGGGTGATCCTCGTTCCTAGAGTTCTTTGTGTCCTAACACGTGCATCAGCCATTTTAAATTTGGATTCGGTGCAAATTAAATTTTTCCTGAAATTCGGATCAAATTCCACTTAGTCAAATTCGAGTCGCTCATCTCTAATTGTAACAGGAAAAATGCAGTACAGTGAGAAATGTTCCTGTCAAATTTGATGGGCGAGTCTTCGATACAGCAAACATATATAAATGTAGTATCACACAGTATTAGTGATGAGCGATCACTAAAGTGTTCGGGTGTTCGGGTACTCGGTCCGAACACATAGCGATATTCCTGCGCTCTGCAGAGCACCCGAGTATAATAGAAGTCAATGGGAGACAACCAGCCCCCCCCCCCCCCCGCTCGGATGAGGGGAGGGTGCCTGGTTCATAGGAAAAGGTCTGAAAGTGATGGAAACACCTCTGAAATCGATTAGGAACAGCAGGGGGACTATGTCTGGATGCATCTTGGACTCCAATGTCGCTGCTCGGAACCATGTTGTACGCCACTTTTACACACTGACAAAAAACACCCAAAACCTGCCCCCCCCCCCCCCAAAAAAAAAGAAACCTTATTAGAGGAGAAATTGTTAGGAAACATTCTTTCCTGTATATTCAATTGTATATACAGTGTAAGTGCTGCCAAAAATTACAAGGAAGAAGCACTTTGTAGATTGTATATCACATAAAGGAGGGCCTCATGCACATGGTGCTACAATTGTTCAGGTACACTGCTACACTCCTAAAGCCTATGCACTAAGTGAAAAGGCTGCCAAATATTACAAGGAACCAGCACTCCGATACACCCTTTCTTACACATAAAGGAGGGCATCATACACGCCCTTGAAAAATTATCCTTGATGACCTGCTGGTGACCTTTCAAAACATTTGGAGCGAGGGCATGCTGGTGACCCTATAAAAAATTAGGGGCGAGTGCCTGCTGCTGAGCTGACCTTCTAAAACATTATATGTGAGGGCCTGCTGTTCAGCTGACGCTCTAAAACATTATATGTGAGGGCCTTCAGGTGAGCAGACCGCATAAAACATTTACAGGTGAGGGACTACAGGTGAGCAGACTGTATAAAATATTGGAGGTGAGGGCCTGAAGGTGAGCGGAGCCTATAAAATATAGTAGTGAGGGCCTACAGGTGATCGGACCCTATAAAACATTGTAGTAAGGGCATATATACTGTATGGAAGAGAAGGAGGAGGAGGAGAAAACAAGATTCAAACTTATACCCTTTTTTTTCCGGTGAAAAAGGTGCATCTGAATCTTGTGGATTGAGTACATTATAAAGCATATATTTAAATTGCGTTTTTGTTCCTCATTAGCTCAGCTTTATTCTGGAGTGGAGAAGTCAGGGGCAATCCAGGCCTTTTTTTTTATCTGAGTCAACCTGTCAGCATTGTCAGTGGACAAGCGGATACACTTATCTGTTATAATGCCACCAGCAGCACTAAATACACGCTCAGACAATTCGCTGGCGGCAGGGCAGGCCAGCACCTCCAAGGCATAGAGCGCAAATTCGTGCCACGTGTCCAGCTTGGACACCCAGTAGTTGTAAGGCACCGAGGCATCATTGAGGACTCTGACATGGTCTGCTATGTATTCCTTCACCATCTTCCAAAACTTTTCCCTCCTTGGGACAGTAGGCCACGCTTCAGGGTGCGGTTGCTGGTGGGGTGTTATGAAAGTGTCCCATGCCTTGGAGAGTGTTGCCCTGCCTTTGTTGGAACTGAAGTGTGTTCCCGTTGTCTGCCTTCCTTGTTTGCCTATTGAAGTCTGGGGTCGAGAAGGGTGAACACCCAGTAATCCGTGTTATCTAAAATGCATATATAACGCTAGGGTCACAGGAAAGGCAGCCTAACATGAAGTCAGCCATGTGTGCCAGAATACCAACAGGCAAGACGTCTATGTTGACGTCAGGATGACTCTCCATCTCCTCATCCTCCTCCTCATCCCCTTGTGCCCATCCACGTCGAACCGATCTAATTAAAGTTCCGTCGGTAGTACCCTCTGTAGCAGATTCAACTGTCCCCAGCTCCTCCTCCTCCTCATGGTCCAATTCGCGCTGAGAAGACGAAATGTGGGTGGTCTGGCTATCACCGTTGACTCGAAAGGTGACGACCATGTTGCAGCTGGTATTCCACAACTGCTCTCTGCTGCTCACAAAGCCTGGACAACATGTAGAACGTAGAGTTCCAGCCCATGCTCGCGTCACACAACAGTCGGTGAGCTGGAAGCCCCAAGCGCTGCTGCAGCGTTGACAGACCGGCTGAAGCTGTGGACGACTTGCGGAAATGGGCACACACGCAGCGCGTCTTTACTAGTAGCTCTGTCAAATTTGGGTATGTTTTAATAAACCGCTGAACCACAAAGTTTAATATGTGTGCTAGGCATGGCATGCGCATCAGGTTGCCGAGCTCCAAAGCTGCCACCAAGTTACGCCCATTGTCCGACACAACCATGCCTGGTTGTAGGTTGAGTGGCAACAGCCAAAGCTCGGTCTGGTCCCTTATACCTTGCCACAGCTCTGCAGCGGTGTGCTGTTTGTCCCCTAGGCAGATCAGCTTCAGCACGGCCTGTTGACGTTTCCCCACAGCAGTGTTACACTGCTTCCAGCTACCGACTGATGGCTGACTGCAGGAACTAGAAGTGGTGGAGGTAGCGGCGGAAGAGGAGGAGGAGAAGTGGGGGTTGGAGCCAGTAACATAGCTGCTGGCGGAGACCCTGGGCGTGGGTAGCACCTGTGCCATCCCAGGGTACGACTCACTCCCGCCCTCCAACATTCACCCAGTATGCGGTCAGGGAAATGTAGCGTCCCTGGCCACCAGCACTTGTCCATGTGTCCGTGGTCAAGTGGACCTTCCCAGTAACTGCGTTGGTCAGGGCATGGGTGATGTACTGGGACACATGCTGGTGTGAGGCGGGCATGGCACACCGTGAAAAATAGTGACGGCTGGGGACTGCTTATCAAAGGAACAGCTGCCGACATCAGGCTGCGGAAGGCCTCAGTCTCAACAAGCCTAAATGGCAACATTTCAAGAGCCAGTAATTTTGAAAGTTGTGCATTTAGTGCTATGGACAGTGGGTGGGTATTTCTGCTTGCATTCAAATGCCTCGGGTAAGGACAATTGGACGCTGCGCTGGAACAGGGAAGTGGATGTAGTTGCTGATGGTGCATGGGAAGGCCCAGGTGCAGGGCAAGTGGCATCCGGCCCTGCACCTTCGACAAGGGATTGGCCAGCAGTGTGCGTAACACAGGGGAAGAGGAGGCAGTGGGATGGCCCGCAGACCCAGATTGTTGACCCAGGGGTTCGGCCCACTGATTAGGGTGCTTGGATGCCATGTGGTGGATTATGCTGGTGGTGGTGAGGTTGCTGGTGTTCGCACCCCGGCTCATTTTGGTACGGCACAGGTTGCAAACTACCACTCTTTTGTCGTCTGCACTTTCCACAAAAAAGCGCCATACTGCGGAACACCTACCCCTTGGCAAGGGAGATTTACGCATGTGGGTGCTCAGTGTAACGGTTGCGGGCCTGTTTGGTGTGGGCCAACTTCTCCCTTTTGCCACACCACTGCCACACCACACCACTCTTTGCCTCTTGCAGCTTGTTGCGGTGCTGCAGATCCCTCCTCATCTGTATTGCTTTCCTCGCTCGGCTTTTCACCTTCCCAAGTTGGGTCAGTGACCTCATCGTCCACCACCTCCTCTTCCACTTCCTCATCCCCATCCTCCTGACTTGACCTAACCACAACCTCAGTGATTGACAACTGTGTCTCATCCTCATCCACCTCGTGAACAAATAATTGACGTTCACCACCCTCATCTTCTTGACCCTTTGATAGGTCAAGAGGTTGTGAATCAGGGCACAAGATCTGTGCCTCTTCAAGCATGCTTGGCGAGAGGGCCAAATCTAGTGATATCGATGAAAATAGGTCCTTGGAATGTCCGAGTGTGGTATCAACGGTTTGTCCAACTCCTGACTCTACATGGTGGGAGGAAGGAGGATCAGGGTGAGGATTCTGTGGACCAGACTCTTTGCTAATGAAACTGGTCTTGGTGGAAGAGATGGTGGAAGAATTATCTTCTGCCATCCAACCGACCACCCGGTCGCACTGGTCCGACTTGGACAGTGTTGTCCTGCGACGCCCAGTTAACTGTGAAATGAAACTGGGTATGGTGGATATTTTTCTTTTTTCCAGTTTCACCGGTAGCTGGCACAGTTTCATTGCGCCCAGGGCCACGGCCTCTGCCTGAACCGTCAGTAACACGCCCACTTCATCATCCTATAGTGCTCGCCTTCTTCATATTAAAAGGTTTATTCAATAGATGTTGGACAACTTAATTAAATTTGCCCCCAGCAAAATAATTTTCTGTTGGAATACTGTATATAACGTTTGTGGATTGAACGCACACACAGATGTCCCTTCAACTAGTTACATTTGTCACAAATAAGTTGTTATATACAGTATTCAAGCAGAGAATAACTTATTTGTGACAAATGTAACTAGTTTTAGGCACATCTGTGTGTGCATTCAATCTACAAACATTATATACAGTATTCCAGCAGAGAATGTTTGTGGATTGAACGCACACACAGATGTGGCACAAATTAGGTTAATTTTAACCGGAAAAAAAATTCTCTGATGGTGCGGTGTATATCTCACTAGCAGGCACACTCTAGTGAATAAGCCCCTTTTTATAATGTCTGCTAAACACACTGCTTTCTGATGGCGTACTGTAGATCTCACTAATATCAATTTTTTGTTTCTTTTGAAAGCTTTTGGGTACTTAAAAAAGCAATTTTTCCAGCCCTGCACTATATGTCCCTTCCTGAAGACGCCTGTCCCTGATACTGCTGAATTTAACCCCTGGTAAAAAAATAATAATATGGTGCTGCACTGCTGTCAAACACTGTAGTCCATAAGACTGGGTTCACACCTGAGCGTTTTACAGCGCGTTCCTACGCGCTGTAAAACGCTCAACAGGCAAGAACCAATGTTTCCCTATGGGAATGGTTCTCACTTGAGCATTTCACAGCGCGTACGATCACGCTGTAAAACGCCCGACGCCCCAAGAATACAGGAGCTTCTTTGGGGCGTCTTGTCGCGCGTTCCCGTACATAGACTTCCGGGAACGCGCGACAATGGGCGTTCGCTTGTTCCGGAGCCGTGTCTGTAAACGCGCATAAAATCGTGCATACAGAGAGCTCCATCCCGTACGCTCAGGTCTGAACGCAGCGTAAGAGGACTGTTTGGTCTTTCAATAGTTTTTTGGGAGTAAAATCTGTGTTTTTCCAGCAAAACGCTATTTGTCCCTGCCTACTGTCGGCTCTCCCTGACGCTGAATGATCCGAGCGCGGGACATCTGCTCCTATATAAACTGGTATCACGTATTCCGGCCACCAATCAGTGTAAGGCTAATAGCTAACATGGCTATAGCATTACACTGAAGGGAATTACTTACCTGAACGTTGATTGGCTGCTTAGGAGGTGCCTAACGTGCGGGGAGGAGACTCGAGCAATGCGACAAGCACACGTGGTATTCGGCCGAGTACCACTACATGCCGAGCATAACGATGCTCGAGCCGAACTGGTACTCGACCAAGCATGATCGCTCATCACTATACAGTATACATTAAATTAATGAGTCATTTATGTCTGCCTTAGCAGAACTGAAGCTTAACTGTGGCTCTCTTTTGTTAGCTTACAGAGGGAGATAATTCAACTATATCAATGCAAAAACTGCTGCTCTCCAGCATAATATTAACCCTTTTGAGCTTTATTTATATATCTGCTGCTCTTTGTTTCCTTACTTTCTGTGGGTGGGCGGCAGCCTGTACTATCTTACAATAAAGCACCTGCATCTCCCTGGAGTGTATTGCAGTAATTTGTTACTAATCTTTTCCTCCCTGCAATAAAAAAAACCCTCCCAAACTATCCCCAGCCATTCCATTAATAAACAGCACTATGGAATCTAATACCCCCCTCCCCCCTTGCATTTGCTCTTCCACTGCTTACAGAAAGATATACCTATATTTCTATAATAATAATACTCTTCATTTGTATAGCACCAACATACAACCCTTTACAATGAGCAGGTTCATGTACAAACAAAATATTACATTATAGCAACAAATAAGTCATCAATTAAGATATCAATTAAAGGGTTTCTGTCATCCAAAATTAGTTATGTAGCTGTCTGACATTAGCGATGTGCTAATGTCAGCAGTACATAACTGTAACTTTTATCTGCCTACATGCCGCCGTTCGCTCTGAAAACTAACTTTTAAAATATGCAAATGAGCCTCTAGGTGCTATTAGGGCGTTGCTGCAGTGAGTAAAGGACGCTTGCCTGCTGCCAGCTTCCTCACTGCGCCTGCGTCAAATACGTCACAGAGCTCCCCGGAAGTGAAGATAGCCGGCAGCAGGCAAGTGTCCTTCACTCACTGCGCCTGCACTGAACACTAAACGGGATGGCGCAGGCGCAGGATTTTACTTTCAAAGCGCAGAACAGAGATGTCCATCAAAGGAGACGGAGCCTCTAGGTGCTGCAACAATGCCCCAATAGCACCTAGAGGCTCATTTGCATATTTTAAAAGTTTGTTTTCTGGGCGAACGGTGGCATGTAGGCAGATAAAAGTTACAGTTATGTGCTGCTGACATTAGCACATCGCTAACGTCGGCCAGCTACATAACAAATTTTGTGATGACAGAAACTCTTTAAGGATGAGGTTGGGAGAGTGAATGGAGATGAGTTACATTAGGGGATGTGATAAGCTACTCAAATAAGGTGTGTTTTTAGTGAGAGCCTAAAACTGTAGAAGTTGGAAATTAAACAGTGATGATCGAGCATGCTCGGCCGAACACCTGTTTGGCTCGAGCATCTCTATGCTCGGCACATGGCGGTATTCTGCCGAATACGCAGCCAATAAACGTGCAGGTGAGTAGTACCCTCACTGTAATGCCGTAGGCATGTTGGCTGCTGGAGTTACAGTGATTGGCTGGCCGATTGTGCGCATCCCAAAAATATCTGACATCCAGTTTACTTTTTCGTAGACTGTGTCCGCTGCGGACAGTGACATTAGCTGCGCCACATCTCGTGTGTAAAGTGAGCACATCAAAAAAAAAAATATTATGACATCCAGTGTACTTTTTCATTGTCCACTTCTGACAGTGACCTTACCAGGGCCACATCTGCAGTTTAACGTGTGCGCTTCAAAAATGTATCTGTGACCTGCGGTGTACTTTTTTGCGTAGACGCTGCGTACAGTGACATTGCCGGTGGTACCTCTTCTGTATAACATTTCCTCATCCCAAATACCTGTGACATTCCCTGTAATTTTTCATTAGCCGCTGGTGACAGCATTGACTGCGGGATATCTCCTATGTGACGTTTCCACATCCCAAATACCTTTTTAAATTTGTTTGCGCATAAACTTCCAAATCCTACACTACTGTACGTGTGACAGACTTTCAATCATATATAACATTTAATATGAAGAAGGCAAGCAGTACGGGACGTGGCAGTGGCCATCACGGCTGATGGTGCACGCAGAGGCTGTGGCCCTGGGCGCGGTGAAACTATGCCTGCTGCCAGAGCACAAGAAAAACAATCATCCACAATACCTAGCTTCATGTCCCAGTTTGCAGGGCGGCGCAGGACACCACTATTGAAGTCATACCAGTGCGACCAGGTCGGTTGGATTGCAGCAGAATGCTTCCAGTCGGTTAAGCAAAACCCTGTCTTCTACCAAGTCCAGTCTCAGTAGCCAAGAGTCTGCTTAACCTAATCCTCACCCTGATCCTCATTCCTCCCACCATGGAGAGTCTGGGCAAACAAATGATCCTCCACACGGATATTCCAAGGAGCTCTTTTCTGCGCCATTCCTTGATTTGGCCCTCTCGCTAAG
Source organism: Bufo bufo (assembly GCF_905171765.1). Lineage (NCBI taxonomy): Eukaryota > Metazoa > Chordata > Amphibia > Anura > Bufonidae > Bufo > Bufo bufo. The sequence continues at coordinate 208,339,377 of NC_053389.1, forward strand.
CATGCTTGAAGAGGGACAGATCTTGTGCCCTGATTCCCAAACTCTTGAGCATCCACAATAAGAAGAAGATGAAGGTGGGGAACGGCAATTACTGGTTATTAATGAGGTGAATGATGATGAGACACAGTTGCCAAAAACTCAACGGCAATTTCTGTCTCAAGAGGTTGAGGAAGAGGATGAGACACAGTTGTCAATCACTGAGGTAGCGGTTAGGTCAACAAGTCAGGAGATTGAGCAGAGTGAGGAAGTGGAAGAGGAGGTGGTGAACGATGAAGTCACTGACCAAAGCTGGGAAGGTGGAAAGCCGAGCGAGGACAGCAGTACAGAGGGGAAGGGATCTGGTGCACCGTAACAGGCTGGAAGAGGCAGGACCGCAACTGTTCCCCAGAGCACCCCCTTGCGGAAATTTCCCTTGCCAAGGGGTAGGTGTTCCGCAGTCTGGCGCTTTTTTGAGGAAAGTGCTGACGAATTGTAATTTGCAACCTGTGCCATACAAAAATGAGCAGGGGTGTGAACACTAGCAACCTCACCACCACCAGCATGATACGCCACATGGCATCAAAGCACCGCAATAGGCGGGCAGAATGCCTAGGTCAACAATCTGTGTCTGCGGGTCACACCACTGCCTCCTCTTCCCCTGTGTTAGGTGCTGGCCAATCCAATGTCGAAGGCGCAGGCCCTGATGCATCCCGCCCTGCACCTGGACCTTCGCAAGCACCATCAGCGACCACATCCACTTCTGTGTTCCAGCGCAGCAAATTAATGTCCTTCCCACAGTCATTTGAACTCAAGCGCAAATACCCAGCTACCAACCCACAGGCCATAGCACTAAATGCGCAGCTTTCCAAATTACTGTCCCTGGAAATGCTGCCATTTGCTGATTCTTAAGGTTTTAGTCTAAATTTTCTTGCAATATGTTGGGGGTGGCACCCCTTTTAGACTGGACACGCCCATCTACCTGGGACTTCTGAGCAGAGTACGTTTATAGCTGGTTTCTACACTGCCCTGAATATTGTAGGCTTAAGTAAGTCCAAAGTGAGGCAGTATCTTGGATATGCACCTGTGATTCTGGTGGCTTAAATACTGTGAGAATGACAGCTTTTTTTTAGGTTTCTCATTGAAGTCAATAGGTAAAATCTGGTTGTTTGTGGCTCCGCCCACTTTTTAGCATCCCCAAAATGAGACAGACATTCTCACAGTCCTTCAGTGACCAACTGTGCCAAGTTTCAGGACCCTGCCATTAACAGTCTAAGAGCAGCGGCAGTTTACAATTTTCCCATTTAAACTAATGGCTGAAATTTGATTGGCTGTTGTAGACTCCACCCACTTTTCATACATTTTAACTTCAGTCACCCTTTGAACAATGGTGCAAAGTTTGGGTACTCTGGATTCCTGTTTGCATCACTTCCTGTCAGCTGACCAGTGTGACATCATCGCAGGTCCTGGAAGGTAAAATCTGCAGGAGGACTGCAGCACTTGGAGACAGGGCCGTGAGGCCAACAGTGTTTGCCGGGGGGATTGATACCCTTTCCCCAGGGGGTGGCATTCTCTCCTGGTATGGACACCCGGGCTGCGGCCATGCTGCGTTCTATATCGGGCGGCCGCAATAGTGGCACGGCGATGGAAGGAATCGCATTCGATCTGACACAGGATTGAGGTGGAAATTGAAGGCACAGAGAGACCATGCAGTCCAGAGACATTGGACACAGTATCTGAAGATATGCCACGTTCGGGGGTAGTGTCGCAGCCAGGAGGAGGTAAGCGACATGGGACCTTTGCGATTGTTTTGCAATCAAACGCCCCAGAGAGGAGCGCAGTGGGAAGGAGAGGCCCGGAGACCTGACTCTCGGGGAAGACCCGGGGAAATATTAGAAAGGTCAGGAGCTTGGTCTCGACCCTTGACCAGGCCGGCGTCTATGTGGTTAAGCCCTGTAGTGTAAAAATGTCCACTGCTGAACAAGTGGTGGGCACGGTTAAAAAAGGTTTTGCTGCTGAACAAGCAGCGCGGAGGGTGGTTGGCCCTAAAATGTCAATGGACAAACAGATGGGAAAGATGCCGGTAAAGGTGTCTAGGAATGTGATTTCCGGGGTCAGTGAAGCAAGTATATCTCACCCTGGAGAGTCTGGTTTGTTTCACCTAGGTGGGGCTGGTGTGGATGTGACCAAGGTGATCCGCAACTGGGGTGTGCAAGGCCCCACAGATACTGCAGACATTTTTGCTTCCAGAGTGGATTTTTATCTAAAGCTATATGATGAAATTAAAAAAGACTTGAGAAAAGTTAAATTGGAACACAAAAATATGAAGCTACAGGAGGGCTTATTGCTTAAGCGTAAAAAAAATTCTCTCACCTCTAAGCTGGATAAACTAGAGGAGGAGATAATGATCCTGGAAGAGAAGAAACTGGCCATAGAAAAAAAATGCCAGTCCATTTATGGAAAAGTTTCTAAATGACAGACGGTTTGAAAACAGCAGTGGCCGAAAATTCTGGGCAGGACTCCTTGCCAGCGGGGCAGGGGGAACCCTCTTGGAGTCAGGCAGGGCCGTCTTTAATATTGATTGGACCCTGGGCAAGAATTTACTTGGGCCCCCTGGATCCCACATCCTCCCCCCAACCCCCCGCACTTTGCTGTACTTGCTATACAGCAGCACTGACCTGTCACGTCCAGGGCCTCCAGGTGACGTCTCCTCTCTGTCATCATCTTCTCTGTAGATCTTCTCTCTCATCATCTTCTCCACTCGGTCTGGACAACTTCTCTCAGCCGCCTCATCTCTGCAGAGTGTGACACACAGACATCTTAGCTTCCTCACATTCTATCATTATCCCCCAACTGGAGTCCCTACAGTGTTATCCTGCTGCTTGATGTGCCCCCCTTCCCTCCCCCGAGGGGTGTAGCTATAGGGGGTGCAGAGGTAGCAGTCGCTACCGGGCCCAGGAACATGAAGGGGCCCAAAGACACTTGTGCCGCATAAGAAGACACACAAAGCACTGAGGGAAGGGGGGCCCAAGCTGAACTCTTGCACCGGAGCCCATGAGCCTTTAGTTACACCCCTGCCCCCCCCCCCCCCAATACCCCCAAATACTATCCTGAAGAAACATTACTGCCCCCATAGTAATAGTGCTCCTCATAGTCCCACTAATAGTAATTCCCTTCTAGAATGCCCTCATTAGTAACACTGCCCCAACCGTGATAATGCTCCTCAACAATGCCCCCATTATTAGAAGAGCCCTCCCATATTAATAATAACCTCACAGAGTCCCCAGTAGAAATAAGGCCATCTATTGCTGCCCCAGTGGTAATAAAGCTCCCTACAGACCCCTCAGTAGTAATAAGGCCCCCATAGTGCGCTTAGTAGAAAAAAGGCGGATCTATAAGACCCTCCTATAGAGCCCCCAGTAGTAATAAGACCACCTATAATGTCCCCTGGATCTGCAGTGCCCCCTGCAGTTATAATCCTCACTCCACCATACAGTCCCATGTAAATAACATCACCTCCTCCCCAGCCGCCTCCAACGCACAATCCCATGTAAACATCACCCCCTAAGGCTACTTTCACACTTGCGTTCGTGCGGATCTGTCCTGTACTTGTACAGGACGGATCCGCACTGATAATACAAACGAATGCATCCGTTCAGGACCGATTCGTTTGTATTAGATTTAATTTTCTAAGTGCCAATACGGATCCGTCCTGACTTACATTGAAAGTCAATGGGGGACGGATCCGTTTACAATTGCACCATTTTGTGTCAATGCAAAGGGATCCGTCCCCATTTACTTACATTGTAAGTCAGGACGGAGCCATTTGGCTCCGCAAGGCCATGCGGACACAAACGCTGCTTGTAGCATTTTGGGGTCCGCCTCCAAAATGGAATGGGGGCCGTACGGAGCCGAACGAATGCATTCTGAGGCTCAGGTGCTTTTAATCTGCAGAAGTCTGCATAGGGTTTAAAATTCCTACCAAATCTCAGTTGTTGTTCCTGAGAGGCTGTGAACAGGTGAGCTCTTTGCACCAGTTCACATGCGGTGCTGGACGGTGGCCGTCGCTGCTTTTGTGCCGTGCTGGTGGAGTAATGGGACCCAGGGCCTAGGTGGCTTTTCTGCACAGCGGGTGCTGTGTGGCTACTGGGTCCTATTGCCTGCTGGAGCGGTGTGGGGGCGCGATGGTCGCCGCACTGCGCCGCACCATAGTTAGAGTAGGTTCCCACTTGAAAGGAGGCGACCTTGTCGTGGTAAGTGGGCCTATGCTCTTTGATCAAACTGTATACTAATGCCTCCTAATAGTGCATAGCAAATTAATGATAATAGTGCTGTATAGCCATTTTTTATCTTGCTGAAATTTAAAACCGTTGTTGTATCAAAAGCATAGTAATGAGGATCAGAGGCGTACATAGAAATCACTGGGCCCCATAGCAAAAATCTGAATTGGGCCCCTTAACCCCGCCCACTACCCACCATGGCCCCTCCCACTTCCTGACCTGGCTCCTCCCATGCCACACCCCCATTAAATAAATTTATACATGACCTACAGTCCCCACTGATCCCTGCCTAGTCCAGCAGCCATCATGCAGGATCGGAACAGCCCTGCAATACTTCAGGAATATTGAAAGGGGGGTGATGGAGGGCTCCTGGATGAAACCTGACAGGGGGATCCACATCTACTAAAAAGTTTCCTCAGCGGTGCCTGGAGCTGACGTATAAATCACTCACTAGAGATTTCCCAGCACCCACACTTGTTACACTTGGCCCCCCAGCACTTACAGCCAAGTTCTCATTGCTTATTATGTGGGACAGCCAAAAAGCTCAGCCCCCATAAAAATGGGGTAGGAAGCTTGGCCAGCTGCTCCAACATATGGGAAGAAGACCACCCAAAGGGTCCTGATGACATCACCAGGCTCCAAGAGCCAATTCAATGTATTGTTAACTATTTAGTGGGCAGGCATCTATAGCTGCAGGGTGAAGGCATGTCCCCCCCAAAGGTGAGTCAGTGACCTGGACGTGTCTGCTGGGGAGATGTCACCTCCAGCTGGGGACACGGACCCTGCTGCATCGCCGAGGTGAGGACAGCAGTGGGGGGGGGAGTCAGAGGGCAGCAGGGGGAGAAGTAACATTGCCTACCTGGCACCCGATCACTCAGCCGGATGATCGCACAGAAGGGAGGACAGCGCAGAAGTTGCAGGGCAGCCGGCAGGTGACGGCCGACAGCGAAGTTCGAGCCGATTCTCCCGCCCGCCCCCTTACGCCACTGGCCAATCAGCAGCTGCCTCAACAGAGAGTTGCCTGTGCTGATTGGCCAGCGGCTCGAGCGCCACATGCAGGCTGGTTTGATCCTGATTTCGGGCCCGGCAGACGGTCCGGGTCAGGAGGAGGTCAGGTCACGTGACGTCTGAGACACTGAGGTCAGCGTCAGACAGAGGATCAGTCTCAGGTCAAGTAGGGGGGTCTGTGCGTCGAGGGCGATTGCGGAAGATTAGATAAGATGAGTTTACTTTAAATGACGTTGCTGCTGCTGGGGAGAAAAGCAGCCGCAGGCATAGCCATAGCCAGCTGCAGGTAATGAGTGGGCGGGGCCTTCTCTGCGCTACGGGCCCCCCAGTGCCGCGGGCCCCATAGCAGTGGCGTGGTCTGCCTCTATGGGCGGTACGCCACTGATGAGGATGTGCAATTTAGATTCTCTCTCACACATTGGATACATTATAAAAGATACTGTTGCTGCTTAGAAGGCCCTTCACATTAAATACCATATAACTAGAGATGAGCGAATTTTTGAAAAATTCGACCCGCCGGTTTGCAGAATTTTTGGGGAAAAATTTGGTTATATCCGAATATATTCGCGGCAAATTACGTTAGAAACCGTCTATTTCCTGGCTGCTGAGAGCCTTTATAGTGATGTAGAACACTGTGCCTTGTAGTAACATGCATAGGGAGTCTGCTTTGGTAGTGAAATAATACTGTGAGTCTGTATGATAGGCGTCACTCTTCGAATCACTGCACACTTCACTTATTTGGGCAGTCACGGGGCCAAAACTGACCAAATAACTCAAGTATGAACTCAGCCTTACAGGTCGATGTTAGCGCTAAGATGATGCGCACTCCTTTTACACCGTCGTCAGCTGATTCCACGTAGATATCAACAGAACCTGTTCTATTTAATGCTTATACAATTAGAGCCCTCCCCCTACCCCGACAGAGTGGACAGGGTGTAGCAGTAAGTTTTGCCCTTCCTCTGATCCGTCAGAACAATAACCCACAAAAAAAACGGATCCTGTCTGTGAATCATCCGCCTTCACTCACCCAGCATTTGGTCAGTAATCCATCAGTATTGCTAATGCCAAAAAAACAGGAGTGGATCCAAAAGAGAGATGACACGTGAATGAAATGATTGTATGTCTTCTGTGTTTTTTACCCACTCCTGCTTTTGGCTACCAAATCATAGGCTAATTCTGATGGGACCATACAGGCCTTACAGCTGCTACACAGAGAAGATCTGTTGAGCGTCTCATTTTTCCTTCCTTCTGACATATCACATGAAGGGTCAAATAAATGATGATGTCAGCCAAGCCAAAAAGGCTAAATAGTGGCCCAGTCATGTAGTGGGGAGGGTGGGAACAGCATGAGATGTCCACAGAGTGGCCCTATGACATAGTGGTGAGGTGAAAGCAGCATGAGGAGACCACACAGTAGCCCAATGACAGAGTCTATAGGTGGTGGCAGCATCAGGAGGCCACAGAGTTAATTGCACAAGAAATCAAAAGAAAAATTAATGACACAAACACCCTAAACTCTAAAGGAAACCTAACCAAAACAGAACTACTAGCCTTGAACAGTCTCAAAAACAATAATGACATAATCATATAATCATATGACCTGCAGACAAAGGTGGTGGAATAGTGATACAGGACACCAATGGTTATGAACAAGAAGCAGAAAAAATCCTAGGAGACCCCACCTACTATGGAAAAAAAAAACAACGACCCATTTCCAGAAATAACAAAAAAAGTGTATTACAGACCCCTCAGATAGGATTAGGCTGTGTCTTCGCCAAAATGCCATTAACCATTACCACACCACACTATTAAATAATGCAGCTGCACCTGCCAGGCTTGAGCAGGTATATGTGTGAATAGGGAAGATGCTGAGATCCTCACTGTGAGGTACAGCCGGATCTCAGCATCTTCCCTAATCCATATTCACACATATACCTGCTCAAGCCTGGCAGGCGCAGCTGCATTATTTAAAGGGATTCTGTCATCAGATTTAACCCCTCTAAACTAAACATATGCTCATGTCCAGACTAATAAGAAGAATCCTAAGCTGGCCTTATTAAACCTCACTGTGGCTCTAGTTGCACCAAAAAAAGGTTTTTATAACCTGGCAATCACTTACTTAAGGTGCCCAAGGGGAGGTCCGATAATACAGGGTGCCCGCCCGCACCCCTCGCCGCCTGGTACCCAGCGGCGCTGAGCTGTAGAAGGCGGCGCAGACAGGGAAGGCGGCACTGGGCACCGGATGGCGAGGGGTGCGGCCGGGCACCCTGTATTAACAGATACATATCCCTACCTTCTGTCTAATACACATACACACCCCACGATATGTACTTTCACCTTCTTGTGTTACAGACCCCTGTACAATTTAACAATCTTCTTTAATACACAGACATTCAGATTCATACATTTCCTACACTGGCACAAATGCGTTGCCAGTGACCAACTGTCTGTGCTCAGTCCTACGCGTAACCGTCGCAAGTGCATGAGGAGCTGCGGATGTGGCAGCAAGGTCCGAGAGGTATGTAAGGGTGGGAGATCCGGGAGGGGGGGGGCGGACCATAATTTTTTTTTGCTATGGGGCCCAGTCATTTCTAGCTACGCCCCTGTCAGTACATAAACAAAAAAGAAAAAAACTTCTTAACCCGAAAAGACCTTGCATCCCATATTTCTACCATCTGTCCAAAATCCATAAAAACACAACCCATCCCCCAGGACGCCCGATGGTATCAAACACAAAATGTGCAACCAGCAATTTATCACAATATCTGGATTTATTCCTACAACCATATGTCAAACAGTTACCCAGTTATTTACATGATTCAAGCCAACTGTAACGCGAATTACAAACAATAGAGTGGTTACCGAATTATGGTTTACTCACACTCGATGTTACTGCCCTTTACTCAAACATACAGCACAAAATAGGCATTCAATGTGTAAAAAACACTCTTGCAAAAGACAAGTCATTAAAACCACCTCAGATAGAATTTCTAGCAGAAAGCCTCCTGTACATATTAAAAAACAATTACTTCATATACAACAATAACACTTAGGGTACCATCAGCACTCCGTGACCGCGATGGGGACGCGGGTAGCACCGGCGTTGGCTAATATTTTTATGGGGGAATTTGAAGATACACATATGGGGACACCAGATATATAAAAACAATGTTGTATACTATAAAATAGTATAGCACCCCAAAAAGCCCTCAGAACATCAGTCTGCTTTTTTTTTTTTTTTTCTGTGTAATCTAATTGCAGTTTCCTGCCAGCGTGTGTCAGGCTCACAGCGTATACTGTGCCCACTTGCCCAGTGCCACCACTCATATCTAGTGTCACAGTAGCTTGCATAAAAAAAACAAAAAACTTTTTTAACTGTAATATAATAGCAGTCAGTTGCCTGCACGCGCGTGTGTGCTTCATGCCCTGCAAGTGCATAGGGTCACCAGCGCAATTCATATCTGGTGTCACAGTAGATTACATAAAAATAAAAATAAAATTTTGACTGTGAATAAATAGCAGTCAGTTGCCTGCACGTGTGTGTGTTTTGTGCCCTGTGAGTGCATAGTGTCACCAGCGCAACTCATATCTGGTGTCACAGTAGCTTGCATGCATAGTACAACTAAGCTAATCTAAAAAAAATGACAGGCAGAGGCAGGCCACCATGCAGGGGCCGTCGTGGTCGTGGTGCTGTGATTCACTTTGGCCCTAGAATAATGCCCAGTGTTCAGAGGCCACGTATCCTGAACTCGAAAAGTTCTGAGGACATAGTTGACTGGCTAACACAGGACACCCAATCTTCTACAGCTTCCGCTCGGAACCTTGACGCACCATCCTCTTCCAGCTAAGCTTCGGGCACCTCTCAAGTTACCACTCGCCCGCCTGCCGCTACCACCAACACTAGCACCACAGCTGCTTCACTTGATCTGTCAGAGGAGTTATTTACACATCAGTTGGAAGAAATGAGTGATGCGCAACCAATATTGCCAGAGGATGTAGATAACAAGGATTTGTGGTCGGGGCTATGTGTGAAAGAACCTACCCCTTGATGTACGCCTCAACAGAACTAGCGGCTTGAGTTGTGCCATAACCGCTTCCGTCGAGAGTACACCTGAAAGAGGCCAAAAACCCAGCATGAAAATACAAAGCGTGTTCATTGACGTATTACAACGCCAAACTCTGAAAGGCACAAGAAATCTTGCTAACGGGGTTCGGAACATAACGGCTGTAACAAGTCGAGCGCCACCTGCCCAACTTACGGATAATGTGTGCTGGCACCTGATTCCTGGAAGCGGCCGAGGCTGCCCCTATCCTGAACGAATGCCCTGACACCGTGAGGGGGTCCAAACCTAGATTGACCGCCAGTATACGCGCATGCGCTATGAATTGGGAGGTGGACAACGCTGCTGTCCCGAAGGGTAACAGTGGGGTGTTAGTGCCGCGACCGGCCAGTGCCCCTGACAACTCCTGCAGGACGTGGACCGGACCCCATTTAGACCACGGTACGGCCTGTCCAATGGTTACCCCAAACATGCGCTGCTGCCACCACGGGATACAAGTCCCTAGCCTCCGTTGACTGGAAATTCCCGTGGCCTCGCAAATCTCCTCCGGCCACGCCCCATTCAGCCAATGGGGGCCAAAAATAGCAGCGAAACCAGTGCTGACCCCGCTGCTGGAGAATATGACGGGGGAGTTGTGCGAGACCGCCGGGACAAACATGGACACGCCATTCCAATGACTCAAGATGTGGTCCCACATGCTCAAATCCGCTTGCGCTTGACTGTCCAGGAACACTGGACTATCCTGACAGGGGGCTGCTGAGAGGAGTGGTAACAATCTGGCTACGAAAAACCTACCCTGAGGAATGACGCGCATCGCAAAATTTACATGCCTAACAACGACTGCAGTTCCACCTTGGTGGTGACCCTACCAGTGACGAAACTGTGAATGACTGCCCGGACCCTAACCAACTTGTCTTCCGGCAACCTAGCTGACATGCTCTCTCTGTCCAACACGATGCCCAGGAAGGTGATGGTGGTCGCAGGACCATCCACTTTTTTGGGGGGAAACGAGGATCCCTAATTGAGCGAAGCATGCTAACAGGCTCTGGAGATCGCGCTGCGAGCCCTGTGGAGATTCGATCAGCAAAAATCGTCCAAGTAAAGTATAACATGTTCGCAACCAAAGCTGTTCTCGAGGATCCAATGCAAGGCTTTCGCCAGCTGATCGAAAATCCAAGGACTGCTACGGGATCCGAAAGTCAACTTTGTTGCGAAATAATAAAGGGAATTCCACTCGATCTCGTGCCACCGCCATGGTTCTGGCCTGATCGGAATCAACTGAAAGCGTCTGATATGTCCGCTTTGGACAGTATCGCCCCAGGGCCTGTGGCAAGGATGAGTGCAATAGCCTGATCGATGGAGGCGTACACCATGCTAACCTCCTCCGCTGGAACGAGCGAATTCAGACTGGGTGTAGTTAACCCATGGGGCGCTGACAGATCGAAAATCAACCTTTCTTTGCGGCTGAACTTTCCCGTGACTACCCCTATGGGGCTGACCCTCCAGCGTTCGAATGGGGATGACAAAAAGGGGCCGATGATGTATCCCTTGTCTAACTCCAACTGGAGGAGTCTATCTATGGACCCGGGTAACAGAGTGGCGGGTGAAGAAAGCCAGCGACCCTAGACTCCACCGACTCCAACCTGGATTGCACACCAGACACAGAGGAGGTGAGGCTATTCAGCATGACGTGGAGCTGCGTCAAGGAGGTCTGAACCGTGGCCATAGAGACCTCTCGCTGACTAGGTTCTGCAGGGGTGGACCCCAGTAGCCGATACAATTCCGCCTTCCGGGCAGCGGCCGGGAAAGGAATGCCTCTTTTGGTTAGTTCAGACATAAGTTTGGGCACAGTCCAATTGCGCAGAGACGGAATACTGCCGGATTCCGATGCCCTGGAACCCAAGTCTTCGCCAGAAGCATCCACGATATCTGACATGTGAGACATGACCAGACTGTAAAGTAAAGTAAAATGACGGACCGTCACTATCACTGTTTAGCAACAATTTGACTAACACCCGTGCCTTGACATCACCACCGCCACTGCAGAAACCGTCATGCAAAGGTAACTGACCCTGGTGACCACCTGACAGCTGAGGTACGGAGAAAGAGGAGACGTATGACAGTGGAAAATAAATTGGAGTCAAAGAAGGAGGACCTTACCGGAAACAGGACACGACGCTGATATGAGAAGAACACAAGGAATCAACCGTGGAAATAGACCTGTCCGCATGAATTAAGCAGAATAATTTTTTATTTTTTTTTCCTTTATTTTATTATTTTTTTAAACAGCGCTTGCGCCTGCGTTCAAGTGGCCCGAAGCTGGGCGACGAGACACGATTGTCAGATTGCCGGGGTTCTCACGGATTGGCTGAACGGCTGACGGGCCTATGCTAAAAATAAAAAACACAGCTATCTATGCAGCAAGCAAATTGCGACAAGTGTATGAAGACAGGCAAATGAGAAACCTGCCCATCTGAAACAGAACAATGAAATAAAATGCCATGCAACGTGAAGGGTCTGGCGTGCCCCTGCTAGCCTACGTCTAGGGGCGCCTGTTACTGGGGGTACTACCCCCAACAACTCATCACCATCACGGTGTATGGCATTAACCCCCTACCTAACTGATAGCACGGCGGCCCGTGCCAGACTTTGCCCCCCCACAAAGACACTGTCTGCCTGTACCCATTCAGTACAAGTTTTCCAGCAACCATCAATTCCCAGAGAAGTACTACTTGACCTGGAAAAGTAGTATTCGCGGAAAACCATAACCATGCCTCTGGTATAAGCCACATATGACCTGTCGCCATAGTACTACTGAAGACACCTCACCAAGCTCCCTGGATTTGCCAAATAGCTTCAGTGTCTCTAAGCTCAGGAGGCCACAGATGACGTCATTGTAACCTAGCATGTCACCAGAGCGAAGTATAAGGACACCGTGGAGTATGTGCCCAGCCGTAACAACCGCCCCCCCCCCTTTCCCACACCGGTTCCTTGAAAGATAACTCTATGCAGATGAATGAAACTTGACGAAAGAACATGAAGGAACGGAGTCCCGCTGACTCCTGCTAACTGCGTGCAAGTCACGTGGGAGCGGGGCGTGCTGCCAGACTGCCGTTCCGCTGTGGGGATGTCCCTCTCATACCTTAGAGGGACCGACCCCAACGACCGGACTAATGCTCCGATGCTGCGCTGAGGCAGCAGCTACTTAGCTGCACGAGGAGGAACAGGACGCCGGACTGCAGGAGGAAACGCCGACCGGAAGTGACGCTTTGTCGCCTAGGAGATGCTGACGCCGCCGGCTGTAACAGGAACACTGCTGCCGTCCTTCCCCTCTGGAGAAAGGTGCGTACCAGATATAGGGCAGGGCGCCCCTCCCACAAATGCAGGCCAATGAATCGGCCTTAATACATGTCTTAGGCTACTTTCACACTAGCGTTCGGAGCGGGTCCGTCTGATGTTTCATCAGACGGATCCGCTCCTATAATGCAGACGTTTGCATCCGTTCAGAACGGATCCGTCTGCATTATAACTTAGAAAAATTTCTAAGTCTGAAAGTAGCCTGAACGGATCCGTCCAGACTTTACATTGAAAGTCAATGGGGGCGGATCCGTTTGAAGATTGAGCCATATAGTGTCATCTTCAAACGGATCCGTCCCCATTGACTTACATTGTAAGTCTGGACGGATCCGCTCGCCTCCGCACGGCCAGGCGGACACCCGAACGCTGCAAGCAGCGTTCAGGTGTCCGCTCACTGAGAGGAGCGGAGGCTGAACGCTGGCAGACTGATGCATTCTCAGCGGATCCGCCTCCACTGAGAATGCATTAGGGCCAGGCGGATGCGTTCGGGACCGCTTGTGAGAGCCTTCAAACGGAGCTCACGATCGGACACCTGAACGCAGGTGTGAAAGTAGCCTTAGTCAGGCAGCATTACACACATGGACGTACGGTGTGATGATGATGATGATGTACCCACTGCTGCTTCCTTTGCTGAGTTGATGATTATGTGTCCGTGGATGTCACGTGGGTGCCCGCTCGAAGAGAAGAAGAACAGGGGGAAAGTTCAGATGGGGAGACAGAGAGGAGGAGGAGACGAGTTGGAAGCAAGGGGAGGTCGTCGCAAGGAGCTAGTGGCACAGTCAGACAGCATGCATCGGCACCCGGGATCAGCCAGACAGCACGCCAATCGACGCATGCTGTTGCCACCACCAGAATGATGTCATTGCAGAGATCAGCAGTGTGGCATTTTTTTGTGTGTGTCTGCCTCTGACACCAGCGATGCCATTTGCAACCTGTGCCAAAAGAAACTGAGTCGTGGGAAGTCCAACATCTACCTAGGTACAACTGCTTTGCGAATGATCTCAAATCACAAATGCCTATGGGATCAACACATGAGTACAAGCAGCACACAAACTCAAAGCCGCCATCCTCCTCCTGGTCCAGCATCTTCAGCCATGTCAACCACTGCTGTCCTCCTTGCCCCCTCTCAACCATCCGCCACTCCGCCTCTCACCTTCAGCAGTTCCTGCTCATCTGCCCACAGTCAGGTGTCTGTCAAGGACATGTTTGAGCGTAAGAAGGCAATGTCACAAAGTCACCCCCTTGCCCGGCGTCTGACAGCTGGCTTGTCGGAACTCTTAGCCCGCCAGCTTTTACCATACAAGCTGGTGGAGTCTGAGGCCTTCCAAAAATTTGTAGCTATTGGGACACCGCAGTGGAAGGTACCCGGCCGAAATTTCTTTGCACAAAAGGCAATCCCCAACCTGTACTCGATTGTGCAAAAGGAAGTGATGGCATGTCTGGCACACAGTGTTGGGGCAAGGGTCCATCTGACCACTGATATCTGGTCTGCAAAGCACGGTCAGGGCAGGTATATCACCTACACTGCGCATTGGGTAAACCTGCTGACGGCTGTCAAGCATGTAATGCGTGGCTCTGCAGAAGAGCTGGTGACACCGCCATGACTTGCAGGCAGGCCTGCTGCCACCTCCTCTACTCCTCCTACTCCATCCTCTTCTCTAACCTCCTCGGCTGAGTCCTCTTCTGCTGCTGCGTCTTGCTCCACATCAACTGCACCCCCCCAGCTCCCCAGGGGCTATTCCACATCCCGATTACGACAGTGTCACGCCGTCTTGGGGTTGACTTGCCTGAAAGCAGAGAGTCACACCGGACCAGCACTCCTGTCCGCCCTGAACGCACAGGTGGATCAGTGGCTGACTCCGCACCAACTGTAGATCGGCAAAGTGGTGTGTGACAATGGAAGCAATTTGTTGGCGGCATTGAATTTGGGCAAGTTGACACGTGCCGTGCATGGCACATGTTATTGTACAACGCTTTGTGCATAAGTACCCAGGCTTACAGGACGTCCTCAAGCAGGCCAGGAAGGTGTGTGGCCATTTCAGGCGTTCCTACACGGCCATGGCGCACTTTTCAGATATCCAGCGGCGAAACAACATGCCAGTGAGGCGCTTGATTTGGGACAGCCCGACACGTAGGAATTCAACACTCCTAATGTTTGACCGCCTGCTCCAACAAGAAAAAGCTGTCAGCAAGTATTTGTGTGACAGGGTGCTAGGACAGCCTCTGCGCAGCTGGGAATTTTTTTGCCACGTTACTGGACGCTCATGCGCAATGCCTGCAGGCTCATGCGTCCTTTGTGAAGAGTGCTGGATCAGGCCGTAGATGAGCGTGAAGAGGAAGAGGAAGAGTTGTGGTCACCATCACCACTAGAAACAGCCTTATCAGAATCGCTTGCTGGACCTGCGGCAATGCTGGAAGAGGAGTGGGAGGAAGAGGAGTCAGAGGAGGAATGTGGCTTTGAGGAGGAGTAGGAAGACCAACCACAGCAGGCATCCCAGGGTGCTCGTTGTCACCTATCTGGTACCCGTGGTGTTGGAGGGGGGAAGAGCAGACTTTCAGTGAGATCACTGAGGACGAGGAACGGGACATGAGTAGCTCGGAATCCAACCTTGTGCAAATGGGGTCTTTCATGCTGTCGTGCCTGTTGAGGGACCCTCGTATAAAAAGGCTGAAGGAGAATGACCTGTACTGGGTGGCCACGCTACTAGACCCCCGGTATAAGCAGAAAGTGCATGAAATGTTACCGAATTACCGCAAGTCGGAAAGGATGCAGCAGTTCCAAAATAAATTAAAAAGTATGCTTTACACAGCGTATAAGGGTGATGTCGCAGCACAACGGGAATCTAACAGGGGAAGAGGTGAAAGTAATGCTCCTACCACGACCACGCCGGCAAGGACAGGACGTTTTACAGACGTGATGTTGATGGAGGACATGCGGAGCTTTTTAAGTCCTACGCATCGCCACAGCCCTTCGGGGTCCACCCTCAGAGAACGACTCGACCGACAGGTAGCAGACTACCTCGCCTTAACTGCAGATATCGACACTCTGAGGAGCGATGAACCCCTTGACTACTGGGTGTGCAGGCTTGACCTGTGGCCTGAGCTATCCCAATTTGCGATAGAACTTCTGCCATGCCCCGCTTCAAGTGTCCTGTCAGAAAGGACTTTCAGTGCAGCAGGAGGTATTGTCACTGAGAAGAGAAGTCACCTAGGTCAAAAAAGTCTAGATTACCTCACCTTTATTAAGATGAATGAGGCATGGATCCCGAAGGGACTGACAGTGGGCGATACATTTGACTAATAAAGGCCTGGTGATGAGATGAGCTGCCTTGGGCTAAAAATGGTCCACACGCTGCTGCATTTTATCTCTGCATGCCGGATGACTTGTGTGACTTATCTGCCACCAAGTAGGGTTCAAGCCAAAATGTTTTAGTGCACTTTCTGCCTGGAAAACATCAATTTTTCTGGCCGCTGCTACAGCAGTGGCTGCAACAATACCAAATTTTTCAGGCATGTGTACATGCCTAATTTTTCTGGCCTCTGGTGCTGCACTGTGGCCACAAAAAAAAAAAAAAAGGCACATACATGTGTCAATTCCCCTTTGTGATCGTTACCTTGTTGTGGTGAAGGGGCTTGAGTATCACAATGAAGCGACCACCTCCATGAGTGTGTTGGCAATGGCAATGTTGGCACACCCCAGATCATAAGGTCGTTGCTTCATTGTGAACAGACCGAAAGCTATCGACTGGATAATTTTGCATAGAAAAAACATTAATTTTCTTTTATGATCATCTAAGGTGATCATTAAAGCCTACTAGGGCCCACAAATGGGCCCACACTGCAGAATCATTATTTTCTGGGTCACTTAACTGTCACTGAACTACCTCAGCATGACCATAGGCTTTGAAACACCCCCATCGCCTGCAGTCTCCCAAACGTGCGCACGAGCACAGTCATCACTACACCAAGATTGACGCATAGAGGAATAAAATTTATGTCATGAGTGTGTCAACTATTGACAACTCTTTGCGGTTGTCTAAAATCTATTCCATACACGTCCCCTGATAGGGGACGTAACAGGGATTAAACTGATAGGAATAGTACTACTTAACACACCACTCATATCTGGTAGCACAGTAGATTGCACGGCGCACGCGCAGTGCCCCAAATTGGTACTAGGAGGATCAACCAAGCATCTTTTTCCAACTCCCGGTTCCTAAAATCTATTTCATACACCGGCCCCTGATAGGGGACGTAACAGGGATTAAACTGATAGGAATAGTACTACTTAACACACCTAATTATTATTATAATAATAATAATAATAATAGGGGACGTAACAGGGATTAAACTTATAGGAATAGTACTACTTAACACACCACTCATATCTGGTGACACAGTACATTACACGGCGCACGTGCAGTGCCCCAAATTGGAAGTAAGAGGACCGACCAAGCATCTTTTTCAATCTCCCGGTTCCTAAAATCTATTCCATACACGTCCCCTGATAGGGGACGTAACAGGGATTAAACTGATAGAAATAGTACTACTTAAACACACCACTCATATCTGGTGGCACAGTACATTGCAAGGCGTACGCGCAGTGCCCCAAATTGGAAGTAAGAGGACCGACCAAGCATTTTTTTTCCATCTCCCGGTTCTTAAAATCTATTCCATACACCGGCCCCTGATAGGGGACAAAACAGAGATTAAACTGTTAAGAACAGATTTTTTTTTATAAAAAAAAAAGAGGACAGCCTCTGCGGAGCTGGGTATATTTTGGCCGCGTTACTGAACGCTCATGCACAATGGCTGTAGGCTCATGTGTCCTTTTACGGAGGTGACAAACCTGGTCAGTCAAACCCAAGGCAACATCATCGACCTCATCCCATATGCGTTTTTTCTGGAGCGTGCCCTGCGAAGAGTGCTGGATCAGGCCGTAGATGAGCATGAAGAGGAAGAGTTGTGGTCACCATCACCACCAGAAGCAGCCTTGTCGTCGTCGATTGCTGGACCTGCGGCAACACAGAGAGAGGAGTCTGAAGAAGAGGAGTCAGAGGAGGAAGGTGGCTTTGAGGAGGTGGAAGACCAACCACAGCAGGCGTCCCAGGGGGCTTGTTGTCACCTTTCGGGGACCCTTGGTGTTGTACGTGGCTGGGTGGAGGAAGAGACCTTCAATGACGTCAGTGAGGACAAGGAACGGGACATGGCTAGCTTGGTATCCAACCTTGTTCAAATGGGGAGTTTGCGGTTGTGCAAATGGACTGTTTGCGGTTGTTTGCGGTGCGTTAAACGGGGAGTTTGGTCTGTCACTGTGAAGCGGGCGTAACCCTTACACTACCTGATCGATACAACATCATACCTGATGTTTTAAAGAACGTTATTCCAAACAATTTAGGAATGTTAGGTGATTTATGCCCTTTGTGGATTAAAACCTGTCAACTATGTAATTTTCCATGGGAGTTTTGCCATGGATCCCCCTCCGGCATGCCACAGTCCAGGTGTTAGTCCCCTTGAAACAACTTTTCCATCACTATTGTGGCCAGAAAGAGTCCCTGTGGGTTTTAAAATTCGCCTGCCTATTGAAGTCTATGACGGTTTGCCCGGTTCGCCCGTTCGCAAACATTTGCGAAAATTCGCATTCGCCGTTCGCGAATGGAAAATTTTATGTTCGCGACATCTCTAATCAGCACTTGATTTCTGTAACAGCCTCAACTTCACAGACTGGAATATCACCTTCACACCTAAATTTAGTAGAAAATCAATAGAATGTCTAGACATCATCGTAACCAATCAAGACAACAAAATTATCACAAAAACCTTCTTTAAGACCTGTGGCAATGTGAACATTGAGGTGGTGTTTCCCCAGGTTCCAGTCCGGGACTTAGGACATGTTCATGTCCAGGCATCCTATTTAATCCTGCTACTGGATCTTGGGTGTGTCTCACTCTGGAGAGTGTGCAGACAGAGGCCTGGTGAGGCTCTGTCAGTGTGGTCTCAGCTAGGCAAGGCTGAGGGGACACGAGGCTAGGCAATAGCCTGGACTTTGGGGGACTTGCACACAGAAGGCTGGAGTGGCTCTGTGTGGTCTGAGCCGGGAGGGCTGAGAGACCACTAACCTCCAAGAGACACTGGTGTGGGTGCAGCCTGGAGGCTGCTGGAGGTTGGGCTGGGAAAGCCGCATCTCATCACGGGTGTGAACTGTGTTACGCTTTAGGTGAGTCAGGGAAACCTGTGTGTTTAGATAGGGCCCAGACGGGCAAGGTACTTTATTTTGGCTTTGTGTGTTTTTCTTTACGCCGTGTGCCACAATAAAGCACAGTTTGGCCCCTAAATCCTGGTGTCTGTGAAGAAGTGTGTGATTGCAACCCCCCGGAAAAGAGCTAATCCCCCACAATTGGTGGAGGATGCGGGCAAGTTGTCCATGAGAGAAGGGCAACGGTCGGTTGCTAGGGGCAACGACGAGAAAGGGCAGGTGCTGCTGAATCCTGCTGGGCTGGAGTTAAAGGGCCGGAAGCCTGTTTGTTCGGTGGAGCAGGTGCTGCTCATGCTTTTCTGGACTATTTTGCTGTAGAGCAAGTAAAACTGCTGGAGTTAAAGGGCCAGTAGCCCACCAAAAGTGGACTTGTGGCTGAAAGTTTTTCCTGCTACGAGACTGTTTGTTGCCATGGGTCTCAGGGAAGAATACGTCAGACGGACGTGGGAAATTAAACGGCAGGAAAAACTGGTAAAACAGATGGGTTGTACCCCACGTGAGTTGGCGAAATTTGATGCTGAGCGAGTGGCTCTGGAGGCGCAGCTGCAGCTAGCCCTGAATAGAGGGTCCTCAACGCTGTATGGACCCTGCACAAAGTTCCCAGAGGTCGGCAGTGTGCTGGGAACGCCGGAGAAAAAGCAAAGATATGCCGTTGCCAAGGGCAACCGTCGGGAAGAAAATGACGTGGAGAGTGGTGCAGCTCTCAGGAGATCCTATGTTTCCTGCACGTGTGCGCAAAGTCCTAAAGGGTGCGGATGGAGTGACTGTCTGGATAAAGGCTGGAGTCAAGGCCAAGGCGTATCCCGTGGCAACTACTGTATTAAGGAGAAGGGTGATGACCGTGCTGGAGATTTTCCTGGACTCCCCTCATCTCCCGTGAGTGCCGAATCCGTGACGACAATCGGTAAGATCGTTCCGATTATCCCGTGTGTAACAGACCCAGTGACATTGAGCAGGCGGCAGTTGCTACCCGCTGGGCCGGTGGGTGATATGTCACCGAGGCTAGAAACTGTCTCAAAAGTGTGTGACCATATGAAAAGTAATATAATGCTAAGTGTACGGGACAGTCATGCAGTTAATAAGAATTGTCCGATGATTCTCACTGAGTGTGAGACTACCGTGAGAACTGGGACTTATGGACTTGCTGGTAGAACTACGCTCATGCATGAGGGACTGTTGGGCCATGATTTCCCGTTGTTCCGTGACTTGTGGGGAAGTGGAAACACTCCTGCAGAACTGGTACCTAATCCTTTAAGTGAAGTGACCATTAGAGACAATGGTGCGGATAAGGTGCAAGGTGATTGTGCCAGGTTGGCGGAAATGCATAATGAAAGTGGGATGTCATGTGAAATATCTGATGTTGATAACATGCCTTTTCCGTTGCAGGCTGTGGTCAGGGGAAAAGCGCCCCCTGGTGGTAAAAATGTAAATGATGATGAAGCTTTATTTTCTTCATCTGCTATTTTTCATGAAGAACTTTATGACATGATCAGGAGGTTTGAAGAATTGCATATAAGTAATGTGAACCAGGCACCTGAAAGAGAGCCTGAGCAAGTGCAGGTGGTTCTCACTGAGGGGAAGTCTCCAGTAAGAACTGGGTCTTGTGGACCTGATGTTACAAATATGTTCTTATATGATGTGATGTTGGGTTGTGATAACATTTCGTTGTTATGGGGCAAGGTAGACACTTCTGCAGATAGTGACGAAACTCCTGCAGAACCTGTACTTGCCCGTGTAAATGAAGGTCTAAGGGAGCTGCACATTAACTGCCATGGGGAAAGAATATTGCCTATTGAAAACAATGGTGCTGATAAGAAACATGTGAATGATGCAGAAGTGCAGATAAATGTTGTGAGCACCGAGTGGAGCAATCCTACTCTGGTAAACGTGCAAGAAAGGGTAGCAGTCCTAGAGGGAGTATCACACGTACCAGAGGTGGACATGCAGTCTCCACAGTGTTTTATGGTCAATAAAGTAATGTCCAAGGTAGGGATTAACTTGGCAGTGCCTCTAGAAGTCAGTGTTAATAATGACACCAGTGACATAGGCGATATATGCGCTGTGACCATTAGCAACTCCGAGAAGGAAGCTACCAAGTCAAGGTATTGCAAAATTCAGGTGGTCACTAGTAGAGACCAGACGACAGTTATACATGACGTGACGAGAGCTGAGTGGGGAGATGGCAGCCTAGTGTCTGAGACCCATACCCAGGCAGGGGTAGATGACCTGACACGTCAGTACAGCTGCAATCCTGAATATTTTTCTCTCTCCACACAGTCCCTAGATATGATAGAGAAGGGACTAGATGTCTTCACAGAGTCACCGAAGAAGACTGCAGTAGATACAAACAAAGTGCTTAAAGAGACCCTGTGTGAAACCCCCACAGGGGGTAATGGTGATATTCCTACTTCGGCTGCAGCAGAGCCAAGTGAAGAGCATCTGGAACAGGAGACCCTCTCCTCGGCTCGATCCCTTGAAGAAGCGCTTGAGGAGCGAGATGAATGTGAGAGGCTGAACAGACAACTCAGAGCAGGGATGGAAGATCTCATGAGCTCAAAGGATGATGTCAGGAAGAACGTCTATGAGTTGAAGAAGTCTAAGCCAGAGCCTGTTAAGAATTGGTCTGGAGATGGTGGCGCCGTGGTGCCGACCGAGGCGGAGAAGACGGAAGATCTTTCTGCTCACCCAGCTGATGTGAATGCAGAGGCCAAGAGACTCGTGGCAATAAGTAGCCAGGACCTGGTCATGAAAGATGTTCCCTCTGCCGTCAGTGCCTTACAGAAAGCCAGTGGTCTGCTGGAGAAGGCAACGGAAGGAAACGAGTCTCGTGAAGATCCTGATGTCCCCAGTGCCTCCAACCTTGATGAGAAGGAGGAGGAGGAGTTAGGAAGGCAAGGATATGAGGCCAAGTCCGTGAAGGATAAAAAGGATAATAAAGTAAGTGGAGACTCCAAAGAAATAGAGGCCAAAGAAGCTAAGGCAGAGGTCTTGAAATGGGAGAAATCCTTGGATGTTCCAGAGATCAAGGGTAAAGCCGAAGTGGGGAGAGGCAGTGAAGAGGCAGAAGACCCTGAAACTGAGGCACCATCTGAGAAAACCACTGCTGGAAAAGAAGCGAGCGGGGGCAAGCCAGCTCTGCTGACGGAGCTTCGCAAAGACAAGAAGAAAAGGCCTGAGCATCTGCAAGAGCCAGCGAAGTCAAGCAGAGAGTCTGTCGTTTGCATAGAAATATATTCTGAAGGGAGTTCCAGAAGCCGAGATCGAAATTCTAAGAGTAAAGGAAAAAGAAATGTACGATCTGCTGTTAAAATAAAGAGACAAAAAGAGGCGAGTCATAAGAAGCGTGCTCGGCTGAAGCAGCTGTGTGAGTCAAAGAGAGAGAAAGATAAAAAAATAGAAAGAGAGGGTCTGCCTGTCACATGGACATGGGAACATTGTAGGCAATGTCTCTTGGGCAAGATGTCAGTGGGGGTAACAAACCAAGCATTGATGGCATGGGTCTGGCAAAATAAAGGGAAGCCTCTGACGCTGACCACATCTTCCAGGGGGAAGGTTGAGCCAGGCGATGGCAAGGAAATGTGGATGCCCTGTCATGAGCATCCAGTTAGTACATGTGTTCACCCCCACAGGTTTGAACAGAGGGGGGGGATATGTGGCAATGTGAACATTGAGGTGGTGTTTCCCCAGGTTCCAGTCCGGGACTTAGGACATGTTCATGTCCAGGGATCCTATTTAATCCTGCTACTGGATCTTGGGTGTGTCTCACTCTGGAGAGTGTGCAGACAGAGGCCTGGTGAGGCTCTGTCAGTGTGGTCTCAGCTAGGCAAGGCTGAGGGGACACGAGGCTAGGCAATAGCCTGGACTTTGGGGGACTTGCACACAGAAGGCTGGAGTGGCTCTGTGTGGTCTGAGCCGGGAGGGCTGAGAGACCACTAACCTCCAAGAGACACTGGTGTGGGTGCAGCCTGGAGGCTGCTGGAGGTTGGGCTGGGAAAGCCGCATCTCATCACGGGTGTGAACTGTGTTACGCTTTAGGTGAGTCAGGGAAACCTGTGTGTTTAGATAGGGCCCAGACGGGCAAGGTATTTTATTTTGGCTTTGTGTGTTTTTCTTTATGCCGTGTGCCACAATAAAGCACAGTTTGGCCCCTAAATCCTGGTGTCTGTGAAGAAGTGTGTGATTGCAACCCCCCGGAAAAGAGCTAATCCCCCACAGACCGTAGACACGAACAGCTATATCCAATATTTGAATTTTATCACAAGAAATGGCTTTGGAATATTCCATATAGCCAATATAAACGTATAAGAAGCAACTGCACCAATGATACAGATTTCACTGCACAATCAAAACTACTAGAAAAAAGATTCAAACAGAAACAATATCCCGAAAAAATTATATCCGATGCATACAAAAGAAGCCACAAATTAACACAATCTAAATGCCTACAATCAAGTATGAAAGAACCTGCTCCCTTGGAAACCATTCATTTTGTCACGCAGTACAGTACGTCTAATTCTGTCCTTCTACAAATCCTACAGAAACACTGGCATATCTTACTACAAGACCCATACCTCAAAAAATATCTACGAAACAGATCGAAAATCATATACAGACTAGCCCCCACAATCCGAAACCTACTAGGACCAAGCAAACCAAAACACCATCTGAAAAGAACCCCCCCAAAAAAAACTGACATTAAACAATGCCCCTAAAATACTAAAAAATCGGGCAGTTATGAATGCAACACCCAACGCTGCCTCTGTTGTAAGACCATCACATACAAAAAAACATGAGTTTTCTCAAACACCAACAAGACCTCCTTAAGCATCAAACATCACCTAACCTGTCAATCATCATATGTAATCTATATGATTGAATGCCAGTGCGGACTGCAATATGTAGGATGCACCACCCAACCATTACACTGCTGTCTAAATCAGTACCGTCACAATATACAGAAACTGTACACCAAACACAGTCTATCTAGACACTGCATGAGTACCCCTGAAAAAGAAAAAACACCAGATACATATCACCCCAATAGACTTCATACCACCTAATCCCTATAATAGATTCAAACTCTTCCAAAACAGAGAAGTGTATTGGATCTATCAATTGAGTACCCTCACTCCAAATGGCCTGAATTAAATACATGAAATGATATTATAAATGCAACAATAAATATAAATACCCCCCAAAAAAACATTAACCACATCCCAAGCATACCTATGATTTAGGTACCTAGAATAGGTCCTGGGGGACAAGATCCAGTGCCCCAGCGCAGATCTACTACAGCACAGCAACAGTGGCCCGCTCTCTACCTAACACGCCACTCGAGAATCGTGATTTGAGCAATATGAGCACATGATTGGGAACATATCCTTAGAACCATTCCCCACAGAAGCAGAATAACACCCACTCATGTGGCGCCACCCTGCACCCCCAGAGGAAGAGACATGCATCCAGACAGATGGACTGCACATTGTGATCTACATTGTTGTATTTTAAATCTATTTTAAATCTATATATGTAACCAATTTTCTGTATATGCTATATATGTTTATCTATCCACCTAGCCCCGCCCCTTCCCGCAATCCCCGCCCTAGACAGTACGCCTGCTACTGCCCACCGCACCAAGGGACCGAGCACATCAAAGCCAGCTCCAAGGAGTTCCCTGGCGTGGCAGTTCTTCAGACAATGTGATGACAACAAGACACGAGTGGGTTGCACGCTGTGTAATCAGAACCTAAAGCGAGGCATAAACGTTCTAAACCTGAGCACAACCTGCATTACCAGGCATCTACATAAGTGCAAAGCACGAGCTGCAGTGGAGTATGTCATGAATGTATCTGTACGCAGACGGATACCACACGTGACAAGGGTTGGTTAACCCTTTATGAATACAATTTGGTATACTGCCACGACGTGTTTTAACGGCACACGAACCGACTACCGGTCACTCACCCTCACGCAGAGCAGAGAATGAACCAGCTACCACATGCTGACCGATCACAATCGTTCAGCCAAGCAACAATCAAAATGTCCTTTCTCACACAAAATGGTATAGTTACTCTCTTCAGAGACAGGATTCGTTAATTCCTTTTCTTAGAACACGGAAGACTTAGCAAATTAGATTTTTTAATCTTTTAATAAAAGGTGAAAGGAAAAACAGTGCATATTTACATTTACAGAAAAATTACTATTCTAGATAATAATAATTCAAGGTAATAGTAATTCACGACAGTTAAAATAAAAGGGATAATGGATGAAAAGTATACTTAAGTTCCTCTGTTTCTGTCCTTGAAGCCGTTGTGAAATCCGATTGGTATAATATCAGTGGACCCTGAGCACTGACATTCAGAATGCGATACAAATCCAGGTGTTAAGGCAAGGCAAGGTGTTAGTCCCCTTGAAACAACTTTTCCATCACTATTGTGGCCAGAAAGAGTCCCTGTGGGTTTTAAGAACATACTGTTTGATATCTCCATGATCGCACTGGTACACGGAGGTTGAATCCGGCCTTAGCCAGTGCAGAATATGTCTACGACCAGAGATATAAAAAATTACTATGCTTGAGTCCCTCAAAGGTCCAATAGGTCGTTTTCCCATCTCTCTCTAGTCCCCTGCTGGGACTGTAGTCAGAATGTCTGGCTATTTTACGATGAGCCTTGTCAGGGGTGTTTTTGAAGCTCCCATCCTTATCTTTATGACTGTGAAGTGTCATTTTCAATTGCTAGGACACAGCCCCAAGAAAGGGAATATTTCTCTTTTAAAGCAGAATAAAGAGGGCCTCTAGGCATGTGAGTATGTGTGTATTTAAAAAGGGGACTCTACTTGGGGTACCCTCGTCTCAGAGTAGACATCTCAAAAACCAAGAAAGGTCTCTGGCTCCTCCTGCTTCCTCTTCTGCTGCAGTCTCGGCCTTTTCATCCCCGTCTGGAGTGACAGTGTCACCCGCTACCCCACAAACAGAGGATGTGGCAGCAACGCCACCACCTCGGTCACCAAGCATCTTCACAATGTCCCATGGAAGCGTTCAGCTGTCTATCTCCCAAACACTGGAGCGAAAGAGGAAGTACCCCCTACCCACCCGCGATCCCTGGCCCTGAATGCCAGCATTTCTAAATTCCTGGCCTCTGAAATGCTGTCATTCCGTCTGGTGGACATGGACAGTTTTAAGAATCTGGTGTCAGTGGCTGTCCCACAGTACATTGTGCCCAGCCGCCACTACTTCTGGTGAGCCATCCCTTCCCTGCACAACCAAGTGGGGAAAAAAATCAGGTGTGCACTGCGCAACGCCATCTGTGGCAAGGTCCACATAACTACGGATACAAGGACAAGTAAGCACGGTCAGGGACATTATATCTCCCTAACAGCACACTGGGTAAATGCAGTGGCGGCTGGGCCTGAGGCGGATAGCAGTTTGGCGCATGTCCTTTCACTACCGAGGATTGCAGGGCGCTTTTCTTGCCTCCTGATGCTTTCTCCTCCTACTCCGCTTCCTCATCCTCGACCGCCTCCTCATCCGGTCAGCGTAACACCTTCACCACCAACTTCAGTGCAGCCAGGGGTAAACGACAGCAGGCAGTTTTGAAACTTATCTGTTTGGGGGACAAACCCCACAACGCGCAGGAGCTGTGGACAGGCATGGAACAAAAGACCGATGAGTGGTTGGTGCCAGTGAACCTCAATCCTGGCCTGGTGGCTTGCGATAATTGACAAAATCTTGTAGCAGCTCTGGGCTTAGCCGGTTTGACGCACATCCCTTGCCTGGCGCATGTGCTGAATTTAATTTAATAACTTGTCCCACATTTCCGCACGACCAGATTTCAGCCATTAACCTCCCTTGGATGTGGTATCCCTTTCTCACGCTACCTCTCCGGCATGGAACCCTGATTCCCCGTTACCTGTGATCACCATGGTAGGCGCATAAAAGAACATCGAAAGTTGATAGAGAAAATATCCAATTAGATCATGGACGTCACGGGGACGTGTGACATGGTGGAGCAGTATGTGTGCACACGCCTACACGTACTGACTGATGGGTCATCCCCCTTCAACTTCTGGGTCTCCAAATTGGGCACATGGCCTGAGCTTGCCCTTTACACCTTGGAGGTGCTGTCCTGCCCTCCAGCCAGTGTATTGTCAGTGTATAGACATATGTTTAGCACAGCAGGAGGGGGTTATCACAGACAAGCGCAGTCGCCTGTCCAGACCCAATGTGGACAAGTTCACGTTCATTAAAATGAACCAGGCAGGGATCCCACAGGACATGCCCGTACCTTGTGCAGAATAGACATGTATACCTGCCTCACCCAGCCATTGTTGTACTCCAGTGCACTTTCTCTTTGTTTTGTTTTTTTATATTTCTCAATGTTTTGGGGTCTACCCAAATTTAAACAAAAAAAATAAAAATAAAAAACAAAAACCAGTGTTGGCTACCTCCTCCTCCACCGTCGCTTCCACCTACACCGCCACATCCACCGCCTCCTCAACCTCCTTCTCCATATGGACCTCCTCCTACTGTTATGGACTATTGATACAAAATGGATACTTGCTTGTTGAGGACTATGTTTAGCTAAGATGGCGGCCAGGCATTCAGCCAACACCTATAAACTAGAATCTTACTTTGTGTTTTATCATGTGTTTCTTTGTGGTTTCCGTTCAGCTCAAGCAAGCAGTTACAAAGAAAGAAGAAGTAACGGTTTCTCCCACGAGCAAGGGGGGAGGGGGGAGGAATTTACTCTGGCCGTCAAGGTTACAGAAAAGTATAGTGTTCGTAGCCAATAGAAAAGATATACTCTATCTTTCACCCCCCCTCCCACTTCTTCATGTCATAAAACCTATGCTGTTTTCAGAAATAAACTAGAGATACTGATTTAACTCCTAGCTGTGAGTTGTCTCAGATTTGATCTCTCCGTGCACGTACATTAATTAATTTGGAGCAGTACATCAACCGAACTGGCAGCTTGGCCAGAACCAGAACAATTTTGGCACCCATCGTGGGGCTCGAGGATTGGACCCTCTGTTCCCGTACCCCCAGAGACCAGACGAGGAGAGGCGCACTAACGGACACCGGGATCGCAACCCGTGATATGAGGTAAGAAAATTGAGTCATCTTGCCCATAAAGTGTCCCCTGGTGTAGCCTCTTGGTGTTCGTCTGAGGGAGGGGTGCGGAAGCAGTCTGGGACGTCCTCGAAGGCATGAAAGTAAGAACCCCATATGTTTTTTAAAGTCTTGATGTACTGTGTTGTGCCTATAAGTTGTGAAGACCCTGTTGACAAGTATCACTGACTGAGACACGGAGTTCTCCTGTGTGCCTGTATCGGAGTTCAGCCCGGTGTCTGACTCGAATCTCCATAAAGGGGACGATCACAGATGGGTGGAGAGCGGTTCGCGGTAGCCCAGAGTGTGCTGACCGGGACTCAAAGGTCTTCACGTCCAGTGATTACTCTATACAGAGGTCTTTAGGCGGCTTCAGTAGGTACGAGAGATAATGGGAAATGAGGAAAGTGTCCCGAAGGGCTACTGTTTACCTGAACAGTACGTGGCGGACAGGAGAGGCAAACGTTTCATAAAAGGATTAACTAAGTTGGAGAAGAGTTATAGTGTCTGTAAAGGAGGCATCCTTTGTAGTGCCACCTGGCAAGTGTTGTTAAACGAGAAGAGGGGGAAGTTAGAAGATGATAAATTGACAGACATGGTCCGTGTGTGGTTGGACTGTAGTAAAGAATTTGAACAGACCGGGGGGGAACTAAATTTTGATGAGAAAAGACAGAGATATTTCTGTAAGCCTGGTGTTGCATTGATACATGACTTGCCACCACCTTATAATGGCGCCGGGAAGAAAGCAGGTGGGTGGACCTGCAAAACATGTGGTCAACAGAATCCCTCCTCCCGTGATACGTGCCTTCCCTGTGGGGTTCCCCACCCACAAAACCACACCTTGGTAACTACTCCCCAGCACGTCCCATCACTTCCCATCTTGTCCCCAGGCAACGCCCATGAACGGACCTTTAATATCATTCGGTCCGGACCCCCCCGTCACTCCTATGTCACCCTTGCCCCTTCCTACTACCTTGTACCCCATGGTTAACCCGGACGGTACATTCATGCTACCACACTCATCTGCCACCCTTACTCCTATAATGGTAGGAGGGCAACCTGATGAAGCAGAACAGGGGGATGCAGACGGTGCTGCAGAATCCACAATGGGCATACAAAATGCACTGGGTAATATGCAGACTCCTTCGCGGGGTACCCCGACAGACTACGGTGATCCGCCAACTTTATCCCTGGCACCACAGTGGACTGTGCCCATGGTCGTGCGCCCATCACGACGCTCACAAGATCAAATACTGCAAGGTCAGATTACAGAGTTACAATAGAACTTACAGAAAATTGAGCAGGGAAACCTTGAGACACTGAAAGAAGCCCTAGCACTTAACCGGCCACAGGGACCACCAAAATATGTGTCTTTCACCCCACAACAGTTATTCACCATAGTGAATTTACTGCCTGACCCTGAGACCCATCCCATGCCCTTTTTCAGGAAACTGTCCCAAGTGCATCAAACCTATGGGTGAACATGGTCGGACCTGCAAAGTATAGTGGAAAACAAGACAGGTGAATACTCCACACTGATAATGGATCAAATCCACATCCCTGAACTTAAAGGTGCTAACTTTGACCCCCGGGATCATGAGTCTGGAGAATTCTTTATAGAACAACTGCAGAAATGGGCGAAAGCAAGATTAGCAGACCAATCCATGACATTACAGGATATGACACAGGAAAAAGTTGAAACTGTCGAGAAATTTGCTCAGAGGATTAAACAAAATTACAAAGACATGGGTTTTAGTCAGAATGAGCCTGTTCATCTCAGACTCTTGGCCCGCTCGTTTGTCGATGGTCTACGACCAGAGATAAACAAAGCCCTTGTGACCTGTCGCCCCGAGTGGAAATCCTTGACACTAGATATGTTGGAGCAGATTGCAAAGGGTCTAGAGAGTAACACAAAGAAAACCCGTGCTGCTGTGATAGCCGTAATGTCAGGAGAAGATGGTGGAGAACACCCACCCCCTTATGTCTGTTATGGGTACGGCAAGCCCGGTCACATAAAAATGACACTGCCGTAGCAAACATCTGTGGCCAACCAATCAACGGCGACAGGGGGGCACTGACAAACCAGTGCAGGGAGGGGACATTCCATATATGACAGTCTCTACCCCTCCTACCGGTCCCACCCCTCGAGTGACTCTCGAGGTTGCAGGGAAGGAACTTTCATTTCTTGTGGACACTGGTGCAGCCCGCAGTGTATTATGTGAGACTGCCGTACCTCATTCTTGGCTCACTGACATTCAATTACCTTGTTCTGGACTAGAGGGGGTTGTGCAACATAACTCTGTGACCAAGCCACTCACAGTCACTTCTCCTAGATTCTCCCGGACTAAAACCCCCCAACTCCACCTCCCTGCAGGAGTCATGTCGCAGTTTGTTGTCAGCCAAACATGCCCCTTCAATCTGTTAGGCTCTGATTTTCTTCAGAAAATCCAGGCTAACATACAGTTCAAAGAGGATGGAACAGTCACCCTCGGTACAGCCCTACACCCGGAAGATACTTGCCTCCTTATGGCATTAACCACACTTCAGGATGCTGACTCATATGAACAAGGGGATTCGCTGCAAACCATTTTGCACCTCATCCCCGATACTCTCTGGACCAAAGGACCCCATGATATCGGACGCCTCAATGTCCCACCGGTCACTGTGACCCTGAAGGATCCCAAGGTTCTGCCATACACAGCGCAATATCCGCTTTCTATCTCACAACAGGATGCTATTACCCTCCAGGTGCAGGCCCTCCTGCAGAATGGGGCAATCAAGATCACTACTTCTCCCTGTAACTCACCCCTTTACCCAGTACGGAAGAAAAGGGAGAAAGGACAGCCTCCAACGTACCGCATGGTGCAGGACCTCCGAGCTGTCAATGAGGCTACTGTTCTTGAGACACCTATTGTCCCCAATCCGCACACACTCCTTGCTGGCATTCCACCCACTGCCACTACTTTCACTGTCATTGATCTGGCCAATGCATTCTTTTCTGTTCCCTTACATGAGAAATGTCAGTTTCTTTTTGCTTTCACACATGCAGGCAAACAGTACACCTGGACTGTTATGCCTCAAGGGGCTCAAAACAGCCCTTCCTGCTTCAGCAAGGCTATGTCCTCTGTTCTGCAACCCTGGCAAGCAGATCACCCGGATGTGGAACTCCTCCAGTATGTGGATGACCTTCTCCTCTGTGCGGTCTCTCCCCAAATCTGCATGACAAAATCTGTCTCACTTCTCCAGTTTTTAGCCTCTGCTGGATGTCGAGTCTCACAAGCCAAACTACAACTGTGTCTCCCCAAAGTTGTCTTCCTAGGTCATTGCATCTCTCAAGGTCACAAGCACCTAACTGAGGCGAGGAAGAATGCTATCTCTGACATCCAACTCCCGGACACTCCTCATCAGCTGCAAACCTTTCTGGGACTCATCTCCTACTGCAGGCCTTGGATATCTGATGCTTCTGTCCTCATGCAGCCCTTATATGACTGTATACCTCGTAATGCTGCTACTCCTTTCCAGATGACAATGGAGGCAGGAGAAGCTTTCCAGTCATTGAAGGCCGCCATTGAATCTGCCCCTGCTCTTGGCATCCCCAACTACAACCTTCCTTTCCGGCTGTATGTCATGGAACGCCAAGGTCACGCCACTGGAGTCCTCACTCAAACTCATGGTGGCCGCAATCGACCCTTGGGTTACTATTCTAAGCGTCTTGACCCGGTAGCCAGAGCTGCCCCTTCCTGTGTCAGAGCTATCCATGCTGCCAGCTCTCTTCTAAACGTCACATCTGACGTTGTGCTGGGTCATCCCCTCACTATTCTGGCTCCCCATGACATTTCTGCCATCCTCCAGCAGACTCAACCTAAACACCTCACTGCACAGCTCCACCTCCGGCTTCAGTGTAGTTTGCTTCTGCCAGATAATGTCACCATTCAGAGGTGCCACATCCTCAATCCTGCTGCACTCCTTCCTCTTCCAAGGGGGGAGTATAATGGAGATTCTGAAGATTTTATTGATCTACATGCTGAAGAAGATCTTCAGGAAGAAGAACTATGGGCCTCAACCGACTCTCTTTACAAGGAACAAGAACATGATTGCATCACAATGATGGAAGCTGAAGTAGGGACACCACCATCAGTCCAAGACACTCCTCTGACAAACCCTCATTGGATTCTCTTTGTGGACGGCTCAAGGTACGCCGATGACAAGGGGAAGTTCCATACAGGCATGGCAGTCACAAGTGAACATGAAGTGCTGTGTGCAAGACAATTGCGCCCAGACCAGTCAGCACAAGAAGCTGAACTCATTGCCCTCACTGAAGCCTGCCTCTTGGCAAAAGACTCTACCGCCAATATCTACACAGATTCTAGATATGCCTTTGGAGTGGTTCATGACTTTGGACTAATATGGAAGGCCCGGGATTACATCACAGCTGCAGGAACCCCGATTAAGAATGCTACAGCAGTAGCAGCCCTAATGGCAGCAGTACTCCTGCCCAACCAAGTGGCAGTGATCAAAGTAAAGGCCCATACTCGAGCTGACACCCCTGAGGCCAGAGGAAACGCCCTAGCTGACCAAGCGGCCAAGGAAGCAGCAGTGAAAGAGGAAAGAGTCCAGTCAGACCAGATTATGATAACACAGGAGGACCTGGAACAAGAAGAAATCACATGGGACCTACTGAAACAAATGCAGAAACAGGCCACTCCCAGGGAAAAGGAAATCTGGCTGAAAGAATCAGCCCTCGAAGAAGAATCTGGACTCTGGACACAAGGAAAGAGAGTCTGCCTACCCAGAGCTCTTTATCCCCTAATAGCCTCAGTGGCCCATGGGCCCACCCACCAATCCAAAACCATCATGAAAGAACTAATTGACAAAATATGGGTGGCCCCAGGGATAACCCCTGTCCTGGTGAGACATACTCAAGCGTGTCTCATCTGTGCATAGTGTAACCCCGGCAGAACCGAGCCCACTCCCAGAAAATGTCTCCCGAAAGCCTTATATCCCTTTCAGAGGATACAAATCGATCATATCCAGATGCCAATGTGCCAAGGGTTTCAATATGTGCTAGTAGTGATAGACTTGTTCTCTGGGTGGCCAGAAGCCTACCCCATCCGAAACCAGACAGCAACCACTACTGCAAAAAAACTGATGCAGGAGCTTGTCTGTAGGTTCGGAGTACCTGAGGTCATTGAGAGTGATCAGGGCCCAGCATTCACTGCTAGTCTAACCCAAGAGGTCTGGAAGATGGTAGGGTCACACCTGGCGTATCATACCCCATACAGGCCCCAAAGCAGCGGCAAAGTCGAAAGATTGAACGGGGTGTTAAAATCTAAAATGCTGAAGATGACCAGGGAGACAGGGCTTAATTGGGTTCAGTGTTTGCCTATAACCCTCTTTTCAGTTAGGCATACACCAAGGCCCCCACACAAACTAACCCCATATGAGATCTTATTTGGAACAGGGCCAAGAATGGGACAGTATTTCCCACAACAGTTACAAATGCATTATGAATCTGTTGCAAAATATGTGATAACCTTGAGCAAGCAATTGTCTAATATACATGCACAAGTTTTCTCTTCCATTCCAGATCCTAACTCCCTGGAGGGAAGCCACACTCTCAAACCTGGAGAGTGGGTGGTGGTCAAGAAACACGTCAGAAGCACCCTTGAACCACGATACGAGGGACCTTACCAGGTGTTGCTGACCACCCCAACCTCTGTGAAACTCGAAGGGAGACCCACCTGGATCCACACTTCACATTGTAAAAGAGTGAAGGCTGTCCCACCGTCCCAGGAACCATAAGCCATGAGGATTCACATACTGATCATGACTTTGACAGTGGGCATATCTGCAGTATTCACGCCACTGGGTGATGAATGGGACAATTCACTGATACGGCACCATCAAATTTTAGTCCAGGGGTTGAAGGAGACTGAAACTCTGAGAGATTGTTGGATCTGTACCCACAGTCCCGTGAGTTCAACCAGTATGCCTTATTTTGCAATACCCCTGGACCTTTCTGAACTGATTGACCTGTCTAATTCTACCATCTTTCTCACTAGTTTACACCAAGTTAAATCCAGTACAAACAAGGACAGGGAAGTAGCCTTACCTGTTGCAGGGTGGGCAGATGCCCCATGGCTCATGATAAACAGATCAGGACCCTCGGTAGATCATAGCTCTACTCCTTGGCAAGAGGGACACTGGGCTAATGTCACATGTTTTACTAGCTGGACACACTTATTGTCTCCAAGTACAAACCAAAGGTATGACATTTAGTCCACACATACACTCAGGTTGCAATGATTCAAAAACAGACAGCCACGTGCAGTGTATTGGTGTAGATGCTGAGAACGGAAAGGATCTGCCCTGTAACAACCGTACTGTACAGGATCTCCGGACAGGTATATTAGCTAACGACACCGAAAGTCAGTCAAAAGGATATGAGTTGGCGAAAGGGACACAATTAGGCAAACTAATTACCCGATTATTCAATGGCACAGCAGTAGCAGTTCCAGACGACATATACTTAGTTTGTGGACACAAAGCATACAAATGGTTATCCGAGAATGTCACAGGACTGTGCACCATCGCCAGGCTTACTCCTGCTACCTTTATAGTACCACACTCTGAAATTGACATAAATGCAGTACCTAAACACACCTTGTATCGTAGGGCCAAAGATAACACACCCAGACCAAATGGCAAGCCACATGTAGTAGAGATGAGCATTACCAACAAAATTGTTAGTTCCATCTTCCTATCCCATGATAATGCAGATGTGGGATCATCTGGTAGTAGCAACAGACTACCTGGATGACCAAATATGGGAGGTGATGAGACTTATGAATACCTCAAACATTGTGCAAAACCAGTTAATCGTCATCACCAACCAACACACATTAGTTCTAGATTATGTTACAGCTAAAGATGGAGGTATGTGCCAGATTGTGGGACCCTCTTGTTGCCATTACATAGACCCGCAGGGTAATTTGCAAGTTAAGGTGGATATAGAGAAGATGGCGGATTTAAGAGATAAATGGCTGGATGCACATAAAGCTGATAAAGATACATGGAGGTCTGATACCTTCTCTTCCCTTAACCCCAATAACTGGTTCAAAGGTATTGGGGGTTGGCTCATGGGAATTGTCCAAGTAATATTGCAGGTAGCCCTAATAATATTGGTGATATATGTAGTGATTAAGCTCGTTCTTATTTGTGTGACCCGCTTTTCAAAAAGAATGAAGAAAACTGATGAACGACCTATTATGCTCCTCTACGATGAGGAAGGACAGAAGGAAACATCGTTCAACACAGCTCCCCCTCCTCACAATGATGCCTGGCTGAGATAGGGTGAGATGAATCCCAGGGTATTACCACAAGTCCGAGCAACCAGGAGCCTACCTATAAGGGGTAGGTTGTCGCCACTGCGGGTGAAGAGGATACGAATGGTATGCCCAGGGGATTTGCTAGGCGAAGGGAAAGTCTACAATCAAGTTTCCAAGGGGGGACTTTTATGGACTATTGATACAAAATGGATACTTGCTTGTTGAGGACTATGTTTAGCTAAGATGGCGGCCAGGCATTCAGCCAACACCTATAAACTAGAATCTTACTTTGTGTTTTATCATGTGTTTCTTTGTGGTTTCCGTTCAGCTCAAGCAAGCAGTTACAAAGAGGTTTCCGTTCAGCTCAAGCAATCAGTTACAAAGAAAGAAGAAGTAACGGTTTCTCCCACGAGCAAGGGGGGAGGGGGGAGGAATTTACTCTGGCCGTCAAGGTTACAGAAAAGTATAGTGTTCGTAGCCAATAGAAAAGATATACGCTATCTTTCACCCCCCCCTCCCACTTCTTCATGTCGTAAAACCTATGCTGTTTTCAGAAATAAACTAGAGATACTGATTTAACTACTAGCTGTGAGTTGTCTCAGATTTGATCTCTCCGTGCACGTACATTAATTAATTTGGAGCAGTACATCAACCGAACTGGCAGCTTGGCCAGAACCAGAACACTACTAGATCAAGATTATTATTATTTTTTTTTTACATATTTTATGTTATTATAAGTCATTTCCCTATCCACATTTGTTTGCAGAGCACTTGCCATGCTCTTAACCACATCTTGCTGCCTTTTGCAGCCCTATAGCCCTTTCCTTTCCATGACGGGTTCGGGGTCAAGTTCGGGTTCCGAACTCAAACTTTTTTGCAAAGTTCGGCCGAGCCCGGCGAACCCGAACATCCATGTGTCCGCTCAACTCTAGTCCTGACGATGGGTGTAATCCTGCCCCAGAAACGCGTTGACTATACTGTATAATAAAAAATATTTTAATACCAGACATTTCAATTCTGAAGTTCATTCAATCAAGGTCTAGACAGCGCCAAAGGGGTCCGCAACTACGTTTTTTTAAAGGTTATTATTGCAGAGTGGACAATGACAGAGTGTGGAGGTGGCGGCAGCATCAGGAGTCTGCAGAGTGCCAACATGATATAGTGATGAGGTGGAAGCAGCATGAGGAGATAACAGAGTGGCCCAATGACAGAGTCTGTAAGTAGCGACAGCATCAGGAGGCCACAGAGTGGCACAATGCAGAGTGTGGAGGTGGCTTCAGCATCAAGAGGCCGCAGGGTGGCACAATGATAGAGTTTGGAGGTGGCGGCAGCATCAGAAGACCACAGAGTGGCAAGGTGACATAGTGGTGAGGTGGAAGCGAAGCAGCATGAGGAGACCACAGAGTGGCCTAATGACAGAGTCTGTAAGTGGCGGCAGCATCAGAAGGCCACAGAGTGGCAAAGTGACATGAGTGACTGAAAGCCAGGATTCGATTTCTTGCTGAAGGACATGGAGCAGTTCCTCCCCTGTGTGACTCAATTCGCCCAGGCAAACGAAGTGCAGAACAGCATGACACCACCATGCCCTGCACATGTGGTATGCTGGAGGGGCACTATGAATTGTCCCTGCAGTGCAGGCTGAGGACACGGTGGAGGATGAGGAGACAGATGCAGACGTTATCTCTGGGCCAACAACGTGGCAACGTGGAGGTGGAAGTGGCGTCACCTGGCCAAGTTGCTAGTATAGCTGTGCAGGAACCACATTCCCCTAGTGGGCTGTGAAGGACATGTTTTGTCCCTGAGCATAGTTACAGCTCCACACATCGACGCTGCCATGCACTTTGGCAGACACCGAAAGGCTCAAGGACTGGCCTAACTTCTGTTCCACTTTTGTGTGCAGGGCTGGTACAGCCTTTTTCGCAAAGAAATG
Organism: Bufo bufo; assembly: GCF_905171765.1. Classification (NCBI taxonomy): domain Eukaryota; kingdom Metazoa; phylum Chordata; class Amphibia; order Anura; family Bufonidae; genus Bufo; species Bufo bufo. Next base: position 208,376,679 of record NC_053389.1, read on the forward strand.
ACGTCTTGGTACTCTCCACCTCGGCTCGGCACAAGCCATCAGTTCTATGAAAGGTGCAGAGTCCACCACTTGGAAAGGGAGGGACTGCAGGACCAGCAACTTGAACGGGAGCACATTCAGCTTCTGCGACGTTGGATGAGTGCACGCATACTTTTGTCTCTTGGCAATCACTTTGGTGATTAATTGCTGATGGAATGACTGCCGTGGAGTAGGAGGACAAGGAGCAGGAGCATCAGAACCAGCAGATGATGGGAAGGACAGATAGCTCCCTTCGGCTGAGGTGGTGGAGCCTTGACTGACTGAAACCGGGTGCGTGCCACTGGGTGATGCAGCGGTTGCTGCAGCAGGCTGGACCACCACATGGGAGCCACTGTTCTCCCAGGCCATTTTATGGCGATGCTCCAGATGTTGATGCAGGGCCGTGGTGCCAACATTGGTACCCTGGCCATGCTTCACCTTCTGCCCACAGACTCTACATATGGCCACGATCACCGCCTCCTTCGGCTTCACAAAAAACTGCCACACCGCCAAGTAGGTGATTTTACCCCCAATACTCTGCACTGACTGACTGCTAACGCCGCTGGCTCCTTGATCCCATGCACCGCTACTTCCCAGGCAGGTAGGCTCACGCAAAGTGCTCCCACGCGTTTTGCTACCGACCTCCCACTGCTGCCACCCTGCGTACTCCCGACCCATGCTAGCGATTTGCTTGCTCCACCGATGGCTCAATGGCAAGCTGTCACCCTCTAGTCCTGATGATGATAAAGCCCCTTCCTCACCCGGCTCCCAAGTGCGATCAGCTACATCATCATCATCGAGTACTGTCTGCACGTCACTGATGTCCTCACCCATCTCTGACCACTCGCAACCCCATCTCCAACACCACTTTCCTCATAACTACTTGACTGTCTAGCGGAGGAAGCGGCGGATGTCTCCTCCACATCTTGGCTTGCTATTAGCTGCTGACTAGAGTTGAGCGAACCCGAACTGTAAAGTTCGGGTTCGTACCGAACTTTAGGGTTTTCGGCACCCGGACCCGAACCCGAACTTTTACGTAAAAGTTTGGGTTCGGTGTTCGGCGATTTTATGGCGCTTTTTGAAAGGCTGCAAAGCAGCCAATCAACAAGTGTCATACTACTTGCCCCAAAAGTCCATCACAGCTATGCCTACTATTGGCATGGCTGTGATTGGCCAACTGCAGCATGTGACCCAGCCTCTATTTAAGCTGGAGTCACGAATCGCCGCCCGTCACTCTGCTCGGATTAGTGTAGGGTGAGGCTGCAGCTGCTGTGAGGGAGAGATTAGGGAGAAATCTCATCAAGAACTGGTTTATGTACTCAGCGATCTACAGAAAAAGTGTTTTGTGGGTGCAGTGCACAATTTTTTTAAGCCTGCCCTGAGCCAACTACTGCTGAAAACGAACTTTTTTTTCTTCAGTTAGTCAATATCAATAGATGATCGGCAGCCATTTTATGCAACGATAGTGCACCAGCATAGGCTATCTGCAAGTCCAGAAATACAGCTTTGTCATACTGGGGTGAAAAAACCCTCTAATACATTGCACATCTGGGATTAGACAAGCATAAGTGACTGTGACATTTAGGACAGAAATACAGCTTTTTGGTTAGGGTGAAAAAACCCTCTAATATATTGCACATCTGGAATTACACATGCATAAGTCACTGTCACATTTAGGACAGAAATACAGCTTTTTCGTTACTGGGGTGAAAAAACCCTCTAATATACTGCACATCTGGGATTACACGTGCATAAGTCACTGTCACATTTAGGACAGAAATACAGCTTTTTGGTTACTAGGGTTAAAAAAAGTCTAATATACTGCACATCTGTGATTACACGTGCATAAGTCACTCTCACATTTAGGACAGAAATACAGCTTTTTGGTTACTGGGGTGAAAAAACCCTCTAATATACTGCACATCTGTGATTACACGTGCATAAGTCACTGTCACATTTAGGCCATAAATACGGCTTTGGCATACTGGGGTGAAAAAAGCCTCTAATATACTGCACATCTGTGATTACACGTGCATAAGTCACTGTCACATTTAGGACAAAAATATAGTTTTTTGGTTACTGGGGTGAAAAAAACCTCTAATATACTGCACATCTGAGATTACACGTGCATAAGTCACTGTCACATTTAGGACAGAAATACAGCTTTTTGGTTAGGGTGAAAAAAGCCTCTAATATACTGCACATCTGTGATTACACGTGCAAAAGTCACTGTCACATTTAGGACAGAAATACGGCTTTGGCATACTGGGGTGAAAAAACCCTCTAATATACTGCACATCTGGGATTACACGTGCATAAGTAAGTGACACATTTAAGCCACAAATACCGCTGTCATATAGAGTTAAAAAAAAAAAAAAAAATACATCAGGGTTTTTATTGGCGGTTAATTATTTTTAACTGACTTAACCACTTTTTACTTTGCTTTGTAAATGCTAACTATGAGGAAAACATCTAATAAGGGACGCGGTCATGGTCGTGGTGTTGGTGGAGCCTCTGTTGCAGGGAGAGGACGTGGCCGTTCTGCCACAGCTACACGTCCTACTGAACCTACTACCTCAGGTTCTAAGGATGGTAAGGCCTGAGCAAGTACAGGCGCTAGTCAATTGGGTGGCCGACAGTGGATCCAGCACGTTCATATTATCTCCCACCCAGTCTTCTGCAGAAAGTGCACAGGTGGCACCTGAAACCCATGCCCATCAGTCTGTCACATCACCCCCGTGCATATCGGGGAACCTGTCTGAGCCTCAAGTCATGCAGCAGTCTCTTATGCTGTTTGAAGACTCTGCTGACAGGGTTTACCAAGGGCATACACCTAGCCCTTCCACAGGGGTGAAAGACATAGAATGCACTGACGCACAACCACTTATGTTTCCTGATGAGGACATGGGAATACCACCTCAGCATGTCTCTGATGATGACGAAACACAGGTGCCAACTGCTGCGTCTTTCTTCAGTGTGCAGACCGAAAAGTAGGTCAGGGAGGAAGACTGGGTGGAAGATGATGCAGGGGACGATGAGGTCCTAGACCCCACATGGAATTAAGGTTGTGCCACTGACTTTCAGAGTTCAGAGGAAGAGGCAGTGGTGAGACCGAGCCAACAGCATAGCAAAAGCGGGAGCAGGGTGCAAAAGTAGAGCAGCCGTCACCAAAGCAGTTCGCCTGCTACTGGCCACCGTCACGAGGGACCGAGCACACCAAAGGCAGCTTCAAGGAGTTCCCTGGCATGGCACTTCTTCACACAATGTGCTGACGACAAGACCCGAGTGGTTTGCACGCTGTGCCATCAGAGCCTGAAGCGAGGCATTAACGTTCTGAACCTTAGCACAACCTGCATGACCGACCAGGCATCTACATGCGAGACACGGGCTGCAGTGGAGTAAGCACCTTCAGAACCAAGAAAGGGCTCAGGCCCCTCCTGCTCCCTCTTCTGCTGCTGCCTTGGCCTCTTCCTCCGCCTCTGGAGGAACGTTGGCACCTGCCGCCCAGCAAATAGAGGATGTGCCACCAACAACACCACCTCCGTCACCAAGCATCTCCACCATGTCACACGGAAGCGTTCAGCTCTCCATCTCACAAACCTTTGAGAGAAAGCGTAAATTCCCACCTAGCCACCCTCGATCCCTTGCCCTGAATGCCAGCATTTCAAAAACTGCTGGCCTTTGAAATTCTGTCATTCAGGCTGGTGGAGACGGACAGCTTCAAACAGCTCATGTCGCTTGCTGTCCCACAGTACGTCGTTCCCAGCCTCCACTACTTCTCCAGGAGAGCCGTGCCCTCCCTGCACAACCAAGTATCGGATAAAATCAAGTGTGCACTGCGCAACGCCATCTGTGGCAAGGTCCACCTAACCACAGATACGTGGACCAGTAAGCACGGCCAGGGACACTATATCTCCCTAACTGTACACTGGGTAAATGTGGTGGCTGTACCCCAGGTGGAGAGCTGTTTGGCGCACGTCCTTCCGCCGCCAAGGATCGCAGGGCATCATTCTTTGCCTCCTGTTGCCTCCTCCTCCTACTCGGCTTCCTCCTCCGCTTCTACTACCTCCTCATCCGGTCAGCGACAGACCTTCACCACCAACTTCAGCACAGCCAGGGGTAAACGTCAGCAGGCCATTCTGAAACTGATGTATTTTGGGGCACAGGCCCCACACCGTGCAGGAGTTGTGGCGGACCGACGAGTGGTTGCTGCCTGTGGGCCTCAAGCCCGGCCTGGTGGTGTGCGATAATGGGCAAATTCTCGTTGCAGCTCTAGGACTAGCCGGTTTGACGCACATCCCTTGCATGGTGCATGTGCTGATTTTGGTGGTGCAGCAGTTCATTCACAACTACCCTGACATGTCTGAGCTGCTGCATAAAGTGTGGGCCGTCTGTGCGTGCTTCCGGCGTTATCATCCTGCCGCCGTTCGGCTGTCTGCTCTACAGCGTAACTTCGGCCTTCCCGCTCACCACCTCATATGTGACGTGCCCACCAGGTGGAACTCCACCTTGCACATGCTGGAGAGACTGTGCGAGCAGCAGGCCATAGTGGAGTTTCAGCTGCAGCACGCACGGGTGAGTCGCACTGCGGAACAGCACCACTTCACCACCAATGACTGGGCCTCCATGCGAGACCTGTGTGCACTGTTGCGCTGTTTTGAGTACTCCGCCAACATGGCCAGTGGCGATGACGCCGTTATCAGCGTTACAATACCACTTCTATGTCTCCTTGAGAAAACACTTAGGGCGATGATGGAAGAGGATGTGGCCCAGGACGAGGAGGAGGAAGAGGGGTCATCTCTAACACTTTCAGGCCAGTCTTTTAGAAGTGGCTCAGAGGGAGGATTTTTGCAACAGCAGAGGCCAGGTACAAACTTGGCCAGCCAGGGCCAACTACTGGAGGACGAGGAGGACGAGGATGAGGAGGAGGATGGGGATGAAGCATGTTCACAGCGGGGTGGTATCCAACGCAGTTTGGGCCCATCACTGGTGCGTGGGGGGATACGGAGGACGCAGACGATACGCCTCCCACAGAGGACAGCTTGTCCTTACCTCTGGGCAGCCTGGCACACATGAGCGACTACATGCTTCAGTGCCTGCGCAACGACTGCAGAGTTGCCCACATTTTAACGTGTGCTGACTACTGGGTGGCCACCCTGCTGGATCCCCGTTACAAAGCAATGTGCCATCCTTAATTCACTCACTGGAGCGTGATTGGAAGATGCGCGACTACAGGCACGCGCTGGTAGACGCGCTCCTGAGAGCATTCCCGAATGACGCCGGGGGACAAGTGGAAGCACAAGGCGAAGGCAGGGGAGGAGGAAGAGGTCGCCAACACAGATGTGTCAGCGCCAGCACCTCAGAAGGCAGGGTTAGCATGGCCGACATGTGGAAAACCTTTGTCACCTCGCCGCAACAACCAGCCACAACTGCTGATATGGAGCGTGTTAGCAAGAGGCAGAATTTGAACAACATGGTGGAACAGTACCTGTGCACACGACTACACATACTGACTGATGGTTCTGCCCCATTCAACTTCTGGGTCTCCAAATTGTCCACATGGCCATAGCTTGCCCTGTATGCCTTGGAGGTGCTAGCATGGCAGGAGGCGTCATTACAGACAGACGCAGCCGTCTGTCCACAGCCAACGTAGACAAGCTCACGTTCATTAAAATGAACCAGGCTTGGATCCCACAAGACTTGTCTGTACCTTGGGCAGAATAGACATTTATATCACCATCAAACATACATTCTTGTACTCAAGTCAAGTGCAATGATTCTTTGTTTAATTTTTTTTTTATTTGTCCCAATATTTTGGGGGCTACCTACCCCAATAAAAAAATAATAAAAACATTGTTGGCTACCTGTTCCTCCTCCATTGCTGCCTCCACCTACAACACCACATTCACCGCCTCTTCAAGATCCGACTCCATATTCACCTCCTTTTCTGAGTTGCAGGTTAATAATTTGTAATTTTTAGTTATTTCATTTCATTTTAAGTTCTTTCCCTATCCACATTTGTTTGCAGAGCAGTTGTCATGCTCTTAAGCACATTTTACTGCCTTTTACATCCCTCTAGCCTTTTCAAGGACTATTTTAGAGCATTTTAATGTAAATAAATGCCAATTTTAGTAACCTAATTGAAAAAATTCCTATTTTCAATTGTCTGGTGACATTTTACCATTTTTGGCGTATACAAACCTTTGCTGTGCTTGGGTGACAGGGGCCTAAATCTCTCAAAATCCTCTGTTGTATTGCTGGGTGACATGAACCCCCTTTTGCCGTGAATGAACCCCTGCTCTGAATTGCTGACAGGGCCTAAATCTCTCAAAATCCTCTGTTGTATTGCTGGGTGACATGAACCCCCTTTTGCCGTGAATGAACCCCTGCTCTGCATTGCTGACGGGCCTAAATCTCTCAAAATCCTCTGTTCTATTGCTGGGTGACATGAACCCCCTTTTGCCGTGAATGAACCCCTGCTCTGCATTGCTGACAGGGGCCTAAATCTCTCAAAATCCTCTGTTCTATTGCTGGGTGACATGAACCCCCTTTTGCCGTGAATGAACCCCTGCTGTGCCTGGGTGACTGGGGCCTAAATCTCTCAAAATCCTTTGTTGTATTGCTGGGTGACATGATCCCCCTTTTGCCGTGAAAGAACCCCTGCTCTGCATTGCTGACAGTGGCCTAAATCTCTCAATATCCTCTGTTGTATTGCTGGGTGACATGAACCCCCTTTTGCCGTGAATGAACCCCTGCTCTGCATTGCTGACAGGGACCTAAATCTCTCAAAATCCTCTTTTCTATTGCTGGGTGACATGAACCCCCTTTTGCCATGAATGAACCCCTGCTATGCCTGGGTGACTGGGGCCTAAATCTCTCAAAATCCTCTGTTGTATTGCTGGGTGACAATGTAACATCCCAAAGTTATGTTACTAAACTCTTTTTCCCCGCTACTATTTGTTCGTAACATGTGCCTTGCCATCTAATGTGATTTTATGTAATCTTCCTTACAAATGTGCATTTTCTAAGCCTGTTACATATATACAGTTGCAAGAAAAAGTATGTGAACCCTTTGGAATGATATGGATTTCTGCACAAATTGGTCATGAAATGTGATCTGATCTTCATCTAAGTCACAACAATAGACAATCACAGTCTGCTTAAACTAATGACACACAAAGAATTAAATGTTACCATGTTTTTATTGAACACACCATGTAAACATTCACAGTGCAGGTGGAAAAAGTATGTGAACCCTTGGATTTAATAACTGGTTGAACCTCCTTTGACAGCAATAACTTCAACCAAACGTTTCCTGTAGTTGCAGATCAGACGTGCACAACGGTCAGGAGTAATTCTTGACCATTCCTCTTTACAGAACTGTTTCAGTTCAGCAATATTCTTGGGATGTCTGGTGTGAATCGCTTTCTTGAGGTCATGCCACAGCATCTCAATCGGGTTAAGGTCAGGACTCTGACTGGGCCACTCCAGAAGGCGTATTTTCTTCTGTTTAAGCCATTCTGTTGTTGATTTACTTCTATGCTTTGGGTCGTTGTCCTGTTGTAACACCCATCTTCTGTTGAGCTTCAGCTGGTGGACAGATGGCCTTAAGTTCTCCTGCAAAATGTCTTGATAAACTTGGGAATTCATTTTTCCTTCGATGATAGCAATCCGTCCAGGCCCTGACTCCGCAAAGCAGCCCAAAACCATGATACCCCCACCACCATACTTCACAGTTGGGATGAGGTTTTGATGTTGTTGTGCTGTGCCTCTTTTTATCCACACATAGTGTTTTGTGTTTCTTCCAAACAACTCAACTTTAGTTTCATCTGTCCACAGAATATTTTGCCAGTACTGCTATGGAACATCCAGGTGCTCTTGTGCAAACTGTAAACGTTCAGCAATATTTTTTTGGACAGCAGTGGCTTCCTCTGTGGTATCCTCCCATGAATTCCATTCTTGTTTAGTGTTTTACGTATCGTAGATTCGCTAACAGGGATGCTAGCATATGCCAGAGTCTTTTGTAAGTCTTTTCTGACACTCTAGGATTCTTCTTCACCTTATTGATCAGTCTGCGCTGTGCTCGTGCTCTTGTCATCTTTACAGGACGGCCACTCCTAGGGAGACTAGCAGCAGTGCTGAACTTTCTCCATTTATAGACAATTTGTCTTACCGTGGATGATGAACAGCAAGACTTTTGGAGATACTTTTATAAACCTTTCCAGCTTTATGCAAGTCAACAATTCTTAATCGTAGGTCTTCTGAGAGCTCTTTTGTGCAAGGCATCATTCACATCAGGCAATGCTTCTTGTGAAAAGCAAACCCAGAACTGGTGTGTGTTTTCTATAGGGCAGGGCAGCTGTAATCAACACCTCTAATCTCATCTCATTGATTGGACTCCAGTTGGCTGACACCTCACTCCAATTAGCTCTTGGAGATATCATTAGTCTAGGGATTCACATACTTTTTCCACCTGCACTGTAAATGTTTACATGGTGTGTTTCCTAAAAACATGGTAAAATTTAATTCTTTGTGTGTTATTATTTTATGAAGACTGTGATTAACTATTGTTGTGACTTAGATGAAGATCAGATAAAAAATACTGACCAATTTGTGCAGAAATCCATATCATTCCAAAGGGTTCACATACTTTTTCTTGCAACTGTATTTGCTGCAATTTCCATGTACACCAGCAGGTGGCGGCAATGTTTAGCAGGACCTTAGTGTCAGTTTAGCATATCAAGACTGGAATAGTAGATTCCAGTTTAGCTCCCCCTCTATGAGCAGAAGTGGGCTGGCCCATGTCCTGCCTCATGGGGAGGGAAGGAAGTTCAGTTTTAGTGTGCCAGCCACTAGGGATTCACATACTTTTTCCACCTGCACTGTAAATGTTTACATGGTGTGTTTCATAAAAACATGGTAACATTTAATTCTTTGTGTGTTATTATTTTATGAAGACTGTGATTGTCTATTGTTGTGACTTAGATGAAGATCAGATAAAAAATACTGACCAATTTGAGCAGAAATCCATATCATTCCAAAGGGTTCACATACTTTTTCTTGCAACTGTATTTGCTGCAATTTCCATGTACACCAGCAGGTGGCGGCAATGTTTAGCAGGACCTTAGTGTCAGTTTAGCATATCAAGACTGGAATAGTAGATTCCAGTTTAGCTCCCCCTCTATGAGCAGAAGTGGGCTGGCCCATGTCCTGCCTCATGGGGAGGGAAGGAAGTTCAGCTTTAGTGTGCCAGCCACCCCAGCTAGGGGAAGGCTATGCTGGTAGGAGCTCCCAGTTCTAGGGATCCCAACCCAGGATCGAGTCTCGGCTGAGACCAAAGATCACCCTTCCCAGTCTGAGCCCTTCGGCCTCAACTGGTGACCAGCAATCAGCCATCTCCAGATCTACAGGACGAACCATTCCTTGTGAGCATAACTGTGAGTAACATCCAGAGACTAGGAGAAGCCAAATTCCTCCTCAGCTAGTCAGTCCCATACACAGCAGAAGATAGACAGAGCAGAAGATACAAATTCCTGCCACATATTACAGAGCCATAAGCAGACGACTAATCCTGCAAGAAAGCTCCAGGCACATGATAGATGCAGAAGAGATATTGATCCCTGCCATACATTGCCAATACCTGCTGGGACCCAAGACTATTGCTGTAACTCATATGGATTAATGCTGCCTCCAGTAAAGACAAGTTGAAGTGTATTTCAAGTCTGGATCTCATTTACTGCAACTAAAACCCTCAATTACTCCTACTAGAAACACACTCAGTTATTGCAAGTGAGCCAGGATCCAGGAGTCCAGCCGTACCAAGGTAGAGGACAACGTTGACACCATTACCACTACCATACAGGGACATTACACCACTCTGGCATTCCTAACCTGGTATGTTGGTTGCAACACCTTACAGGGCCCTGAGACTGTACCTTGCGCACACTGCAATTGGCATCACAAACAAAAACTATAGATTTATATACCCATATCCGGACCAACTGCATAATTTGGCGTCCGTGTAACCGTACCAAGTGCTGCAAGAGCTACAGATTGTGCCAAAACCCTGAAAATTGACTTTATTACTTTCATTGCGGGAACCGAAAACGCTGCATTGTGCGCGTCAGCACTGCAAGGGTTAATCAGCCATTTTTCCCTCATGGCGCAGTGTCTTCATGGCTTTCAAGAGCGCGAAAATGATGACTACGCCCCCCTAGAAGCGGGAAATCTAAATCCTGCCCACCAAGAACTTTGCAATGCGAGCTAAGAGAGTGCAGACTCCTCCCTCTGGGCTCCACCCTCACTTCCTGCATTTCCTGCACTGATCGTGACAGAAGAGCCAAGGAAGAGCCAAAGTGGGACCAGATGCCGATACCAGAAGAACCAGTGTACGAGGCTCACCCACCAGAAATCCGGGTCTCCCAGCTTGTGAAGAGAGCTGGCCCCAGCACTTTTGGAGTGTCCCCGGAGGCTGTGAGTTCCCCAACTGGTGGCGAGACGGCCGCCGCTGCTCAAACAAAGATGGCCGCCGTTCCTGAATCCGCTCCCGCGGATGAAGACGTCCTATCTCCAGTCCTGACCCCGGAGGCTGTGGATCCCTCCGCGATGGCCGAACGCACAGACAAGACGTCCCCCAAGATGGCTGCCAGCATCAAGCCTGCTCCTGCAGATACGACCGCCAGCCAAGCTTCCCAGGCCCCGAACATACCTGCATCGACTATGGCATCTACAGCTTTGGAGACAGCCGCGATGACGTCACCTACCACGGAGGTCCCCGCGCACCACCAAGAGACATCGGAACCGGCCGCCCGGCCGCGACATCAGGTAGGAGCAGACGCGCTCCCTGAGGCCCAGGCCCGGTCCGAAGCTGTCCCTGCACCGCTCCCTGTGGGTCCCAATACCCCTGATAGGCCCAAGCCTGCTCCGCCATGCACACATACTGGTGCGGCGGAGGCGGCCGGAAATTCCACTCCGCCGCCCAGAACCAACACCTCCAGAGCAGGAAGCCTCAATCCTGAGGTCCCCATAGTGAGCCCTGAAATCCCTGCGGCTCCAACTCTACAGGTGGGGCAAATAAATAACTCTGTCCTGACTTTCAATCCCAGAGTGCAACCCTACGTACTGCCCTGGAAGCAGCCCCAGGCACTCTCTGTTTGCCTACCAAACCCCCTTCAGCCGGAGGTTTTGTCCACCTCTGCATCGGCTAGGGTTCCCGGCTTGCAGCATGTCACAGCTGCATTCACCAGGCTTACTGCTCAGCCAATTCCAAAAGACACCACAAGAGGGCAGTGGTGCACCACTACAGCTGCTGAGAGCACCAGAGAGTTTAAGGCCTCTTTCACACTTGCGTTGTTGGGATCCGGCATGCACTTCCGTTGCCGGAGGTGCCCGCCGGATCCGGAAAAACGCAAGTGTACTGAAAGCATTTGAAGACGGATCCGTCTTCAAAATGCTTTCAGTGTTACTATGGCACCCAGGACGCTATTAAAGTCCTGGCTGCCATAGTAGGAGCGGGGAGCGGGGGAGCGGTATACTTACAGTCCGTGCGGCTCCCGGGGCGCTCCAGAATGACGTCAGAGCGCCCCATGCGCATGGATGACGTGATCCATGTGATCACGTGATCCATGCGCTTGGGGCGCCCTGACGTCACTCTGGAGCGCCCGGGGAGCCGCACGGACGGTAAGTATACTGCTCCCCCGCTTCCCACTACACTTTACCATGGCTGCCAGGACTTTAGCGTCCCGGCAGCCATGGTAACCATTCAGAAAAAGCTAAATGTCGGCTCCGGCAATGCGCCGAAACGACGTTTAGCTTAAGGCCGGATCCGGATCAATGCCTTCCAAAGGGCATTCATTCCGGATCCGGCCTTGCGGCAAGTGTTCCGGATTTTTGGCCGGAGCAAAAAGCGCAGCATGCTGCGGTATTTTCTCCGGCCAAAAAACGTTCCGTTCCGGAACTGAAGACATCCTGATGCATCCTGAACGGATTTCTCTCCATTCAGAATGCATTAGGATAATCCTGATCAGGATTCTTCCGGCATAGAGCCCCGACGACGGAACTCTATGCCGGAAGAAAAGAACGCAGGTGTGAAAGAGCCCTTTGGAAGAACTTTTGCATCCTCAAAGATGGGATCCAGGAGGAAGATTTCCAGACTTTCCTGTGAGGAAAACTACCCACTGTAGCAATTACCTACTACCTTGTGTGGATTACAATTAACTCTTTTATCCCTTGTGGATTACAATTGACTTTTTCTTGTTTCCAGAGGATTCTACTTCAACAAGAAGGACTCAAGTCAAATTTGAGCGTATTATTGCATTGATATTTGCATAATGTTTTTGCACTAATTTCATTTCAAGTTTACATGTTATGTAACGTTTAAGATAACATGCCCATTGTGTGTATTCTCTCCTAGGTGCCGCAATGTGAACTTCCTGCACTATTTGTGACAATTGCACTTAACATTGCACTTAACAAAATAAATGTAGCAACTTACTCTTGTATGCCTTATTTGACAGCTCTTGTTCTATCCTTCCTTTATACGGACTGCCTTCATATGGACGCTTAAAATAAATGGCCTACACCTGGATGCAGGTCCAGTAACTACATGGGTAACCCTGCTGCTTGGGGAATCGTTAGAAGTCATAGACTGCTCCTTCCCGCTTGTTTTATGTTCAGGATTGGTAATGGTTCTTTTCAACCCCCATTCTGGTGTGTCTTCCAGGAGTTTCATGGGATTATAATACCCTCCTCCTGTGACATTGCCAGAAGTGTATGGAGATGCTACATACCTCCCATTCTGAGCCTTTGCCTAAGGTATGGTACCTCAAACCTTAGAGCCACACAACTTAGCTACCCTATAGTCACCATAGTGATCGTGCTTTAAGCCAAATTTCTCAGACTTTGGTGCAGGAAAGGGAATACAGGATAAAGCCACGCTTCCATTTGCCAGTATTTCATTACACCATGGTGGGATTACAGAGTAAGGACACCCCCATGCTTCCTTTGGTGTTTAAAGGATCCAGAACACTACAAAGTCAGTCAGTAATGTTTGCTTAGTGCAGTATTTGGATCACTTGTTATACCGAGAGGGAAACTGTTAATTAAGGACACCCTACTCATGCGGGCAGGAACCCAGGGTAGCCGCTTCATGTTTGTCTATGTATGTCATATATGTAATTCAGGCAGCCTTTGTATTAATTTGGGTAACGCCAGAGCTCATTCCTCTTATCCCAAGTACAAGCCGAGGACGGCTTAACTCAAAGTAAAGGGGAATGTAACATCCCAGAGTTATGTTACTAAACTCTTTTTCCCCGCTACTATTTGTTGGTAACATGTGCCTTGTCATCTAATGTGATTTTGTGTAATCTTCCTCACAAATGTGCATTTTCTAAGCCTGTTACATGTATATTTGCTATAATTTCCATGTACACCAGCAGGTGGCTGCAATGTTTAGCAGGACCTTAGTGTCAGTTTAGCATATCTAGACTGGAATAGAACATTCCAGTTTAGCTCCCCCTCTATGAGCAGAAGTGGGCTGGCCCATGTCCTGCCTCATGGGGAGGGAAGGAAGTTCAGTTTTAGTGTGCCAGCCACCCCAGCTAGGGGAAGGCTGTGCTGGTAGGAGCTCCCAGTTTTAGGGATCCCAACCCAGGACCGAGTCTCGGCTGAGACCAAAGATCTCCCTTCCCAGTCTGAGCCCTTCAGCCTCAACTGGTGACCAGCAAGCAGCCATCTCCAGATCTCCAGGATGAACCATTCCCTGTGAGCATAACTGTGAGTAACATCCAGAGACTAGGAGAAGCCAAATTCCTCCTCAGCTAGTCAGTCCCATACACAGCAGAAGATAGACAGAGAAGAAGATACAAATTCCTGCCACATATTACAGAGCCATAAGCAGACGACTAATCCTGCAAGAGAGCTCCAGGCACATGATAGATGCAGAAGAGATATTGATCCCTGCCATACATTGCCAATACCTGCTGGGACCCAAGACTATTGCTGTAACTCATATGGATTAATGCTGCCTCCAGTAAAGACAAGTTGAAGTATATTTCAAGTCTGGATCTCATTTACTGCTACTAAAACCCTCAATTACTCCTACTAGCAACACACTCATTTATTGCAAGTGAGCCAGGATCCAGGAGTCCAGCCGTACCAAGGTAGGAGACACCGTTGATACTATTACCACTACCATACAGAGACATTACACCACTCTGGCATTCCTAACCTGGTACGTGAGTTGCATACCTTAAAGGGCCCTGAGACTGTACTCTACGCACGCTGCAATTGGCGTCACGAACAAAAACTATAGACTTATATACCCATATCCGGACCCACTGCATAATTTGGCGTCCGTGTAACCGTACCACGGTCCTGCTCATTGCAACATGAACCCCCTTTTGCCATGAATGAACCCCTGCTCTGCATTGCTGACTGGGGCCTAAATCTCTCAAAATCCTCTGTTGTATTGCTGGGTGACATGATCCCCTTTTTGCCGTGAATGAACCCCTGCTCTGCATTGCTGACTGGGGCCTAAATCTCTCAAAATCCTCTGTTGTATTGCTGGGTGACATGATCCCCCTTTTGCCGTGAATGAACCCCTGCTCTGCATTGCTGACAGGGGCCTAAATCTCTCAAAATCCTCTGTTGTATTGCTGGGTGACATGATCCCCCTTTTGCCGTGAATGAACCCCTGCTCTGCATTGCTGACTGGGGCCTAAATCTCTCAAAATCCTCTGTTGTATTGCTGGGTGACATGATCCCCTTTTTGCCGTGAATGAACCCCTGCTCTGCATTGCTGACTGGGGCCTAAATCTCTCAAAATCCTCTGTTGTATTGCTGGGTGACATGATGCCCCTTTTGCCGTGAATGAACCCCTGCTCTGCATTGCTGACAGGGGCCTAAATCTCTCAAAATCCTCTGTTCTATTGCTGGGTGACATGAACCTCCTTTTGCCGTGAATGAACCCCTGCTGTGCCTGGGTGACTGGGGCCTAAATCTCTCAAAATCCTCTGTTGTATTGTTGGGTGACATGAACCCCCTTTTGCTGTGAATGAACCCCTGCTCTGCATTTGCTGACTGGGGCCTAAATGTCTCAAAATCCTCTGTTGTATTGCTGGGTGACATAATCCCCCTTTTGCCGTGAATAAACCCCTGCTCTGCATTGCTGACAGGGGCCTAAATCTCTCAAAATCCTCTGTTCTATTGCTGGGTGAAATGAACCCCCTTTAACCGTGAATGAACCCCTGCTCTGCATTGCTGACAGGGAACTAAATTTAGTGAAAACATCTGTTACTGATCAGAAGATGTGCGACTACAAGCGCACGCTGATGATAGCATTGCCACCTGACAGCAGGGACACAGTGGAAGCACAAGGCGAAGGCAGAGGAGGAGGAAGAGGTCACTAACGCAGCTGGGGCACCACCAGCACCTGAGAAGGCAGGGTTAACATTGCCAAAATGTGGAAAAGCTTTGTCAGCCTTGGAGGTGCTGACCTGCCTGCAGCCAGTGTATAGTGTGAACGTGTGTTTAGCACGGCAGAGAGCATTATCACAGGCCGCAGCCAATGTGGACAAGCTTACGTTTATTAAAATGAACCAGGCATGGATCCCACAGGACTTGTCCGTACCTTGTGCAGAATAGACATTTATACCATCCTCAACCACACATTCTTGTACTCAAGTGCACTTATTCTTAGTTTTATTTTGTTATATGTCCCAATATTTTGGGGGATACCCCAATTTAAAAATAAAAAATATCACAAATTAGTGTTTGCAACCTATTCCTCCTTCACCGCCGCTTACACCTACACCGCCACTTCAACCTACACCGCCACTTCCACCAATCCACTGCCTCCTCAACCTCCTACTCCTAGATCCAGATTGTTATTTTAAATTTTTCTGTATTTTATGTTATTTTAAGTCATTTTCCTATCCACATTTGTTTGCAGAACACTTGTCATAGTCTTAAGCACGTGTTGATGCCTTTTGCAGCCCTCTAGCCCTTTCCAGGACTATTTTAGAGCCATTTTAGTGCCCAAAAGTTCGGTTCCCCATTGACTTCAATGGGGTTCGGGTTCGGGGTCAAACTTTTTTTTCAAGTTCGGCCGAACCTGCCGAACCCGAACATCCATGTGTCCGCTCAACTCTACTGCTGACCATCTTCTAGTTTCTTGTCCTCACTGAAAAGTGGAGCTGAGCCTACGGCATATAATACTTCTCGCGGTGATGGAGCTGAAAATGAGAGAGGAAGGTTCAAGACAGGTGGGGGCACAGGGACTGCTCCCGGGCCATGCCAACTAAGGGTCGTGTCAGAGGATCCCACCGACTCTTGGCTGGGGGTGTCTGATGTCACTTGGGACGAAGTGTATAACTGAGTCAACCTTTCAAGAACCGCTGGGTTGCTGGTCAAGACATGACCGCTATATGACACCGGGAGCTCATGCCTCTCGCTGCAACCCCTGCTGCCACGCCCCCTTATTCTGCTGCGACATCTGCCTGCGCCAGAAACATTTAGGCCTCTACCACTCCCCTGTGCAGGGCCTGGCACTTCTCTGTCTGACATACTGTTAGATAAAATAACCAAATGTTAGATAAAATATATTTGTATTTTGCCACTAATACACGGCAAACAGGCCTTTAGAGTATATCTGCACCGCTAAACGGCAATTAGGCCCAAATTTTTTTCTTTCAAAAATTCCAGTACGTTGTAACCAGGATTTCACTGCTGCAGGTCCCAGATGTGAAGTGGGTAAAATTCACAGTTCAGTCAATGCGTTTTTATGGAACAGCGCGTTCCCTATCCCAATCGGGGAGAAACCTCTTTAAGCTCAAATCATCCGCTTTGATACAAATAGGCTAAATCCTTTCCACTAGGTGTTCCTGTGGGATATCAGAAAGCTCACTGATAGTGAAGCACTGTAACTCAATGCTCACCACACTCGTATGATTATACTCACAAGCGCAAGTGATCATCCAGGCACATCAAACTATTCCAAACACCTTGTTTTTTTTTTCTTTCCTCTCTTCCCTTTCGATGCAACTGTATGGAATATTTCTCCAATAGTGAAGCACTTTTTTCAACACCAATATAAAACTGATTTATTATACTCACAAACATATGTAAAATATAAGCAACAAGTTAAAACCAATCTAGCGATCCTGCCCGACCCTGGTTTCGCTCTAAGCTTCATCAGGGGCGTGTCTCACTGACTTTCCCACATGTCTTTAAATACTCTTATACCCCCTCCCCTGTTTGTCTTTGACAAATTAAAATATTTTAACATTTTATTATCATCATTCACAAATTCTCCTCAGTCCATCCTCTACTACAGGGAACCTCACGTGGCATCCACCCTCAGCCCTGATTGGCCAGCGGCAACACACACACCCACCACCCACACTAAGTGCATAGTGGAGAAGTCCTGCATCACCGCTGCTCAGCCAGACACGGCTTCAGATCTAATTCCACGTTGAGCCCTTGCGGTTGGATCATATCTAGCTCATAGATCCACTTAACCTCTCGCCGGTCTGTCTTTGCAACCACATCACCTCCCCGTCAATCACCTCTTACTAATTCCTTCCAGAAAAAAATAAGTCCTCTAGGATTTTTCTGGTGGACAGTTTTAAAATGCATGGAAACTCCATGCGTTCCCAGACCTTTTTTGATGTTTCTTATATGTTCCTGTATGCGAACTTTGAGTTTTCTCATAGTGCATCCCACATACTGGAGGCCGCACGGGCACTCCAGCATATAGACAACACCCAAGCTTTTTAAAATCTTTATTTCTTTTGTTCAATGTTTTATTTTTTTTTTACTTTCTCTGCTCCTATTTTTACATGGGGGACAAAAACTGCACCATGAAAATTGATCCTGTCCTTTTCTCTCTTCTCCTACCGGGATAGCACTATGTACCAGACGTTTTTTTAGATTCTGAGCTTTTTTTAAAATAGTCAGGGCGGTTTGGGATTTCTTTTCCCAAGAAGGGTCATTTTTCAACACTGTTCAATTTTTTCAAATGGCATTTTTTTATAAGACCAGCATGTATAGTATACTGGGTGAGAAATGCAAAACTAAAGTCCTTGTTCTTTTTACCTCCCTCCCTTGCCTCTCCTTTTTCACCCTCCTCTATAGCTTGACCACAAGCAGACAATTCATCCTTTGTGTATCCTTTCTCCATAAATCTTTCTTGTATTGTCTTGCTCTGTTCCCTAAATGTGGCAACATCAGTGCAGTCCCGGCGGATGCTCCCAATCTGCCCCTTGATGATGTTTTTAAGCCAAGGGCCATAGTTGCAACTGCTCATATCAATATAGCCATTCACATCAGTTTTTTTAAAAAATGTTTTAGTTTTATATTTGCCCTCCTCCAAAAATATGGTCAGATTCAGAAAATTCAATGAACTCTTCAATGAACTCTTCCAAGCCTTGTCTTTCTCCCTCCCACACCAGGAAATATCTATATATCTTCGCCATAAACTTAATCGCAGTCCCGATCCTCTGTAAATAATATTTGTCTTTAAACCAAAAATAATTATGAATCAGACAGAACTCAACACATTCTATAATAAAGTCCCCTTGTTTTTGGGACATTGTTGCATCCTCATTCAATTTCTCTTTTATTGCTTTCTATCTTTTGGAATAATTGTGTAAAGCGACATTACATCAACTGTTGGCAGCCATGTTTTTTCCTCACAGGGACCCAGGTTTCTGATAATATCAATAACATTCCCAGTATCTTTCAAATATGATGGAGCTCTAACAACATATTCCTGTAAGAATTGATCAGTATACTCTGTTAACCTACTTGTCAGGGAATTAATCCCAGAGACGATGGGTCTCCCTGGGAGATCTGACATACTCTTATGAATTTTTGGTAGATGATATATTACTGGTGTTACCGGCAATTTTATTACCAAATTCTTCTCTACTTTTACACAACACAACAGGCTTTTCAACAGATAAGTGCAACGCTAAAAGGCGAATATATTTTTATTTCTATATATATTTGTAAATAGAGGCTCACCCGTATATTAGTGATGGTAAGGTGCTCGTGTCGTGGTATTGATACACCCAATACCCAATCAATTATATAAATTAGAAATTTCAGTCACTGTACGACAGGCACTCAATATCTTGGGACCATCAAGAAATTGTAATAAACATTGTCACGATGCGGTGTTCTGGGAAGCCGGGACGGCCAGGGCGCTTGCGTCATCAGCGCGCCCGGCGTCGCCCGTTCCCATGACAACCGCAATAGGGCTGAGTGCCGAGCTGATCGCTCGACTGCATCAGAACTCAGGAGTCATGTGACGCTGGCCACGTCACATGACTCCACCAGCGCTCTATTTAAACAGGCAATCTGCTGGCCACAGATTGCCTGTTATTGAGGTCCTTCCTGCATGATACTCACCTGGTTTGTTTGTTCCTGCTTGGCTTCCGATTTCCCATCCGTCTCATCCTCTGGTCTTGGCGTGCTCTCCTGGTTTGACTTCGGCTTGTCCTGACGATTCTCTGCTTGCTCCTCCGGTACCCTTTCTGCTCTCTTGGTTTTGACGCAGCTTGTTTGACCTTTCTGTTTTTGTGTTGTTTGTCTTCCCTGCACTATCCTAGCTAAGGGTTTGTCGACCATTTGTCCCTTGTCACTAGGACTTGCGAGGCAGGTAGGCAGGGACAGGGGTGAGGGTGGAGTTCAGTGGTCACTAGCCCACCCCCTGTGTGTGTGACACATATAGAATTTATTAGAACAATATTAAGAAATTCAAAAAATCTTAAAAAAATTGTTTAAAATGCACAAAATGTATCCCAAAAAATATATACGGTGTATAAAAGTATAAAAAGTACAATAATATACAATATCATACAAGCAGATTCCAATTGAGCAGCACTTCACATTGGGCGGCTGTTCACATTAACCACACAAAAGTTCATCTGTTTAGTAGTGTTGATCACGAATATTCGAATTGCGAATTTTAATTGCGAATATCGGCACTTCGATTTTTTTTTTAATACCAGTTCATATTTTAGGCGAATTTTATGAGAATTTTCGCAATCAAGAAAATAATGCCTGGAGATCATGAATTCGCAAATTCTGGAATATATGGCGAATATTCGCCCAAATATTAACGAAATATCGCAAATTCAAATATTGCCCCTGCCGCTCATCACTACTGTTTAGATGTCTATAATAAATATGGTAAGTACGTAAGAAATGGGTATGCAACAAAATATGCTCTCAATTCAGATGAGCACCTCCAGCGTCTTGTATATATGTGTGTACCTGCTTCCCTGGACTATCAATGAACTTTAATGAATGAATTCTGAATATACATCGCAGTTAGCTTGCACATCAGCACAAGGATCGTTTTTTCCTCCCCAGCCTTGTATTGAAGGCATCAGTGCCATTACATGTGGCCAGCTAGGCCTATCACCTGATGTGCCACATAAGACGCTGAAATCAAACCGGCTGAAAGGTAACGCTACAAACAACTCGACGAAAGAGAGCCTTGTACGCGACCAGCTAGACCTACCGCCGGACGTGTCACGTGAGACGCTGAAGTTAATTCGGTTGGAAGGTAACGCTACAATCACAAACAACTCGACAAGAGAGAGGTAATACAAATGCGCACCCGACCTGTATTGTGGGATGCCACAATATACCGGCGAGGAGCGATTACTTTTACTATACCAACTACTACTAACACTGGAGATGTATGTAAGTGATTTCCTGACTCTCTATTGCTATTGATACTGAGACTAACAAGTGAATATCATTAATTACTTGCATGCCGAATTGACATTCAGGATACTTTAAAGTGATGAAAGGCAGTGAAGTGCTGCTCAATTGAAACCTGCTTGTATGATATTGTATATTATTGTACTTTTATACTTTTATAGACCGTATATATTTTTTGGATACATTTTGCGCATTATAAACAATTTTTAAAGATTTTTTGAATTTCTTAATATTGTTCTAATAAATTCTATATGTTTATTACAATTTTTTCATGGTCTCAAGATATTGAGTGCCTGTCGTACAGTGACTGATATTTTTATTTTGCCACTAATACACGGCAAACAGGCCTTTAGAGTATATCACTGCACCACTGAACATCAATTAGGCCCTAATTATTTTCTACTTTTACACAACAGAAAAGGCTTTTCAACAGATAAGTGCAACGCTAAAAGGCAAATATATTTTTATTTCGCCACTAATACACAGCAAACAGGGCTTAACATATAACTGCACCGCACAAGGGCAAATAAGACGTACTGTAGAAATTATTACTTGTAATAAACCCTGTCAATGGCTGTATCAAACAGCACTTGCACCCCAATAACAACAATGTTTTGCTGGAATGACAGAGCTGTGCAATGGCAATTTGGATCCCCAGTCAGTGCAGCAAGGGGTAACAGGATTGTTCCTATTACCCAGTCAGTAACCTCCACTACTGAACCCTGTTCTACATAAATGCTGAGGAATGATTTCTCCCTATCCTTTCCCTGCACGTACAGTACAGACCAAAAGTTTGGACACACCTTCTCATTCAAAGAGTTTTCTTTATTTGCATGACTATGAAAATTGTAGATTCACACTGAAGTCATCAAAACTATTAATTAACACATGTGGAATTATATACATAACAAACAAGTGTGAAGCAACTGAAAACATGTCATATTCTAGGTTCTTCAAAGTAGCCACCTTTTGCTTTGATTACTGCTTTGCACACTCTTGGCATTCTCTTGATAAGCTTCAAGAGGTAGTCCCCTGAAATGGTTTTCACTTCACAGGTGTGCCCTGTCAGGTTTAATAAGTGGGATTTCTTGCCTTATAAATGCAGTTGGGACCATCAGTTGCGTTGAGGAGAAGTCAGGTGGATACACAGCTGATAGTCCTACTGAATAGACTGTTAGAATTTGTATTATGGCAAGAAAAAAGCAGCTAAGTAAAGAAAAACGAGTGGCCATCATTACTTTAAGAAATGAAGGTCAGTCAGTCAGCCGAAAAATTGGGAAAACTTTGAAAGTAAGGGCTATTTGACCATGAAGAAGAGTGATGGGGTGCTGCGCCAGATGACCTGGCCTCCACAGTCACCGGACCTGAACCCAATCGAGATGGTTTGGGGTGAGCTGGACCGCAGAGTGAAGGCAAAAGGGCCAACAAGTGCTAAGCATCTCTGGGAACTCCTTCAAGACTGTTGGAAGACCATTTCAGGAGACTACCTCTTGAAGCTCATCAAGAGAATGCCAAGAGTGTGCAAAGCAGTAATCAAAGCAAAAGGTGGCTACTTTGAAGAACCTAGAATATGACATATTTCCAGTTGTTTCACACTTGTTTGTTATGTATATAATTCCACATGTGTTAATTCATAGTTTTGATGCCTTCATAGTCATGAAAATAAAGAAACTCTTTAAATGAGAAGGTGTGTCCAGACTTTTGGTCTGTACTGTATAAATGATTTTTCCGGGGCGGAGCCAGCGCTTGAGCCGGATGGACGTGTGAAGCGCTGCTCTCCTGACTGCATATCCCTCATAGCACCTCATCATAAGCCTACCAAAGCCAGAAATGGTTAAAATCGGGGGCCAAAAGCCCACTGACCAGCCAGGAGGCAATCGCTCCCAAAGCCAAGCGGGAGAAATTGAGAAATTTATGAAGAAAGCTGCCGCTGCTACAGGGAGCTGAGAATTCAAGATGGCGCCCTGCACCCCACGCTCCGGTCATAAACAATCAGCCGCCTGCGGCAGTGACCAGGTAGGAGACGACCCCAGAGAAGAGGAATGCCTTCCAATTTCCAGGGCCTTTCTAAAGGAAGCGCTAACAGAAGCTCTGGCCCCCATTAGTGTGGACATTACCGCAATAAAAGAAGACATCAGGCACATAGGTAGGAGAGTGGAGGCCTTAGAAGAAACACAGGCCACAATCCTCCAGCATCGTGAGGAAGTTACATCTAGCATGTCGCTAGCACAGTGCCACCTAAATGCCCTATACACGGCCATAGAAGATCAGGAAAACAGAAGCAGGCGTAACAACCTGCGTTTCAGAGGTATACCTGAGACCGTCTTGGCAGTAGATATTCCAGAAACGGTAATACACATATGCCTTAAAATCCTAGGCCCAGACTCGGCGCATGAAGTTTTGATTGAACGGGCACACAGAGCCCTTAGACCTAAGCCAAGGGACAATGAGCCACCCAGGGATATAATATGCAGATTCCTACACTTTCCTGTGAAAGAAGCCATCCTAGCCGGCGCGAGGAATTCTACTGCAATAGAATGGGAAAACAATAGCATCTCTATCTATCAAGACCTGTCACAATCAACCCTGAGAAAACGCAAAGCTTTAAAACCTCTCACAGATTGGCTTAGACAAAAAAGAATTATCTACAGATGGACATTTCCTTTTGGCATATCCTTCCTCCATGATGGGCGACGTATCCATGTCTCATCATTTGCTGACCTTGACAAGACCTATGACCTCCTCCAACTGTCCCCACTGCCTATTGCTAATTGGGACATGGTCCAAAATCTAAACTCTCTACCATAATTGCCCAAGACCATCCCCTGGGAACCCCAGCGTACCCCAAGGCCGCAAAGAAATAGTAAAAGAAGAGATTCTTTCTCCACTCCAAAGCGTCTCTCCATGGCGGACAGCTAATTACCCCCTTTTTCCTTCTCCCTTTCTTTTTATGTTTTAGGTGACCAAGATAAACCGTTAGATGGGACTTGGTGCAACTGAGCCTCTATTTTATTCTATTTTATGTTTAAAGTAATGACTGCATGCTATGTGCTTGGTGTGGAGTTGGTCCCGCATTATTCTCGGGCCCCGCTCTTCACTGAGTAATAGACGTAGAGACAGTAGGGTTCTCTCTTTTGAGTTTTCCCATCTGTTTGAATATCAGGCTAGTCATGCTATAATTAGCTTATTCTGCTTTTGCATCAATGTTCTCCCTTATATATATATAAGACCAACTACATTAAGAAAGTCAAATGTGCCACTGTACCTGCATATTTTCTTTTTCTCTTTCTTTTCTTTCTCCTAAATACTCCAGGCTGTCTTCCTCCTGGCGAAATAGCTATAGATATAATCTGAATAGTTGTTATAGCTACTAAAAAGACTCCCATCCTTCCCCCCTTACTTGTTCTACATAAACTTACTACGCTTTGGTACTCCTACTAATTATGAGGGAAAGTGCTTCTGGGTATAATACCCTTCCCCCTTCCTACTGGTTCTATTATCTCTGACTGGCAGAGTATGTGTACACCCGGCCTTATCTGGATGTTATTCATCCTCTCATTATTTTTGTTTAAGTTTTTTGGTTTTTGTTCAATCTGTTCTTACCTTGACAGGTACTCAAGAAACAAGTCTACGTCTTCTTCAATATGGGAGCAGAGCTCCCCGCCGAGAGGGAAGGTTTATGAAGGGAGTGACCTGGGGACATGGATGCTTTGTGGATCCTCTCGTGGCTGTACTCTCCGCCTCACGATATACCTGGTCTGTCAATTATTTAACTATATTGTCACCTACAGCTCTTGGTCCCCCCACTCTATTAAAAAATCATGGCGGATTTTAAACTAGCCTCATATAATGTGAAGGGGCTGAGATCTCCCTCAAAGAGGAGCCAGATCTTATCCCTCTTACATAAGGAAAAATGTTCAGTGATATTTCTCCAAGAGACACATTTTAAGCACAACAACTATCCTAACCTTTCTTTTTCCAGATTCCCTTGCTGGTACCATTGTGGGGCTGGGCGTGCAGCCTCGAGGGGAGTCAGCATAGGCTTCCGCAGAGGCCTTCCATTTCAATATAAATCTCATATCCAGGACCCAGAAGGTCGATACTTGATCCTTAAAGGTCTGGTAGGACAGTCTATGTTTACATTCGTAAATATATACGCCCCAAATACTGAACAACTTAACTGGCTTAATAGGATTTTTTCCCTAATAGAACAACATAGAGAGGGCTTCCTACTTGTTGCGGGTGACTTTAACATTGCTTTTAACCCTTTAATAGACACATCATCCAAAAAATCCCCTATCTCTGCAAAAAATCTCAGAAAGATACATAACACATTACACAATATGGGACTCATAGATGTATGGCGTTGTCATAACCTAGATTTAAAAGATTACTCCTTTTATTCGTCCCCAAATAACTCCTATAGCAGAATTGATTACATCTTAGTCCCAAAGGAGAAATTGCAATACTGTACCGTACCCAAAATAGGAGACATCACTCTATCAGACCACTCTCCAATTTTTTGTAATATATCCCCGGGATTAAAAAGTACTAGACAACCCAACTGGAGATTTAATGAATCCCTATTGAATAACACAAAACATACTGCCCAAATCTCCTCTTACTTAGAGGATTATTTCTTAATTAACAACACCCCTGAGGTAACCCCTCAAGTTGTCTGGGACGCTCATAAAGCTTATATACGTGGAAGATTGATCAGCCTTTGCTCCTTTCTAAAGAAAGAGTCAGAGAAGAAACTCAACGCCCTGCTTTTACAAATCCATCAGGTAGAAAAAGCTCATAAACAATGTTTGATGGCACAGAAACTTGCAGAACTCTCTTCTCTTAGAACTCAACTTAAGAACCTTCTGAATGAACGTTCAGCCAAATTTTTCCTGTCTGCTCAGCAAAAAATTTACGCTCATGGAAATAAAGCTTCAAAATATGTTATGAACCGTATCAAACAGAGGAGAGACTCCCGCTACGTTCAGTCCATTAAATCCCCTCAGGGTGCTCAATTATTCAAAGCAGAAGAAATAGCTGAACAATTTAGACTATTTTACAAATCCTTATATAATCTCCCAGCCTCTAACCTCCCCAACCCCTCCTTAAGCAGAGAGAGCAATATCAGTTTGTTTCTTGAGACCCTTAACCTCCCAACATTAGATTCGATCCAACAGGAATCCCTGACCAGGCCGTTCACTACTCCGGAACTAATCTCTGCAATTAAAGCCACCCCTAGGGGCAAATGCCCAGGGCCTGATGGTCTCCCCATAACTTATTATTCATCCTTTCAAGGCATTCTAATACCCCATTTTCTTTGTATCTGCAATCTCACATTGACCAATAAATCTCTCTCTTCTGATATGACTAAAGCTGTCATCACGATAATCCCCAAAGGTGGTAAGGACCCCTCGATCTGCTCCAACTATCGCCCAATTTCCCTGCTTAATGTGGATCTTAAACTCATAGCAAAAATGCTAGCTACTAGGCTTCAAAGCTTACTCCCTGATCTTATTCGTCCTGATCAGGTGGGTTTTGTTAAAGGCAGGGAGGGCAAGGACAATACCACAAAAATTTTAGATGCCCTGTTCTATGCCTCACATAAATCCTGCCCTCTCGTCTTGCTTGGCACGGACGCCGAGAAAGCATTTGATAGAGTGGACTGGACTTATATCAGATTAGCTCTGGCAAAATTCCAAATCCCTGAGCAATATATTAACTCTATATTCTCCATGTACACTTGCTCCTCGGCGTCCGTGTCAGCAAACGGACTTCTCTCCTCCCCTTTCCCCATTAGAAATGGAACGAGGCAAGGATGCCCCCTTTCTCCACTTATCTTTGTCCTTGTAATGGAGTCCCTCCTTCAAGCCCTTAGGCAAGATGATGAAATTAAAGGTCTTGTAGTGGAAAAACAAGAGTTTAAATTGGCAGCTTTTGCTGATGATCTACTGATCATCACCACTAATCCACAGAGATCCATGCCCAGGATTCTTTCAATACTTGATCTTTTTGGCTCCCTTTCCAACTTTAAGGTCAATCCTTCTAAGTCCCAAGTTTTGCATATGGGCCTTTCCCCCACCAGTCTTACCTCCCTCCAAAATAACTCTCCTTTCAATTGGCAAACCCAACAACTAACTTATTTAGGGACTAAACTGACCCCTCATCTGCCAGACCTATTCCAATTAAATTATAAACCCCTCTTAGCCTCTATGATAGCACAAATGGATTCCCTGGACTCTCCCTATCTCTCGTGGTTTGGAAGAAAAAATATCTTTATGTCACTGATTATGCCAAAACTTACATACATGATGCAAGTTCTCCCTATCAATATCCCTAATTCATATTTTACTTCACTGAATAAGCATGTCCGTAAATTTGTCTGGCAAGGTAGAAGCCCCCGTATCTCCTTCGATACCCTAACTAAACCTAGAACCAGAGGAGGGATTGGCCTTCCTGATCCTAAGTCTTATATGCAAGCCATTCATCTCTCTAGAGCTATTGATTGGATTAGGGAACCCATACATAAAACCTGGCTCACATTAGAAACTGTTCTACTTCCCTCTTCTCCCAGGGCTTTGTTGCTGGCTGACAGACTACCCCCGACCCATGCCTCAATACCTAACCCTATTATACGTAGCACTTTAAAGGTCTGGGGGGGTTTCTCGTCCATCAATGGAGCCCCAATACCCCTCTCCTCACTTATGCTCATAAAAGACATAATTAACCTGGCCCCCAAAGAACTGAGAGAAAGCTGCCCGTTGCTCATTAGGTCCTCATTGATCCCCATTTCCCAATTCTTAGATACAGATGGGTGTATTATTTCTGATTCGGAAATATGCAAAGTTTTGGGAACACAGATTCATAATCCCACCCTGTTACATTTCCTTAAGAATGAATTACTTAGTAGGGTTAGAAGTCCCCATATGTCAGAGGAAACAAAATGGTTGGTAGAAATGCTAAACAATAAGAGATACCCTCCTAAATCTACCTCCACAATTTACAAACACCTGAAATCTCCTACCTCCTTTATTAAACCGGCAATAATAGGCAAGTGGGAAAAAGATCTACAAAGATCGCTGACCCCTCAAGAAACTTCAAGAATCTTAATCCTACCACACAAATTATCTAGGTGCATAAGAATCCAGGAAAATAACTATAAAATTCTGATGCAATGGTATAGAACCCCAGATATAACCTGTAGATACAGTACAACAGCCACTGATCTGTGTTGGAGATGCCATAAGACCAGGGGATCCTTCTTACATGTTTGGTGGACATGCGAGAGGATTAATCCATGGTGGCAGGCAATCACCAAACTATGTAACCAGATTTGTGAGTCAGCCCTCCCTTGCTCCCCGGATCTGACTCTGCTATCGTTAGGAATGGAGAAACTAGGCATACATAAAAAAATCTCTATTTACCCTCCTTTTAGCGGCGGCTAGGTTACTTCTACCTACTCACTGGCTATCCTCTGAAATCCCCAGTATTGAACACTGGACAAATAAAGTGGACCAGATATATAGATTAGAGGAAATTTCACACTGGGAGGCACACTCTAGACCTTCCTTCCTAAAAACTTGGACACCCTGGAAAAGATATAGGAACTTCTCCTAGATATAAAATCAATGTGGTTATTATTCCCATAACCCTCTCTAGTATACCCTCCCAGATAACAAATTAATATCAATCCTTACCACTCCCCCCCTTCCTTCTCTCTCCCCCTCCTATTGCACATCTATATCATAGATTTGAGAACTATGTTTTCGCGCTCTAATGCTTAGCCTGACTCTGTGGTTAGGCTTACACTTCTTGCTGATACCTGTCATGTTGGGCTTAACCGCCCTTTGGTTTTCTTGTTCTTACTTGTGACACCTTACTTTAGGTGATTTTCGCTTATGATTATGTCACTTGTGTTACTGTACACCTTACTTATTGGAAAATGTACATTGCTTTGGAAAAAATTGAAAACAATAAAAATTTTCAATATAAAAAAAAATAAAAAAATAAAATAAATGATTTTTCCACCGCAATCAAGTAATCAAGTCTTTAATGTCTGTATCAAACAGCACTTGCACCCCAATAACAAGAACTGTTTGCTGGAATGACAGAGCTGTGTAATGGTAATTCGGATCCCCAGTCAGTGCACCAAGGTGTAATAGGATAGTTCCTATTACCCAATCAACCTCCCCTACTGAACCCTGTTCTACACAAATACTGTAGAATGATTCCTCCCTATCCTTTCCCTGCACTTATAAATTGTTTTTTCACTACAATCAGTTTTTTCTAACACTGTCCCTAGCCCCTGCAGACTTCTCTCCCTGCACTAAGTACACTGGTAAATGGCAGAATCTAAGATGGCTGCCGCTATTTATAGGGCTGTGACATGACAGGGCTGGCTGGCTGCTGATTGGCTGCATTCATGGCATTATGGGTGTTCCCGCCTTCCCAGAGTTCCTTTCTCCATGTCCTCACAAATGCAGCAGCCATTTTAGGAAAAAATGCGGTTCGTTACCGCAAGGAAATTCGCCCTCAGTGCGAATCAAATTTTTCCTGAAATTCGCAGTGAATTCCACTTTGTCAGCTTCGATTCGCTCATCTCTACATATAACCTATCATTTCAGATTTCTAAATATCTCCCATTATTTCTAGGCTGGTATTGTCAGTAAATTGTTTTATAAATGGAAACAAAACAGAATATCTACTATGAAGCATTTAATGACACTAAACCTCATCTTACAAAGCTGAGTGAACTCACATAGGAATTTTCATTATCAGGGATCCAAGCCATGCAATATCGACAGGTTAATTCTTTCTTCTTTACAAAGATTGAGTAATTTTGTATGAGAGGCGGCTGTCAATCATTTTCATAAATTGATAGGTAATAGGGATTCTAGGAAAGCTATACCAGTGCATGGGAGACCCTTGTAAATCGGACCATACTCAAATTAAATTTGCATATTGGGAGAGGGTTCTTTGGTGGTCTTTTATACTTCTGTTCATTTAATAGAGGGTTTTAAGCTGCTATGGAAACATATAAAAAATGAGAGGTGGAGAGAATCTCATTATCAGGGAACTGAGCCTTATAACATCAAGAGATTAAATCTTTCTGTGACAAAAGATTCACAAATTTTGCGAAATAGATGTCTGTCAGTCATTTTGATAAATTAATAGGTAATAGATAGAGATGAGCAAATTTCTTGAAATTCATATTCAGGTCCGATTCTAATGAATTGGTTAGAAAATTCTATTTGAGTATGAATAGAAGTGCTCCAGTTGGACTGAAAAAAATCTCTCTTGACTTTATTTTTTAAGATTTCTTTTTCTCTCTCTATCCACTTTCAACCTTTTTAATGCAAAGACATCAATAGTATATAATGGCAGAGTTACAGTGAAATATAAAACTATGGCTAAACACTTGGTTGATGGTATTAACCCCTTCAGGACCTGGCCATTTTTCACCTTAAGGACCATGCCAAATTAGGCAAATCTGATGTACCATTTTATGTGGTAATAACTCTGGAATGCTTTTACTTATCAAAGCCATTCTGAAATCATTTTCTCGTGAGACATTGTACTTAATCTTCGTAGTAAATTTGAGTTGCTATGTTTTTCCTTTATTAAAAAATCCCAAAATTACAAAAAAATCTGTAAAATTCTTAATTTTTAAAATTTGAATTTGTTTGCTTTTAAGATAGATAGTGATACATCACAACACAGTTATTACTTAACATTCCTCATATGTCTACTTCAAGATGGCATAATTTTTTAAATTTCATATTTTTATCAGGACATTAAAAGGCAGAAATTTTAGAAGCAATTTTAAAAATGTTTCCGAAAATTTTCAAAACCCTCTTTTGAAATGATTAATTCTGTTATCAAGTTACTTTGTGAAGATTATATAATAGGAACTACCCATAAATTACATTTTGGAAACTACACTCATCAAGGTATTCAAAATTGATTTACATAGTACATAGTAACATAGTAACATAGTACATAAGGCCGAAAAAATACATTTGTCCATCCAGTTCGGCCAGAGGAAGTTGATCCAGAGGAAGGCAAAAAAAAAAACTGTGAGGTAGAAGCCAATTTTCCCCACTTTAGGGGAATAAAAAATTCCTTCCCGACTCCAATCAGGCAATCAGAATAACTCCCTGGATCAACGACCCCTCTCTAGTAGCTATAGCCTGTAATATTATTACGCTCCAGAAATACATCCAGGCCCCTCTTGAATTCCTTTATTGTACTCACCATCACCACCTCCTCAGGCAGAGAGTTCCATAGTCTCACTGCTCTTACCGTAAAGAATCCTCTTCTATGTTTGTGTACAAACCTTCTTTCCTCCAGACGCAGAGGATGTCCCCTCGTCACATTCACAGTCCTGGGGATAAATAGATTATGGGATAGATCTCTGTACTGACCCCTGATATATTTATACATATTAATTAGATCTCCCTCAGTCGTCTTTTTTCTAAAGTAAATAACGCTAATTTTGATAATCTTTCAGGGTACTGTAGTTGCCCCATTCCAGTTATTACTTTAGTTGCCCTCCTCTGGACCCTCTCCAGCTCTACTATGTCTGCCTTGTTCACAGGAGCCCAGAACTGTACACAGTACACCATGTGTGGTCTGACTAGCGATTTGTAAAATGGTAGGACTATGTTCTTATTACGGGCATCTATGCCCCTTTTGATGCAACCCATTATCTTATTGGCCTTGGCAGCAGCTTCCTGACACTGGTTTTTGCAGCCTTGTTTAGTGTTTATTAAAATTCCTAGATCCTTTCCATGTCAATGATTTCACAAACTTTGTTAAGGCTTTAGGTGTTCCACAGGAATTAAAGCAAAATGGAGGAGAAATTACAATTTTTTTTCATTTTTTGGCGATTTTCCATTTAATTTGATTTTTCCTGCAGCATTGCAAGGGTTAGGCTACTTTCACACTTGCGTTTTGTCATGGACGGATCCGTTCAGATAATACAGCCATCTGCATCCGTTTGTATTATCTTTAACATAGCCAAGACGGATTCGTCTTGAACGCCATTGAAAGTCAATTGAGGACGTATCCATTTTCTATTGTGCCAGATTGTGTCAGGAAAACGGATCCGTCTGTTTGGCTCAGTTTCATCAGACGGACACCAAAATGCTGCATCTGAAATCCATGTCTGCAAATTCTGGCATGCAAAATCCATATATTGCTGTTTTCTTCCTGAGCCCTGCTGTGTGGCCATAAAGCGGGATACAAGCACATATAGGGTGTCACAGTATTCAGGAGTAAATGTGTAACATGCATTTTCTCCTATTACCCCTTGTGAAATTGAAAATTCTGGGCCTAAATTGATACTTATTAAACATGTCATTTTTCATTTTCACAGCCGTGTGCTTCTAAAAATTATGTGGGACACCTGTTTAGTCAGAAGTGTCCTTTCATCCCTTAAAATGTTTGAACAGGGGTGCAAGTCTCCAAAATTAGACCACTTCTTGGGGTCTTCTACTGTCTGGGGACCTCAGTATTATTTTTCAAATGCAACATGGCGCCTGAAATCTATGGGGTTCATTTATCAAACTGGTGTAAAGTAGAACTGGCTAAGTTACCCATAGCAACCAATCAGATTCCCACTTTCATTTTCCAAAGGAGCTGCAATAGGAAAAATAATTTTTGCGCACTAAAATAGTACACCAATTGATAACTTCTGGCGCAAAGACACGACCTCAGTAGATACAGTTGTGTTCAAAATTATTCAACCCCCACTGAAATTGAGTGTTTTGGCCAGTTTGACATTGATTTTGATCATTTCAGTCATCTTGTTTACAATTAAATCAAAGAGGCACTTGTAAGTCAGACAAATATAACATAACATTTATAATGAAATAACCACAAATGTCT
Organism: Bufo bufo; assembly: GCF_905171765.1. NCBI lineage: Eukaryota > Metazoa > Chordata > Amphibia > Anura > Bufonidae > Bufo > Bufo bufo. The sequence continues at coordinate 208,409,319 of NC_053389.1, forward strand.
TTTCTGTGCTCACATCATTATCAGTTTTATTCAACCCCCAAGTGACATTCAATCTTAGTACTTAGTACAACATCCTTTTCCAGTTATAACAGCTTTTAAACGTGAAGCATAGCTTGACACAAGTGTCTTGCAGCGATCTACGGGTATCTTCGCCCATTCTTCATGGGCAAAAGCCTCCAGTTCAGTCACATTCTTAGGCTTGCGCGCTGCAACTGCTTTCTTTAAGTCCCACCAGACGTTCTCAATCGGATTTAAGTCTGGTGACTGCGATGGCCACTTCAGAATGTTACAGCCTTTAATCTGCAACCATACTCTAGTGGACTTGGAGGTATGCTTGGGATCATTGTCCTGTTGAAAGGTCCAACGTCTCCCAAGCCTCAGGTTTGTGACGGACTGCATCACATTTTCATCCAATATCTCCTGGTACTGAAGAGAATTCATGGTACCTTGCACACGCTGAAGCTACCCTGTACCTGTAGAAGCAAAACAGCCCCAAAGCATGATTGACCCCCCACCATGCTTCACAGTAGGCAAGGTGTTCTTTTCTTCATAGGCCTTGTTCTTCCTCCTCCAAACATCGCGTTGATCCATGGGCCCAAACAGTTCTAATTTTGTTTCATCAGTCCACAGAACACTATCCCAAAACTTTTGTGGTTTGTCCACATGACTTTTGGCATACTGCAGTCGACTTATTCTTTGGAGACAGCAAGGGGGTGCGCCTTGGGAGTTCTGGCATGGAGGCCTTCTTTACGCAGTGTGCGCCTTATTGTCTGAGCTGAAACTTCAGTACCCACATCTGACAAATCTTTTTTCAGTTCCTCAGCAGTCACACGGGGACTTTTCTCCACTTTGCGCTTCAGGTAGCGCACAGCAGTCGAAGTCAGCATCTTCTTTCTGCCACGACCAGGTAGCGTTTCAACAGTGCCCTTTGCCTTGAATTTGCGAAAGGTGCTTCCTATGGTGTCTCTTGGTATGTTTAACATCTTTGCAATCTTCTTATAGCCATTGCCATTCCTATGAAGAGAAATCACCTCTTCTCTTGCCTTCCTGGAACATTCTCTTGACTTCACCAAATTCCCTAAAACCCTTTACAGCATTGGGGGTTGAATAATTTTCAACACAACTGTAATTTAATTTTTTAAAATTAGGGTACACTCCAAAAGAGTGTGAAATATCCAAAATACAAACATGAGCAATCGAGCTGCAGTATAACAATGGCTGGTTAGTGCCGGTATACATGTCTATTCTGGACAAGGTACAGACAAGTCCTGTGGGACCCATGCCTGGTTCATTTTAATGAATGAGAGCTTGTCCACATTGGCTGTGGACAGGTGGCTGCGCTTGTCTGTGATGACGCCCCCTGCCGTGCTAAACACACGTTGAGATAATACACAGGCTGCACCTCCAAGGCGTAAAGGTCAAGCTCAGGCCATGTGGCCAATTTGGAGACCCAGAAGTTGAAGGGGGCAGACCCGTCATTCATTATGTGTAGGCGTGTGCACACATACTGCTCCACCATGTTGGTGAAATGCTTCCTCCTGCTAAGACGTTCCATATCAGCTGGTGGTGCTGGTTGTTGTGGCGTGCTGACAAAGCTTTTCCACATTTCGGCCATGCTGTCTTCTGAGGTGCTGGCGGTGCCCCAGCTGCATTGGCGAACTCTTCCTCGTCCTCTGCCTTCGCCTTGTGCTTCCACGGTGTTCCCGCTGTCAGGTGGGAAAGCCACCAGCAGCGCGTCTACCAGCGTGCGCTTGTACTCGCGCATCTTACGATCTTGCTCCAGTGACGGAATTAAGGACGGTACGTTGTCCCCTGGCTGTGCTCAAGTTGGTGGTGAAGGTGTTACGCTGACCGGATGAGGAGCTGGTAGAGGATGAGGAAGCAGAGTAGGAGGAGGAAGCAACAGGAGGCAAACTGAAGCGCCCTGCAATCCTCGGTGGTAGAAGGACATGTGCCAAACCTCAGACCCACTGCATTTACCCAGTGTGCTGTTATGAAGATATAACGTCCCTGACCGTGCTTACTGGTCCACGTATCCGTAGTCAGGTGCACCTTGCCACAGATGGCGTTGTGCAGTGCACACCTGATTTTGTCCCCTACTTAGTTGTGCAGGGAAGGGATAGCTCACCTTGAAAAATAGTGGCGGCTGGGCACGACGTACTGTGGGACAGCCACCGCCATAAGGCCTTTAAAACTATCAGTCTCCACCAGACGGAATACCAGCATTTCAAAGGCCAGTACTTTAAAAATTCTGGCATTCAGGGCTAGGGATCGCGGGTGGGTAGGGGGGTACATCCTCTTCCTCTTCCTCTCCAGCGTTTGGGATATGGAGAGCTGAACGCTTCCGTGGGACATTGTGGAGATGCTTGGTGACCCAGGTGTTGGTGTTGCTGGCAGATCCTCTGTTTGCGGGGTGGCAGGTGGCACTGTCACTCAAGAGGTGGATAAAGAGGCCGATACTGCAGCAGAAGAGGAAGCAAGAGGAGCCAGAGACCTTTCTTGTTTTTTGAGGTGTCTACTCCACTGCAGATCGTGCTTTGCACTTAAATGCCTGGTCATGCAGGTTGTGCTCAGGTTGAGAACATTTATGCCTCGCTTCAGGCTCTGATTGCACAGCGTGCAAACCACTCGTGTCTTGTCGTCAGCACATTGTTTGAAGAACTGCCACACCAGGTAACTCTTGGAGCTGGCTTTAGTGTGCTCGGTCCCTTGCTGCGGTGGGCAGTAGCAGGCGTACTGTCTAGAGGACGGCTGCTCTGCTTTTGCACCCTGCTCCCTCTTCTGCTGTGCTGGTGGCTCTGTGCGACCACCGCCTCTTCCTCCGAACTACATCGGTCACTTGCATGACCTTGATTCCATGTGGGATCGAGGACCTCATCGTCCTCCACATCATCTTCCACCCAGGCTTCACCCCTGCCTTCCTTGTCGGTCTGCCCACTTTCGAAAGCCCCAGCAGTTGGCACCTGTGTTTCGTCATCATCCGAGACGTGCTGCGATGGTCCTCCCATGTACTCATCTTGAAAGATAAGTGGTTGGGTATCGGTGCACTCAATCTCTTCCACTTCTGGGGCAGGGCTAGGTGGATGGCCCTGGGAAACCATGCTAACAGAGTCATCAAAAAGCAGAAGAGACTGCTGCATGACTTGGGGCTCAGACTGCTTGGCTGATTTGCAAGGGGGTGAGGTGAAAGACTGATGGACATGGGCTGCAGGTGCCAACTGTGTTCTTTCAGCAGGAGACTGGGTGGAGCAGGAGACAATGTGAAGGAACTTGATCCACTGTCAGCAACCCAATCTACTATCGCCTGTACTTGTTCAGGCCTCACCATTCATAGAGCAGCATTAGGCCCGAACAAATACCTCTGCAGCTTTTACTACTCGCACCTGAGGAAGGGGTTTCACTTGTGCGTGTAGCTGGAACAGATTGACCACGTCCTCTCCCTGCAACAGGAGCTCCACCAGCAGCACCACGACCTGGGGCACGTCCCTTATATGACGCCACAAAGTAACATAGTAACATAGTACATAAGGCCGAAAAAAGACATTTGTCCATCCAGTTCGGCCTGTTATCCTGCAAGTTGATCCAGAGGAAGGCAAAAAAAAACTGTGAGATAGAAGCCAATTTTCCTCACTTTAGGGGAATAAAAAATTCCTTCCCGACTCCAATCAGGCAATCAGAATATCTCCCTGGATCAACGACCCCTCTCTAGTAGCTATATCCTGTAATATTATTACACTCCAGAAATACATCCAGGACCCTCTTGAATTCCTTTATTGTACTCACCATCACCACCTCCTTATGCAGAGAGTTCCATAGTCTCACTGCTCTTACCGTAAAGAATCCTTTTCTATGTTTGTGTACAAACCTTCTTTCCTCCAGACGCAGAGGATGTCCCCTCGTCACAGTCACAGTCCTGGGGATAAATAGATGATGGGATAGATCTCTGTACTGACCCCTGATATATTTATACATAGTAATTAGATCTCCCCTCAGTCGTCTTTTTTCTAACGTGAATAACCCTAATTTTGATAATCTTTCAGGGTACTGTAGTTGCCCCATTCCAGTTATTACTTTAGTTGCCCTCCTCTGGACCCTATCCAGCTCTGCTATGTCTGCCTTGTTCACTGGAGCCCAGAACTGTACACAGTACTCCATGTGTGGTCTGACTAATGATTTGTAAATTAGTAGGAATATGTTCTCATCACGGGCATCTATGCCCCTTTTAATGCAACCCATTATCTTATTGGCCTTGGCAGCAGCTGCCTGACACAGTTTTTTGCAGCTTAGTTTGCCGTTTATTAAAATTCCTAGATCCTTTTCCATGTCAGTGTTACCCAGTGTTTTACCATTTAGTATGTACGGGTGACTTGCATTATTCCTTCCCATGTGCATAACTTTACATTTGTCAGTGTTAAACCTTATCTGCCACTTATCTGCCCAAGCCTGCAATCTATCCAGATCCCTCTGTAGTAGTATACTGTCCTCTTCAGTGTTAATTACTTTACACAGTTTAGTGTCATCTGCGAAAATTGATATTTTACTATGCAAGCCTTCTACAAGATCATTAATAAATATATTGAAGAGAATAGGGCCCAATACTGACCCCTGAGGTACTCCACTAGTGACAGTGACCCAATCTGAGTATGTACCGTTAATAACCACCCTCTGTTTTCTATTATTGAGCCAGTTACTTACCCACTTACAGACGTTTTCTCCCAGTCCGAGCATTCTCATTTTATATACTAACCTTTTATGTGGTACAGTGTCAAATGCTTTGGAGAAGTCCAGATACACGACATCCATTGATTCGACGCTGTCAAGTCTAGAACTTACCTCCTCATAGAAACTGATTAAATTAGTTTGACATGACCGATTCCTCACGAAGCCATGCTGATATGGCGTTATTTGCTTATTTCCGTTAAGATGCTCTAAGATAGCATCTCTCAGAAAACCTTCAAACAGTTTACCCACAACAGATGTTAAACTTACCGGCCTATAGTTTCCAGGCTCTGTTTTTGGACCCTTTTTGAATATTGGCACCACATTTGCCATGCGCCAATCCTGTGGGACATTCCCTGTCAGTATAGAGTCCGCAAATATCAGAAATAAGGGTCTGGCTATGACATTACTTAATTCCCTTAGGATACGAGGGTGTATGCCATCCGGTCCTGGCGATTTGTCTATTTTGATCTTTTTAAGTCGCTGTTGTACTTCTTCCTGGGTCAAACAGGACACTTTTAATGGGGAATATACTGTATTTCAACATTCAGCATTTCATCTGACAGTTTATTTTCCTCAGTGAATACAGTGGAGAAAAAAATATTTAACAGCTTTGCTTTCTCCTCGTCGATCTCTGCGGATCCCCCCTCATTACTCATCAAAGGGCCAACACCTTCAGATTTAAACTTTTTAACATTTATATAATTGAAGAACATTTTAGGGTTAGTTTTACTCTCTTTGGCAATTAATCTCTCGGTCTCTAGTTTGGCCGCTTTTATTTGTTTTTTACATGTTCTATTTTTTTCCTTATAGTTTTTCAGTGCTTCCGTGCTACCCTCCTGTTTTAGTGTTTTATATGCTTTCTTTTTGTCATTTATTGCTTTCTTTACAGTTCTGTTTATCCACATTGGTTTCTTTTTGTTCCTTAACCTTTTATTCCCATACGGTATGTACCTCTCACAATTAGCTTTTAGGATGCTTTTAACCACCTCCCGACCGCCTAACGCACGGATGCGTCCGGAAGGTGGTTGATTCATTCCTCCTGGACGCATCCGTGCGTCATCTCGAGAGACGCGAGATTTCCTGTGAACGCGCGCACACAGGCGCGCGCGTTCACAGGATCGGAGGGTAAGCGAGTGGATCTCCAGCCTGCCAGCGGCGATCGTTCGCTGGCAGGCTGGAGATGTGATTTTTTTAAACCCTAACAGGTATATTAGACGCTGTTTTGATAACAGCGTCTAATATACCTGCTACCTGGTCCTCTGGTGGTCCCTTTGGTTTGGATCGACCACCAGAGGACACAGGCAGCTCAGTAAAGTAGCACCAAACACCACTACACTACACTACACCCCCCCTGTCACTTATTAACCCCATTTGAACCACTGATCACCCCTGATCACCCCATATAGACTCCCTGATCACCCCCTTGTCATTGATCACCCCCCTGTCATTGATCACCCCCCTGTAAGGCTCCATTCAGACGTTCGTATGATTTTTACGGATCCACTGATACATGGATCGTATCCGCAAAACACGTACGGACATCTGAATGGAGCCTTACAGGAAGGTGATCAATGACGGAGGTGATCACCCCATATAGACTCCCTGATCACCCCCCTGTCATTGATCACCCCCCTGTAAGGCTGCATTCAGATGTCCGTATGTTTTTTACGGATCCACGGATACATGGATCGGATCCGCAAAACACATACGGACATCTGAATGGAGCCTTATAGGCGGGTGATCAATAACAGGGGGGTGATCACCCCATATAGACTCCCTGATCACCCCCCTGTCATTGATCACCCCCCTGTCATTGATCACCCCCCTGTAAGGCTGCATTCAGATGTCCGTATGTTTTTTACGGATCCTCGGATACATGGATCGGATCCGCAAAACACATACGGACATCTGAATGGAGCCTTACAGGGGGGTGATCAATGACAGGGGGGTGATCACCCCATATAGACTCCCTGATCACCCCCCTGTCATTGATCACCCCCCTGTAAGGCTGCATTCAGATGTCCGTATGTTTTTTACGGATCCACGGATCCATGGATCGGATCCGCCAAACACATACGGACGTCTGAATGGAGCCTTACAGGGGGGTGATCAATGACAGGGGGGTGATTACCCCATATAGACTCCCTGATCACCCCCCTGTCATTGATCACCCCCCCTGTCATTGATCACCCCCCCCCCTGTCATTGATCAGCCCCCTGTAAGGCTCCATTCAGACATTTTTTTGGCCCAAGTTAGCAGGATTTTTTTTTTTTTTTCTTACAAAGTCTCATATTCCACTAACTTGTGTCAAAAAATAAAATCTCACATGAACTCACCATACCCCTCACGGAATCCAAATGCGTAAAATTTTTTAGACATTTATATTCCAGACTTCTTCTCACGCTTTAGGGCCCCTAGAATGCCAGGGCAGTATAAATACCCCATATGTGACCCCATTTCGGAAAGAAGACACCCCAAGGTATTCGCTGAGGGGCATATTGAGTCCATGAAAGATTGAAATTTTTGTCCCAAGTTAGCGGAAAGGGAGACTTTGTGAGAAAAAAAAATAAAAATCTATTTCGGCTAACTTGTGCCAAAAAAAAAAAAATTCTATGAACTCACCTTGCCCCTCATTGAATACCTTGGGGTGTCTTCTTTCCAAAATGGGGTCACACGTGGGGTATTTATACTGCCCTGGCTTTTTAGGGGCCCTAAAGCGTGAGAAGAAGTCTGGGATCCAAATGTCTAAAAATGCCCTCATAAAAGGAATGTGGGCCCCTTTGCGCATCTAGGCTGCAAAAAAGTGTCACACATCTGGTATCACCGTACTCAGGAGAAGTTGGGTAATGTGTTTTGGGGTGTCATTTTACATATACCCATGCTGGGTGAGATAAATATCTTGGTCAAATGACAACTTTGTATAAAAAATGGGAAAAGTTGTCTTTTGTCGAGATATTTCTCTCACCCAGCATGGGTATATGTAAAATGACACCCCAAAACACATTGCCCAACTTCTCCTGAATACGGCGATACCACATGTGTGACACTTTTTTGCAGCCTAGGTGGGCAAAGGGGCCCACATTCCAAAGAGCACCTTTCGGATTTCACAGGTCATTTACCTACTTACCACACATTAGGGCCCCTAGAATGCCAGGGCAGTATAACTACCCCACAAGTGACCCCATTTTGAAAAGAAGACACCCAAAGGTATTCCGTGAGGGGCATGGCGAGTTCCTAGAATTTTTTATTTTTTGTCACAAGTTAGCGGAAAATGCTGATTTTTTTTTTTTGATTTTTTTTCTTACAAAGTCTCATATTCCACTAACTTGTGACAAAAAATAAAAACTTCCATGAACTCACTATGCCCATCAGCGAATACCTTGGGGTGTCTTCTTTCCAAAATGGGGTCACTTGTGGGTAGTTATACTGCCCTGGGATTCTAGGGGCCCAAATGTGTGGAAAGTAATTTTAAATCAAAATCTGTAAAAAATGGCCGGTGAAATCCGAAAGGTGCTCTTTGGAATGTGGGCCCCTTTGCCCACCTAGGCTGCAAAAAAGTGTCACACATGTGGTATCTCCGTACTCAGGAGAAGTTGGGCAATGTGTTTTGGGGTGTCATTTTACATATACCCATGCTGGGTGAGATAAATATCTTGGTCAAATGCCAACTTTCTACAAAAAAATGGAAAAAGTTGTCTTTTGCCAAGATATTTCTCTCACCCAGCATGGGTATATGTAAAATGACACCCCAAAACACATTGCCCAACTTCTCTTGAGTACGGAGATACCAGATGTGTGACACTTTTTTGCAGCCTAGGTGGGCAAAGGGGCCCACATTCCAAAGAGCACCTTTCGGATTTCACCGGCCATTTTTTACCGATTTTGATTTCAAACTACTTACCACACATTAGGGCCCCTAGAATCCCAGGGCAGCAAAACTACCCCACAAGTGACCCCATTTTGGAAAGAAGACACCCCAAGGTATTCGCTGATGGGCATAGTGAGTTCATGGAAGTTTTTATTTTTTGTCACAAGTTAGTGGAATATGAGACTTTGCAAGAAAAAAAAAAATCATCATTTTCCGCTAACTTGTGACAAAAAATAAAAAATTCTAGGAACTCGCCATGCCCCTCTTGGAATACCTTGGGGTGTATTCTTTCCAAAATGGGGTCACTTGTGGGATAGTTATACTGCCCTGGCATTCTAGGGGCCCAAATGCGTGGTAAGTAGTTTGAAATCAAAATCTGTAAAAAATGGCCGGTGAAATCTGAAAGGTGCTCTTTGGAATGTGGGCCCCTTTGCCCGCCTAGGCTGCAAAAAAGTGTCACACATGTGGTATCTCCGTACTCAGGAGAAGTTGGGCAATGTGTTTTGGGGTGTCATTTTACATATACCCATGCTGGGTGAGAGAAATATCTTGGCAAAAGACAACTTTTCCCATTTCTTTATACAAAGTTGGCATTTGACCAAGATATTTATCTCACCCAGCATGGGTATATGTAAAATGACACCCCAAAACACATTGCCCAACTTCCCCTGAGTACGGAGATACCACATGTGTGACACTTTTTTGCAGCCTAGGTGGGCAAAGGGGCCCACATTCCAAAGAGCACCTTTCGGATTTTACCGGCCATTTTTTACAGATTTTGATTTCAAACTACTTACCACACATTTGGGCCCCTAGAATGCCAGGTCAGTTTAACTACCCCACAAGTGACCCCATTTTGGAAAGAAGACACCCCAAGGTATTTTCTGATGGGCATGTGAGTTCATGGAAGTTTTTATTTTTTGTCACAAGTTAGTGGAATATGAGACTTTGTAAGAAAAAAAAAAATATTAAAATCATCATTTTCCGCTAACTTGTGACAAAAAATAAAAAGTTCTATGAACTCACTATGCCCATCAGCGAATACCTTAGGGTGTCTACTTTCCGAAATGGGGTCATTTGTGGGGTGTTTGTACTGTCTGGCCATTGTAGAACCTCAGGAATCATGACAGGTGCTCAGAAAGTCAGAGCTGCTTCAAAAAGCGGAAATTCACATTTTTGTACCATAGTTTGTAAACGTTATAACTTTTACCCAAACCATTTTTTTTTTTACCCAAACATTTTTTTTAAATCAAAGACATGTAGAACAATAAAGTTAGAGAAAAATTTATATATGGATGTCGTTTTTTTTGCAAAATTTTACAACTGAAATTGAAAAATGTCATTTTTTTGCAAAAAAATAGTTAAATTTCGATTAATAACAAAAAAAAGAAAAATGTCAGCAGCAATGAAATACCACCAAATGAAAGCTCTATTAGTGAGAAGAAAAGGAGGTAAAATTCATTTGGGTGGTAAGTTGCATGACCGAGCAATAAACGGTGAAAGTAGGGTAGGTCAGAAGTGTAAAAAGTGGCCTGGTCATTAAAGGGTGTTTAAGCTAGGGGGGCTGAGGTGGTTAAAGATATCCCATTTTGTGGCTGTATTTTTATTTGTGAGGACTTTATCCCATTTAGTTAGGCCTATGGCCTCTCTTAGTTGGCTAAATTTAGCTTTTTTGAAGTTTGGTATTTTTGTTCCTCCCTGTAGAAAAGCTCTTTTGAATGATAATTGAAAGGTTATTACTTTATGGTCACTATTTCCCATGTGTTTCCCAACCTGCACATCTGTTGTTCTGTCTGGTCTTTTGGTTAATACTAAGTCCAGTATGGCCGTCCCTCTAGTTGGGTCCTGAACCAGTTGGGAGAGATAATTGTCTTTGGTTATTGCCAAGAACCTGTTTCCTTTATGAGATATACAAGTTTCAGTTTCCCAGTCTATATCTGGGTAGTTGAAGTCCCCCATAATAACCACCTCATTATGATTTGCCGCCTTGTCTATCTCGTTTAGTAGTAGATTTTCTGTGGACTCTGGTATATTAGGCGGTTTATAGTAAACTCCTATTAGTAATTTATTGTTGTTTTTAGCTCCATGTATCTCTACCCACAGTGACTCCACATGTTCATGTCCCTCACTTATATCTTCACGGAGTGAAGACAGGACTTTACATAAAGGCAGACCCCTCCCCCTCTCCGGTTTTGACGATCCTTTCTAAACAGACTGTAACCTTGTACATTAACCGCCCAGTCATAGCTATCGTCCAGCCATGTCACAGTTATTCCCACTATGTCATAGTCCTCCTCACACATCACTAATTCCAGTTCACCAGTTTTATTAGTCAGGCTTCTGGCATTAGTATACATACATACGCTCTCCTCATATATTTCAAATTTGCCCTAAATGGGTGTTTAATTAATATTAGAATAGAACGACAGTATGTAAAGGGTGTATCTCACACGGCCTGAACCAGTGTAGGCCTGAATTAAAGATTTCTTTGCACAAAATGGCTGTATTTCAAATGCCTGAATCAAACTCCTGTATGTAGAGGGTGTATCCCACAGGGCCAGAACCAGTGTAGGCCTGAATTAAAGATTTCTTTGCACAAAATGGCTGTATTTTAAATGCCTGAATCAAACCCCTGTATGTAGAGGGTGTATCTCACACAGCCTGAACCAGTGTAGGCCTAAATTCAATATTGGTGCACCAAATGGCGGTATTTAAAATCTCTGAATCTAACCCAAATGTATTAAGGGTGTATCTCACAATGACATCTCCATCAAAGGCTGCCAACGAAATTTTTTGTGCCCAAATGAGTGTTTGTTTAACAACTGATTTTTACAGCAGTATATAATCCTGTAATTTCACACGTGCTGATGCTGCAAGGCCTGAAAATAGTGTTTTTTGTCAAAAAAGTGTGTTTTTAAAACCCCAGAAAATGATGGGTGTATTTCTAGCTTAAATTGCACACTGACTAATCCAGATGTTGTAGATTGCCAAAAAAGTGTTTTTTGGTAACCGAATATAAAAGCTGTATATATTAAACTTGAATTTAACACTTGCAGATCATTAAAATACTGTTTTTTGACAAAAAAGTGTGTTTTTAAAACCCCAGAAAAGAACTTGTGATCTAAATGCCCTTTTGGCTCATCCCAGAGCTCCTAATTGGCGCCTCAATGAATCTTTATTAGATAACAATGCACACAAGGCCCAGATTGCCTCCTATCTAGAGGAATATTTCCACTTTAATAAATCCCCAGAAATATCCCCCCAAATGTTATGGGATGCCCATAAACCCTACATCAGGGGGAAACTCAGCCTTTGCTCTTTCCTTAAGAGGGAGTCTGACAAGAAATTAAACCTCCTCCTTTCTCAGATTCACTCCCTTGAGAAAGCACACAAACAATCCCTTCTTGCTCTGCACCTGTCGGAACTCCTTTCCCTTAGATCAGAACTTAAAACCATCCTAAATGAACGAGCAGCTAAGTTCTTTCTATCATCTCAGCAGAAGTTTTATGCCCATGGCAATAAGGCTTCTAAATATATGATGCGGAGGATAAAACAGAGGAGGGAGTCCCGATACGTCCAGTGCATTAAATCCCCCCTAGGTATCCCTATGTACAAATCCAAGGAGATTGCTGAGCAATTTAAACTCTTTTACAAATCACTTTACAACCTCCCCTCCCACGAACTAACTTATACTGATGAGGAAAAATTACCCCATATTAAACTTTTCCTAGACTCTCTTACCCTTCCAGCCTTATCAACTACTCAAAAAGATCTCCTTTCTAGACCATTTTTGGCCCCTGAATTGGATGCGGCTATTAAATTAACACCCAAGAGGTAATGCCCAGACGGCCTCCCAATAACCTATTACTCCTCCTTTAAAGATATCCTTACCCCATATCTGCTCCCAATATATAACTCATCCCTGGGTGGTTCCCCGATTACTACAGACATGACTAGGGCTACCGTCACCATTATTCCCAAAGCAGGAAAAGACCCTGCTTCCTGCTCAAACTACCGCCCCATTTCCCTACTCAACGTAGACCTAAAGCTATTAGCCAAAATGCTCGCCCTCCGCCTGAATAACCTTCTTCCCACTTTAATCCACCCTGACCAGGTGGGCTTTGTCAAAAGTCGAGAAGGCAAAGACAATACTACTAAAGTGTTAAACGCCCTTTATTATGCCTCCCACAAGGCCACCCCGTTGATCCTGATTGGCACGGACGCTGAGAAAGCGTTTGATAGGGTGAACTGGTCTTTCATCCGAACTACTTTACAGAAATTCCAAATCTCAGAACCGTTTATTAACTCAGTTTTCTCAATGTATGCCCATTCCTCAGCGTCCGTGTCGGTTAATGGGATCCTCTCTTCTAGCTTCCCAATTAGAAACAGGACCAGACAGGGTTGCCCTCTCTCCCCTCTCCTCTTCGTCCTCGTAATGGAAACCCTGCTACAAGCACTGAGACAAGAGAAAGATATTAAAGGCCTGCAAGTTGGGGGGGCAGAATTCAAATTGGCTGCTTTTGCTGATGACCTATTAATAATTACTACCAACCCTTCCAAATCTATGCCCATTATACTTTCACTACTAAACCACATGGTGGATGGAAATAGTCAAAAAGATCAATAAAATATGCCAAACCTCCATTACCTGCTCCCCAGAGCTGTTTTTTCTCACGCTAGGGATCCACAACTCCTACAAACATCAAGCATCTCTTTTCCCTCTCATGCTAGGAGCAGCTAGATTACTGATCCCGAAGTTCTGGCTCACTTCGGACATCCCCAGTTTTGAGAGTTGGCAAGCCAAAATTGACCAGATCTACAGGCTTGAAGAAATTTCACATTGGGAATGTAGAACTAGATCCACTTTCCTTAATATCTGGAACCCCTGGAAAAAAATTAGACTTTTTTCCTGAAATTCACAGGCACACTATTCCACTCTCTTATAACTTACTAAACTAGTCTTCCGACTAGGTGACTCTTCCCACCCCTCCTCTCATCCCCACCTCCCTTCCCCATCCCCCCCTCGCCAAATCCCTAGTCCTTTACACTTTTAACTTATGGTACACTGGATTGTTCTCTCGCCTCATGCCTACTAATCCTACAAATCCTGTAACTTGTATTGATGGCAATTGTTACATCTCGCCATAGATATAATTATAACTGTGATTTGTTTGTCATATATATACCTGTATTGTTGACTGTTTTTTCTTTGTATGTGCTAAAAACAAAAATAAAAATTGTCAATAAAAAAAAAAAATATATGATGGGTGTATTTCTAGCTTACATTGCACACTGACTAATCCAGATGTTGTAGATTGCCAAAAAAGTGTTTTTTTGGTAACAGAATATGAAAGCTGTATATATATTAAACTTGAATTTAACACTTGCAGATCAGGAAAATACAGTTTTTTGACAAAAAAGTGTGTTTTTCAAACCCCAGAAAATGATGGGTGTATTTCTAGCTTAAATTGCACACTGACTAATCCAGATGTTGTAGATTTCCCCAAAAATATTTTTTTGGTAACAGAATATGAATCCTGTATATATATTAAACTTGAATTTAACAATTGCAGATCATGAAAATACAGTTTTTTGAATAAAAAGTGTGTTTTTCAAACCCCAGAAAATGATGGGTGTATTTCTAGCTTAAATTGCACACTGACTAATCCAGATGTTGCAGATTGCCCAAAAAAATTGTGATTTGCAATGTCCCAAAAGCTCAGATGCAGATGAACTGAGCTTGCATAAAATGGCCGCCGCCGCCGCCCACCTAACTAACAGAATTATAAAAGTTTTATTTTTTTGGTCAATGGGCTTAGAGCAGGGTAAAACGATTGTGCCCTGCACCCACACAACTATTTCTAGGTAGATCGCTGAGTTAGATTCTCTCCTATTCTCTCCCTGAAATCACAAGTCCAGCAGCATCCTCTCCCTACACTTGTAACAGCAGAGTGACGTGCAGCGCTACTTGACTCCAGCTTATATAGAGGCTGGGTCACATGCTGCTCTGGCCAATCACAGCCATGCCATTAGTAGGCATGGCTGTGATGGCTTCTAAGGTCAGACAGTTAACCGCTTGTTAACCGCGCCAAGAAAGCGCCAAACACCGAACCCGAACCCGAACTTTTACAGAAAGGTTCGGGTTCGGGTTCGGGTCCGGGGGCCAAAAATCCTAAAGTTCGGTACGAACCCGAACTTTACAGTTCGGGTTCGCTCAACCCTTACTTAACATGAGTACAATGCAACAATAAAAAAATTGCTCCCAAAAGTGTAAATAGCTTTTAAAGTTTTGGAATCGCTAAGTACATAGTTGTATATGTCACATATGTACTGCCCTAGCACATGACCTAGTGTGACTGCGACTCTCTCACCTGCCACTCAGACTGCAAATTAACCATAAATCACACCCCAACACAGTCCACACACCCCAAATACAGGCTGACTCCACCTACTGAATTTCAGGCCAATCATGTACCCTGATTATTATTGAGTATCTGCTCTGCAGCAGTCAGACGATAAGACACACAAAGCAATTGATTTGTAGAGCAGACAGGGAGTAATGTTAAAGCAGATAATTTTATACCAAAAAGGGTTCCGTGCTTACAAAATTTACAAAAATGAGACTAAATAAATTTACAGCAAAACAGTTATGGAATAAATGAGAAAAAAGACAGAAAAACCTAAGTTACAGGGTGTAGTCCTTCTGATTCCTTGGGGGCAGGAGAAAATATAGGAACACGCTAATAGTTTGGCTTACCCCCCTGACATAGCTTTATTAAAATTTTAGCCCTTTTATAATTTTAGTCCTAATGGAAGCGTTCATTAGTATTTGCTTTATAAGACACACTGTCATTTTGCCCCCACTTTTGGGGGAAAAAAGTGCATCCTATAGATTGAAAAATATGGTAAATCATCACAAAATTATTGTTTCTCTGTTTGTTATTCAAGTCTGTATTGAGACCATGGCATCATACATGATTGTTGGATTGTATTGAAAATGTGCTTTTCTCCACATTTCAGCATGTATACTATGGGGCCTCTACTAAAGTTGTTTTTGAAAATTTTGATTTGTCAGCTTCTTAGAAGTTCAACAAGAAATTTGATTAGTTATAAATTAATTTGTCATGACTAGTTATAAATCAGGTATATCCAGGCCAATCTGCCTAAAAGCAGCTTTTTCAAATTCGGCAAAAAAAAGGGATTTCAGATAGATTAACTATGAATCTTGGTGCACTGCACAGTTATGTACATGGCGATAAAGTAGACTTGCCAGTAACAGTGGCCTGTAATATTGATGCACAGTAACTACTCTACAGCTAGCAGAATATATTAGCTAAGACTCTTGGTGCACTGCACAGTTATGTACATGGTAATAAATTGTAGTAGAGTCTGTAGTTCAGCAGTCTCCTACACTCTCACTCTACTCTCCCTGCACTCTCTCTGCAGTCTCCCTCCATTCCCTGCACTTTCCTTCTCCAATATTGTCCTACACTCTCTGTTAACAGATTGCACACGTCTCTTCCTATGGTTAGCGCACAGGAAAATGGTGACGACCGCATGGGATCAGGGTTTTATAGGGCTCTAACTAGCAGAGATGGCTACCTGCAGATTGTCTGGCTGCACGGAATTATTGGTGATCTTGCATTCCCGGGCTGGTCTCATCTACACTTAATTTCCCTTTCTAACATGTGCCGTCGCCATTTTAGGAGAACTGATTAATTACCATGAAGCATAAGGAAATTTGGATTTGTTTAAAATGAACGTTTTCCTAAAATTTGGACCAAATTCCGCTTTAGATGCTTCACTGTACTCAACACTAGTCTCCACTAGTAAATAGAAATTTGGACCTCCACCAGACTTGCATCTTTAGTCTGACCCCTGTTGATTTGCAGGAGCAGTAAAGCAGTAGAGGCTTTAACAGGCCCTAAATGGGAGAGAATAGTGGCTAATGCTGCCTCCTGCTGGTAAATCATCAACTGGTTTATGCCACTTGGCAAGTGAAGGAGGATGGATGGGGAGTTAAGTCAAGGAAGGGGAATTCTCCAGCACTCATCCTTTCCTCGTAGAACTAAAAGAAGTACTGTCGCTCTGGTGTGATTAGTAGACACATAGAGGCTACATGCTTGATAAGTGACTGAGGCAGGATGGCCAGGGAGCTCCTGCAGCTGCTGCCTGCCTATGTTTTCTATAGGCAGCACTTTCAATGAAATGCTTGTTTTATGTGCCGAAAATTCAAAATGTGGACTAAGTCCTGTGATGTGAGTCACTATAAATCAAATATCGTAAATAACAGGGTTAGTGATTTGTTGATTACATTTAAAACATAACTTTTATTAAAGGTAATTTAGAATAATAGGCCCAAAAATACGAAGTATTTTTGGGCCTATTATTCTAAATTACCTTTAATAAAAGTTATGATTTAAATGTAATCAACAAATCACTAACCCTTTTGTTTTATGTGCCCTTCTACTTCTCCGCAGAGCCAATATCACTCACTGTATCCCCACCACCTAGCCTTTTTACAGTTTCCTTCACTGCCAAGCAGGGGCATCGCTAAAGGCTCATGTCCTCTGGTGCAAGGGTTTAGCTTGGGCCCCCCCCTTACCTCAATGCTTTGTTGCCTGGGGCAGGGAAACACATAGCCTTCATGCTGCACGAGGCAAAATTTTAAACAGCAATCCCCCCATGCCAAATTTTTTACCTAACCTCCTCCCTCCAGCCAGAGGTGTAACTTGACCAGTATGAACTTTCTATAACAATGGTGTCTACTTATGCCTTACAAGTGTCTTTGAGCCCCCTCAGGTTCCTGGGCCAGGTAGTAACTATAGCCATGCCCCTGCTGCCAAGAATTGTCTTCCCCTTGTCCTCCTTCCCAAGTTGTGTCTCCTGCTGCCTATTGCTGTTCTCCTGCTCCCTTACCCCAGAGGCATGATCCTTTGTGTCTTCTGCACATTTCTCACAGAGCACTGTCATGTCATATATCTCCCTCTCATTCCAAAAGCCCCTGCTAAGTAATGTCACATTCCTGCACAGACCCACTCTCCTGTGCAAATTCGTATTCCCCTGCACCCTACTCTACCCATAGAGCCCTACTACTATGTGTCTTCCTACCCCACAGAATCCTGTCAAGAAAGATCCCAACCTACCCTCTGCCTTTGCAAAACCCCTAACAGGTAATATTATCCCCACCACTGATCCTCTGATTTTCTTGGGTTCCTTTAGCTCCTAAGTATAACAATTTAATATCTATTATATTTGTTGTTACCAAATATAATTTAAAAAATAAGCAAATTAAATACAGATTAGACTACAGAAATAAGTTATATTAGACGTGGACTCACTGCTGTCAGGGTTTAGACTAGATTGTAAAAAAATGGCGGTTACTTGGAACATCCCAATGCACAGGTGCACGTCACCATGGCTGAAAGCAGAAATGCAAAAACAAACATAATGCAACAGTATTATGCATACACAAATAAAGTAAATACAATAGTGCCATACTCCCGATAGAAAACATGCTAGTGCTAATGATACATTATAAATGTGAAATTCTTGGCATTATGGTATTTACTTTGTAATTTGTGTTTGCAGAGTGCTGTTGCATTGTGTTTGCTTTTGTGCTTTTTTTATTATTAATTATCTTTATTAATATATCAAAACAAATGACAATAAACAAAAGGATTAAGTAAATACTCCCCAACTTCAATATATTTCCCCCTTGTCCCAATTCCCTGTACCAACCACCCTCCCCCCGCCCCATACCTGTGATGCGTCCACCCTCCCCTCCCCCCCTGCCCCCCCTTCCCCCAATAGAAAAAAAAGGGGGGAGAGACAGGGGGGGAGGGGAGGGGGAAAAAAATTATAATAAATTCATAAGTAAAGTTTTATAAATTATCACAACCAGTCAAATCTTCCAACCACCCCATATCTTGATACACTTCTCATCCGCATCTCTCTGCCTATACAAGATTTGCTCGTAGTTTTTTACCTTGTTAACTAGGTTTATCCATGTACTTAGTTCTGGAGTATGTCGAGCAAACCAGGTCCAGCTAACCAAAATTCTAGCTAGCAGCAGTATCCTGCCTAAGAGGATCTTTTAATACTTGTGGCTATTTATTTTGGAAAACTCATTAAGCAAAAACACTTGTGGTTCAAAGGGTATTCATATTTTAAGTTTATAAGTGATTAAGTTATTAATGCTATTCCAGTATTTTATAAATTCTGGGCAGGTCCAGATCATATGGAGATAGTCCGCACCTGAGGTATCACATCTAGGGCACTTAGATGTATCTCTCAGCCCACTTTTATTCAACCATGTAGGGGTGACATATAGTCTATGGCAAATATTAAAATGTACTAGAACATGATTAAAGTTCTGGAATAGTGAACCTAAATTCGCAAAGATATTCCCTCATCCTTCCGATTGTATATTCGGACAATCCAATTCCCAGGCTCTTTGTCCTGGTGACTGTGTATCACTAAACCGTGCCTTAAGTAATAATTTATATATATTTGAAATCTTCATTCTAGAAAGTGTCCTCCCTATCCAATCATTCAAAAAGGATGAACTATCTATATCCAACACCAGTTTATCGTCCAGACTAAATAATGCTGAACGC
Source organism: Bufo bufo (assembly GCF_905171765.1). NCBI lineage: Eukaryota > Metazoa > Chordata > Amphibia > Anura > Bufonidae > Bufo > Bufo bufo. The sequence continues at coordinate 208,428,528 of NC_053389.1, forward strand.
AGTTGAAAGTACCTAAACCATGAAAGGTTTTCTACATTATGTGATAGCTCTGTAAATGACTTAATCTCTCTATCGTTAACTACTTGTGAAATATACAAAATTCTATTATTTTGTCAAAATGTGTCCGCTGCAATACCATCTAACGTCTGTAAGTGTGCATTATGCCAAAGAGGCGTGAATGTAAGCTAACCCTTTACCTTCAGCCATGTTCTAGTAGTAGCCCAGACTTTCAAAAGTAGTTTTATAGTCTCTCTGTAACCCCGCTCTTGGCTCCTCAGTAGCCCGTATTCCAGCAGGGTAAATATATTATTATGTACATAACTCCCTACTAGCCTCCCCAGAAGTGCACTATTTTTTGATTCATAGCACATCAATAGCTGGGCAGCAATAAAGTACCCTTTAAGATAGGGGAGGTTTAAACCCCCACACTCCAGTGGTTTATATAAATATTCCAGTTTTATTCGAACTCGTTTTCTTCCCCACATTAAATCATTAATTATTCTTTCCATTAGTTTAAAATATTTAGTGGTAGGTTGTGGTGGCTCACTAGCAAGTAGTTAAGGTATGGTGCTGCAAGCTCATATAGAGGGAATCACCCCACCCTCTTTTAAAGGCAAATGTAGTAATAGAATAATGAGCGAGCACTCATACACTTGGACCACTGAGGAAGGGAGAGTGAATCTACTCATAACGCGTATGGTGAAACAAGTGATGTACCTGCATTGAAAAGCCTCCGATAATACTGTATGGCCATACAGAAGAAAATCTCTACAGTAAAGGATTAACTATTCTTATCGTTGAAAGCTGCACCAAAGGAAATTGCGGAACAGAGTGGCAACTCCTGCGATCTTTGGAACTCCCGCAAAATTCAAACCAGCTTGCTGTATGGAGCGACTGAATAAGCCGGCAAATATTTAAAGCTCCATTGAAGCAATAGGGAGACAGCAGACGCTAGACGGTAAGCCAAACATCGATTTAAAGTTTTCTTCAATCCAAAGCTCATATCGAGCTTAAAAGGATATGCTATAAGAGACTTTTCACATTATCAGGATTCCTGTGGACACTTTATGAACATATTGCGCTCCCAGTGAATACACCTACAACATTTTCAGTGACATTCAGTTTCCCAAATTGGGATAGAGCGCTAGAAGATAGCGCCCCCTTTTTCCCAAATAACAGCATATACTTGAAGTTTTTTGGTGTGATATATATTATTGAATTTATCGACACTATTGAGTCATATGAATATAGTGTCGATCATATCTACCACAATATATGTGACTGTAATGTTGTATATTATTGCTACATTGTTCTTATAAATTTTATTACTTGTATTTTATGGGGATTTAATAAATATTTTCTGCATATGTCAATCTGGTTGCCAAGTGTATGAGTGCTCGCTCATTATTCTATTACTAAGTTTAAAATATTTATCTTCTATCCAGGTAGGTGTATTCCTGAGCACATAAAGGAATTGTGGTAGTATCACCATTTTAACCAATGAAACTCAGCTCTGGATAGGGGAAGTCTCAGCCAGATCCCTATTTTAGCTCTAGTTTTCGTTATTAGGGGGATCAAATTAAGTTGTACAAAATTTTCAACCCTGGGCGATATAATCAAGCCCAAGATGTCCAACTGAGTCACAAGAACCTCTTTCTGTGGTAACTGGTCTATTGGCATCAAACTGGTCTTAGACCAGTTTATAAGCAAACCGGACACCTCACCAAATGATTTAACCATTTGAATAATTCTAGGAAGAGTTGTTTCCGTGTGGTCTATAAAAAAAAGAACATCATCCGCATATAAAGAGATACGGTCTTGCGCTCCTAGTGTTCCAAATCCTTTAACCTGATCATCCTGCCTGATGGCCAAAGCAAGGGGTTCAATGTAAATATCGAATAACAATGGGGATAGTGGGCAACCCTGCCGCGTACCTCTATTTAAATCAAAACTAGTGGTCAGGATCCCATTAAAACTCAATTTTGCCGTGGGAGATCTATACATTAATTTAAGGATACTTATAAATCTTTCCCCAAAGCCCATCCTTGTCAGAACCCTCCAGAGGAAGCGCCACTCCACCCTGTCAAAGGCCTTAGAGGCATCCAGTGACAGGATGGAGCGGGTGGTTCCCCCAGGAGCCTGTATGTTGGCAAGGAGCAGATGCAGATTGTGATGCGTACCCTTGTTTTGAATAAAGCCATTCTGATCTGGATGGACAATGGAGGAAATAACCCTAGAAAGCCTTGTGGCCTTGTTTGCTTTTGTGCTTTCAGCCATGGCGACATGCACCTACACATTGGGATATGCTGACTAACCCCCATTTTTTTTCTTTGCAGTCTGGATTGGAGTTGTGGCTTTCCCCATTAGTCGGGCACTCCTAAATAACCTCTGTTCCACTGGCTAATTTTAATTAGTGTAAATATAAAACTGTAGCCTACTCTCCTTCTCCCAGAGTGGGCTCAGCATGCATGCGGAACGTGCATTTCCTGAATATAATGGAGGCCATTGTGGCACCAAAAGAGGTATAATACAGTGTGGGCTCAGCATGCACCTGCATTCCATGAATTCAATGGAGGCAAGAATGGCACCAGAGGAAGTAGTATTTAGTGTAGGTTTCTGTCCTAAAGAGATCGCCTTGTCGTTGGCAGACAGGCACAAATAATTTGTATACATTTTTATAATTTATATAACATTTATAATGTAACTGTAACAGTGGCTTCTGTACGCACTGTTCCCCCGCTTATCAGTGTGGTTGGTGCTTCCCATTACATCCGCTGTGGTCCTGGGCTCTGTGTCTGTAGGTGGTATTGCTTTTGAGGATTCTGCTCCTCAGCTTCCACTCAGCCCTGAACACAGCATGAGGTCGGCTGGTTTCATGTTACGCTGCTCTAAGGGCGGAGCGCATCACTCCCTGGGCTGTGTGGGTTAGGTCAGGTGACCTCGCTGACCAACATTTGCTCTCCTGCAGGTATTTAAGTGGCTCAACCCTCTTCCCAGATGCCTTAGTGTCAAGGTCCTTGAGTTTGCTGGTTCCTGATACTCTTGTGTGCTCCTGATTTATACTTTGTTCCTGGACTCTGCTTAACATCTAATCCCTGCCTGCTTGCCTTGTCTCTCCTATTGCCGACCCGGATTGCCTGACCAGTACCTGTGCCGCATGCCCTGACCTTTTGCCTGTCTGACTACGCCTCTGCCTCATCCTTCAGTACTGCACTGTTGCTCCTGGTAATGACCCCGCCTGCCTGACTATGTGTGTACTTCTGGTACCTACCCAGGTATCTCCTGGTCCACCTGGACCAGCTGCCACTTACTCTGGGATTGGTCTGGAGTAGCCCCTGGCAACTACTCTAATGGCTCAAGTCTATCCTCACCATCTGAGGCTCTAGTGAAAACCAGGTAAGTGCTTAGAGATGCCCCTCCAGAGTATAGCCAGTCAGTGGCACAGTGGGTTCACACCCGCTGATCTGTGACAGTAACATTAACATTAGTACATTTTCTATAGTGAGTATGGCACTATAGTATTTACTTTGGTATTTGTGTTTGCAGATTGTTGTTGCATTGTGTTTGTTTTTGTTTTTAGACTAGTGTCACGACCATATTTATGGCCGTGACTCCTTGGGAGCCGCATACAGTTGCCCGCGGTTTGGGTTGTAGTGTCAACCGCAGCTGGAGGCATAATGTTGTTTGCCTCAAGTGCGGTTGCCACGGACAACAGCTATATGTGCGGTTTCCTTGGAGTTGTGTGCGTGTATGTATGCACTTTTGTATGTCTGTGTGCACTCTGTTTTATGTTTGGTGTGCACTGACATCTTCTCCTCACTGTGGTTGCCCATGGCAAACGTTTGGTTGAATTGTGTACATGTGGTGGCAGTGTCCCGGCCATTGGGCTGACTCCCAGGACATGGTTGCCAACCACAGTGTGTTTGTTGTGTTGGACACTTTCCCTTTAAGTTGGTGTTTTCCCTTTCCTGTGGTGCTGGAAGGGTTAACTCCCTTCCCAGTGTGTGTGATGTCACTGGGTGTGTCTGACCGTTGGGTGTGGCCTCTTAGGCCTATAAAGCCTCTCACTTTGGCATGGCTCAGGAGGTTGCTTCAGTCATGCTTTGCTGTTGCAGCCTCCTGTGATTTCCATCTTCTTGTAAGGGCCACCCTTTCGGTCAAAAGTTCTAATACCGTGATGTGTTGTTGATGTCTTGTGTCTTTGGTTTTTGTGCAGCTATGGATGTCCTGGTCCCTGTGTGTCTTCATGTGTGTGCTGTTTACCTTTGTCTGTGTGGACAGCCTTTCCTTAGCATGGGTTCCAGTCAGCAAGGCTGAGACAGGTTTGTGTGGAACTGTTTGGTTCACCTGTCTTATCCATAGTCCTGTTTATGTACCCCCTTCTTCATGCTGCTTGGCCAGTGAGACTCCTGCTCCTCCGTGCCTAGGAGGAGTGGGTGGTCTTACCCTGCTCCTTAGCCCAGGGACCGGTCGGAGGGTAAGTCAGGGATCCGAGGTTCCTGCGCATGGGTCCTCCTACCATCAAGATCGGCCCATGCAGGTAGGAGACAGGGTCAGCGTTAGGGACGCAACAGGAGGTGACCTGCTCCCTGATTCTGTGTTCCTGGCGAGTAGCGACTGGACATCTTCCTTCACCGCACGGCTGAGGATTTCCCCCATCCTCAGCCGTGACAACTAGATTGTGGCTTGACTAAATTGCCATATTTTGAGCAGGCTCTAGGAGACTGTAAATAAATGATCTATATATTTATATTGTTTACAGCAAATTCTGATTAGGGACAGTGGTTATGGTAGACTGTGGTCTGGCCAGCAGCATTGTTTATACTATATTACTAGATGGAGCTGGTGTCACCTTCTACATACACTGAACAAAAATATAAACGCGATAATTTTGGTTTTGCTCCCATTTTGCATGAGCTGAACTCAAAGATCAGAAACATTTTCTACATACACAAAACACCCAATACTCTCAAATCGTGTTAACAATTCTGTCTAAATCTGTGTTAGTGAGCACTTCTCCTTTGCCGAGATAATCCATCCCACCTCACAGGTGTGGCATATCAAGGTGCTGATTTGACAGCATGAATATTGCATAGGTGTGCCTTAGAATGCCCACATTCAATGGCCACTCTGAAATGTGCAGTTTGATCACACACCACACTGCCACAGATGTCGCAACATTTAATGGAGCGTGCAATTGGCATGCTGACTGCAGGAATGTCTACCAGAGCACATTAATGTTCATTTCTCTGCCATAAGCTGTCTCCAAAGGCGTTTCAGAGAATTTGGCAGTACATCCAACCGGTCTCACAACCGCAGACCATGTGTAACCACACCAACCCAGGACCTCCACATCCAACATGTTCACCTCTATGATCGTCTGAGACCAGCCACCCGGACAGCTGCAGCAAGAATCGGTTTGCATAACCAAAGAATTTCTGCACAAACTGTCAGAAACCATTTCAAGGAAGCTCATCTGCATGCTCGTCGTCCTCATCGGGGTCTGGACCTGACTGCAGTTCATCGTCGTAACCGACTTGAGTGGGCAAATGCTCACATTCGATGGCACGTTGGAGAGGAGTTCTGTTCATGGATGAGTCCCGGTTTTCACTGTTCAGGGCAGATGGCAGACAGCGTGTGTGGCATTGTGTGGGTGAGCGGTTTGCTGACATCAACGTTGTGGATCGAGTGGCCCATGGTGGCGGTGGGGTTATGGTATAGGCAGGCGTATGTTATGGACAACAAACACAGGTGCATTTTTGATTCATTTTGAATGCACAGAGAGACTGTGACAAGATCATGAGGCCCATTGTTGTGTAATTCATCCACGACCATCACCTCATGTTGCAGCATGATAATGCACGGCCCCATATTGCAAGGATCTGTACACAATTCCTGGAAGCTGAAAACATCCCAGCATACTCAGCGGACATGTCACCCATTGAGCATGTTTGGGATGCTCTGGATCAGCGTATACGACAGCATGTTCCAGTTCCTGCAAATATTCTGCAACTTCGCACAGCTATTGAAGAGGAGTGGACCAACATTCCACAGGTCACAATCAACAACCTGATCAACTCTATGCGACGGAGATGTGTTGCACTGCGTGATGCAAATGGTGGCCACACCAGATACTGACTGGTTTTCTGACCCCCCTCCCCCAAGGCAAAACTGTGCACAATTTAGAGTGGTCTTTTATTGTGGGCAGTCTAAGGTACACCTGTGCAATATTCATTCTGTCTTATCGGTACCTTGATATGCCAAACCTGTAAGGTGGGATGGATTATCTCGGCAAAGGAGAAGTGCACACTAACACAAATTTAGACAGATTTGTGAACAATATTTGAGAGTAATGGGTTTTTTGTGCATGTAGAAAATGTTTCAGATCCTTGAGTTCAGCTCATGCAAAATGAGAGCAAAACCAAAAGTGTTGCGTTTATATTTTTGTTCAGTGTATATATAGAAGAAAAAAACATTATATTCAGTCTAAAGTTAGTTAGTCAGTAAACAGTACAGATGCAAAGATGTGGTATCAGCCAGGGAGATGCCGGAACAACTACAAAAGCAGACCAGATATAAATAAGGAGGTATAGAGAAAGCGGAGTAAAGATAACCTGTTTAAAAGGATTTATTAGCTATATGGCACATGTGTTCAGGAGTTTGCCCCTAGTGCCTGAATACCTCTTTAAGCAGATTGATCACCTGCACAAGAATATCCATATCCCACAGCAGATTTAGTGGATTTTTAATGAAAGCACAGAAACCTGTTAACAAAAAGGAGAGCAGAGTTTTTTCTTGCCTGTAGTTGCATCGCATTTAATTGCTTAAAGGTAAACTGTACACTTGCCCGGATGCTTATATCAGAGTCAGCTAGTGAAGTTCAGAGTAAGAAACACTACTTTAAAGAGACACTTTGGCCTATAAACTACCTGTGTAGCCATGATACGTGTAATATCGGTGGAATATGTACTCTGTGTAGCAACTACTAGTCCATTGCCTGCTAAAGAACTGTCCTGATCTGTTTGCATTTGAATTCTTCTGAACAACTGCCTCATCATTGCTTTTTGCACTCCTACTACACTCCAAAGTGTTGTCATCACAACAACAGGGACCTTGCCTTGCACCTCAAAACCTTGACAACCAAGGACACCTCCACCGTCAGGCTGCATATTGTGGACTGACTGGCAGCATTGTTTACACTAGACGGTGGACTGACTGCAGACATACTGTGTTTGGCATATTAAATGTGTCCTATTATACCATTATCTAAAATACATACTGTATTAAACTTGGCCCATCCAGTATTATGAACTGCTCATTTTGCCAGATTTCTGCTTAATTGTGCAACATTTCACTTAGCAAGTCTCTCCCAGTCTGTTTTAGCTTATCTCCAGATATTTACATGACATACTGTACATAACAACATATTTTGGGAGAGATTTATCAAAGACTGGTGTTATACATGAGTCATTGATACCCCCTGTGATGCCAGAGGATGCAATGAATTTATGGCAAGATGCAGGCCCCATCATAAATTAGGCGTATCATCCAGCAGTCCATATACCAGAATGAAATCTGCGGCAGCTCAAAACTCACATTTTGTGAGAGAGAGAGAGAGGAGCTTGAATACTGTGCTGTGCTTTTTCAAATTGCATTCCAAATCGCATATAAATAATCCTGATAGTTAGTGTTAGATAGTGATAGGGAATTGTGTAGCTGAATAGCTGAGAGGGTCCAGTGCAGGGTGTAGTGTAGGTTATAGAGATAGTTAGCTTAAATATATAATCCATATAGTTAGTGTGAGATAGTGTAGGTTAGTTAGGGCATATTGTAGCAGATAGGGTCCAGTGCAGGGTGTAGTGTACGTTATAGAGTTAGCCTGTGATGCCCCAACAATACTAAGTTCAACAATCAGTATTATGTTGTCAGACCTGTTTATAGGTGCGCGATTTCAAATACTTTGACAAACTCTATCTGCATATAAAGCTATTGTTATGACATGCATGGAATTTAAAACTGTGCTGTAATATTCAATTACCTACCGTGATCAGGAGTTCTTCCTCACCATCTCGAAAGTTGCTGCCAACCATTTTCATCACTGATGTAGCTAATAGTACGTGCGTATGTGTGCACGTGCGCGCATAATAGCGCAATTGAAAAGAATATCACGAATATCAGAAAACCACGAATATTTGGCGAATATTCGCCTAAATATTCGTGATATATTGCGAATTCGAATATTGCCCCTGCCACTCATCACTATTCATTAGCGCCAGAAAAGTTAAGATAAATGTGTCGGTTGGCCCCTCCCTACCCTAGCCATGTGAAGCTTTTCAGAAAGTGGGGAGGGAGGCATAAAAATAGCAGTTGCAACAACATTTGTCTCAAATGGTGTTTAAAAAGTCAGTGTTTCCAACTTTTTGTGCAAAAAAATTGGAGCAGGGAGATGATAAATCCCGCTATTATATTTTATTATATTAAGAGTATTGTGTAGATGTCCTGCACTCAGTGCGCCTACTGAAGTGCGCTTTCTGCCACTCAGCATGTGATGTGTCCTATTCATAGTTGAGCACTTACCAGGCATATGAAAGGGGTAACATTTTATGGTGTCTGCTCTGAGATCTGAATTTATTTAGAGGTCTGATATGGGGTTTGATGCATCCACTGCCCTATATTTTCTACTATTGTGGTTGATAGTGTGTGTAATATTTTTGTTTGAGCTTTTTACATCCGCTATAAACCATTTCTGAATGCTCTCTTGGGAGCACCACATCAGTAATACAATAGTAAGTATGGCTGGCTTTGGGGCTGTGCCCCTGCATCACTCTTACTCAGGTTCCATTTACCTAGAAATAGGAAAAGTTTGCACCACGTCTGACAGTGCTAGCTGCCAAGCTGGATAGATAGGAACTGTGAAAGGGTGGGAAATAGGTAACAGCTAGTGATGAGAAAATCTATTCTAAATTTTGGAAATTCGACCCAAATTTTCCAAAAAGTTCTGATTCTAACTAGCCCAAATTTTGTGTATTTTGATTCAGTATATAAGAGAGCATGTGGGAGGGAGGTTGACAGAAGGAGAGCAAACAAGAGTTTTCTGGGCAATTTTGGCACTTCTGATTTGAGTCAAATTTATTCAGAGTTAAGACCTGAATTGAATGCACCAGACAATTTGGCCAAATCGGACCAGAATCAAATTGTAATACATTTTCTCCTCCCCAACTGGCAGCAGTAGACAGACATGCATCTTAAGGATTCCCCAGCTAAGGCAGCTACTGTTACATACTGTACTTACACCTAAAAATAAAATCATGGGGAATTTCCACAAGATTTGCAATTTCCAAGATGTTCAAACCATCTGTAACCATCAAAGCCACTTAGATAACTGTTTGGATCGCACAATAATGGAACCTCTTGGCTGTTACCCAATTAAATGGTCACCATTAAGCCAATAATGTTAACTTGTCTATGGTATACTGAATATTACTGTACCTTCACTTCCAATTCTATTTAATTTTCAGCTTGCTAGTTTTTATGTAGCATGATGTAATCTTTGCATTCTGAACATACTCTAGATTCTTTTTTCCCCCCACTTGGAGTCTAATCTTGTAAGTTGAGCAGAGTAGTGCACTAACCATCCATTCTATTTTAAATATAATACTGCCACCACTCCATCACATGGAAACAATACGCAGCATAGCACAATTCAATTCACCTTGAAATTCTTTTAAACTCTCCCAGTATGAAGGAGAAAAAGGCAATTAAGACAAGCATTCCACATCATTAAAGATTTCTTGCTTGGTTTAAGGTATATATTGTCAACCCAAGCATCCTTTCCTCCTAATTATAACATGCTCGGGTGACGTATTTGTGACCTCTGCAGCAAGCAAAACTTAACCTTACCCCCATGCAGACATCAATGTCATGAAAAAGCTACTATTTGTGTGTAAGCATAATAAATCTCTTCCATCTGTTTAGACATTTGACCACACTTTACTTTCAGCTCACAACAGCACATAGCACTTCACAAGATGCCATTTCACACATTACAGGAAGTATGTGATCTCTTTAGCTTGTTGCTTTAGTATATTATAGAAGCTTCTCTACTTGGTTTCTTATTGAGAAATAATGACATCTTTTATCATGTTATGTATAATAAACAACGGTAAAAACAGAAAATTAATGTGACATTTAAATTACCATATATTTCGAACTATAAGAGGCACCGTAATAAAAGACGCACCTAGAATTTAGAGGAGAAAAATAAGGAAAAAATATATTTTTCGTCAAACCTCAGATCAAACCCCTAATCCTCATAAGACCCCCAAATCAGGCCACTATTCTTCATCAGACTTCAGAGCAGACCAAAAAATTAAGGACCCCCAACCTCCATCAGACCTCAGATCAGACCTTCATCAGAACCCCAAGCTCCATTATTCTCAGATTAGACCATCATCAGCCGCAGATCAAACCCCCAACCTTGATCAACCTCAGATCAGATCTCTATTAGACCCCTAGCCTCCATCAGACCTCAGTTCAGACATAAAAACAAAAACAAAAAAAACTTACCTCACTTGCTTCGGATGGTGCTGCCACTCTCCAGACCAGGACTCACCACTTCCTGCTCTCTTTCCAGCCAGTGCTGCATCGTTACCTGATGTCTCACAGCGTTAGGTCATAGTGTGCATCTACGTGCACTACGTCCTAATGCAATATACAGTCAGAATACAGGTCAGCTGGTCTGTCTGAAAGAAGAGCAGGGACAGTGAGTGGAGCCAGCGCAGTGCTTCCTTTACCGGTCCCCACGCCTCCTGCATAATGGAAGCAGTCATTAGCAATCAGACGATAAGACACACTGTCATTTTCCCCTCACTTTTAGGCGGAAAAAGAGCTTCTTACAGTCCGAAAAATATGGTAATTAAAAATTAAAAAGAATTAAAATCAATGTATTAATTCAAATGATTTAAAATTAAGTTAAAATATTATATATCACTAATAAGGCTACTTTCACACTTGCGTTTGGTGCAGATCCATCATGGATCTGCACAGACGGATCCGTTCAGATAATCCAACCATCTGCATCTATTCAGAACTGATCCGTTTGTATTATCTTTATCCGTCTTGAACACCATTGAAAGTCAATAGAGGACAGATCCGTTTTCTATTGTGCCAGATTGTGTCATAGAAAATGGATCCGTGCTCATTGACTTACATTGTGTGTCAGAACGAATCAGTTTGGCTCAGTTTCGTCAGACGGACACCAAAACACTGCAAGCAGCGTTTTGGTGTCCGCCTGCAAAGCGGAATGGAGACGGAACAGAGGCAAACTGATGCATTTTGAGCGGATCCTTTTCTATTCAGAATGCATTAGGGCAAAACTGATCCGTTTTGGACCGCTTGTGAGAGCCCTGAACGGATCTCACAAACAGAAATCTAAAACACTAGTGGGAAAGTAGCCTAAAATGTTTGCTAAAATCCGATTGCACTAACAGAGGTATATGTACAGAAATCTGCAAGTGTATCTATAGTCTCTTACATGCTTAGCTGTTTCCATCATTCCAAAATTATTTTATTGAGGAGATACAACAGTCTTTTTCTCCTCATTTTCTCAGCCTCTACCCAACACTTTGGACTTTTCAGTGTAGATCACAGGACCCATATTCTCCTGATAAATAAAGGTCCCAGAGAATTGACAGTTGAAAATGACATTTATGAATATTTTAATGTAAAAAAAAGTTAGACTTGTTGTATGAGCCACTATTAGATACTAGTGTTGATCGAGCACAAAAGTGCTCTGGTGCTCGAGTAGAACACTTTTGGATGCTCGGGTGCTCTACAGAGCACCAGAGCACAATAGAAGTCAATGGGAGAACCAGAGCATTAAACCAGGCGCCCCCTTCTCTGAAGAGGGGAGGGTGTCTGGTTCACAGGAAAAGGTCAGAAATTGATGTAAACAGCACTGAAATGGTTCGGGAACAGCATGGGGAGGATGTCTGGAGGCATCTTGGACTCCCAGGTCGCTGCTGGGAACGATGTTGTCCGAGTAGTACGCCACTTTTACAGACTGACAATAATACGCATCAAACCCAAGATAAAATCGATTTTAGAGGAAAAATTGATTGGGAAACATTCTTTCCTGTATATTTATTTGTATATAAAGTGCATGTGCTGCCAAAAATTACAAGGAAGAGGCACTCCGAAACAACCTGTATATCACATAAAGGAGAGCATCATACACACCCTTGAAAAAATTATGATCGATGGCCTGCTGGTGACCCTCAAAAACATTAGAAGCAAGGGCCTGCTGGTGACCCTCTAAAACATTAGGGGTGAGGGCCTGCTGCTGATCTGACCATCTAAAACATTTGGGGTGAGGGTCTGCTGCTGATCTGACTCTCTAAAACATTAGGGGTTAGAGCCTGCTGCTGATCTGACCCTCTAAAACATTAGGAGCGAGGGCAGCATGTTGATATGATGGAGGAGGAGGAGGACGAGAAAAGGAAGATTGAACCATATGCCCTTTTTTGCGGTGGAAGGGATGCATGGGAATACAGTGTATTCAATGCACCATAAAAGCCACGTTTAAAGTGCCTTTATGTTCAGACGGCAATACAGGCCTTGTTCATTTTGATAAGAGTCAGCTTTCCCAGTGTCAGATATAATCACTGAGCTATTACCCAGCTTTCCCAGTGTCAGATTTTATCACTGAGTTATTACCCAGCTTTCCCAGTGTAAGATATCTTCACTGAGTTATTACCCAACTTTCACAGTGTTAGATTTTATACCTGAGTTATTATCCAGCTTTCCCAGTGTCAAATATATTCACTGAGTTATTACCCAACTTTCCCAGTGTCATATTTTATCACTGAGTTATTACCCAGCTTTCCCAGTGTCAGATATCATCCTAGTGTAGATCGAGAATATTCTAATCACGCATTTTCCATGCAAAAGGCTACACTAATAAGCTTGTCATAAGACTCATAGTCTAATATTCTTGTTAAAAGACTATGAAACCAATAGATGGCGCTATTAAGTTATGAACAGCGCCATCTATTTGTTTCATAGTCTTTGACAAAACTATATATATGTGACACCATCACACCGACCTGAACTTGTAGAGGATAGTCCGTGATGTTGATGTGTAGTGGTGAATACTTGATAGTTGTCCCGATCCTCCAGTCCGGTAGCAGCAGTCAGGCTGTGTAGTTGGAAAACGTGCCCTGGCCAGCAGCACGTTTCCTATTCAAAAAAGCTTGCACTCCTAATCAGAGTGCCAGTGATGTCATGCTAGCTTACAGCTACTGGAGCTGTTGTGGACCAAAAACTGACGCGTTCCGAAAGAATCGTTTTTCTTTCTCAGGGGCAGAGTCCTCTTGCCTGTGCTTCTCCATATGAATCCTTTTGGGGCGGGTTATTCAGATCAGGTTTGTTCTGCCAGCAGGTTTAGAAAATGATTCTAGTTAATTCTGCCAGAGCCTTGGTAATTCTAAAGTGTTTAATGTGGTTATAGCACCATCTAGTGGTGTTAAGTTGTATTACACTTTGCTTTTCCTGTTACAAAGACTACTGCATTGGGGGAGTGCACTGCATTGTGGAAGTGAAAAGCATCCTGGGAAAGAAAAGCCTCCAGTCTCCAGGACACATCAGCAGAGCTGTCCTTTTGCATATCTCCTTCTTAAACTTCACCATCCTTGTAAAATCATATCTGGTGAGAGATCTACCTTTGTTTCAGGGATATTGGGTTATGCAGAGCTGTTGAGCTAGTTGTAATTGTTACTGAGGGAGTTGTTACTACTGTTAGATAGACATGTAATCTTATGTATAGGCAGCCATTTTACCATGTCCTGCAGTGTCAATGCAAATGTTATAGTACATGCTATCTATACTTTATACTTATACTTGCTATTTGTATTCTTGTAGTTTTACCAAACAATCCTGTTTTGCCAATCAACAATCCTGTTTTACCAATAAACATGTTAGACTACAAAGAACAGTCCTCTTATTTGGAAGACAGGAATGTTTTTTTCTTGAATGTCATACTGCACACTGTGTGAATGTGTATGAAGACAGAACAGTTAAACAGTGATAGTAAATCTGACTATACAGAGCCGCCATCAGCCACGCAGTCCTGCATACACGATTTCAGCGGCTGCCATACAGTCACAAGAAGCAAGAGTGCAGCTCCCAGCAAGCGCAGAACGATCGAGACCACGCTGAAATCTGTTCCTACCTAGACTGAGTCTGCACAGAGACATTAAGCAGCCAGCAAAAGGCACACAATGTTCGCTAGCCAGGCATCATCAAACAGGACCAGGTCATGAGCAAGCGGCTCTAGCAAGTCCTCAATAAAATAAATCGCTGCTCTCACCCGTGCAGAAGCTGAGGCTGCAAAAGTAAGGTCTTCCTTTGCTGCACAAGAGATGCAACTAAAGAAAGAGAGAGCATCAAAGGAAAAAGAGAGAGCGTTACTGGAAGAAGAGAGAGCATGCCTACAAGCATCAAAGGAAAAAGATGTTGCATGGTCCAGTTCTGCTTCAGCTTTAATTTTCTAACTGATGGTCTCACATGTTCTTCAAGCACCTTCTGATACACAGTAGAATTCATCGTGGATTCTATGATGGTGAGCTGACCAGGTCCTGCTGCAGCAAAGCAGCCCCAAACCATGACACTTCCACCTCCATGCTTCACAGTTGGTATGAGGTTCTTTTCTTGGAATGCTGTGTTTGGTTTACGCCAAACATGTCCTCTGCTGTTGTGTCCAAATAATTCAATTTTGGACTCATCTGTCCAAAGAACATTATTCCAGAAGTCCTGGTCTTTGTCAACTTTATCTCTGGCAAATGTCAGTCTGGCCTCGATGTTTCTCTTGGAAAGCAAAGGTTTCCTCCTTGCACACCTCCCATGCAAGTTAAACTTGTACAGTCTCTTTCTGATTGTAGAGGCATGTACTTCTACATCAACAGTAGCCAGAGCCTGCTGTAGTTCTCGAGATGACACTTTAGGGTTTTTGGAGACCTCTTTTAGCATCTTGCGGTCTGCTCTTGGGGTGAACTTGCTGGGGCGACCAGTCCTGGGCATGTTGGCAGTTGTTTTGAAAGCCCTCCACTTGTAGACTATCTTCCGGACAGTGGAATGGCTGATTTCAAAATCTTTTGAGATCTTTTTAAATCCCTTCCCAGACTCATAGGCTGCTACAATCTTTTTTCTGAAGTCCTCTGACAGCTCTTTTGCTCTCACCATGGTGCTCACTCTCACTTCAACAGTCAGGAGCACACCAAACTAAATGTCTGAGGTTTAAATAGGGCAAGCCTCATTCAACATGCAGAGTAACGATCTACTAATTATGTGCACCTGGTGTGATATACCTGTGTGAGATCTGAGCCAATTTAAGAGGGAATACATGTGAGGGTGTCCTATCTTTTTCCTCAGTTAGAATAGGCATTTTTGTAGAATGACATTTACAGAAGATCTTGAAAAGACTTTTCTTCAGTTTTCTTTGTTTAGTTGGATTACTTTAATCTCTCTGTATTGTTGAAACGGAGATGAAATAACCATTTATTAAAAATGTTACAAAAAACCACATGCTTTCAAAGGGTGTCCTAATTTTTTCACATGACTGTAGCTTATGCAGAGTATCAAAGATCCTACCTTGAATCACAGTACCTAAAGCAGGACGGTATCCAAATAAAATAGGGGGAAAGTCCAGCTTCCAAATAATCTTAGTAACTTTATTAATTCAGTGCATTAAAAACCAGAGACAGTCCATGTCTTCGCGTTTCGGATCTTGTAGTGTTGATCTTTATTCATGACAGAGAAAAGACCGTATAAGCCAGGATTAAATAATGGCCAACTGAAAAAAGCCAGGTGGCCAGAATTAACCATAGCCACACCTCCATACTGATTTTTTACTAGAGTGCATAGAACATATAAAAAGCCATAAAAGCAGCATACATTGATAAAACACAAAGAAAATGAAAAGGATCAATAATGTAATATTAAATCATGTTTACGATTTAAACTATTAGGGATGCAGGAGCCCATGCAGAAAATTCAATAGGACTCCCTGTTTAAAAGTTTCTTCCTATGATCTCCACCCCTGGCCGGACGGTTAACTTGTTTAAGACCATGTACTTGCATGCCTCTGGTGTCACCTCCATGAACTGCCGCATAGTGTGAACTGGCCACAGAGACATTTCTGGTTCGAGCATGCGGAATATCAGAAATGTGTCTGCAGATCATGATTTTTAAACTATTAATAGTGCAGTATTAACACTGAAAGCCCAAAAAGGCTAATTACCCAAAATTGACCCTGATATAAAGTGTATATAAAATGTGACTTTTATTTGTGCTGGTTTAAAAGAACTCTTGTGAGCCAACAAAAGTTAAAATTAGCTGCATCCAGTGCGTATGCTATTAAAAATCATGCACTATACAGATGCTAGCCTGCAGGGGACGTGCACTATCCCCCCAATGCTACACAAACAACCATGTCTGTGAAATGCTAAAGTGAAACTGTGCAAAGATCACCAGTTACTTCACTGGCAATTAAACTCCCTTAAAGGGATTCTGTCACCAAGTTTTAGGCTATAGAGATACGGACATGCACGGCTACATCGCCGCATCGCGAGATTACGGCTATCTAACGGTGACGAAAGGAGGAAATTCGGAGGACATAGGCGGTACTGGGCTCCTTCACAGGTGGGCGTGGCGGGGCACCAGGAAGGTTCATACAGCCCCTTGGTCACCTTACAAGACTAATTTACATATCTCTAAAATCCTTTTTTATAGAAAATAAAAGCACACAGCCCTATAGGACAGGTATATTGCGGACATGCTAGCGGTGATCTAGCAGTGCATGTCCGCAGCTCTATAACCTAAAACTTGGTGACAGAATCCCTTTAAGTATAATGCAACACCATACACTGGTTACATATCCACTGAGGCTTTTAGCTACGCTATACTGGATGCAGACACCTAAAAACTTCTAACTGCCCCCCAACATGTTTCACCAACAAAATGCCTTCATCAAGGGCACGGGCAGCAATGAGGCTGGGTGTTGCCATGGGGGTATAAAAAGACCATCCAGTCAGAATGACAGCTTTGTCATCCAATAGAAAATGCAATTGCTGTCATTCTGACGATGGACCATGTGATGAGCGCAGTGATGTCATCAAAGATCCTTTACCAGGTTCTGAAGAAAGAAGAAAGAAGAGAAGCCGGGCTGCGCAAACAAGTGGATTAAGGTGAGTTAAATTATTTTTTATGTTTTTTTAACCCCTCCAGCCCTATTTTAGTAAGCATTCTGTATTAAGAATTGTATTATTTTCCCTTATAACCATGTTATAAGGGAAAATAATACAATCTACACAACATCTAATATGCCGATTTTTCTCATGCGCGTCCAAAGCGCATTAAAATTTCTTGAACTCGCGTGGAAAAATTGCGCATTTTTCCGCGACGCACCCGCATCCTATCCGGCCCTAAAAAATGACTCCCGTGTGAAAGAGGCCTTAATAGTATACATTTGCACATACCCTGATAGGGTCCATTAGGGAATTTTGGTATATATTAATAGTGCAGACAACATATTGGAGGTGACACAAAGTGCAAGTAATGCAGTATACAACAAAGGTTTTATTGCAATTTATATATTGTTTTAGGGCAAAAGACTGACTGTTAGCAATTGAAACAATGTGGTTACCAATCTGCATGACTGTACATATTTTATGACCACATTTAAAATTCCCAATATGTCTTAGCCAGGTTGGTTGTGCTTGACGCACCTCTGTGAACATTGAAGGGCTAACTCTACACTGCGTGCAGAATTATTAGGCAAATTAGTATTTTGACCACATCATCCTCTTTATGCATGTTGTCTTACTCCAAGCTGTATAGGCTCAAAAGCCTACTACCAATTAAGCATATTAGGTGATGTGCATCTCTGTAATGAGAAGGGGTGTGGTCTAATGACATCAACACCCTATATCAGGTGTGCATAATTATTAGGCAACTTCCTTTCCTTTGGCAAAATGGGTCAAAAGAAGGACTTGACAGGCTCAGAAAAGTCAAAAATAGTGAGATATCTTGCAGAGGGATGCAGCACTCTTAAAATTGCAAAGCTTCTGAAGCGTGATCATCGAACAATCAAGCGTTTCATTCAAAATAGTCAACAGGGTCGCAAGAAGAGTGTGGAAAAACCAAGGCGCAAAATAACTGCCCATGAACTGAGAAAAGTCAAGCGTGCAGCTGCCAAGATGCCACTTGCCACCAGTTTGGCCATATTTCAGAGCTGCAACATCACTGGAGTGCCCAAAAGCACAAGGTGTGCAATACTCAGAGACATGG
Organism: Bufo bufo; assembly: GCF_905171765.1. Lineage (NCBI taxonomy): Eukaryota > Metazoa > Chordata > Amphibia > Anura > Bufonidae > Bufo > Bufo bufo. The sequence continues at coordinate 208,446,870 of NC_053389.1, forward strand.
CCAAGGTAAGAAAGGCTGAAAGACGACCACCACTGAACAAGACACACAAGCTGAAACGTCAAGACTGGGCCAAGAAATATCTCAAGACTGATTTTTCTAAGGTTTTATGGACTGATGAAATGAGAGTGAGTCTTGATGGGCCAGATGGATGGGCCCGTGGCTGGATTGGTAAAGGGCAGAGAGCTCCAGTCCGACTCAGACGCCAGCAAGGTGGAGGTGGAGTACTGGTTTGGGCTGGTATCATCAAAGATGAGCTTGTGGGGCATTTTCGGGTTGAGGATGGAGTCAAGCTCAACTCCCAGTCCTACTGCCAGTTTCTGGAAGACACCTTCTTCAAGCAGTGGTACAGGAAGAAGTCTGCATCCTTCAAGAAAAACATGATTTTCATGCAGGACAATGCTCCATCACACGCGTCCAAGTACTCCACAGCGTGGCTGGCAAGAAAGGGTATAAAAGAAGAAAATCTAATGACATGGCCTCCTTGTACACCTGATCTGAACCCCATTGGTCCATCATCAAATGTGAGATTTACAAGGAGGGAAAACAGTACACCTCTCTGAACAGTGTCCTGGAGGCTGTGGTTGCTGCTGCACGCAATGTTGATGGTGAACAGATCAAAACACTGACAGAATCCATGGATGGCAGGCTTTTGAGTGTCCTTGCAAAGAAAGGTGGCTATATTGGTCACTGATTTGTTTTTGTTTTGTTTTTGAATGTCAGAAATGTATATTTGTGAATGTTGAGATGTTATATTGGTTTCACTGGTAAAAATAAATAATTGAAATGGGTATATATTTGTTTTTTTGTTAAGTTGCCTAATAATTATGCACAGTAATAGTCACCTGCACACACAGATATCCCCCTAAAATAGCTAAAACTAAAAACAAACTAAAAACTACTTCCAAAAATATTCAGCTTTGATATTAATGAGTTTTTTGGGTTCATTGAGAACATGGTTGTTGTTCAATAATAAAATTAATCCTCAAAAATACAACTTGCCTAATAATTCTGCACTCCCTGTATTACCTAGTATGGTTGCCCTCCGTGCAATGCATCTGGTACCACCACTAACAATCTTTGACAACTGTTCTTCAGAATGCAAGACTGACAAATGTCTCTTAACAATTTGAGTATTCCAGACTGTAATTGGTTACAAATACTGGGGTTGATTTGCGCAGTCTTGTAGTTTGAGATTTCCTTGGATGAACACAAGCAGTTTGGGGAAAAATTCAATCTACCCAGGAAATGTCAAGTGCACAAGTTTTTGCCGACTGCAATAAATTACTGGAATTTTTCCTGACCAAGAGACGGCCGGCACCAGCATCAAATTCAACACGACGTGCCTGATCCACAGAGAAATTACGTAAAGCACGAATAAATTTCCCTGGGGATATTATTGACAACATGTGGTGAATGACAGGACGTCGCGTGAAGGATGGTGTTACCCGCCGCCTCCTTACGGTAAGTGTGGGAAACCACAATGTTCTTCTCTCTGTCACCAGTCAAGGAGAGATCTAAAAATGAGATGGTGGAAGCACTGTGGCAGAGAGTAAACTTCAAGCCACAAGTATTGTGGTTGAGGAAATCGCCAAGGAGCGGCACGGCCGCCACATCACCGGACCAAATAAAGAGTAGGTCATCGATGTAGCAGCCGTACCACTCCAAGGAGGTCCCCCACGGATTGTGTTGTGAGAAAAGATAACAGTGCTCTCACCAATCAGGACGGTATGCGACAAATCGATGCCAGCCACACCTACCGCCGTACAGAACAGAAGCTACAACCTTTGCTTCGACTTAAAGGGACAACCCTTGCGTCAGAATGGTATTATGCAGACTTCCCTAAGCCATAAACCACTAAAAGGTATGGTAATACACCACACATGCAGCATAACAACAACACACCGGGTAGTATTGGCGCTAACCAGGCCGCCATGGACTTCGCTAAGTTCTTTGCTAAATGGGAGCTGGTTACCAAAAAACGTATAAAGTTCACCGATCACCCTGAGAACTACAGGGCATGGCGAGCCTCCTTCCAGAACGCCATAAGGTACTTAGATCTTTCCTGTAGTGAGTAGTTAGATCTCTTAGTAAAGTGGCTTGGAAGCGAGTCTGCTGAACACGCCAAAAGAATCAGAGACAACAACATAAACTATACGGGCAAAGGCCTAAAGATGGTGTGGGAAAGGTGATGAGTGTTATTGGTCAATAGAAGCTATAGAAAATCCTTTATATCAGATAATTGATAATTTTCCCAAAAAGGGAAGGGTAGGGGTTACCAGAAGCTCAGGTAACTCAGTGACTTGTTAATAGAGGTACAGGTTGCTCAGGCAGAAGGAGATCTGCCGGGACTAGCATTCCTGGACACCGCCAGAGGTGTCAATCCAATTGTCCCAAAACTCCCTTTTAATCTACAGGAGAAGTGGATCACGCATGGTTCCCATTATAGACAGTTTCATAATGTACCATTATCCCCCTTCGTGATGTTTGTAGATTTTGTTACTCAACAGGCAAGAATCAGAAACGATCCCAGTTTTGACTGTACATTGTCATGTTCCACAACCCCTTGTGTCAAACGTCATAAAACACCAGTGGCAGTCCACAAAACTAACGTTGCCTCCATAGGTTCTCCTTATAGGCAGTTTAAGTCTTCTCAAGAAGAGAACAAACACAAAGATCTTACCAAAGAATGCCCCCTGCACAAGAAACCAAATTCTCTATTAAAATGCAGAGCCTTCAGGGAGAAATCTTTAGAGGACTGCAAAGAATTCCAAAAAAAAAAAAAAACATCTGCTTCAGGTGCTGCACTACAACATCACACTTCGCCAGGAACTGTTAGGTCAGTCTGACATGCACAGAATGCGGTAGCAAAGAACACAACATGGCTTTACACCTTGGATCACCCTCTCAGGTATCACCTCAAGCAGAGAAGCATGATGGGAAGCAGATAGACCCTGACATAGACAAAGCGGTAGTCACTTCTCACTGTACAGAGATCTACAAAGGACTTTCAGGAGGGAAGTCCTGCTCAAAAACTTGTAAGAGTTTATCTGGTCGGCCACCGAGGTAAGGATCAAGGCATATGCAATCATAGATTATCAAAGCAAAGCTAAATCCACCCTCTTCGATACCTTCAACATGGTAGGGCCTGGTTCTCCCTACTCCTTAAAGACATGTGCAGGTACCACTGAGACGGCGGGGAGGAAAGCTACTGGGTGCAAGGTAGAGTCTGTGGATGGTCAGACCTGCTTGTCCCTGCCAACCATACTGGAGTGCAATCACATTTATGACAAACGGTCTGAGATACCTACACCAGAGGTAGCAGTATACCACCACCACCTGAGGTGTATAGATCACTTGATACCGGAACTGGACCGAAAAGCCCCGATAATCTTACTCTTTGGAAGAGACATACTACGAGTTCATAAGGCTAGAAGACAGATTAATGGTCACTAAAACACTCCATACGCCCAGAGACTTAACCTAGGATGGGTTATCATAGGAGACGTCTGTCTAGAAGGAGTACACAAGCCGACCTCAGTCAACAGTATGCTCACCAACACACTTGAAAATGGGCGTCCTTCCTTATTCCAGCCATATCAGAGCAGTTGTCGGTAAAATAATTACCACACAGCCCTGTGCCTTGTCCTTTCGCAGATACCTCCTGTGAAGACCACACCTGTGATGGTGAGCAAGATCACTTAGGGTGCACAGTCTTCCACAGGACAAGAGAAGACAGCAGGGTCGCAATGTCAATAGAAGACAGGTTGTTCTTGGATATCATGGATCAAGGAATAGTAAAAGACAAGTCAAAAAGCTGGGTCGCACCTTTACCGTTTAAACACCGGAGACAACGTTTACCTAACAACAAAGAACTTGTCTACAGTCGATTCATCTCCCTGAAACACAAACTTCAGAGGACACCAGAGACGAGAGAACATTTCTTTATCTTTATGGAGAGAATATTCCAGAACAACCATGCAGAAATGGCACCAGCGCACTAAGACTCCGAGGAGTGTTGGTACTTACCCATATTCGGCATATATCATCCTTAAAAAAACAGGGCAGATACTTGTAGTATTCGACTCGAGCACAAGTTGTGAAGGCGTCTCGCTAAATGATATCTTACTGTCTGGTCCAAACCTCAACAACAGACTTCTGGAGGTACTTCGACGCTTTCGCAGAGATTCCGTAGCATTTATGGCCGACATACAACAGATGTTCCACTGCTTCCTCATCAAGGAAGAACATAGAAACTACTTGAGGTTCTTCTGGTACCGCAACAAAGACCCAAATGAAGACATTGTAGAGTACCGAATGAGAGTGCACTTCTTCGGAAACAGTCCTTCCCCTGCAGTCGCTATCTATGGTCTCAGACATTCAGCCTGAGAGGGTGAAGCAAAGTATGGCTCAGATGTCAGATCCTTTGTGGAAAAAGATTTCTATGTGGACGACTGCTTGAAATCCATACCCACGAACAAGACTGCAATCAGACTGTTACAAAGGGCCCAAGAAATGCCCGCTCTATCTAATTTGAGGTTGCACAAAATTGCCTCCAACAGCCGTGAGTTAATAGAGGCCTTCTCCCCCCAAGACCATTCAAGTGATTTAAAGGACTTGGATCTTAGCACCGACTCACTTTCCATGCAGCGGAGACTCGGTTTGCTCTGGGATTTAAAGGCAGACACATTCACCTTCCAAATCAGACAGGAAAAAAAGCCCTTCACACGCAGAGGAGTTATGTCCACCATAAACAGCTTATATGATCCACTGGGATTCGTAGCACCTGTTACCATCCAAGGTAAAATTATGTTAAGAGACTTCACCACAGAGACGTCTGATTGGGAAGATCCGCTTCCTATGGAGAAAAAGGACCTGTGGACAGGATGGAAAAAGTCTCTCAAAGCTTTGTCACGTGGCACGACCGTATGCTTCCGTGCCATCAACTGAAGTCATAATTAGTGTTGAGCGCGAATATTCGAATTGCGAACTTTAATCGCGAATATCTCCACTTTGAGAATTTGCAAATATTTAGAATATAGTGCTGCGAATAGTGTTGATTTCGAATATTATTAACCACTTGCCGCTAAGCTAACGCCGAAAGGCGTCATCTCTGCGGCTCCCCCAGGCTACGCTAACGCCGATTGGCGTCATCTTGCGATGGCCGAGATTTCCTGTGAACGCGCGCACACAGGCGCGCGCGCTCACAGGAACGGAAGGTAAGAGAGTGGATCTCCAGCCTGCCAGCGGCGATCGTTCGCTGGCAGGCTGGAGATGTGATTTTTTTTAACCCCTAACAGGTATATTAGACGCTGTTTTGATAACAGCGTCTAATATACCTGCTACCTGGTCCTCTGGTGGTCCCCTTTGTTTGGATCGACCACCAGAGGACACAGGTAGCTCAGTAATATGTTGCACCAAGCACCACTACACTACACCCACCCCTGTCACTTATTAACCCCTTATTCACCCTTGATCCCCCTTGATCACCCCTGATCACCCCATATAGACTCCCTGATCACCCCCCTGTCATTGATTACCCCCCTGTCATTGATCACCCCCCTGTAAAGCTCCATTCAGATGTCCGCATGATTTTTACGGATCCACTGATAGATGGATCGGATCCGCAAAATGCATACGGACGTCTGAATGGAGCCTTACAGGGGCGTGATCAATGACTGTGGTGATCAACCCATATAGACTCCCTGATCACCCCCCTGTCATTGATTACCCCCCTGTCATTGATCACCCCTCTGTAAAGCTCCATTCAGATGTCCGCATGATTTTTACGGATCCACTGATAGATGGATCGGATCCGCAAAACGCATACGGACGTCTGAATGGAGCCTTACAGGGGCGTGATCAATGACTGTGGTGATCACCCCATATAGACTCCCTGATCACCCCCCTGTCATTGATTACCCCCCTGTCATTGATCACCCCCCTGTAAAGCTCCATTCAGATGTCCGCATGATTTTTACGGATCCACTGATAGATGGATCGGATCCGCAAAACGCATACGGACGTCTGAATGGAGCCTTACAGGGGGGTGATCAATGACTGTGGTGATCACCCCATATATACTCCCTGATCACCCCCCTGTCATTGATTACCCCCCTGTCATTGATCACCCCCCTGTAAAGCTCCATTCAGATATCCGCATGATTTTTACGGATCCACTGATAGATGGATCGGATCCGCAAAACACATAAGGACGTCTGAATGGAGCCTTACAGGGGCGTGATCAATGACTGTGGTGATCACCCCATATAGACTCCCTGATCACCCCCCTGTCATTGATTACCCCCCTGTCATTGATCACCCCCCTGTAAAGCTCCATTCAGACGTCCGCATGATTTTTACGGATCCACTGATAGATGGATCGGATCCGCAAAACGCATACGGACGTCTGAATGGAGCCTTACAGGGGGGTGATCAATGACTGTGGTGATCACCCCATATATACTCCCTGATCACCCCCCTGTCATTGATTACCCCCCTGTCATTGATCACCCCCCTGTCATTGATCACCCCCCTGTAAAGCTCCATTCAGATGTCCGCATGATTTTTACGGATCCACTGATAGATGGATCGGATCCGCAAAACACATACGGACGTCTGAATGGAGCCTTACAGGGGCGTGATCAATGACTGTGGTGATCACCCCATATAGACTCCCTGATCACCCCCCTGTCATTGATCACCCCCCCCTGTCATTGATCACCCCCCCTGTCAGGCTGCATTCAGATGTCCGTATGATTTTTACGGATCCACGGATACATGGATAGGATCCGCAAAACACATCCGGACATCTGAATAGAGCCTAATAGGGGGGTGATCCATGACAGGGGGGTGATCACCCCATATAGACTACCTGATCACCCCCCTGTCATTGATCACCCCCCTGTCATTGATCACCCCCCTGTAAGGCTCCATTCAGACATTTTTTTGGCCCTGGTTAGCGGAAATTATTGTTTTTTTCTTACAAAGTCTCATATTCCACTAACTTGTGTCAAAAAATAAAATCTCACATGAACTTAACATACCCCTCACGGAATCCAAATGCGTAAATTTTTTTAGACATTTATATTCCAGACTTCTTCTCACGCTTTAGGGCCCCTAGAATGCCAGGGCAGTATAAATACCCCACATGTGACCCCATTTCGGAAAGAAGACACCCCCAGGTATTCCGTGAGGGGCATATTGAGTCCATGAAAGATTGAAATTTTTGTCCCAAGTTAGCGGAAAGGGAGACTTTGTGAGAAAAAAATAAATAAAATCAATTTCCGCTAACTTGTGCCAAAAAAAAAAAAATTCGATGAACTCGTCATGCCCCTCATTGAATATCTTGGGATGTCTTCTTTCCAAAATGGGGTCACATGTGGGGTATTTATACTGCCCTGGCATTCTAGGGGCCCTAAAGCGTGAGAAGAAGTCTGGGATCCAAATGTCTAAAAATGCCCTCATAAAAGGAATGTGGGCCCCTTTGCGCATCTAGGCTGCAAAAAAAGTGTCACACATCTGGTATCGCCATACTCAGGAGAAGTTGGGCAATGTGTTTTGGGGTGTCATTTTACATATACCCATGCTGGGTGAGATAAATATCTTGGTCAAATGCCAACTTTGTATAAAAAAATGGGAAAAGTTGTCTTTTGCCGAGATATTTCTCTCACCCAGCATGAGTATATGTAAAAAGACACCCCAAAACACATTGCCCAACTTCTCCTGAATACGGCGATACCACATGTGTGACACTTTTTTGCAGCCTAGGTGGGCAAAGGGGCCCACATTCCAAAGAGCACCTTTAGGATTTCACAGGTCATTTACCTACTTACCACACATTAGGGCCCCTGGAAAATGCCAGGGCAGTATAACTACCCCACAAGTGACCCCATTTTGGAAAGAAGACACCCCAATGTATTCAATGAGGGGCATGGCGAGTTCCTAGAATTTTATATTTTTTGTCACAAGTTAGCGGAAAATTATGATTTATTTTTTATTTATTTTTTTCCTTGCAAAGTCTCATATTCCACTAACTTGTGACAAAAAATAAAAACTTCCATGAACTCACTATGCCCATCACGAAATACCTTGGGGTGTCTTCTTTCCAAAATGGGGTCACTTGTGGGGTAGTTATACTGCCCTGGCATTTTAGGGGCCGAATGCGTGAGAAGTGGTTTGAAATCAAAATCTGTAAAAAAATGGCCGGTGAAATCCGAAAGGTGCTCTTTGGAATGTGGGCCCCTTTGCGCACCTAGGCTGCAAAAAAGTGTCACACATGTGGTATCTCCGTACTCAGGAGAAGTTGGGGAATGTGTTTTGGGGTGTCATTTTACATATACCCATGCTGGGTGAGAGAAATATTTTGGCAAAAGACAACTTTTCCAATTTCTTTATACAAAGTTGGCATTTGACCAAGATATTTATCTCACCCAGCATGGGTATATGTAAAATGACACCCCAAAACACATTCCCCAACTTCTCCTGAGTACGGCGATACCACATGTGTGGCACTTTTTTGCAGCCTAGGTGGGCAAAGGGGCCCACATTCCAAAGAGCACCTTTCGGATTTCACAGGTCATTTACCTACTTACCACACATTAGGGCCCCTGGAAAATGCCAGGGCAGTATAACTACCCCACAAGTGACCCCATTTTGGAAAGAAGACACCCCAAGGTATTCCTTGAGGGGCATGGCGAGTTCCTAGAATTTTATATTTTTTGTCACAAGTTAGCGGAAAATGATGATTTTATTTTATTTTTTTCCCCTTACAAAGTCTCATATTCCACTAACTTGTGACAAAAAATAAAAACTTCCATGAACTCACTATGCCCATCACGAAATACCTGGACGTGTCTTCTTTCCAAAATGGGGTCACTTGTGGGGTAGTTATACTGCCCTGGCATTCTAGGGGCCCAAATGTGTGGTAAGAAGTTTGAAATCAAAATGTGTAAAAAATGACCGGTGAAATCCGAAAGGTGCTCTTTGGAATATGGGCCCCTTTGCCCACCTAGGCTGCAAAAAAGTGTCACACATGTGGTATCTCCGTACTCAGGAGAAGTTGGGGAATGTGTTTTGGGGTGTCATTTTACATATACCCATGCTGGGTGAGAGAAATATCTTGGCAAAAGACAACTTTTCCCATTTTTTTATACAAAGTTGGCATTTGACCAAGATATTTATCTCACCCAGCATGGGTATATGTAAAATGACACCCCAAAACACATTCCCCAACTTCTCCTGAGTACGGTGATACCACATGTGTGGCACTTTTTTGCAGCCTAGGTGGGCAAAGGGGCCCACATTCCAAAGAGCACCTTTCGTATTTCACCGGTCATTTTTTACACATTTTGATTTCAAACTACTTACCACACATTTGGGCCCCTAGAATGCCAGGGCAGTATAACTAACCCACAAGTGACCCCATTTTGGAAAGAAGACACCCCCAGGTATTTCGTGATGGGCATAGTGAGTTCATGGAAGTTTTTATTTTTTGTCAGAAGTTAGTGGAATATGAGACTTTGTAAGAAAAAAAAATCAAAAAAAAAAATCTGCATTTTCCACTAACTTGTGACAAAAAATAAAAAGTTCTATGAACTCACTATGCCCATCAGCGAATACCTTAGGGTGTCTACTTTCCGAAATGGGGTCATTTGTGGGGTGTTTATACTGTCTGGCCATTATAGAACCTCAGGAAACATAACAGGTGCTCAGAAAGTCAGAGCTGCTTCAAAAAGCGGAAATTCACATTTTTGTACCATAGTTTGTAAACGCTATAACTTTTACCCAAACCATTTTTTTTTTTACCCAAACATTTTTTTTTTTATCAAAGGCATGTAGAACAATAAATTTAGAGCAAAATTTATATATGGATGTAGTTTTTTTTGCAAAATTTTACAACTAAAAGTGAAAAATGACATTTTTTTGCAAAAAAATCGTTAAATTTCGATTAATAACAAAAAAAGTAAAAATGTCAGCAGCAATGAAATACCACCAAATGAAAGCTCTATTAGTGAGAAGAAAAGGAGGTAAAATTCATTTGGGTGGTAAGTTGCATGACCGAGCAATAAACCGCTAAAGTTGTGGAGTGCCGATTTGTAAAAAAGGGCCTGGTCATTAGGGGGGCAAAAACCTGTGGTCCTTAAGTGGTTAAATATTGCCGATTTTCGGAATCAAGAAAATAATGACTGGAGATCATGAATTCTCGAATTTGCTAATTTATGGCGAATATTCACCCAAAAATTTGCAAAATATTGCAAATTTGAATATTGCCTATGACAGTCATCGCTAGTCATGATGCAAAGACTGTATATCTTCTGCGATGCTTTAGTCAAGGCAATTGCAGCCATAGCATACCTAAAGACTATTGACGTCAAAGAACGATGCCATATAGGATTTGTCCAGTCTGGCGCCACACGATTCCCAGACTGGAGCTCTGCGCTGCTGTGTTTGCAGTAGAGTTGCCTGAACCTATAACATCAGGAATGAACCTAGAAATCGTAGAAGTCAAGTTTTATACGGACAGCAAGGTAGTCCTAGGATATATTTGCAACGAAAACAACGCTTTTACGTCTAGGTCTGTAATCAGGTGCTAAGGATCAGGAATTCCAAGAAAAAATCATTACTGTTTATTTTCTTCAGGAAGCTTTTCAGTCTAGTTTTTCCCCCTTTCTATATCAAAATGACATCGTCAATAAAGCGCCTACACAGGATGAGGTCAGCACAGAGTCCGCTTTGGGAGAACACTGTTGATTCCTCCCATTTGGCGACATATAAATTAGTGAAGCTTGGTGCGAATTTCGTCCCAATAGCGGTACCCCATGTTTGTAAATAATATTCCCCTTCATATAAAAAGTAATTTTTATTAAGTATAAATAAAATACATTTCCCAATAAAATCAACTTGGTCTGTTGGATAAAAACCTGTCCTTTGTAAAAATAATTTAGCAGCATCGCAACCCTTCTTGCTCTCAATAACTATATAATGATTTAACGTCAAGTGTAATTATTATATATTCCGGATCCCATTCTATTGTTTCTAAAATTTGTATTACGAGCTTGGAATCCTTTAGGTAAGCCGTTATGCAACGTACACAGGGTTGGAGGTGGTAGTCCACATATTTAGACAAATTGCTAATCAAGCGGTCAATCGCTGATACTATGTGTCTACCTGGAGGTTTTGTGAGGGATTTGTGCATCTTTGGAAGATAACAGAATAAGGCAATCGAGGGGTGTAAATTTGTGATAAAGACTATTTCATTTTTATTCTGGATTTGAGTATTTTTGCCCATTTTAATTAATTCCCGTAGTTCTTTCTGGAAGGTTAAAGTGGGGTCCTGTTTTAGTTTTTTGTATGTTTGAGTGTCCTTCAGCAGTTTTAATGCCTCCTTATGATAGGATTCCTTACCTAAAATAACTATTCCGTCCCTTTGTCTGTGGGGCGGATAACAATGTTATAATTGTATTGCATCGTAATGATGGCCTCTTTTTCTTTTTTGGTTAGGTTATTTTTAGCATTGGTTACATGATGTGGATTTTTTCATATGTCCTTAATCACCATATTTTGAATGTTTTTAGGGACTCCAAGTATTCTTGTAGGGGATGGAAGTGGGATTTAGCTTGCAAATCTGTTTGTATATATTTATTTCCTCCTGAGAACTCTAGGGATGTGTTATCCTTACAGTATATTTTTGCTTCTGTTTTTGTTGTTTTATATACAAACCCGATTCCAAAAAAGTTGGGACACTATACAAATCTGAATGCAATGATGTGGAGGTGCCAACTTCTAAAATTTTATTCAAAATAGAACATAAATCACGGAACAAAAGTTTAAACTGAGAAAATGTACCATTTTAAGGGAACAATATGTTGAATCAGAATTTCATGGTGTCAACAAATCCCCAAAAAGTTGGGACGAGGCCATTTTCACCACTGTGTGGCATCTCCCCTTCTTCTTACAACACTCAACAGACGTCTGGGGACCGAGGAGACCAGTTTCTCAAGTTTAGATATAGGAATGCTCTCCCATTCTTGTCTAATACAGGCGTCTAACTGTTCAATCATCTTGGGCCTTCTTTGTTGCACCTTCCTCTTTATGACGCGCCAAATGTTCTCTATAGGTGAAAGATCTGGACTGCAGACTGGCCATTTCAGTACCCGGATCCTTCTCCTACACAGCTATGATGTTGTGATTGATGTAGAATGTGGTCTGGCATTATCTTGTTGAAAAATGCAGGGTCTTCCCTGAAAGAGATGACGTCTGGATGGGAGCATATGTTGTTCTAGAACCTGAATATATTTTTCTGCATTGATGGTGCCTTTCCAGACATGCAAGCTGCCCATGCCACACGCACTCATGCAACCCCATACCATCAGAGATGCAGGCTTCTGAACTGAGCGTTGATAACAACTTGGGTTGTCCTTGTCCTCTTTGGTCCGGATGACATGGCGTCCCAGATTTCCAAAAAGAACTTCGAATCGTGACTCGTCTGACCACAGAACAGTCTTCCATTTTGCCACACTCCATTTTAAATGATCCCTGGCCCAGTGAAAACGCCTGAGCTTGTGGATCTTGCTTAGAAATGGCTTCTTCTTTGCACTGTAGAGTTCCAGCTGGCAACGGCGGATGGCACGGTGGATTGTGTTCACTGACAATGGTTTCTGGAAGTATTCCTGAGCCCATTCTGTGATTTCCTTTACAGTAGCATTCCTGTTTGTGGTGCAGTGTCGTTTAAGGGCCCGGAGATCACGGGCATCCAGTATGGTTTTACGGCCTTGCCCCTTACGCACAGAGATTGTTCCAGATTCTCTGAATCTTCGGATGATGTTATGCACAGTTGATGATGATAGATGCAAAGTCTTTGCAATTTTTCGCTGGGTAACATTTTTCTGATATTGCTCCACTATCTTTCTGCGCAACATTGTGGGAATTGGTGATCCTCTACCCATCTTGGCTTCTGAGAGACACTGCCACTCTCATAAGCTCTTTTTATACCCAATCATGTTGCCAATTGACCTAATTAGTGTTAATTGGTCTTCCAGCTCTTCGTTATGCTCAAATTTACATTTTCCAGCCTCCTATTGCTACTTGTCCCAACTTTTTTGCGATTTGTTGACACCGTGAAATTTTGAATCAATGTATTTTTCCTTTAAAATGATACATTTATTCGGATTAAACGTTTGATCTGTCATCTACATTCTATTACAAATAAAATATTGACATTTGCCATCTCCACATCATTGCATTCAGTTTTTATTCACAATTTGTTTAGTGTCCCAACTTTTTTGGAATCCGGTTTGTACAGCCATTTGAAATACAGCCATTTTATGCAAAGAAATATTTAATTTAGGCCTACACTGGTTCAGGCTCTGTGAGATACTCCCTCTACATGCAGGGGTTTGATTAAGGAATTTAAATACAGCCATTTTAAATACAGCCATTTTGGCAAAATAAATATTTACTTCAGGCTTACACTGGTTCAGGCCCTGTGAGATACTCCCTCTACATACAGGGGTTTGATTCAGGGATTTGAAATACAGCCATTTAAAATACAGCTATTTTGGGCAAATAAATATTTACTTCAGGCCTACACTGGTTCAGACCGTGTGAGATACCCCCTCTACATACAGGGGTTTGAATCAGGCATTTGGAATACAGCCATTTGAAATACAGCCATTTTGTGCAAAGAAATATTTAATTTAGGCCTACACTGGTTCAGACCCTGTGAGATACCCCCTCTAAATACAGGGGTTTGAATCAGGATTTTGAAATACAGCCATTTGAAATACAGCCATTTTTGGCAAAGAAATATTGAATTCAGGCCTACACTGGTTCAGACCGTGTGAGATACTCTCTCTATATACAGGGGTTTGATTCAGGGATTTGAAATACAGCCATTTGAAATACAGCCATTTTGTGCAAAGAAATATTTAATTTAGGCCTACACTAGTTCAGGCTCTGTGAGATACTCCCTCTACATACAGGGGTTTGATTCAGGGATTTGAAATACAGCCATTTAAAATACAGCTATTTTGGGCAAATAAATATTTACTTCAGGCCTACACTGGTTCAGACCGTGTGAGATACCCCCTCTACATACTGGGGTTTGAATCAGGCATTTGAAATACAGCCATTTGAAATACAGCCATTTTGTGCAAAGAAATATTTACTTCAGGCCTACACTGGTTCAGAACGTGTGAGATACCCCTCTACATACAGGGGTTTGATGCAGGCATTTGAAATTCAGCCATTTGAAATACAGCCATTTTGTGCAAAGAAATATTTAATTTAGGCCTACACTGGTTCAGGCCCTGTGAGATACTCCCTCTACATACAGGAATTTGATTTAGGGATTTGAAATACAGCCATTTGAAATACAGCCATTTTGGGAAAGAAATATTTAATTCAGGCCTACACTGTTCAGACAGTGTGAGATACACCCTTTACATACTGTTGTTCTATTCTAAAGTGAATGGGAGGACCATCGCAGCACATCTCGAATGATGACGAAACACAGGTGCCAACTGCTGGGGCTTTCGAAAGTGTGCAGACCGACAAGGAAGGCAGGGGTGAAGACTGGGTGAAAGATGATGTGGAGGACAATGAGGTCCTCGACCCCACATGGAATCAAGGTCATGCGAGTGACCTATTTAATTCGGAGGAAGAGGCGGTGGTCGCACAGAGACACCAGCACAGCAGAAGAGGGAGCAGGGTGCAAAAGCGGAGCGGCCATCCTCTAGACAGTACGCCTCCTACTGCCCACCGCAGCAGGGGACCGAGCACACCAAAGCCAGCTCCAAGGAGTTCCCTGGCGTGGCAGTTCTTTAGACAATGTGCTGACGACAGGACACGAGTGGTTTGCACGCTGTGCAATCAGAGCCTGAAGCGAGGCATAAACGTTCTCAACCTGAGCACAACCTGCATGACCAGGCATTTAAGTGCTAAGCACGAGCTGCAGTGGAGTAGACACCTAAAACACCAAGAAAGGTCTCTGGCTCCTCCTGCTTCCTCTTCTGCTTCAGTCACAGCCTCTTCATCCACCTCTGGAGTGACAGTGCCACCTGCCACCTCGCAAACAGAGGATCTGTCAGCAACACCAACACCTGGGTCACCAAGCATCTCCACAATGTCCCACGGAAGCGTTCAGCTCTCCATATCCCAAACGCTGGAGAGGAAGAGGAAGTACCCCCCTACCCACCCGCGATCCCTGGCCCTGGATGCCAGAATTTCTAAATTACTGGCCTTTGAAATGCTGTCATTCCGTCTGGTGGAGACGGATCGATTTAATGGCCTTATGGCGGTGGCTGTCCCACAGTACGTCGTGGCCAGCTGCCACTACTTTTAAAGGCGAGCCATCCCTTCCCTTCACAACCAAGTAGGGGACAAAATCAGGTGTGCACAGCGCAATGCCATCTGTGGCAAGGTGCACCTGACTACGGATACGTGGACCAGTAAGCACGGTCAGGGCCGTTATATCTCCATAACAGCACACTGGGTAAATGCAGTGGCAGCTGGGCCTGAGGCGGATAGCAGTTTGGCGCATGTCCTTCCACCACCGAGGATTGCAGGGCGCTTAATTTTGCCTCCTGTTGCTTCCTCCTCCTACTCTGCCTCCTCATCCTCTACCAGCTTCTTATCCAGTCAGCATAACACCTTCACCACCAACTTCAGCACAGCCAGGGGTAAACGACAGCAGGCATTTTAAAACTTATCTGTTTGGGGGACAAACCCCACACCGCGCAGGAGCTGTGGACGGGACTTGAACAACAGACCGATGAGTGGTTTGTGCCAGTCAGCCTCAAGCCCGGCCTGGTGGTGTGCGATAATGTGCGAAATCTCCTAGCAGCTCTGGGACTAGCCGGTTTGATGCACATCCCTTGCCTGGCGCATTTGCTAAATTTGGTGGTGCAGATATTCCTTACAAATTACTCCGATATGTCAGAGTTGCTGCATAAAGAGCGGGCTGTCTGTGCGCGCTTTCGGCGTTCTCACCCTGCTGCTGCTCGCCTGTCAGCGCTGCAGCGTAACTTCGGCCTTCCCGCTCACCGCCTCATATGCGACGTGCCCACAAGGTGGAACTCCACCTTGCACATGCTGGCCAGACTGTGTGAGTAGCAGCAGGCGTTAGTGGAGTTTCAGCTGCAGCACGTACGGGTTAGTCGCTCGGCGGAACAGCACCACTTCACCACCAATGACTGGGCCTCCATGCGAGACCTGTGTTCCTTGTTGCGCTGTTTCGAGTACTCCACCAACATGGTCAGTGCCGATAACGCCGTTCTCAGCGTTACTATCCCACTTCTATGTCTCCTTGAAAAAACGCTCCTCGTGATGATGGAAGAGGATGTGGCACAGGAGGAGGAGGAGGAAGAGGGATCATTTCTTAGGGGTTTCCGGCCAGTTATTCCCAAGTGGCTCCGAGGGTGGGTTCCTGCACCCACAAACCCAAGGTACACAATTGTCCAGCCATGGCACAGTTCTGGAAGATTAGGAGGTGGATGATGATGAGGAGGAGGAGGAACCATGTTCACAGCAGGGTGGCACCCAGACCAGCTCATGGCCATCACTGGTGCGTGGATCGGGGGATACAAAGGACACAGACGATACACCTCCCACAGAGGACAGCTTTTCGTTGACTCTGGGCAGCCTGGCACACATGAGCGATTACATGCTGCAGTGTCTCCGCAACGACCGCCGAGTTGCCCACATTCTAACTTTTGCTGATTAATGGGTGGCTAAGCTGCTGGATCCCCGTTACAAGTACAACGTACTGTCCTTAATTCCCTCACTGGAGCATTATTGTAAGATGCGCGAGTACAAAGGCACGGCGCTGCTGGTGGCATTCCCACCTGACGAAGAAGAGGTCGCCAACGCAGCTGGGGCACTGCTAGCACCTCAGAAGGCTGGGTTAGAATTGTCGAAATGTGGAAAAGCTTTGTCAGCACGCCACAACAACCAGCACCACCAGCTGATATGGAACGTCTTAGCAGGAGGCAGCATTTCACCAACATGGTGGAGCAGTATGTGTGCACACGCCTACCCATACTGAATAACGGGTCTGCCCCCTTCAACTTCTGGGTCTCCAAATTGGGCATATTGTCTGAGATTGCCCTTTACGCCTTGGAGGTGCTGGCCTGCCCTGCAGCCAGTGTATTATCTGAACGTGTGTTTAGCATGGCAGTCATCACAGACAAGTGCAGCCGTCTGTCCACAGCCAATGTGGACAAGCTCACGTTCATTAAATTGAATTAGGCATGGATCCCTCAGGACTTGTCCGTACCTTGTGCAGAATAGACATGTATACCGGCACTAAGCAGCCTTTACTGCATATACTGCAGCGCAATTGCTCATGTTTGTAATTTGGAAATTTCACATTCTTTTGGAGTGTACCTTAATTTTACAAAATTAAATTAAAACTAAAAACCTGTGTTGGCTATTTCATCCTCCTCCACCGCCACTTCCACCTACTCTGCTACGTCCACCGCCTCCTCAAACTCCATATGGAACTCCACCTCTTAAATCCATTTATTTTTTTTGTACGTGTTTTATTTTATATTATTTCACTACTTTGTCATTTACATTTTCTGGTGAAATTAACCAATTTTTGGGTGTATAGTACCACTGCTATACCTAGTATGCCGGTTGAAAATTTTTTATAATTGTCATTAACATTTTCGGGTGAAATTCACCAATTTTTGGGTGTATAGTACCACTGCTATACCTAGTAGGCCGGTTAAAAAAAAGAAAATTGTCATTAACATTTTCTGGTGAAATTAACAAATTTTTGGGTGTATAGTAGCACTGCTATACCTAGTAGGCCGGTTAAAAAGTAAAAATAAATTGTCATTAACATTTTTGGGTGAAATTAACCAATTTTTGGGTGTATAGTACCACTGCTATACCTAGTAGGTCGGTTAAAAAATTAAATTAAATTGTCATTAACATTTTCTGGTGAAATTAACAAATTTTTGGGTGTATAGTACCACTGCTATACCTAGTATGCCGGTTAAAAAAAAAAATTGGCATTAACATTTTCTGGTGAAATTAACCAATTTTTGGGTGTATAGTACCACTGCTATACCTAGTAGGCCGGTTAACAAAAAAATATATTTGTCAGTTATATTTTCAGTTGAAATTCAACAATTTTTGGGTGTGAAGCACCACTGCTATACCTAGTAGACAGGTTAAACAATAAAAAAAATTGTCTGTTACATTTTATGGTGAAATTCACTAATTTTTGGTGTGATGTACCACTGCTATACCTAGTAGGCCGGTTAACAACAAAAAAAAAATTGTCAGTTACATTCTCTGGTGAAATTCTGAAATTTTTTGGTGTGAAGTACCACTGCTATACCTATTAGACCGGTAAAAAAAACAAAAACATTTGTCACTTACATTTTATGGTCAAATTCACAAATTTTTCGGTGTGATGTACCACTGCTATACCTATTAGACCGGTAAAAAAAAAAAATTTTATGGTCAAATTCACAAATTTTTGGGTGTAATATTCCCCTCCTCTACCTAGTTGACAGCTTAATAAATTACAATAATTTTTATTTTACATTTTTTCGGTGACAATAAACATTTGTTTTCTGTCATAGACCCCTGCTCTACTAAGTAGACAGGTTAATTAATTTCTGTAATTTTTCTGTTACATTCTTGGGTTGACATACAATTTTAGACGTGAATAAACCCCTGCTCTGCATAGGTGACAGGGAATAAAATTTCTGAAATGCTTCTGTAATTGATGCGTGCCACCTCCTATGATTCAATGCTTAAACTTAAACAAGTTGTACCACATTTAAAGGGAACCTGTCACCAGTTTTATGGTGTCCTAACTAAGGGCAACATAAATAAGTGACCGATTCTCTTAGCAAAATGCTGGGTCACTTTCTTTAATTGACATCTTGTATTGAAAAGCTCCAGCTGATAATGATGAGTCATGAATATTCATGAGCTCCTGACTCTCCCCGCCCACCTGCTGCTAAATGACAATTTTTTTCCATATGAACCAGCAGCAGGTGGGCAGGGGAGTGGCTATAGCTCTGAATTAAATATACGCTGGACTCAATGACATCACGCCGGACTCCAATCAGCTCATTAGCATGAGGCATGCGGAATCTTTGTGTGTATATTATGAGATAACCATCTGTCACACCAGTAAGTGAATACATCTAAGGCACTTTTTAGTAGTTAATGATTGTATATAATTAGTTAGATTATAATCAAATATCCACATGACAGGTTCCCTTTAAGCTTCAATACTTTGTCCCACATTTCCGCTATACTCTTTTGGCCAACATTTGCGCCTCAATAGCTTTTCCCACAATTCCGCTTGACTCTTTTGGCCCACATTTGGGCTTCTGTAATTTGTCCCACCTTTGCGCCTATATAGCTTTTCCCACATTTCTTCTCGATCCCAAATTTTTAAAATAAATTTATCTCCCTTAAATTATGTCTCTTTTTCTCACGCTCCCTCTCCGGCCTGGAACCCTGATTCCCCGCCACCCGTGATCACCATGGTAGGAGCATAAAAGAACATCGATAGTTGATAGAGAAGATATCAAATTGGATCGTGAACATCACGTGAGACATGGTGGGGCAGTAAGTATTCACACGCCTACTCGAACTGACTGACAGGGGTCAGCCACTGCAACTTCTTGGTCTCCAAATTGGGCACACGGCCTGAGCTTGCCCTTTACGCCATGGAGGTGCTGGCCTGCCCTGCAGCTGGTGTATTGTCTGAACGTGTGTTTAGCATGACTGGAGGGTTATATTTCCCAATGTTTTGGGGTGTACCCTAATTTAAAAAAATAAAAATACATTTTAAAACAAAAAGCAGTGTAGGCTTCCTCCTCCTCCTCCATCGCCACTTCCACCTACACCGCCACATCCATCGCCTCCTCAACCTCCTACTTCATATGTACCTGGTCCTCCTAGATCAATATTATTATTTTTATTTTTACGTATTTTATGTTATTTTAAGTAATTTCCCTATCCACATTTGTTTGCAGAGCACTTGCCATGCTCTTAACCACATTTTGAGGACATTTTCAGCCCTCTAGCCCTTTCCATGACATTTTTACAGCCATTTTAGTGCTCAAAAGTTCGGGTCCCCATTGACTTCGATGGGGTTCGGGTTCAGGGTCAAGTTCGGGTCCCGAACTCGAACTTTTTTCTGAAGTTTGGCCGAACCCGTCGAACCTGAACATCCAGGTGTCCGCTCAACTCTACAAGTTAGATTATAGGCCCCAAAAATAATGCATTCACCGTGCACAAATGATCAAGTAATTATGTGGCTGGGGGTACAGTATATTAGACGGCCATTCAATATCAATTTTACTGCAGGCCAGTGTAATACAGGTTCCAAATAGTGATGAGCGAGCATGCTCGGTTGAGTGCCGGTTCGGCTCCAGCATCGCTCTGCTCGGCACGTGGCGGTACTCAGCTGAATACCACGTGTGCTCTTTGCATTGCTCGAGTCTCCGCCCCGCGCGCTTGGCGCCTCCTGAAGCATTCAATCAGCGTTCGGGTAAGTAATTCCCTTGAGTATAATGCCATAGCCATTTTAGCTATAAGCCTTAAACTGGTTGGCTGGCCGGAACATGTGGTACTACTTTATATAGGAGAGAACGTCCCGCGCTCGGATCATTCAGCGTCAGGGAGAGCCGACAGTAGGCAGGGACATATAGCGGTTTGCTGAAATTACAACGATTGAACTCCCAAAAAGCTCTTGAAAGACAAAACAGTCCTCTTCAGGACAAAAGTGTGTGTTTGACAGCAGTGCAGCATTTATTTATTTTTTAACAAGGGTTAAATTTAGCAGTATTGGGGACTTGCGTCTGCAGGAAGGGACAGATTGTGCAGGGCTGGAAAATCGCTGTGTTCAGTACCAAAAAGCTTTCAAAAGAAAGAAATATTACATATCAGTGAGATCTACAGTACACCATTAGAAATCAGTGTGTTTAGCAGAAATTTTAAAAAGGGGTTTATTCACTAGAGCAGACATGCTCAACCTGCGGCCCTCCAGCTGTTGTAAAACTACAACTCCCACAATGCCCTGCTGTAGGCTGATAGCTGTAGGCTGTTCAGGCATGCTGGGAGTTGTAGTTTTGCAACAGCTGGAGGGCCGCAGGTTGAGCATGCCTGCACTAGAGTGTGCCTGCTAGTGAGATATATACCGCGCCATCATAGAAATGTATTTTTCTGGGGAAATTAACCTAATTTGTGCCACATCTGTATGCGCGCTCAATCCACAAACGTTATATACAGTATTCCAGCCTAGAATCATTTCTATTTGGGACAAATTTCACTAGTTTGGGTCACAACTGTGTCTGTATTTAGGCCGCAGCCATATATACAGTAATTCAGCAGAGAATTCTTTCTATTTGAGGCAAAAATCCCTAGTGTGGGTTTCATCTGTGTGTGACTTTAGGCCTCAAACAATTTATACAATAATTCAGCACAGAATTCTTTCTATTTGGGACAAATTTCCATAGTTTGGGTCACATCGGTGCGTGACTTTAGTCTGCAACCATATATACAGTAATTCAGCAGAGAATTCTTTCTATCTTTCTATCTGGGACAAAAATCCCTAGTTTGGGTTTCATCTGTGTGTGAATTTAGGCCACAACCAAATATACAGTTAGTCACCAGAGAATTATTTCTATTTGGGACAAATTTCACTAGTTTTGGGCACATCTGTGCACATCTGTGGCTGCGTTTAGGCCGCAACCATATACGGTATACAGTAGTTCAGCAGAGAATTATTTCTATTTGGGACAGATTTCAATACTTTTGGGCAGATCTGTGTCTGCGTTTAGGCCACAACCATATATACAGTAGTTGAGCAGAGAATTATTTCTATTTGGGAAAAATTTAACTGTTTTGTGCCAAATATACTGTCCATGTACTGTGGATTCATGTGACATTTGAAAAGAGTGTCTGTTGCGCCAATCTAAATAATCTGTGCATAGTCTAGTGTCCATATTCTGTTCACTACTGGGGCATATACTGAGTCAAATTAAAAATTTGTGTGTCTAGCGACAAAAATAATCTGTTCAAAATCTAGTGTACAGTCGTGGCCAAAAGTTTTGAGAATGACACAAATATTAGTTTTCACAAAGTTTGCTGCTAAACTGCTTTTAGATCTTTGTTTCAGTTGTTTCTGTGATGTAGTGAAATATAATTACACGCACTTCATACGTTTCAAAGGCTTTTATCGACAATTACATGACATTTATGCAAAGAGTCAGTATTTGCAGTGTTGGCCATTCTTTTTCAGGACCTCTGCAATTCGACTGGGCATGCTCTCAATCAACTTCTGGGCCAATTCCTAACTGATAGCAACCCATTCTTTCATAATCACTTCTTGGAGTTTGTCAGAATTAGTGGGTTTTTGTTTGTCCACCCGCCTCTTGAGGATTGACCACAAGTTCTCAATGGGATTAAGATCTGGGGAGTTTCCAGGCCATGGACCCAAAATGTCAACGTTTAGGTCCTCGAGCCACTTAGTTATCACTTTTGCCTTATGGCACGGTGCTCCATCGTGCTGGAAAATGCATTGTTCTTCACCAAACTGTTGTTGGATTGTTGGAAGAAGTTGCTGTTGGAGGGTGTTTTGGTACCATTCTTTATTCATAGCTGTGTTTTTGGGCAAAATTGTGAGTGAGCCCACTCCCTTGGATGAGAAGCAACCCCACACATGAATGGTCTCAAGATGCTTTACTGTTGGCATGACACAGGACTGATGGTAGCGATCACCTTTTCTTCTCCAGACAAGCCTTTTTCCAGATGCTCTAAACAATCGGAAAGAGGCTTCATCGGAGAATATGACTTTGCCCCAGTCCTCAGCAGTCCATTCACCAAACTTTCTGCAGAAGATCAATCTGTCCATGATGTTTTTTTTGGAGAGAAGTGGCTTCTTTGCTGCCCTTGACACCAGGCCATCTTCCAAAAGTCTTCGCCTCACTGCGCTTGCAGATGCGCTCACACCTGCCTGCTGCCATTCCTGAGCAAGCTCTGCACTGGTGGCACTCCGATCCCAGCTGAATCCTCTTTAGGAGATGATCCTGGCGCGTGCTGGACTTTCTTGGACACCCTGAAGCCTTCTTAACAAGAATTGAACCTCTTTTCTTGAAGTTCTTGATGATCCTATAAATTGTTGATTGAGGTGCAATCTTAGTAGCCACAATATCCTTGCCTGTGAAGCCATTTTTATGCAACGCAATGATGGCTGCACGCGTTTCTTTGCAGGTCACCATGGTTAACAATGGAAGAACAATGATTTCAAGCATCACCCTCCTTTTAACATGTCAAGTCTGCCATTTTAACCCAATCAGCCTGACATAATGATCTCCAGCCTTGTGCTCGTCAACATTCTCACCTGAGTTAACAAGATGATTACTGAAATGATCTCAGCAGGTCCTTTAATGACAGCAATGAAATGCAGTGGAAAGGTTTTTTGGGATTAAGTTAATTTTTATGGCAAAGAAGGACTATGCAATTCATCTGATCACTTTTAATAACATTCTGGAGTATATGCAAATTGCTATTATAAAAACTTAAGCAGCAACTTTTCCAATTTCCAATATTTATGTAATTCTCAAAACTTTTGGCCACGACTGTACATAGCGCGTGGCTCTCTGTTTCAAATACAGTACCACATTTGAAAACAGTGTATTTTTGTGAAAAGTAAAATATTTGTGCCACATCTACTGTGTGTGCATTTCATACATATTACTAACATATACTGTACTTCATCCACAGACGGTGTATGCTAGTCTGTGACATTATCAGAGCTACATCCCCTGTGTAACATCCAAAATACCTGTTTTAATTGATTGGCGCGTACACGTACATATCTTACAGTACTGTAGGTGTTAGATACTTTTAAGCATATATAACATATCATATTAAGAAGGTGGCCAGTATGGGACGTGGAAGTGGCTGTGATGCTGATGGTTCAAGCAGAGGCTGTGGCACTGGGCTCAATGAAACAGAGTAAAATAATGGAGATGAGGGCCTCCAGGTAGAGATGGCCTTGCGGTTCGCCGGGCGGTTGTTTCGTGGCGAACTTTGCGTGTTCGCAATTCGCTGAACAGGCGAACATATGTAGATATTCGCGCCCGCCACATTCTTTTACATTGTGAAGAACTTTGACCCATGACACATCCATCAGGTGGTACAGGACAGCCAATTGAGACGTTTCAGCACATGGACAAACCCCCTACCTTATAAATAAACCTGATCTGGCCGCCATTTTACATTCAGTGTTTTGCCAGTGTAGGGAGAGATTGCAGTGTGGAGCAGGGACAGGCTGTTAGGGACACCAAACGCTAGCTAATAGGGCCACAAAAGTATTTTTAATGACTGGTATAGGTGTGTTATCGATAGGTGTGATACACAGAGGGGTGCGATATACTTATAATATACTTTTATAATGAGTCAAAAACCCATAGATCTAAATAGTGACCACCTGGAAGTCAGGGCCTAGGGGCTAGGGGCTTACTAGGGCCATTTTTATATAGGGTAAGGTTCTGGACAGGGTCGCTCTTATCAGGGTGGGTAGTCTGTGGTTGGGCTATCAGGGCCAGAATAGCACCCCCTGTAGGGCAATATCAGGGACAGTTCTTTGCCCACCCTGTCCTTCAATACCACATTATCATCTAGCCCAGGGATAGATGTTTTTTGCTTTCCCTCAGGGATTCATGGATGTGCGCTGGATTGTGGTAGGACATATAGTTTCTAAATTGGTGCCGCCGAGCACTTGTTATTGCCTACCACATCTATGCTTTTTTCTTAACTTTAATAATTTTATTTATTTTCATTTTGAGGGATATTTTTTCCATTCACGCGTATGCAAAATGGGTCCGCATCCGTTCCGCAATTTTGCGGAACGGGTGCAGACCCATAAATTTTTAATGGGGACAGAATGTGCTGTCCTCCTCTGCATTTGCGGATCCTCATCAGCATTTGCGGATCCGCACTTCCGCATCCGTGCTTCCGTTTCCGCAAAAAAATAGAACATGTCCTATTCTTGTCCGCAATTGCAGACAAAATTAGGCATTTTCTATTATTTTGCCGGCGATGTGCGGTCCGCAAATTGCGGAATGCACATTGTCGGTGTCTGTGTTTGTTCCAATGTCGTTTGTCCCTCTGTATAGCTACTGTATCTCAGCAGAAACGCACACAAATGCTGCACAGTACAAATGCACTATATAGAAATTATATTATAGGTATATCGCACCCCTGCCTTAATCATTTTTTTTGTGGGGCAACTGGTATATCATACCAGTTGCAATTAGTTGTTCCAATGTCGTTTGTCCCTCTGTATAGCTGCGGTATCTCAGCAGAACCGCACACAAATGCTGCACAATACAATTGCACAATATACAAATTATAATATAGGTATATCGCACCCCTGCCTAAATCAGATTTTTTGGGGGGAAACTGGTATATCACACCAGTTGCAATTAGTTGTTCCAATGGCGTTTGTCCCTCTGTATAGCTACGGTATCTCAGCAGAACCGCACACAAATGCTGCACAAAACAAATGCACTATATAGAAATTATATTCTAGGTATATCGCACGCCTGCCTCAATCAGATTTCTTTGGGGGCAACTGTTATATCATAACCAGTTGCAATTAGCTGCTTCAATGGCGTTTGTCCCTCTGTATAGCTGCGGCATTTCACCAGAACCGCACACAAATGCGGCTCAATACAAATGCACTATATAGAAATTATATTCTAGGTATATTACACCACTGCCTCAATCAGATTGTTTGGGGGGCAACTGTTATTTCACACCAGTTGCATTATTTGTTCCAATGTCGTTTGTCCTTTTGTATAGCTACGGTATCTCAGCAGAACCGCACACAAATACTGCACAATACAAATGCACTATATAGAATTTATATTATAGGTATATCGCACCTCTGCCTCAATCAGATTTTTGGGGGGGCAACTGGTATATCACACCAGTTGCATTTAGTTGTTCCAATGTCGTATGTCAATCTGTATAGCTACGGTATCTCAGCAGAACCGCACACAAATGCTGCACAATACAAATGCACTATATAGAATTTATATTATAGGTATATTACAGCCCTCAGTATGTCACACCTATTGATAGCACACCTATGGCGGCCAGATAGGGTTTATTTATAGGGTAAGGAGTGTGTCCATGTTCTGAAACGTCTCAATTGGCTGTCCTATCCCACCTGATGGATGTGTCATGAGTCAAAGTTCTGCACAATGAAAAGAATATGGCGCCGGCGAGCAAAGTTCGCCAGGCGAACCGCAAGGCCATCTCTATTTATTGCTGCCGGTGCCACCACCCTCCTTCTCTGATGTTGCCTCACCCTCCCTGCCACTTTTATAAGACTGTGAGATATCATGGTAGGCTCCTTGGCTTTAGTTCTTCTCTTTCCACAAACACACTGAAGACACTGCCACTGACAGTTGACTTTGGAAATAATGTAGTATTGGCACCTCTAACAGTTTTGGGCCTAATGTCTTCTAATTTGTTCAAATCTGCAGATTCAGAAAAAAACTTTCTGTAGTGTAAAACACAAGTTGTCAACCTACTTTAAGATTATTTCTCCCACCTTCCCCCAACACTTGAACTGTCTGAAGATGCAACGACATGGATTTCGGCCTAGTATTTCACATTTTAACTCAGAGATTAAACTACAACCCCCTGTATTGTAAGACACACATATATTGCTATATTCCCAAACCCCCAAAAAATAAATGTGAACTATCTGAAGCTCTGACATGCAATTCAGACTAGTATTTCAGGTGTTTTCACTTATATTTCAAATTATGTCTATCCCCTGGATGGTATAACACGTGTTGTATATTTTTGAGCTTACAAATGTTCTTGCAGGTAGCATCAGCTGTGTTGTGAGGATTTAATTGCAACTAGAGGGGACTGCCAGGAACACCCAGCTTCAGCTCCTCACTTCTCACGCCCTGCTTGAAAGCTTTCCCTGCCTTTCCCTATTCTACACAATTATTCTTCTTTGTAGCCTTTCCCTTCACTGTCCCTCACACTAGAATAGAAGCTTGATTGTGACTGTCAGAAACTTTATAGAGCCATCCACCCTCATTCACAGGCCAACACAGATTGGCGTTCTGCTCATTCTGCAAAGGCACCTTTTTGCCTGCTGCAGCACTGATTGGCTCATTGTCACGGGTGTATGTGAGCAACGATAGTAATTCACAGTACAGAGCTACTGACTGGACCCAGAACTAGGGAGGATAAAGGGTGACCCCTGTCCAACCCTCAACGCTTTCCCTATTCTGCTAAAGCACATGCCCGGATCCAAAAGGCGGAACGAGGCATGCCCACGTGCCTAAGACTAATGACCACTGTAACCCCTACAATAGTGGAAGGGGCACGGCCACCAGTGCCCTACTCAGTATATGGAGGGAACCGTGGCCACCTCAGATCCAGTCAGAAAACAAACAGGAATACAACAATGTCTGCAGACTTAGCTGAAGGTGTTGTAGCCGCAGAGAAGACGGATCCAAGGACAGGCTGGCAAAATCCGGAGTGCTAGCTGCAGCAGAACACAGGTCCAGTGGACTGATAGCTACAAGTGAAGAAACCAAAGCAAGAGCCAAAACTGAAGTGAGAACTATAATCCACATCCTATCATAGGAGGAGGGGTGATATAAAGAGAGGGAAATCAAACACATGAAGGACAGCTGTGGTGAAAGAAACCAGAAGTAAACAGAGTAGTGAGAACGCCTCCCAGCTCTAGTAGTGACATCATCACAGGGGTGGAGAAACAGAGCTGTGAGAACGTCCCAAAGCTCTGGTAGTGACAGTACCCCCCCCTCTACGGGTGGACTCCGGACACCCAGGACCCACCTTCTCAGGATGAGCCCTATGAAATGCCCTGATGAGGCGAGTGGCTTTAATGTCCGACACCGGAACCCACATCCTCTCCTCAGGACCATAACCCTTCCAATGAACGAGGTACTGAAGAGAACCGCGGACCATGCGAGAGTCCACAATTCTGGAAACCTCAAACTCCAGATTGCCATCAACCAAAATCGGAGGAGGTGGCAAAGAGGAGGGTACCGTGGGCTGGACATATGGTTTTAAGAGAGATCTGTGAAATACATTATGTATCTTCCAAACCCGTGGAAGATCAAGACGGAAGGCAACAGGATTGATGACTGACAAGATTTTATAAGGCCCAATAAACTTGGGACCCAATTTCCAGGAGGGAACCTTCAACTTAATGTTTCTAGTAGACAACCACACCAGATCACCCACATTCAGGTCCGGACCAGGCACACGTCTCTTATCAGCCACACGCTTATACCTCTCACTCATCTTTTTAAGATTACTCTGAATCTTTTGCCAAATGGTAGACAAAGACGAGGAAAATCTCTCCTCCTCAGGTAAACCAGAAAGAGCCCCTCCCGAGAATGTACCAAACTGCGGATGGAACCCATATGCACCAAAGAATGGTGACTTATCAGAAGATTCCTGACGACGGTTGTTCAGAGCAAACTCAGCAAGAGGGAGAAATGAACACCAATCCTCCTGGTTCTCTGAAACAAAACAGCGCAAATATGTCTCCAGATTCTGATTGAGGCGCTCAGTCTGACCATTCGACTGCGGATGAAAAGCAGAAGAGAAGGACAGCCGAACCCCCAGGCGAGAACAGAAAGCCTTCCAGAACCTGGACACAAACTGCGTGCCTCTATCGGAAGCAATATCAGAGGGAATGCCGTGCAATTTAACAATATGGTCGACAAAAGCTTGCGCCAACGTTTTAGCATTGGGTAAACCAGGGAAAGGTACGAAATGAGCCATCTTGCTAAAATGGTCCACCACCACCAGGATCACCGACTTCCCCAAGGAACGAGGAAGATCCGTGATAAAGTCCATGGACAGGTGTGTCCAAGGACGGGAAGGAATGGGTAACGGGAGAAGGGAACCTGAAGGCCGTGAACGAGGGACCTTAGCGCGAGCGCACGTCTCACAAGCAGCCACAAAACCCTCCACCGACTTACGAAGAGCCGGCCACCAAAATCTCCGAGCAATGAGATCCACCGTGGCTCTACTCCCGGGGTGACCAGCAAGAACCGTATCATGATGCTCCTTAAAGAGTTTGTGACGTAGCTCAGGAGGCACGAACAACTTCCCAGAAGGACATCGGGCAGGTGTCTCAGTCTGGGCAGCCTGGACCTCGGCCTCCAAATCGGAATATAGAGCAGAAACAACTACCCCCTCCGCCAAAATGGGACCCGGGTCCTCGGAGTTTCCTCCTCCCGGAAAACAGCGAGAGAGAGCATCAGCCTTCACATTTTTGATCCCAGGTCGGAATGTAACAACAAAATTGAATCTGGAGAAGAACAGAGACCATCTGGCCTGTCTCGGATTCATACGCCTGGCGACTCCAAGTATGCCAGATTCTTATGGTCGGTAAAAACGGTGATAGGGTGCCTGGCCTCCTCCAACCAATGGCGCCATTCCTCGAAAGCCAACTTGATGGCCAACAACTCCCTATCTCCCACATCATAGTTTCTCTCTGCCGGGGAGAGTTTTTTAGAGAAAAAGGCACAGGGTCGCCACTTGGCAGGGGAAGGGCCCTGGGACAAAACCGCACCCACACCCACCTCGGAAGCATCCACCTCAACAATAAAAGGTAAGGAAACATCGGGATGCACCAAGACGGGAGCAGACGCAAAATTCTCTTTAATCTTAGAAAAGGCTGCAAGCGCCTCCTCCGACCAAGAGGAAAAATCCGCCCCCTTTTTTGTCATGTCAGTGAGGGGTTTGACAACAGAGGAATAATTCAAAATGAACTTTCTGTAATAGTTCGCAAAACCCAGAAAGCGCATCAATGCCTTCTGATTCTCAGGAAGCTCCCACTCAAGTACAGCACGGACCTTCTCGGGATCCATGCGAAAACCAGAAGCAGAGAGGCGAAAACCCAGAAATTGAATCTCCGATACCATAAAAAGACATTTCTCCAGCTTGGCGTACAATTTATTTTCCCGCAGAATCTGCAGAACCTGAAAAAGATGATCCTGATGGGTCTGAACATCAGGGGAAAAAATCAAAATATCATCAAGATATACCAATACGAATTTCCCCATTAAATGATAGAAAATACTATTAACAAAATGCTGAAAGACGGCCGGAGCATTCATCAGGCCGAAAGGCATAACGAGATTCTCGAAATGCCCGTCAGGGGTATTAAAGGCCGTTTTCCATTCATCCCCCTCTCTGACCCTGACCAGGTTGTACGCGCCTCTCAAATCCAATTTGGAAAACACCTTGGCCCCAACAATTTGATTGAAGAGGTCCGGGATCAGAGGAAGGGGATAGGGATCGCGAATCGTGATACGGTTCAGCTCCCTAAAATCTAGGCAAGGTCTCAGAGAGCCATCTTTCTTTTTAACAAAAAAAAAACCCGCGGCCACAGGTGACTTTGAGGGACGAATATGCCCCTTTTCGAGACTCTCGGAGATGTAAGTTCGCATTGCGATTCTTTCCGGTTGTGAGAGATTGTAGAGGCGTGCTTTTGGCAGCTTGGCGCCGGGAATGAGGTTAATGGGACAGTCAAACTCCCGGTGAGGAGGTAGCTCCTGAACACCGCTCTCGGAAAACACGTCCGAGAAATCAGAGAGAAATGATGGCACCGTTTTAGTAGACACCTCTGCAAAAGTCGCTGTGAGACAATTCTCTCTACAAAAATCACTCCACATTTATTTGCCTTCCTTGCCAATCAATAGTGGGGTTATGTCTAGTGAGCCAGGGTAACCCCAAAACTAGAGGAGACGGCAATCCGTTAAGGACAAAACAAGATATATCCTCCACATGAGTGTCACCTACAGCTAGCCGGATATTGTGAACAATGCCCTTCAGAGATCTCTGTGAGAGTGGAGCAGAGTCAATAGCAAAAACAGGTATATCTTTATCTAATGTGCAAACCTGAAAACCATGCATGGCTACAAATTGAGTGTCAATAAGATTGACGGCCGCTCCACTATCGACAAAAATCTCACAAGAAATGACTTTGCTCTCTAGCACCACCCTGGCAGACAGGAGAAAACGGGAACTGCAGGTCAGAGGAAAAGCATCAAATCCTACATCAACTTTGCCCAAAGTAGCAGATGAAGCAGAACTTGATGATTTACCTTTTGAGATTTTTCTCTTATTATCGCTCTTAGTACGGTTCAAGAATCTCCTAGACGGACAAACATTTGCCAAATGACCTATGCCCCCACAACAAAAACAGACCATAGTCTGAGGACTAAATCCTCTTTTATCAGGGGCAAGTCGAGCTAGCTGCATGGGCTCCTCCTCAGAGGGGAGCGAGACAGGATGAGGCCCCTGCACACTGAATGAGTCCGCACCACTGCCCCTAGACTGACAATGGCTGGACAGAGAGGTCTCGTTTCTTTCTCTTAGACGCCTGTCAAGGCGTACTACCAATGACATGGCAGACTCTAAGGACGTTGGTCTCTCATGGAAAGCAAACGCATCTTTTAATCTCTCCGAGAGACCATGACAGAACTGACTCTGGAGTGCAGCATCATTCCAACCCGAATCAGCTGCCCATCTCCGAAATTCAGAACAATAAAGCTCCGCAGACCGTTTGTTCTGGCATAAAACACGTAGGTTAGATTCAGCCAGAGCAACACGATCCGGGTCATCATAAATCTGCCCCAGGGCCACAAAAAATCCATCCACGGATGGAAGGGAGGGATCCCCTGATGGCAGCGAAAAAGCCCAAGTCTGAGCATTACCCCTGAGCAGGGAGATGACAATCCTCACCCTCTGCTCTTGATTACCAGAAGAGTGAGGACACAAGCAAAAATGGAGTTTGCATGCCTCTCTGAAACGAACAAAATTCTCACTGCCCCCGGAGAACGTCTCCGGAAGTGAGACTTTTGGCTCGCAACAGACTCCATGAGCCGGAGCAGGGCCCAATGCTTGAAGCTGGGTCATAGATTGACGGAGATCCGCTACTTCCAAAGAAAGACCCTGCATGCGGTCAACCAGGTCAGAAAGCGGATCCATGTCAAAAAAGGACGGTTTTGGTGGATTATAATGTCACGGGTGTATGTGAGCAACGATAGTAATTCACAGTACAGAGCTACTGACTGGACCCAGAACTAGGGAGGATAAAGGGTGACCCCTGTCCAACCCTCAACGCTTTCCCTATTCTGCTAAAGCACATGCCCGGATCCAAAAGGCGGAACGAGGCATGCCCACGTGCCTAAGACTAATGACCACTGTAACCCCTACAATAGTGGAAGGGGCACGGCCACCAGTGCCCTACTCAGTATATGGAGGGAACCGTGGCCACCTCAGATCCAGTCAGAAAACAAACAGGAATACAACAATGTCTGCAGACTTAGCTGAAGGTGTTGTAGCCGCAGAGAAGACGGATCCAAGGACAGGCTGGCAAAATCCGGAGTGCTAGCTGCAGCAGAACACAGGTCCAGTGGACTGATAGCTACAAGTGAAGAAACCAAAGCAAGAGCCACAACTGAAGTGAGAACTATAATCCACATCCTATCATAGGAGGAGGGGTGATATAAAGAGAGGGAAATCAAACACATGAAGGACAGCTGTGGTGAAAGAAACCAGAAGTAAACAGAGTAGTGAGAACGCCTCCCAGCTCTAGTAGTGACATCATCACAGGGGTGGAGAAACAGAGCTGTGAGAACGTCCCAAAGCTCTGGTAGTGACACTCATCCAGGCTGTCGGTCGGCCTGTGAGCCAATGAGGACAAGCTCTCGCAACTCACTTCCTCTTAGGGTCATGTGAGCGTCTTTCTTCTTCCTTCCTCGTGCTTTTTTTTCGCTGACATGTTCAGTAAAATGGCGCTGCACTCCATTTTACTGGATTCTTCTGAAACAAATCTGAAAAGCTTTGGGTTCGTCTCCCAGACAAAATGTTCTGAAGTTTTTAACAAACCAGGTTTTGCTCGTTTCTGCTCAGTACTAAGATCACTTACACAAGTTTTTACAAAATCTCAGAATTCTGCCACACAGACCGTGTGAGCACATAACAGCAAAAATAAAAATAAAATAGCTTTCTGATTTGCAGAAATCTGGTTAGCAACACACCCCTACTAGGAGCTCAGTGGTATACTATCCAAGCATTTATAGCAAAGTCTAGGTGTTAAAACAGAAAATAATTGGTGTCTCATGTCTACTGTTCAACAGTCAAGTATCCTTATGTCTTTAAGAAAGCTATCTTGGTATTGCATCTTGCTGAATATTTAGGCCCCTCCATAACAATTTATCAAAGCACATTTTAACCCCTTAATTCCCAAGTCTGAAAAGGCTTAAATGATCAGAAAACATTTTCCTTTTGCCTCTGCATTACAGCAGCCATAAAGTTTTTTTGTTTTTTTTCACATGCAGGAGAAATGTTGTTTTTTTATTTGTTTTTTGCGTTGTTCAGCTATACATATAAATGATTGTGTAAGTTATATAAATTTTTATTTTATTTTTCCTGTGGAAATATAGAAAAAAAGTGATTTTTTGAAATTTTTGTTTGTTTTGTACGTTGTACGGTATATGTTTCACAATAAATAAGCTGATAATTGAATTGCAGATGCATAATGTGCATATTATTTTTTTTTTATTTAATCTGTGCACAATAAAATTTGTTTTACCGTAAATAATGGAGATTTTATTTTATCTTGCCGCACTATGAATTGCCACATGGTCAAAGGGTTAACAGCCGTGTCGGAGCTTTGTCCGACTCTGGCTGTGAAGCAGAAGCCAGCGGCAAGAACACTCTTAGTAACCGCCGGTACTTAGCGCTGGAGCACTCCGGCAGCTATTCCACCCACCTCATTTGCAGCGATGCCAGAAAAATGTTGTAGACTGGGGACCTACTGTACACCTTCCACCATCAAAAGACAGCAGGTGTTCATTAGGGTGTTAATCTTTCTAACACTGATTGAGGGTGGGATGGAGACAGATAGGATGCCATTTTGTATGGGTATGCATGCAAAAAAATATTGTTCAGTTTTTTTTTGTACACATTTTTCTCTCTGGTAGAGCCCCCTGTTGCTTATCCTTCTGGTTCATCTTCTCCAATCAGAGGTGGACTAACATGCTCAGTAGCTTCCCTGCTCCTTAGTGTAGTGATCTCATAGTGAATCAGGTGAAACTGCCCAACTCCTGTCATTCATTTCTCCCTACTTCTAAATTAATAGAGGTAAATAGCTAAATTTCTATCTAAACAGTGTTGAAGGAAACTGTAGGGTCATGACATACCATATGTATCTCTGAGGCTATATGTGAGGTACTATATTCTATGCAGGGGAAGAATAGGTTAACAAAAATGAATTGCAAAGTCTCCAGGGAGATGCAGGTGCTTGATTCTCTCATGTGTGCTAATGCCCAACAACAACAAAAAGAGAAAGTCCTCCAGATAAATGAGTAAAAAGAGTCTTGAATTCATGGGATAACCTCTTTAAGGCTTAAGTTTTAGAAATAACAGGGATGGGGAAAAGTTGTACACAGCAGAAGAGGGTATACAAGAGGAGGGAAATCACCCAAGGAGGGCAGCTCACACAAGATGTACTGTCGATAGGGAGAAAAGCACGCACAAGGCAGTTTGCAAGGAGACAATCACATAGGCTGCATACAAGTGTAGACAGAAAAAGAACACACAGTGCACACTCTGAA
The DNA here is from genome assembly GCF_905171765.1 of Bufo bufo. Lineage (NCBI taxonomy): Eukaryota > Metazoa > Chordata > Amphibia > Anura > Bufonidae > Bufo > Bufo bufo. The sequence goes on from NC_053389.1 coordinate 208,481,552, forward strand.
GAAGGAGTGGAAATCACATACACTCATTGGCATCAATGTCTTAAGCTGTATTTATATGGGACGATCCTGCAGCCGATTGTCGGGAAGGAAGCATGGGCAGATTGTCAATTATTGGCTCGTGTAAATGTAGCTTTAGCATCAGCACAAGAGAGAAGAGATCCTTGTAAGCTGTAGAATGGAAGATCAGTACAGGAATAAAGCTGTAATGATACATTGGAGCTAGTGACACCAGCAGCACCCTGGAAACACAGACCTCACATCCAGCATGTAGTACAGGGAGTGACATGTCCATATAAGAGAGGTCTGAAACTAGGAACAGGCTGTAAATTGACTATCAAGGGGAAGAATGAAGATTGCAAACTGAAACTTTTCTACTCAAAGTAACCACAAATTTTTCCCATGTCTAGTGTTTATAGCCTTAACATATTGATGACCAAGGATAGGAAATAAGTATTTGATTCCTAGAAGCTATTTCTAATGCATTTATTTCCATGGTATGGTCCTTTTAATTACAGTAGAGCATTTGTATTTTATACTTGTCTCTCACTGAGCAGAGGTTATGTAAGACCACGTTGCAGGTGTCCCTCTTCTTTAGTGTTGACCCAGTTTCTCTAGTAATGTCTAGTAGTTTGAACTTAGATATATTTAAAGATATTAAGAAATGAGGTAATTCAGTGGCTCACTGACTGTGCAATGTGGATAGAGGTGCTTATACACCGGTACACCTAGAAACCGTGTAGACAATAAATTGGAAAAAAGTAGTTGTGATGGCACACTCATCTGGTATAAACTGAAATAAACCAATTTCAGTTTATACCATATTTAAAGGATATATTTGCAGGAATAAATATTCTACATTGCTACTGCAAATGTCCTTATAGGTTCTAAATAAACGTTAGCATGCAACCTGTACATTACTTCATGATTGGTATTTGGTGCATACAATATATAGCAAAATGCACAGCAAATGAAAACCTGCAGATGATTGGCATGATGCATACATGGTTGCCAACCAAATATATGTATCCAAGCATATTTCTGAATCCATTTCATAGTATTCATAGTATTAAACACTATGGGATAGACTTTGCCTCAGTTGTCCATATATTTTATGTAACTATTGGTACAGTTTGACATTGTGACACTAGGGGACAGTATGCCTCAGGAGAAGTCTTATCTATACTCTACAATCTGACATCACAAGATTTAGAAGGAAAGCTGCCAGCCGTATATATATATTCCTAATGTGATTACTCAATCAGTTAGTGAAGCTAGTATCTCCTACAGAAGTGATCAAGTGCTTTCTGTTAAGAACCTACTGCGAACATCTCCAACTTATAAAACACAATAGGAATAGGGTGCCTTTAAAATGTAATATACTGTATTCACTAGGTCATGAACTAAGATGTTTAAAGTACAGGGGTAGGAACCAGGGGCGGATTAAGTGCATGATAGACCCTCCCTCTATTTTAGTTTAGGTTTTTTTTGTATGAAGAGGCTGCGGTGCTTCATGAGCGCCACAGTCTCTTCCTAGGCCATATGATATCTTCAAACAAAAAAAAATACCCCAAATTGGGTCCTAAACTGAAAAATGTGCTCGCCAAATTTTAAATACATATAATTATAATAAAAAAGACATGGAGGAGAATACAGCACCACATACCTCTTACATTCAGTGACATCTCCTGTCATGTAGACCTTCTCTTTCCTCTTCTCCTCCATTTGACCCAGACCACTATGGCAAATTCTTTTAGCCGCATCTCGTCTCTACAGTTTGTAACACAGAGACGTTAGATTTCTCAATTTTTCCATCAACCTCCTCATCCTGGTGTCCCCACAGTGTCATCCTGCTGCCACTCCCAATACTGTGCCCGTTTTGCTCCCCAATGTCCAAGGTACTATACTGCTGAAAAAATTGTGACCCTAATAGACATAATTAGAGTCATTTATCAAACTGGTGTAAAGTAGAACTGGATTTTCAAAAGAGCTGTCAAATATGAAAGGTGAGATCTGATTGGCTGCTATGGGCAACTAAACCAGTTCTGCTTTACACCAGTTTGATAAATTATCCCAAATGTTCCTATAGCGTCCACAGCAGCTATAATGTCCCCTAGAGTGCCCCCAGTAATAATACCACCCTCTATTGTGCTCCAGGCAATAATCCCTGTATAGTGTCCCCAAAAATAATAGAATTGCCCCTACAGTGCCTCCCCAATAGCAACACCCCATATAGTAATTTCCACCACACTGCCCATATAGTAATCCCCCCATAGTAATTTCCCCCCACACAGTAATTTCCCCCAAACTGCCCCCATATAGTAGTTTGCCCCCACACAGTAATTTCCCCTACATAGTTATTTGCCCCACACTGCCCCTACATAGTAATTTCCACCACACTGCCCCCACGTAGTAATTTCCACCACACTGCCCCCACATAGTAATTTCCCCCACACTGCCCCTACATAGTAATTTGCCCCCACATAGCAATTTCCCCACACTGTCCCCACACAATAGTTTTCCCCCACACAGTCTCCACACAATAGTTTCCCCCACATACTAATTTGCCCCCACATAGTAATTTGTCCCCACATAGCAATTTCCGCACACTGTCCCCACATAGCAATTTCCCCACACTGTCCCCACATAGCAATTACCCCACACTGTCGCCACATAGCAATTACCCCACACTGTTCCCACATAGCAATTTCCCCACACTGTCCCCACATAGCAATTTCCCCACACTGTCCCCACATAGCAATTTCCCCACACTGTCCCCACATAGAAATTACCCTACACTGTCCCCACATAGAAATTACCCCATACTGTCCCCACATAGAAATGACCCCACACTGTCCCCACATAGAAATGACCCCACACTGTCCCCACATAGAAATGACCCCACACTGTCCCCACATAGAAATTACCCCACACTGTCCCCACATAGAAATTACCCCACACTGTCCCCGCATAGAAATTACCCCACACTGTCCCCACATATCAATTTCCCCCACACAATAGTTTCCCCCACACTGCCCCACATAGTAATTTGCCCCCACGCTGCCCCATATAGTAATTTCCCCCCACACTGCCCCATATAGTAATTTGCCCCCACATAGTAGTCCCTCCCATAATAATTTGGCCCCACACAGTAATTTGTCCCCACATAGTATTCCCTCCCATAATAATTTGGCCCCACAGCCCCCACATTCTCCCCCTCCCCATGTACTCAATGTCTCTTAATATGTCCTACTGTTTGTCCCCCACCCCCCACATGTCCCCCAAAGCAGGCACATGAAATAAAAAAATAAAAAATGAAAAAAAAAGAAAAGCTAAATACTCACCCAGGGCCAGGCTCGCAGAGGAAGGAGGGATGAGGCAGTGCTGCTTCCCGGCACAGGCGCGCAATGACGATGATTTCACTACCGCATAGGCCTCAGGCATATGGCGGTGATCGGCGACGGGACAGGGAGCTATGTGCTCCCGTGCCCTGCCGCAGTATGTGGGCGTTCGGGTCGGTGTTGGGCCCCCTAGCGGTGCTGGGCCCGGGGCTGCCGACCCGAACATCCCTATTGTAATCCGCCACTGTCTGCTGCCTGAGGTGAAAATTAAAACTGCGCACCAGCTCTTATGTGAAGTTCACAACCTAACCTCTTCTCCCCAACCCTGATGTTAAAGACATACTACGACAACATTACATACAGCACCACATGCCTCTTACATCCAGTGATGTCTCCTCTGATGTACCGTAGATGTTCTCTTTCCTCAATTTCTCAATTCGGACCAGTTCGCCATGATGGTTTTTCAGCCATCTCTCGTCTCTGTAGGGTTTGACATAGAAACATGTTAGTTTCCTATTTTTCCATCATCTTCCCGCCTTCTGAACATCCCATCATGCTCCCAAAGGTCCCATCAATGATAATAATAATAATTATTCTCTCAAGAGTGCACTTAGTGTTAACATCGTCCCCAAAAATAATGTTCCTATTGTGCCCAGAAGTAGTAAATCCCCTTATAATGTGCACCAGTAAAAAATACCTTATAATGTGCCCCAGTACAAAAAATTTTTTATTTACAATTGGTCAATAGACCATTATTGTCCCTTGGTTAACACGTGTTACTAAACGTAAAACTTAACATTTATTAATTATTTTTATAAACATTTAGAACATCTTAGTTTAAAAATGTCAGCTCTGCCTGCCTTATGTATTTAGTAGTCACTCAAGGTCTAATTGTTAAGTGTAACCACTAGGGGGCACTCTCCCCTAATTACTATTGGGATCTCTATATTTCATTATCATCTGCATTCAGTTAGTGCACATTGTGGCTTTCACAGTGCACTATTCCTAGCGATTTTGTCCCCTCTTGTGGATACACTCCTTGGAGCTGTATCAATCAGACCTAGATTGGATGTGCATCGGCTGCTTAAAAAAAACCCTAATAGCACTTTCTGCTCCCCGACATGTTTCGCCAACAGCTTTGGCGTCTTCAGGGGTATGAGCAGTGAATGGTGTGTTGGGGGCGGAGCCACCCTTTTGAAACCTCCCTCCTTGTGTCATGGTTCTAAGAACCAATCAGTACCTCTGTTTCTCTTAACTAATCCTACTGGCCTATCACTGTGTATCTAACAGTTGAGGCTTGATTCTGACTCCTCCCACTGTCTCAACTTCCAATGGGCATTAGTCTGCGCTGCTTCTATTGCGCTGACACTTAGTATCTGCGGTCGGCACTGCCGTTCTCTGCGCATGTCTGGGCACTTAGCCCGTGGAGCTAGATGATCTTATGTTTCTGCACTCTCCCAATATCAATGACGCTTGCTCTCCTGCGACCGCCCGGTATGTTGCTCATCTGCACCTGTCAGATGACTTAAGTTTTTAATTTATTTGTGAGTCATACTGCGTCTGTTCATGATAGTGCCGATCCATCAGACTACTATTGCGCATGCGCTGGATTCCTATTGCGCGTGTCAAGACACTTGGGTTCCGTCTGATGTCTCCGATCTGTCCCTTCACTGCATCCCATCATGATGACAGCGCCGCTCCTCAGGCCTCTATAGCGTATGCGCTAGGACTAAATCAGTAATGAATAGATTATACTAACTATTGCCCATGTCAGTTCACTAAGGTTCCGTTTGCTGTCTCTAAATAATCTTTAACTTTAGCTAGGTACTACCTTTCTGTGTGGTCTATTCATACAACTACTGTCTCATTGTCCTCACTAACTTATGTTATGATCTAATTCTCTTGATGAGTGGACTACATGTATATTATTGTGGGGTCTTTTAGATCGATTAGTGGGTATAATTATGTATTCCCTATATTTCCCCTATATAGTATCCTCTAACTACATAGGATGGCCTACTATCCCTCTCCTCCATTACTACCTGCTTCCCCTTATTTTTGGCTCTTATATTTTGGGCATATGTCCAACATATATATAGCTACAGCGATCCACTGGGTCATTTTATTTATTTAATTATAATTGGTGTAATAAAAAACCACATATAATTGAATACTTAATTTATCTATATTAGATTTTTATTTTTTATATATATATTTTATTTATTATTTTATATTTTTTATTTTATTTTTATACTTTTATTATTTATTATTAATTATTAATTTTTAGTAGTGGTGCCCTCACTGCTTAGTGACACAACATTAATATTAATGATAGTGATAATTATGATTTAGAAATAATTAGTATTAAACCTCACCTAGTGTCCCTTGGATCTGTTGGAGTGTTGGGATATAGTCCATGTATACGTCTATGTGTGTTTTATTTTTAATACTTATTATCTCATCATTAATACTTTAGTTCGTTAGTTTTATTTAAATTTTGTATTTATTTCAGAGGTACATTGGTTCTCATTTGTCACCTACTAGTTAGCATATATATGGTTCTCCTTAGTGAGGATAAATTTTTATTTTATTTTTATTTTTATTTATTTCAGAGGTACATTGACTGTCATTTATCACCTACTAGTTGCCATATGTATGGTTCTCCTTAATCAGGATAGGTCTTTATTTTGTATTTGTTTCGGAGGTACTTTGGTTACCATTTGTCACCTACTGGTTGACATATATGTGGTTCTCCTTATTCAAGGTACATATATTATCAGAACTATTTCTCGTTCTTCTTACTATATTACTGTTTTTTTGGTTGGCTACACTGCCCCATTTTTTACTACAGCATACAGTTCTATTGTTTCTTTATATATCTCCGTCGTTAGATTATAATTCTGGAATCTTTCTCACAGGAACGAAGCGTATGTAAACCCCTCATTCAATCCATGAGGTGCTAGGCTTCCTAGGCGATATATCCATCGGGCTTCCTCCTGTTGTAGCCTCTGATCTAGATTGCCCATTCTTGGGCCTAGCTTGAGTTTCTGTATCCCCCATACTTTTAGCTTCTGTACGTTCCCATTGTGTTTATGGTGCATGTGCCTTGCGAGAGGTGTATCGTTGGTAGTATTTATGATAGTCAGATGTTTTGAGATACGCCTTCTGAGTTCTTGCGTGGTTTTTCCCACATAGATTTTTGGACACTCGCATTGTATGGCATATATAACTCCCTTTGATTTACAATTGATGTATTCTTTTATCTGATATTTCTTGTTGTCACCCGGATTTAGGAATTCCTTCTTTGGCGACATCAACCTGCAGAAGCTACAGTCACCACATGGATACGACCCCGTCATTCGGAGCCAGGTACGTTTTTCTTGTTTTTTATCCTGAGTAAAATGACTGTGCACTAGTTTTTCTTTAATGTTCTGCCCCCTTCTATATGTAATAGCTGGTCTAGGGGTGATGGTTTCCTTCAGTTCATCATCAGAGAGTAATATATGCCAGTGACGTGTCAAGATCTTACGTATTTTCTCATGTTGTCCATCATAATTTCCAATACAGCGTATTACTTTCTCATTTTGTGCTCTGGGTTGTCTATTCCCCAAGAGTAAACTCGTTCTGCTGCTCTTTTTAGCTCGGTTATATGCATGATGCAACGTTTTCTTCGGATATCCTCTTGCTAGAAATTTTTCATATTGAAGCCCACATTCTGCTTCAAACCCCTCAGGTGTCGAACAATTCAGTTTAGCCCGAAGGTATTGCCCTATTGGGATTCCTTTTTTAAGGCTGGTTGGATGATGGCTTTTCCAATGTAGGAGGCTCTTTGTAGAGGTGGGTTTTCTATAGATGGTGATTTTGATACTTCCATCTTCCTCCAGGGCAATCGTCAGGTCTAAAAAGTTTATAATTTTCTGATCTATTTCAGCAGTAAATTTTAGGCCTAGTGCATTAGTATTGAGTTCAGCAACAAACTCAAAAAAATGTGTGCTAGTGCTATCCTATAAAATTAAAATGTCGTCTATGAAACGACCCCAATAAAGTATGTGATCTGTAAAGTGTTGATTTTCTTCTGTGAAGACTACCTGTTCTTCCCACCACCCTAAAAATAAATTTGCGAAGCTAGGGGCACATATCGTCCCCATAGCGGTCCCAGTGGTCTGTAAATAAAATTTGCCATTAAACGTGAAAAAATTGTGTGTCAACAAAAACTCCCATAGTGATAAAGTAAATTCATTGTGCTCTTGAAATTGTATCCCTTTCTTATTCAAATAATATCTAATTGCTTCTAGGCCAAGATGATGTTTAATGCTGGTATAGAGAGCCTCTACGTCCAGACTCGCTATCAGTGTCGTATTATTGACCTGGATGCCCTGGAGCTTGGTTAGTGTGTCCTTAGTATCTTTGAGATAGGAGGATAAACTAGATACAAATGGGGATTTCATCTGGTCCACATAACTGCTGATCCCCTCACATAAGCTTTGGTTACCTGACACTATAGGCCTCCCTTTTAATTTGTTCCAGTACAAGAAATAACCCTTATAATGTGTGCCAGTACACAAAATGTACCATTAAAATGTGTGCCAATACAAAAAAGGCCCCCTATAATGTCTGCCAGAACAAACCATATATCCTTATAATGTGTGCCAGTACAAACAATATATCCTTATAATGTGTGCCTGTACAAAAATGACCCCCTTATAATGTGGCTAGTAGAAACATACCGACATATAATGTGTTTAAGTACAAAAAAAAATCCCCATTATAATGTGCACCAGTACAAAAAATACCCCCTTATAATGTGTGCCAGTACACATAATGCC